>NC_138890.1:40638264-41288094 GCF_965194825.1 Balaenoptera physalus
ACTTAAATAATCACACACACACACACACACACACACACATCTGAAAGAAATCCAAACATAATATTAAAGATAGTCCTCACATCACAGATGAAGGAAATAAAAGGGGAAGAAAGGAACACTGAAGAAATTAAAGAGGGATTCTAAAAATACCCAAGACGAATGAAAATGAACACACAATGATCCAAAATCTATGGGACACAGCCAACGCAGTTCACAGGGGGAAGTTATAGTGATACAAGCTTATTCTTAGGAATCAAGAAAAATATCAAATAAACAACCTAACATTACACCTGAAGGAATTAGAAAAAGAAGAAAAAACAAAACTCAAAGCTGTCAGAAAGGAAAATTAAGAAAACTATACCATATGCAATGACATCAAAAAGAATAAGACACCTAGGAATAAACACACCTAAGCAGGTAAAAGACATGTGCTCAGAAATCTATCAGCCATTGGTGAAAGAAGTTGAAGACAACACAAAAAGATGGAAAAATATAGCATGTGCATCGACTGGAAGAATTAATACTGTTAAAATAACCATACTACCAAACACAATCTACAGATTTAATGCAATTCCTATCAGAATACCAAAACATTTTCACAGAACTTGAAAAAGTAATTTTAAAATTTGTATAGAAACACAAAGACCCCAAATAGCCAAACAATCTTGAGAAAGAACACAGCTGGAGGCATCAGGCACCTTGACTTCAGACTATACTGCAAAGCGACAGTAATCAAAGAGAAAGGTACCAGAGCAAAAAGAGACACAAAGATCACTGGAATAGAATAGAGATCCCAGAAATAAGCCCACACACTTATATTTAATTGATTTATGACAAAGCAGGCAATATGGAGAAAAAACTGTCTCTTCAATAAGTGGTACTGGGAAAACTGGTCAGCTACATGGAAAAGAATAAAATTAGATTATTTTAGCACACCATATATAAAATAAATGCAAAACTGAATAAAGACCTAAATGTAGGACCAGAAACCATAAAACCCCTAGAGGAAAATATAGAACATTCTTCAACATAAATGATAGCAACAGTTTTAGGTTCAGTCTACTAAGGCAAATGAAACAAAAGCAAAAATAAACAAATGGGACTTCACTAAACTTAAAAGATTTTGCACAGCAAAGGAAACCAAAGACAAAATGAAAAGACAACCTGCTGAGGGAGAGACCATATTTGCACATGATAAGAGGTTAACATCAAAAAAGATGACCAAGCAAGGGTTCATACCTAAACTACAGAAACAGCACATACAACTCAATATCAAAAAAACACCCAAAATCTTTTTTAAAAAAATGAGAAGACCTAAATAGACATTTTTTTCCAAGGAAAAACTACATATAGACAGCCAGAACTCACAAAGATGCTAAACATAGTTAATCGGCAGTAAAATGCAAATCAAAACTATGAGATATATCACCTCAGTCTTGTCAGAATGGCTGTCATCCAAAAGATCACAAATAACAAAGGTTGGTGAGGATGTGGAGAAAGGGAAACTCTTGTACACTCTTGATGTGAATGTGAAGTAGTGCAGCTACTGTGGAAAGCAGAATGGAGGTTCCACAAAAAACGAAAAATAGAACTACCATAATATCCAGCAATTTCACTGTTGGGTATATCAGAAGAAAACAAAAACACTATTTCAAAAAAAATAACTGCACACCAATGTTCATAACAGTGTTATTTGCCATAGCCAAGATATAGAGTCAAACTAAGTGTTCATCAATAGCTTCGTGGATAAAAAAGATTTTTTATGATGACTTCAGCAAAAAATGAAATTTTGCCATTTGCAAGAACATGGATGGATTTGGAGGGTATTATGCTTAGTAAAATAAACCGCAGAGAAACCAAGCATGGCATGTTATGAGAAAAAAAGCATGGTATGGTATGAGAAAACAAGCATGGTATGTTATCACTTACACGTGGCATCTAAAAAATTGAATACAATAACAACAAAAAAACAGACTCACAGATTAAAGAACAGACTAGTGGTTACCAGCAGGGAGAGATAGGGTGGAGGGGCAAAATAGTGGTAGGAGATTTTGAGGTACAATCCACTATGTATAAAATCAATAATCTACAGTGATGTACTGTATAGCATGGGGAATATAGCCACTCTTTTATAATAAGTATAAATGGAGAAGAACCTAAACATTTATGAATCACTATGCTGTACCTCTGAAACTAATATAATAAGGTAAATTAACTATAGATCAATAAAATATAAAGTAAGAAACAATAAAGGGAAGACACAGATTATTAGATAGAAATCAATTAAATAAACACAAGTTTTGGAAATCAAGGAATTAAAAAACAACACGTAAGACACAACATTGGCATTTAAAGTGTACAATCTATTCATTTAAAGGAAATCATTTAAGTGGTAAAAAATGGTACCCATTCTCACAATTTTGTATATCTAGGATAAATTATTATCTACAAAAATATGTTACAAATATTCACTCAAAAAGAAAGAGAAAATTGGGATAAACCCATTTTAGTATCCAAATTTAATATCAAAGTCTCTATGCAAAATTGATTTGAATAAGTTCTGTTAGCCACTTCTAGTTTCTTTGTGATGTAAAATCTTTTAAAGCATAAAAATCAGCCTTTCTACATTATTCCATTAGACATACATAGAAGTTAAAAGAAATGAGAAGACAGAACAATCAACCAGGAAGGTGAATTTACTGAGAAACCGTCATTCGTTCTCCCTCCTCCTTTTCTTTTCCTCCTTTTCCAGGTCTCTTTCGGTTCCGATCAAGAGAAATCTTGAGAGTTCTGAGAATATTTCTTTGAGGGCTTCAAATCACCATACCTACATCCTCTGCCACAACTACACACACGGGAACAAAAATAAACCTCTGCTATCTACTCACGTAGGAGGGATTCATGCAAAATAAACTCCTACATGGAGACCAACAGGTGAGTTTTCTACCTGTTCTTTCTAATGTCCTTCCATTATAGTAAATCCCACACATTATGAGGAAGAAATGGTTATGTGAGCTTTTCCTTGAAGTCAAAAAACTAGCATTCATTTCAAGTACCTGGTGATCATAGGGTACAGCCAGGGAAGGTGCCATCCCCCTTGGGGGGAGGGGCGGTGGATGGGCTCCCGCACCCATGCACCTCCTGATGCACAGATTCTGGAGAAACAAAGGGCAGTCACACCGCAGTCAGCCTGTCAGGCTGTCGGGCCACTGGGCACCCGACCAGCCTGGAAGTGCCCCATCAGTTTGCTGAAAGCAAAACCCTGTCCCCCCTGTGAAGCCAGGCAATTTGGGTCAGAGAGTCAGAGGAGACCGGTAATCAACACCTCCTCTCTGCTCACCTCCTTGGGGTTACAGCAACCCCATCTCCAAACCCAAATCTGACCCTGGAGTGCCAAACTGGGAGTGGCAGGTGGGCTCTGCCGGTGCTTCAGCGCCCTCTGGAGGTTGTCTGCTCTAATGGCAACTCTCAGCCCTTCCTCCTCCTCCTTCCCTAGTCCTGGGGGCTGCCTTGGCCTCCTGCAGCTGCTGGCCTGAATTCATTCTTCTTTTTTCTCCAATTACAATGAAGTGTCTTACAGAGGTTTGGAATCTCTTGAAGAAGGAAGATCTTTTAGCCAATACACCTTAACCGTGAGAAGTTGGTTTCAAGAATAAACCTGAAATACTGTATTTTTCTCCTGATGATTCCAAGGAGAGACAGCTCAAGTTTTCTAAATCATAAGAAAAACCAAGGTAAATATGATATTCTGAGCCAGAGATGAAAAAGCAGTTTTTAGCACCCCCTCCTCATGTCATATGACCGTGATTTAAATCAATCAACTGCCACTGGTTTTTAAATCAAGTGACCCAACTTTAAATCCATCAGCTGCTTCCCTGTAACTCACGTGACTTGGCTTTGAATAGTAAGAAATGCAGAGGTATAAAAATGATGTTCTGAACAATAAATGGAAAGACAACATTTTAGGAAGTTTTTTCCTTTTCGAATGGACCATTCATTGCCTACAGAATAAAGGATTCCCTTGTGGATTTCTGGAACTGTAAACACATACATTGTCTCCGTTGGCTTGATTGACTTAGATTTTGGGTTTCTTCTTGTTGTTGTTGTTGTTGTTAACATCTTTATTGGAGTATAATTGCTTTACATTGTTGTGTTAGCTTCTGCTGTATAACAAAGTGAATCAACTATTCGTATACATATATCCCCATATCCTCTCCCTCTTGTGTCTCCCTCCCACCTTCCCTATCCCACCCCTCTAGGTGATCACAAAGCACTGAGCTGATCTCCCTGTGCTATATGCAGCTGCTTCCCAATAGCTATCTATTTCACCTTTGGTAGTGTATATATGTCCATGCCACTCTCTCACTTCATCCCAGCATACCCTTCCCCCTCCCTGTGTCCTCAGGTCCGTTCTCTACATCTACGTCTTTATTCCTCAGCAGCGACTCCTGCTAGGGACGGATACTTCCTTTTATGCTCAGGGAAATCCCCTAGTTTGAATATGATTTGAGTTTGATCCTGTGAAACCATCAGAACTTCCCACCAGAGATAAATGAGGAGATTCTGGCCTTTATTAGTATGCATGATGAACACGGGTGTCCTGGCTGTACTTGCCAACCCTCCTATTTTACCCACCTATTTTTATCCACCTTCCTCCCTGTGAGTACCTTTGACCAACCCTGAGTTCAGACTCCTGACCTATTACAGTGACTTTGTCAGCCTTTCTTTAAAAATGGACAGGTAATGAAACGAATTTAACCTAGAAGCAGCAGCTCAGTAAGGGAAATAAAATCATCAGAAGTTATCTAATCACAGCCACAGCCATCCAGGGCTCTGTCTTACCTGCTGGGTCATAAGAATGGGACCTTCCTAAACTTGAAGGGCATCCAATCAAATAAGTAAAGGTCTGCTCACCTCTGGCTCTTGGAGGGATTGCTAGGCACTCTACCCAGTGTATACTAACTGCAAAACACTGTCATGGTTGTGAAACACCTATGTTCCAGGAAAGCTTTTTGGGGTGCATGGGGAAGGTTTCTTTTTGACATCAAGCAAAAAATAAATCACCAAGCTCTTTGAGCACAGGGGTTCTTAAGAGGGCAGTAGAAGGAAGGAATGGGCAGAAAAGACGATCTCCAGTGAAGTGAAGGCCGTTTTTCCAAAAGAGTAGGATTTAGTCTCAGTTTAAGGAGAACACTTTTAAATAGCTGGGACAGCTCCAAACTGCAGTTTAGGGAACGAGTGCTTCAAAAGAACAGTGCTTTAAAAGTCCTGGCAAGGCAGCAAGAGGATGAAGAGTTGGTTTTGCATAGTTTTGAACACAGGAGTAAAGAAGCAGAGGCGTCTCTGACTAAAAGGCCCTGAGATCTTATGGCATCAATGGGTCAGTTGCAGGGGCAGGGGGTGTGGGGGACAATATTTCTCTCTCAAAGTCTCCCAGGGCAGCCACCCCTCCCGACGCCACCCCCCCACTCCCTTCACCCTTCCTCCCTCCACTGTTGGGTCCCCAGGGACAGCACTTTTCAAGCTGGAGCCCTCAGGCACCATCTCTGCTGTCTGGATTCTTCCTGGAGCCTGGCAAGTTTTGGGACAGGAAGGCGGGTCTGCAAGGCCGCTGCTGTGCAGTCGGACCTGGAGGCCTGGAGGGGAACTGGAGCCCTGAAGCCCACCCACGTCCTTGAAGCCGAGGGAGGAACACATCCTCCTAACACTACTTCTCAGGGGTCAGCGTGCTCCCCACCCGACGGTGATCCATAATCAGTTGAGGTAGCAAGGACTGCCTCTAACTGGCCCCCTCGATTCCGCCTTAAGGGTCCTCGCACATGTGTGATAGCGCAGGCCCCGGATCTCTTTAGTCAGCTGAGGCCAGTGCTGCCGGCATCCCTCCAGTCCCATCCCCCAGCCCCTCCCTCTGGGATTGTATCTAATAGAAGAAAGAGCACAGAGGAATTGGCTGAATCAAGGGACCTGGGAGCCTGGGGATGAGTTTGAAGACCGAGAACCTAAGGTGCAATTAAATATTATTGGAAACTCTTGTGCAGTGTGTGGGGGGGGAGGTTAGGAGACTGAGAGGCTGAGTCGACTTGCTGAGTCCAGCCCCAGGACACCACACAGACCTGTCCCCCTTTCCCTGCCATCAGACAAGCGGTGCCGCAACTCCAGCCGGGACTCTGCACTTCCCCCTCCCTGATTCTCCAGAAGAGCAGGTGGCCCCCCTCTGAGGGCAGGGGCAAGACAATGGACCAAGTCCCCCTGCACTAAGGCGCTACTGGAATCTCTTCCTGAACAGCAGTGCTGGCTTGGAGCGAACCCGTGCACCGCCAAAGTTGGTCTCGTCCTGCAGCTGAAGGACGCAGGCTTTAAGTCAGCTGCCTTGGCTTTAAATCAATCAGTCCCCCCTTTAAGTCAGGTGACCCGACTTTAAATCACTGTGTGGCCCCCAAGCCTGCCACTTCAAAAGTTGGGAACTTCACTTTGATCCCAGCACCTCACACAGCTGAATGCACACTGTAGTCACCCCCAAGCCTGGGTTAGAGGCAGGATATAAGGTAAGGGGATGGGCTGCACACATGGTGAGGAGGGTGCACTTCATGTACCAGAAGGGTCCAGGTACTCTGGGTACAGCAAGCAGTGCACGATACAGCAGCTCCCTGGCAAAGCTGGTGATGCACAGGGGGAGCAGGCACACTCAGGCACGCAGAGGTTCCAGGCCGGGAGCTGGGGCACAGCCAGCTGGGAGGGTGTGAAAGCCGAGGATCTGAGCCTTCTTGAGAAAGGCAGACACAGAGGATGGATGAGAAACAAAGACCAGATGAAACATGGATTTGAAAAGCACACCCTGCTCTTGAAATTGGGGTGGGGTCACCCCAGATTTGAGTCTTCTTACGCCCCAGTACCTAGTGCTTTGGCATATGCCCAATTACTTATAAAATGTGACTGATAATATCTAAACCACAGAATACTGCATTTGGAGTGGTTTTGCGTGTTTATGTTTCTATAGTAGAAAAATCTTTTCTACAAGAAAAATGTACACAATCTCAAATAAATTCAAACCCCTCTTTAAGAAGTACTATATCGGACTTCCCTGGTGGCGCAGTTCTTAAGAATCTGCCTGCCAAGGCAGGGGACATGGGTTCGAGCCCTGTTCAGGGAAGATCCCACATGCCGCGCAGCAGCTAAGCCCATGGGCCACAACTACTGAGCCTGCAGACCACAACTACTGAAACCCGCGCGCCTAGAACCGGTGTTCCACAACAAGCGCAGCAAGAGAAGCCACCGCAATGAGAAGCCCGCGCACCGCAACAAAGAGTAGCCCCCGCTTGCCGAACTAGAGAAAGCCTGCACATAGCAACGAAGACCCAACGCAGCCAAAAACAAATTAATTAATTAATTAGTTAACTATTTTAAACAAAAGTACTATATCCTTCTGTACAGCTTCTCTGGGAAGAACAGAGAGATGGTGTAGGAGAGTGAGAAAGACCAATATTTAGTGCACATCTCTCATGCAGGTGCTCTGCTGGCTCAGATAGATTTATCCCCACTTTACAAAGGAGAAAATAATCTCAGAGAGGTTTAGTAATTTTCCCAAAGCCAAACAGCTATGGAGTGGCAGAACCAAGATGTGAACCAAGTCTGTTACCTTCAAAGCCTAAGTCCTCATCACAACAAAACTCAATTAATATTTACATTTATCGAATTACATTGCAACCTGGGGAGTTCTTGGCACAATCCTGAAGAAGAGTGAGAAAGAAAGAAATAGAATTGTTCCTACAGTCAACCCACATTTTTGGAGCAGCTGCTAGATGCCTGGCCCTTTTTGGGCTTCAGCAGTGATCAAGACAGGAAGAGTCCTGCTTTCATGAACCACGTAGTGGGGAGGAGAGACGGGTGAAACTTGGGTGAGGGATTTCACCTTGCTGGACCTCTGTTTTGTCATCTGGAAAATGGGATGGGTGTTCCTCATTTTCTGGGATTGTCCAGCCCTCACATTCTCTGATTCCATAAGAAGCATTTGTTTTCCTGTTTCTTTAAAATTCATTCAGGCCGTGAGCTGTGATGAATGTGGTTAGCTGCTCCCCAAATCACTCTATTCCCACCCTTTTCCTGTGATCAGGTCTTTCCCGAAACATGACTCACAGTCAGGCAAGTCACAGAACCTAAGGGGCACCCAGCAGAAAAATTCCAACCCTTGCTTCCCAGGAGCTCTGCGGTCTACCTGCCAGGTAAACTTAACTCACCTGGCACAAGGTGGCCATCCCTGGTTTCACATCAACATGATCTCAGGCACAAACCTCCTTGTTTTTCCATTTTGTCTTTAAGTTACTTGTTGAAACAACTGCACAAATATGACACAGATAGAAAATCAGGCATCTTCTGCACCCAGTGCCTACTAATAAATGATTTTCTGCCACTTTAATGATAAAGATAGAACATTTCCACATTCTGCTACCCTTATTATTTGTCATTTTTGTTGATATTTCTATTGACTACATCTTTCAATATTTTAACAATGGAACATTTATTTAGGGTGTTCCAGACCCAGCCTTTAGTGGTAAAGGTTTCGTTGTTATATTTCTATTATGTTTCCTTTAAAAATCATTATCCTATTTAAATGGATTAAGTCAATTCTATAGGCATTTATCTTATGATATTGATGAAATTGATACATAGAGGGCAGTAGTACAAGTTGATTGGACTTGAGAACTTCTATTAGCACAATTAAGTATAAATATTATCTATATGTAAACCAAAGTACAGGCCGAGTGAGATTCTCTGACTTTTTTTTCCACTGTCTGCCCTTCAAGCCTGTGAGAAATGGAATAGTTCTTGCCCTATTAGTAAACAAAGGATATCACAGTCTTCAGCACTTGCAGCCCTCCAATGTGAGCCGGCGGGCCCTGAGGCACTCAGGATATGCAAATACAGAATGCAGGCCCCAGAGAGCTGAGGTGCATACCAAAGGAAGGATTTCAGTGAGCCCCGGGAAAGAAAAGCGCTGCATCCTCACCTTGGGAGAGCTGGTTTTCCTTAGTTAACAATCACCTTTTGATGTTCCCCATTACCTGCGCCAGTTCCCTGCCCTGTCCCCTCCCCCCGGTACTTTAGCTCAGGGAGGAAGGAGCGCAGAGGGACTCGGCTGAATAAGGGGCCTGCCTGCCTCGGGAGGAGTTTTCAGCGGCTTTCCCTGCAGTCGGGAAGAGGGGCGTTGACGCTGCAGCCAGACCCTGCGCCTCCCTTGCCCCGTTTCCCCTCAGGACGCTCAGGCCGACCCACTCCTCACGCCCACCAGGCCTCGCGAGCCAGGACGAGGGCAGGGGCGAGAGGAGGGACCGAAGTTACCGGGGACCAGACGCTGGAGGCCGCTCTTTCTGCACAGCAGCGGCGGGTGGCAGCGAACCCCTGCCCCTCAGAAGCTGGTCTTGTGCTGCCGCCAGGGCACCGGACCAGGCGGAGGGTCGGCGCCCACTTACCCGGCCCGCCGTCCCCGCGACTGTCATGGCTTCGGCCGCCGGGGCACGACCAGAGCCGGCAGCCTCAGTGAGGTCGCCCTCCCCTCGGGCTCCGGGGCAGTTCCGTGAAGGCGGAGGGAAGAGACCCCGCCTGAGCCGGGAGTTCCAGCTCTGAGGAAACGCGGGCTCTGTTCAGCGCGCAGTGGGTGGGACCGCTCTGCCCCGAAGCCTTCCGGGAGGGAGCGGGGCGGCGGGGGAGGGCGCCGCCAGGAGCGCAGGGCCCCGTCGGGGGTCCTGGAGGGGCGGCCCGGCCTGGGGGCCATGCCCATTGTGGCCGCAGCCCAGGCCTTTTTCCTGGAATCCTACCCAAAAAAATTAGAAAGATACACAGTCTATAGTAAATACTCACAAATGATTGTTGCTGCTGTGCTCACTATTCTATTAAAGGTGTAAAATCCATAAAACACTTTAAGTTCAAAATTAAATATGAATTTTTACCTTTCTAATTATGTCTCTGATATTCACAGTTGTGGTTAATGAATCAGAGACTGTGGCATCACTAGTTAAAAATGAGCTTGTGAAAAAAATAGAACTCAGGCCCACCGGACCTACTGAATCACAATCTGCACTTTTACAATCTCCCCAGTGTACTCGTGTACCCATGAATAGTTGAAAGGTACATTTCTACCTCGAAAGGTCTTTTCTCTATGATAAATACACACATTTTATCCAGTTTGATATAAATAAAACACTCAAAAATGCATATGCCTGTGTTGAAACCATCATTTTATCATTTCTTTTCCAGACAAGTATAGTCTCTATACTGGTTTTGTGGCTCACATGCCATACTCTTTTCTTGTAGTTAGAAATAAGGTAGAGAAAGTTACTTTGTAAAAAAATATATATATATATGTATTAGTGGATAATTGAAG
Organism: Balaenoptera physalus; assembly: GCF_965194825.1. Taxonomy (NCBI): domain Eukaryota; kingdom Metazoa; phylum Chordata; class Mammalia; order Artiodactyla; family Balaenopteridae; genus Balaenoptera; species Balaenoptera physalus. The sequence goes on from NC_138890.1 coordinate 40,648,643, forward strand.
ACACTCTTCTAAATTAAAACCTTCCTTAACTTGCTGTTTTCTTCTTGGGTCATATTATGAACTCTTCCCGTGGCCACATGGCATGTGTACGTTTAATTTCAGGGACTGCTGACATTCCAGGATGTGGCCATAGATTTCTGTCAAGAGGAGTGAGAATGCCTGGACCAAGATCAATTGGAATTGTACAGGGATGTGATGTTAGAGAAGTTAGGAACCTGCTCTCCTTGGGTGAGGATACCTTCCTTCCAGAATTCCTTACCCAACCACAGGGTTTGGAGTCCTTCTTTTGTAGAATGTCTCCTGGAATCTTCTACTTCCTACAATAGGGTTTCAGATTGCAACGTTTCAGGAAAGATTGGGAGTTTGTGGGTATAATTTTTCTTATTCTTTTAAAATTGCAGCCTCCTTTTTAATATACTTTGTAACTGCTTGGGATGTGTCTATATGAACTGTGTACTATATGCTTCTGTTATAGTCCTTACAATCTTTTATTGCCTTATTTTCTCTAACAATTTTCCATGGATTCTTTGGGCTTAAGGTATATTAACAGGGAGACTGCGAATCTGGGACTTCCCTGGTGATGCAGTGATTAAGAATTCGCCTGCCAATGCAGGGGACCCGGTTCGATCCCCGGTCCGGGAAGATCTCACGTGCCACGGAACAACTAAGCCATTGGGCCACAACTACTGAGTCTGCACGCCACAACTACTGAAGCCGGTGTGTCTTGAGCCCATGCGCCATTTATTTTTTGGAGAATAAAACCACTTCTGAGTGATTAAAATTTAGGCCAGCTAGTCAAAATGCTTTATCACCTGTTCTTGTAAAACACTGGTCAGTGGAACAAGTTTTACTAGGGATAACATTGTAATTGTATTCTGGAGTTCATATGGGCAATATGGTTTATGACCTTGATGCTGGATCACGACGTTTCAACGGTATAACTGCTATTAACTGTCTGTTTGTTCAACGATTAAAGTCTCACGTGATCTGAGTTCAGAATGGAGTCATCCTGGTTGGTTTCTGTCTATTGCAGATTTCTTCCAGTATGAAAGGACAAGAGCAATACGGCTTCCTTTACAAAATGTCTTCAAACTAAATGATGATATAATCTACATTCAATTAATTTATACATACCCTACTGTAGAACAGGGTTCGTTACGCTGGCAGAGCCCGGTAATTATGTAAAACTGAAACATTTTCTGCACTCGTTCAAGTTCTCTTCCTAAGAATATGTTTATAATCAACATTCTTTCACAAATTACCCAATTTAATTCACCATAGCATTCCTCATATTAACTAAATGGAAACTCCTAGGCTATATACAAATCCAGAAAGGGCCAAAAATCATCACCCCCATGGATGATTACAACCCATTGCTGAGGCATTCAAATTACTTATTAAAGAACCACTATGTGCATCAACATCATCAATTTATATATTATTACCCCAATGCTAGCCTTAACCCTGGCTCTCAAAACATGAAATCCTCTTCCCATATCTTATCCACTAATTAGTATAAATGTAGGCATATTATTTCTATTAGCCATATCACACCTAGCCATTTATTCCATCCTCAGATCTGGATGAACTTCACATTCAAAATACTCACTCACTGGAGCTCTAGGAAAAATAGCACAGACAATCATCTCCTATGAAGTAATGAAGAAGTTATTCTATTCTCAGTCTTACTGGTAAATGGATCATTTACACTTTCAACAGTAATTATTACACAAGAACACCTATGACTAATTTTCTCCTGACCCCTACCCAGAATTTGATTATCTCCGCAGTAGCAGAAATCCAATGAAGACCCACTTGATTTAACGGAAGTAGCATCAAAACCTGTATATGTCTTCAATGTAGAAAATGAAGCAGGCCCATTCACCCCGTCCCTCCTAGAGAATATGTCAATTTCCCTATAATAAACATTTCCACAGCAATCTATTTTTAAGAGCATTCGACAATCCCTAGGTGCCAGAATTATATACAGCCCAAGTCATCATTAAAACACATCTAACAATCTCCTTTCTATGAATTTGAGCCTCCTACCTACAATTTTGATATGATCAATGCATACATCTCTTATGAAAAGTTTTTTTACGACTAACATTAACCTTATGTATATGAGAGTTTTCACTACTTGTCATCATACCAGGCAACCCACCACAAATTTAAGAAATATGTCTGACAAAAGAGTTACTTTGATAGAGTAAATCATAGAGGTTTCAATGCTCTTATTCCTGGAGTTGAATTCTTCCTAATAATTTTACATTCTCCATGCTACCTACCACATTACACCACATGCTATATAGTAAAGTTCTCTAAGTAAGCTACAGGCCCATATCCCCAAAATATTTTTGTATATCCTTCCTGTGCTAATAAACTCTCATTGTTTTTACCATCATTCTACTAACCATTTTCTCAGGAAATATAATTGTATAACAAGCTCACACTGGTTAATGGTATCCCCATTCTAATAAAAAACATGAACCCATAAGCTACAGAAGCATCCAATAAATATTTCCTAAAACAGTCCACCACATCCATACTACTTATAATGGCTATTATCATTAATCTAATAAACTCTGGTCAAAGAGCACAGTGAATAACAAGAATCTTTAATCCAGCAGCATCCCCCCTCATGACAATCGCCCTTGTCACAAAAGTAGGACTTTCCCCATTTCACTTCTGAGTGCCTGAAGTCACACGAGGCATCCCATGAACAGCAGACCTGATGCTATCAACATGACAAAATTGCACCCCTATCAGTTTTATACCACATGTCACCATCCATCAACCTATATATACTATTAATCATAGTGATATTATAAATCATAGCTGGAGGCTGACGCAGACTTCGCGATACTCACCTGGAAAATATTACACCCTCCTCATCAATTGCCCATAGAGGATGAATAACAGCTATTATAATGTATATTCAGATTATAACAATCCTAAACATACTAATTTATCATAACAACACTATCTTCTTCTTATTTATGCCCAGATCATGTACTACAAGAGTATCATTATCACACACATGAGATAAAACCCCTCCCATCACAATCATTTTCCTCACCATTATAGTATCATTAGGACATCGCCCATCACTATCAGGCTTTCTACGCAAATGAATAATTATCCAAGAGATAACAAAAACGACAACATCATTCTACCAACACTAATAGCCACCATAGCAGTCCTCAGCATATATTTCTACTTGCAGCTAACATACTCCACATCACTAACTATATTCCCTTCATTAAACAACACAAACACAAAACAATTTCAACATACAAAGAAATAACCTTCCTATCGTTACCAATCATAATACCCACACGGTTACTACACACAACACCCATTCTATCGGTGCTGGACTAGGAATTTAGGTTAGTTCAGACCAAGAGCTTTCAAAATCCTAAACAAGTGAAATTGACTTAATTCCTAAAAATAAGAATTGCAAGACTTTATTCTACATCAATTGAATGTAAAGCAAACACTGTATTGAAGCCAAATCTTTACGAGATTGATGAGTTTTAACCCCAGGAAACTTTAGTTAACAGGCAAATCCTCTAGTCAACTGGCTTCAGTCTACTTCTCCTTCATTTGAGAAAGAAAAAAAGAAAAAAAAAAAAAGCCAGGATAATCACTGGCAGAATTGAAGCTGCTTCTCTGAAGTTACAATTCAATTTGTTGATTCACCACAGGGTTTGCCAGAAAGAGGGCTCAATCTCTGTCTTTAGATTTACAGTCTAATGCTAACTCAGTCATTTTACCTCTGTTCATACACTGCTGTATATTTTCAACAAATCACAAAGATATCGGCATTTTATATTTACTATTTGGTGCTTGAGCTGGAGTAGCAGGCAGCACCTTAATTATATTAATCCAGGCTGAGCTATGCTGACCTGGACCGCTACTTGGAGATGCCCAAATCTGTAAGGTTGTCATAACAGTCCCTGCACTTGTAATAATTTTCTTTATAGCTGTACCCGTTATGATTGCAGGCTTTGAAAACTGACTTGGGCCACTAATAACTCGGACACCTGAAGTAGCATTTCCCCCAATAAATCATATAAACTTTTGCCTACTTCCCCCATCATTCTTACTCCTACTCATATCACCAATAGTAGAAGCTGGTTCTGGTACCAGTGGGACCGTGTATTCAGCTCTAGCCTGCAATCTGGCCCATGCAGGAGCCTCTGTCGACCTAACTGTTTTCTCCTTACATTTAGCAGGTGTCTCCTCAATTCTTGGTATTATTACTTTTATTACTATAGTCTTTAATACAAAACCAGCAGTCATGTCCCAATACCAAACACCATTATTTGTTTAATCTTCCCCAACTATAGCCATATTACTATAATTACCAATCTCAGTCCAAGCAGACAGAATTGCCATGCTGTTAAGAGATAGAAATCTAAGCACTACTTTCTTTGATCCGGCTGGAGGAGACCGAATCCTATACCAACACCTCTTTTGATACTTTGCTCACCCTGAAGTCTGTATTCATGGCCTAACAGGGTTTGTTATAAACTCACATATCATTACATACTATTTAGGACAAAAATTGCCTTTCAGCTATCTGGGAATAGTATGAGTCATGTCCACTGGTTTTTTAGGAGTTCTCTTGTGGGCCCATCATATGTTTACCATAGGGATAGCTGTGGACTCAGGAGCATACTTTGCATCAGCTACCGTAATTACTTTTATCCCTACAGGAGTAAAAGTATCTAGCTGATTAGCAACTCTTTATTTAATTTTTCTTTTTCTTTTCTTTTTTTTTTTTTTTTGGCTGAGTTCGGTCTTGGTTGCTGCGCATGGGCTTTCTCTGGTTGCGGTGAGCGGCAGCTACTCTTCGTTGCGCTGTGCGGCCCTTTCATTGCAGTGGCTTCTCTTGTTGCAGAGCACGGCCTCTAGGCGCGTGGGCTTCAGTAGTAGTGGCTTGCGGACTCTAGAGGGCAGGCTCAGTAGTTGTGGCACACGGGCTTTTTGCTCCGCGGCATGTGGAATCTTCCCAGACAAGGGCTCGAACCCGTGTCCCCTGCATTGGCAGACGAATTCTTAACCACTGCGTCACCAGGGAAGTCCCTGGTTAGCAACTGTTCACGGAGGTAATACTATATGACCTCCCACTATATTATGAGTTTTAGGCTTTAGTTTTTCTTTTTACAGTAGGTGGTTTGACAGGAATCATCTTAGCCAACTCATCCCCAGACATTGTCCTCCGGGATACATACTATGTAGTAGCACACTTCCATGACCTAATGTCCATGGGAGCAGTCTTCACTATTATAGGAGGCTTTCTACACTGATTCCCACTATTCTCAGGTTATACAGTTAACTCAGCATGAGCAAAAATTCACTTCACAAGTATATTTGTAGTAGTAAATATGACTTCCTGCAGCACTTTCGTGGCCTCTCAGGGAGGTCACTACGTTAGTCTAGGTACCCTGAGGCACACACAACATGAAATATTTTGTCTTTAGGGTCATTCATCTCAGTAGCAGCAGTAATGCTAATAATCTTCATACTTTGAAAAGCATTTGTGTCTAAACAAGAAGTCTTAGCAGTGGAAATTGCTACTCCTAACCTAGAATGGTTACACGGATGTCCTCCACCATATCCTACGTTTCAAGATCCTACCTATGTAAATGTAAAATAAGGAAGGACTCAAGTCCTTTTCAACCAGTTTCAAGCCAACACCATAACAATTATGCCTTCCTCAATAAATGAGATAAAAGTAAAAAGTGATGTAGCTTTGTCAAAGTTAAATGATAGGCTAAAATCCTGTATATCACTAAGGCATATTAATTTCATCTAGGCTCTCAAGATACAACATCACCGATTATGGAAAAACTTTTACATTTTCTTCATCACACATTAATAGTGATTTTTAAAATAAGTTCTCTAGTCCTCTATATCATTTCACTAATATTGACATCTAAACTCATATGCATACAATAGATGCACAGGTAGAGAAAATATGAACAATTTACTAGCTATTATTGTAATCTTAATTGCCATATCATCATTGTGAATCCTTTACATGATACATGAAATCAATAACTCTTCCCAAACCATAAAAAACTATGGGTCAGTAACGATACTGAAGCTACAAATACACAGATTACGAAGATTTAAATGTTGACTCCTCTGTAATCCCCACATCAGAGCTAAAACCAGGAGAATAATGACTAATAGAAGTCAACAACCGAGTAGTTAGGGATAGTCATTGAATATTAGTTTCATCTGAAATCGTTGTACACTCCGGAGTTGTTCCTTCTCAGGCCTAAAAGGAGCTGCTATCCCAGGACGCCTAACTTAAAGAATCGTTATATCAACAGGACCAGGCCTATGTTGTGGACAAGAGAGCTCGTTTTCCTGAGTTCAAAGACAGGACAGAGGGATATGGCTGAGATATGAGGTGAATCTGCAGCCCATGGGGATGCCCTCTCCAAGCTCCAGTATAGGAATGGGGCCTCTAGGGTCCCAGGCCACCCACCACGCCCTCTGGAGCAGGATCTGGGCAACATTCCCTGTCAGTGATGAGGCAGCCCTAGCACTTGTCACGCCCCGATGTCGTGTCCTATGTGGGTCCCATGCTCTTGGGACCACACCCCACACTCTGCAGGTCCATGCTACAGGGTCCTTCATGCCTCAGGAGTAGAGACCACACAGCAAGCAGTTCCCTCCGCAACCAGCAGGAGGAGGGGAGGAGAGCAGGGGCACCAGGGGACTCTCACTCAGACAACAACACCCCAGCGGTGGCAGCGGGGACAGTGATGATGCAGATGAGGCACAGACCAAGAGATGGGACCAGAGGACCCTAAAGGCAGCTGGTCAGGTCCTGGCTCACCTGCACCCCGGACACCTTTGTCCCGCATACACCCCCTTCCTCATACACCCTCTCCTTAAATGCAGATTCTTCAGATGCGAACAGGCAGAGCTTCAGACTGAAAGTCAGCTCTTCCAAAATGACCCGGCAGCAAACACGGCAGGATTCCACTCCAGTGGGTGCCCTGGAGTCGACAACTCATGGACTGAAGTTGATATCGGTGCCAGGGGCAGTGGGAGGGAATGGGGAATGAGACTTTCATGGTTGTGGAATTTTGGTTTTGCAGGACGAAAAGTTCTAGTGATGGTGGTGATGGCTCCACGAGAAAGTGAATCTATCTGATGCCTCAGAAACGTGCACTTAAAATGGTGATGATGGTAAAGGGTATGTGACGTGTGTTTTATTTCACTTAAAATAAATTCTTAAAATAATGTCTTGTTAATTGAGATTCCATTTCGACTCCCCTTCATCACAAATGTCGGAGGCCCAGACACAGTCCCCTACCTTAGGGGCCATCACGGTACCCTCACAGAGCACGTGGGAGACCATTCTTAGGGGGGGCTAGTCTGTGCTCACCTGATCTCTGTCCAGGCGGACCCAGGCAGTGGTGACCCCCATAGATTAGACATATGATATGCTATAGTATTAATACGATACCACCAAGTGTTGTCACTCACCGGAACACAGAGCAGCAACCCACTCAAACATGCCTGACCTCATATGATTGTGACAAGATGAAGAGAAGAAAAGGAACCACAGGTTAATCAGGACAACACCCTTAATGCAGAGGTTGGAAATCTCAAAGGGGACAGGACACACTGCAGGCAAAGAGCGCATATGCGGTCTCCCCATCCATGTGCTCCTGACCCATGCAGGTATGGTGAGACCCACACAGTCCCAGCACCCTATACCTGGGGCCACACATCCACACTCACCAGGGTGACCCACCTCCCCAGACCCCTCCACCTGGGTCACATGTCCACAGTCCCAGGGTGACCTCACCTCCCCAGACCCTGCACATGGGGTCACACGTCCCCTTGGTCAGGACACCATGGCTCTGCAGGGGGCTCCCCCAATGTGGAAACAAGCTGGGTCCCTGGGACCTCCTGGGATGGGAAAAAGTGTCAGGTGGGTCTCCTTTCCCCACACTTGTCCCAGAGGAGTCCTCCTCTTCTCACTTTGGTTCTGTGTGATTTTAACTGTTTTTACAGCTTTCATACTAGTGTTGAACACACGACCCTGGTGCTGGCATGCTCATTCCTATCTCGTCTCACTTACATGTTGAGAACACTCACAGGACAGCAGGGCTGAAAGCCGAGGGGCATCTCTGGACTCTGCTGAGTAGGGACGGTAGACTGGAGGGAGAGCTCAGCAGCAGCCTCAGCTGTCACCCATCGGCCTTTTGCCCGATCTGCGTGCCCTGCAATCAATTCAGCAGCTAAACCTGCTTCCCTATGCACCGTGCACGTGCTGGTAAATTGGAATTATTGCCAGGTAGTCCTCCTGAGGATTCTCCATGAGCCCCAGGGAAGGTGAACCTTGCAGGGATTAAGACTAAGGCCCCGACCATAGCACTGACCCTTGGGAGGACCAGGTCACCACACTCAGAAGAGAGGCTGTTACGTACACAAGCCCACCTCAGCTCCAGACCCCAGACATCTAAGCACTGACATTCAGATGCAGGCACGGAGCTTCCCAGTAGTGAGGCCAGGCCGGGTCTCTACCCAGGTCCCCGTAGTCCTAGCGTACACAGAACATGGTCAGGTCTAAATCTTCTTATTCTAGACAACACATGGTCAGCTCTAAACATAATCAGTAGACAGGACATGCAGAGGTCTAAATCTACCATGTAGACACAACTTGATCATGTTTAAACTAGCTTAGGGCTGATCTCATAGGGGGTACAGATCACACACATGGGTCTCTCATCTTTGGACACCCACATCAGGAAACTGAACAAAATCTTTGTCATTAAACATTTCAACAGGCAAAACAGAAATGTTCCCAATGTCTCTGGCCACCTGATGGTCAGCATCCACGGGCGAGCCACGAACTTCTTAGAGTGCAGCCCAGTCTGCTGCCAGGACAGACAAGAAGTGGCCTGATTCCAGCCTCCCAGGCTTCCAGAAGGAGGCGGCCACACTGCAAGCCAGGTCAGGAGAGTCCTGCATGGTCCAGGCAGGGAGATCCGGTCTGTCCATTCGGCTGGCCGATTCCGGGTGGGGCGCTCAGGGCCGCTGAGACCCCTGCACTCAGGTCCTGCTTCCCTGCAGCGTGTGCGTGTGCGTGTGCATGTGCGTGTGTGTGTGTGTGTAGAGGGGGCGGTGGCTGACGGCTCCCATAGTTCCCAACCCGGGCACCGCACTGTCTTCGAGGGGAGGCACGGGGAGAGTTAGGGGCACAGAAGCCGTTGGAGAGGAGAACCCACCGCGGAACTCCTTGCATACTGGCTCGCCCCACCCGGACACCCGCCTGCCCATCGTGGGCCGCATGTCGCCCCCCAGTCCCCCACCCCCGAGGGCTGGGTGCCTGCTCTTTCAACAGCACAGGGTCTCACATGAAGGAGACCCAGTGGGGACTGTCAGCCCCCGACTCCTGATGCTGTGTTTGGGGAGAATGAACCCCCTTGACTGGGCGATGGGACCCTGTGAGGAAAGAGGTGTCGGCCCGATCCAAGTCGGGGCCTGGCTGAGATATGAGAAAACAGGAGCCAAGGGCAGGGCCTGGAGGCCAGGCCAACAGGAGGGGCACCCCCGGCCTTGGCCAGGCTCTCCAACGGTGACATTGTTGCTTTAGGGGACCTGGGACAGGTGACTGAATGTAATGGGAGTCTAAACTGGACCCTGAATGGGGCTTAAAGAAGGTGTGAAGGATGTTACTGAGACAGTGACAGTCATTGGAAGACAAACTCTGTGTCAGGATATCCTGCTCCGTCCATTTAAATCCCTGAGATCTGTGACCTTTACGTGACTACGCAGGATTGTTAGAGCAGCTGCGTGCGGATATATCTGGGGCACAATTCAGTCTGCAGCCAACTTGCAAGTGGTTCCAGCAAACACACAGGTGTGCGCACAGGCAGGCACAGCACACACACAAACATATGCACGTGCACAGCACAAATATATTCACACACTAGCATGTGAACACACATGCACCCATATGCCCATGCACACACTAATGTGTGCAAGTTCACATACCTATGCACATGCACAGCATATGTATGCAAACAGGCACATGCACACGCATAGCACACACACAGGGAATAAAGTGAATCCGTAAAGCATTAATTCCTGAACACAAGTGAAGCTGACATGTATTTTTCCCTTTTCTTAGCCTTGATGTTTTCCACAACAAAAAGTTTAAGAAAAAAGTTAATGGCAAATGACTTTTGATTCATAGGACTTTCTGATTTTATTCCACAAATATTATGACAGTAGAAATGAATGTAGATATTACATGTGTCCACTAATGGATGAATGGAGAAGAAAAACACGGTCCATCAATACAAGGAAAGGCTATTCAGCCTAAAAAGCAAGTCAATTCTGACACAGGATGCAGCAGGGATGAACCTTGAGGGCATTATGCTCAGTGATGTAAGCTAGACACAAAAAAACAAACAGTGCTTGATCCACTCATACAAGGCCCCTAGAGCAGTCGGAAATATAGAGACATAAAGTAGGATGTTGAGGGCCAGAGGCTGAGGGAGGGACAATGGGGAGTGAGTGTTTAATGGGGACTGTTTCAATTTTGCAAGATGAAAAAGTTCTGCAGGATGATGGTGGTCAGGTTTGCACAACAGTGTGAATTACTTCCTGACCCTGAAATGTGCACTTAAAAATGCTTAAGATAGTACATTTTATGTTATGTGTACCAGACCACAATTTTTAAAACTTTTCAAAAAACAACAGGAAATAGTCCATGAATACCACAAGATGCACAACTTCACTAACAACAGAGGGATTAAAGCCATAAGCAAAATACTGTGCATACACCTACCAGAATGGCAGACATGAAAGACATAGTATCAAACATCAGCAGGATGTGGAGCAATGGAAAGCCTGGTACGCAACGGGGGGATGCAACCACTTCTGAAGCAATCGGGCCTCAGATAGCGAAGTCCGTGCACAGAGACCCACAGTGCTCCTCCCAGTTGAACACAAACCCACCAGCCCTGCACCAGGACACACGGACATGGACTTGCAGCCACAGGAGCCAAACCTGAAGGAACCTGAAGGCCATCACAGACGGATGCAGAAATGAACCATGCACGCTCCTATGAAGGAATATTCCACAGCAATGGAGTACATTTTGTTTAAAGGTAGTAAAACTATAAAAATTATTTTTTAAAGAAAACTATATTTACAAGATGAAAGAATCTATAATTCTGGCACCTAGGGATTGTCGAATGCTCCTAAAAATAGATTGCTGTGGAAACGTTTATTATAGGGAAATTGACATATTCTCTAGGAAGGACGGGGTGAATGGGCCTGCTACATTTTCTACATTGAAGACATGTACAGGTTTTGATTCTACTTCTGTTAAATCAAGTGGGGCTTCACTGGATTTCTGCTACTGCGGAGATAATCAAATTCTGGGTAGGGGTCACGAGAAAATTAGTCATAGGTGTTCTTGTGTAATAATTACTGTTGAAAGTGTAAATGATCCATTTACCAGTAAGACTGAGAATAGAATAACTGCTACATTACTTCATATGAGATGATCGTCTGTGCTATTGTTCCTGGAGCTCCAGTGAGTGAGTATTTTGAATGTGAAGTTCATCCAGATCTGAGGATGGAATAAATGGCTAGGTGTGATATGGCTAATAGAAATAATATGCCTACATTTATACTAATTAGTGGATAAGATATGGGAAGAGGAATTCATGTTGTGAGAGCCAGGGTTAAGGCTAGCATTGGGGCAATAATATAAAAATTGATGATGTTGATGGACATAGTGGTTCTTTAATAAGTAATTTGAACGCCTCAGCAATGGGTTGTAATCATCCATGGGGGCTGACGATTTTTGGCCCTTTCTGGATTTGTATATAGCCTAGGATTTTCCATTTAGTTAATATGAGGAATGCTATGGTGAATTAAATTGGGTAATTTGTGAAAGAATGTTGATGATAAACATATTCTTAGGAAGAGGACTTGAACCAGTGCAGAAAAAGTTTCAGTTTTACATAATTACCGGGCTCTGCCAGCGTAACGAACCCTGTTCTACAGTAGGGTATGTATAAATTAATTGAATGTAGATTATATCATCATTTAGTTTGAAGACATTTTGTAAAGGAAGCCGTATTGCTCTTGTCCTTTCATACTGGAAGAAATCTGCAATAGACAGAAACCAACCAGGATGACTCCAGTCTGAACTCAGATCACGTGAGACTTTAATCGTTGAACAAACAGACAATTAATAGCAGTTATACCGTTGAAATGTCGTGATCCAGCATCAAGGTCATAAACCATATTGCCCATATGAACTCCAGAATACAATTACACTGTTATCCCTAGTAAAACTTGTTCCATTGACCAGTGTTTTAGAAGAACAGGTGATAAAGCATTTTGACTAGCTGGCCTAAATTTTAATCACTCAGAAGTGGTTTTATTCTCCAAAAAATAAATGGCGCATGGGCTCAAGACACACCGTCTTCAGTAGTTGTGGCGTGCAGACTCAGTAGTTGTGGCCCAATGGCTTAGTTGTTCCGTGGCACGTGAGATCTTCCCGGACCGGGGATCGAACCGGGTCCCATAGTTCATTGGCAGGCGAATTCTTAATCACTGCATCACCAGGGAAGTCCCAGATTCGCAGTCTCCCTGTTAATATACCTTAAGCCCAAAGAATCCATGGAAAATTGTTAGAGAAAATAAGGCAATAAAAGATTGTAAGGACTATAACAGAAGCATATAGTACACAGTTCATATAGACACATCCCAAGCAGTTACAAAGTATATTAAAAGGGAGGCTGCAATTTTAAAAGAATAAGGAAAATTATACCCACAAACTCCCAATCTTTCCTGAAACGTTGCAATCTGAAACCCTATTGTAGGAAGCAGAAGATTCCAGGAGATATTCTACAAATGAAGGACTCCAAACCCTGTGGTTGGATAAGGAATTCTGGAAGGAAGGTATCCTCACCCAAGGAGAGCAGGTTCCTATACTTCTCTAACATCACATCCCTGTACAATTCCCATTGATCTTGGTCCAGGCATTCTCACTCCTCTTGACAGAAATCTATGGCCACATCCTGGAATGTCAGCAGTCCCTGAAATTAAACGTACACATGCCATGTGGCCACGGGAAGAGTTCATAATATGACCCAAGAAGAAAACAGCAAGTTAAGGAAGGTTTTAATTTAGAAGAGTGTCTTCAATTATCCACTAATACATATATATATATATTTTTTTACAAAGTAACTTTCTCTACCTTATTTCTAACTACAAGAAAAGAGTATGGCATGTGAGCCACAAAACCAGTATAGAGACTATACTTGTCTGGAAAAGAAATGATAAAATGATGGTTTCAACACAGGCATATGCATTTTTGAGTGTTTTATTTATATCAAACTGGATAAAATGTGTGTATTTCTCATAGAGAAAAGACCTGTCGAGGTAGAAATGTACCTTTCAACTATTCATGGGTACACGAGTACACTGGGGAGATTGTAAAAGTGCAGATTGTGATTCAGTAGGTCCGGTGGGCCTGAGTTCTATTTTTTTAACAAGCTCATTTTTAACTAGTGATGCCACAGTCTCTGATTCATTAACCACAACTGTGAATATCAGAGACATAATTAGAAAGGTAAAAATTCATATTTAATTTTGAACTTAAAGTGTTTTATGGATTTTACACCTTTAATAGAATAGTGAGCACAGCAGCAACAATCATTTGTGAGTATTTACTATAGACTGTGTATCTTTCTAATTTTTTTGGGTAGGATTCCAGGAAAAAGGCCTGGGCTGCGGCCACAATGGGCATGGCCCCCAGGCCGGGCCGCCCCTCCAGGACCCCCGACGGGGCCCTGCGCTCCTGGCGGCGCCCTCCCCCGCCGCCCCGCTCCCTCCCGGAAGGCCTCGGGGCAGAGCGGTCCCACCCACTGCGCGCTGAACAGAGCCCGCGTTTCCTCAGAGCTGGAACTCCCGGCTCAGGCGGGGTCTCTTCCCTCCGCCTTCACGGAACTGCCCCGGAGCCCGAGGGGAGGGCAACCTCACTGAGGCTGCCGGCTCTGGAGGTGCCCCGGCTGCCGAAGCCATGACAGTCGCGGGGACGGCGGGCCGGGTAAGTGGGCGCCGACCCTCCGCCTGGTCCGGTGCCCGGGCAGCAGCACAAGACCAGCTTCTGAGGGGCAGGGGTTCGCTGCCACCCGCCGCAGCTGTGCAGAAAGAGCGGCCTCCAGCGTCTGGTCCCCGGGAACTTCGGTCCGTCCTCTCGCCCCTGCCCTCGTCCTGGCTCGCGAGGCCTGGTGGGCGTGAGGAGGGGGTCGGCCTGAGCGTCCTGAGGGGAAACGGGGCAAGGGAGGCGCAGGGTCCGGCTGCAGCGTCATCGCCCCTCTTCCCGACTGCGGGGAAAGCGGCTGAAAACTCCTCCCGAGGCGCGCAGGCCCCTTATTCAGCCGAGACCCTCTGCGCTCCTTCCTCCCTGAGCTAAAGTACCGGGGGGAGGGGACAGGGCAGGGAACTGACGCAGGTAATGGGGAACATCAAAAGGTGATTGTTAACTAAGGAAATCCAGCTCTCCCAAGGTGAGGAATGCGGCGCTTTTCTTTGCCTGGGCTCACTGAATTCCTTCCTTTGATATGCACCTCAGCTCTCTGGGGCCTGCATTCTGTATTTGCATATCCTGAGTGCCTCAGGGCCCGCCGGCTCACATTGGAGGGCTGCAAGTGCTGAAGACTGTGACATCCTTTGTTTACTGATAGGGCAAGAACTATTCCATTTCTCACAGGCTTGAGGGGCAGACAGTGGAAAAAAGTCAGAGAATCTCACTCGGCCTGTACTTTGGTTTACATATAGATAATATTTATACTTAACTGTGCTAATAGAGGTTCTCAAGTCCAATCAACTTGTACTACTGCCCTCTATGTATCAATTTCATCAATATCATAAGATAAATGCCTATAGAATTGACTTAATCCGTTTAAATAGGATAATGATTTTTAAAGGAAACATAATAGAAATATAACAACGAAACCTTTACCACTAAAGGCTGGGTCTGGAACACCCTAAATAAATGTTCCATTGTTAAAATATTGAAAGATGTAGTCAATAGAAATATCAACAAAAATGACAAATAATAAGGGTAGCAGAATGTGGAAATGTTCTATCTTTATCATTAAAGTGGCAGAAAATCATTTATTAGTAGGCACTGGGGGCAGAAGATGCCTGATTTTCTATCTGTGTCATATTTGTGCAGTTGTTTCAACAAGTAACTTAAAGACAAAATGGAAAAACAAGGAGGTTTGTGCCTGAGATCATGTTGATGTGAAACCAGGGATGGCCACCTTGTGCCAGGTGAGTTAAGTTTACCTGGCAGGTAGACCGCAGAGCTCCTGGGAAGCAAGGGTTGAAATTTTTCTGCTGGGTGCCCCTTAGGTTCTGTGACTTGACTGACTGTGAGTCATGTTTCGGGAAAGACCTGATCACAGGAAAAGGGTGGGAATAGAGTGATTTGGGGAGCAGCTAACCACATTCATCACAGCTCATGGCCTGAATGAATTTTAAAGAAACAGGAAAACAAATGCTTCTTATGGAATCAGAGAATGTGAGGGCTGGACAATCCCAGAAAATGAGGAACACCCATCCCATTTTGCAGATGACAAAACAGAGGTCCAGCAAGGTGAAATCCCTCACCCAAGTTGCACCCGTCTCTCCTCCCCACTACGTGGTTCATGAAAGCAGGACTCTTCCTGTCTTGATCACTGCTGAAGCCCAAAAAGGGCCAGGCATCTAGCAGCTGCTCCAAAAATGTGGGTTGACTGTAGGAACAATGCTATTTCTTTCTTTCTCACTCTTCTTCAGGATTGTGCCAAGAACTCCCCAGGTTGCAATGTAATTCGATAAATGTAAATATTAATTGAGTTTTGTTGTGATGAGGACTTAGGCTTTGAAGGTAACAGACTTGGTTCAGATCTTGGTTCTGCCACTCCATAGCTGTTTGGCTTTGGGAAAATTACTAAACCTCTCTGAGATTATTTCCTCCTTTGTAAAGTGGGGATAAATCTATCTGAGCCAGCAGAGCACCTGCATGAGAGATGTGCACTAAATATTGGTCTTTCTCACTCTCTTACGCCATCTCTGTGTTCTTCCCAGAGAAGCTGTACTGAAGGATATAGTACTTTTGTTTAAAATAGTTAACTAATTAATTAATTAATTTGTTTTTGGCTGCGTTGGGTCTTCGTTGCTATGCGCAGGCTTTCTCTAGTTGCAGCAAGCGGGGGCTACTCTTTGTTGCGGTGCGCGGGCTTCTGATTGCGGTGGCTCCTCTTGCTAGCCTTAACCCCAATGCTAGCCTTAACCATGGCTCTCACAACATGAATTCCTCTTCCCATATCTTATCCACTAATTAATATAAATGTAGGCATATTATTTCTATTAGCCATATCACACCTAGCCATTTACTCCATCCTCAGATCTGGATGAACTTCACATTCAAAATACACACTCACTGGAGCTCTAGGAACAATAGCACAGACAATCATCTCCTATGAAGTAATGTAGCAGTTATTCTATTCTCAGTCTTACTGATAAATGGATCATTTACACTTTCAACAGTAATTATTACACAAGAACACCTATGACTAATTTTCTCCTGACCCCTACCCAGAATTTGATTATCTCCGCAGTAGCAGAAATCCAATGAAGCCCCACTTGATTTAACGGAAGTAGCATCAAAACCTGTATATGTCTTCAATGTAGAAAATGTAGCAGGCCCATTCACCCCGTCCCTCCTAGAGAATATGTCAATTTCCCTATAATAAACATTTCCACAGCAATCTATTTTTAAGAGCATTCGACAATCCCTAGGTGCCAGAATTATATACAGCCCAAGTCATCATTAAAACACATCTAACAATCTCCTTTCTATGAATTTGAGCCTCCTACCTACAATTTTGATATGATCAACGCATACATCTCTTATGAAAAGTTTTTTTACGACTAACATTAACCCTATGTATATGAGAGTTTTCACTACTTGTCATCATACCAGGCAACCCACCACAAATTTAAGAAATATGTCTGACAAAAGAGTTACTTTGATAGAGTAAATCATAGAGGTTTCAATGCTCTTATTCCTGGAATTGAATTCTTCCTAATAATTTTACATTCTCCATGCTACCTACCACATTACACCACATGCTATATAGTAAAGTTCTCTAAGTAAGCTACAGGCCCATACCCCCAAAATATTTTTGTATATCCTTCCTGTGCTAATAAACTCTCATTGTTTTTACCATCATTCTACTGACCATTTTCTCAGGAAATATAATTGTATAACAAGCTCACACTGGTTAATGGTATCCCCATTCTAATAAAAAACATGAACCCATAAGCTACAGAAGCATCCAACAAATATTTCCTAAAACAGTCCACCACATCAATACTACTTATAATGGCTATTATCATTAATCTAATATACTCTGGTCAAAGAGCACAGTGAATAACAAGAATCTTTAATCCAGGAGCATCCACCCTCATGACAATCGCCCTTGTCACAAAAGTAGGACTTTCCCCATTTCACTTCTGAGTGCCTGAAGTCACACGAGGCATCCCATGAACAGCAGACCTGATGCTATCAACATGACAAAATTGCACCCCTATCAGTTTTATACCACATGTCACCATCCATCAACCTAAATATACTATTAATCATAGTGATATTATAAATCATAGCTGGAGGCTGAGGCAGACTTCGCCATACTCACCTGGAAAATATTACACCCTCCTCATCAATTGCCCATATAGGATGAATAACAGCTATTATAATGTATATTCAGATTATAACAATCCTAAACATACTAATTTATATCATAACAACACTATCTTCTTCTTATTTATGCCCAGATCATGTACTACAAGAGTATCATTATCACACACATGAGATAAAACACCTCCCATCACAATCATTTTCCTCACCATTATAGTATCATTAGGACATCGCCCATCACTATCAGGTTTTCTACGCAAATGAATAATTATCCAAGAGATAACAAAAACGACAACATCATTCTACCAACACTAATAGCCACCATAGCAGTCCTCAGCATATATTTCTACTTGCAGCTAACATACTCCACATCACTAACTATATTCCCTTCATTAAACAACACAAACACAAAACAATTTCAACATACAAAGAAATAACCTTCCTATCGTTACCAATCATAATACCCTCACGGTTACTACACACAACACCCATTCTATCGGTGCTGGACTAGGAATTTAGGTTAGTTCAGACCAAGAGCTTTCAAAACCCTAAACAAGTGAAATTGACTTAATTCCTAAAAATAAGGATTGCAAGACTTTATTCTACATCAATTGAATGTAAAGCAAACACTGTATTGAAGCCAAATCTTTACGAGATTGATGAGTTTTAACCCCAGGAAACTTTAGTTAACAGGCAAATCCTCTAGTCAACTGGCTTCAGTCTACTTCTCCTTCATTTGAGAAAGAAAAAAAGAAAAAAAAAAGGCAGGATAATCACTGGCAGAATTGAAGCTGCTTCTCTGAAGTTACAATTCAATTTGTTGATTCACCACAGGGTTTGCCAGAAAGAGGGCTCAATCTCTGTCTTCAGATTTACAGTCTAATGCTAACTCAGTCATTTTACCTCTGTTCATACACTGCTGTATATTTTCAACAAATCACAAAGATATCGGCATTTTATATTTACTATTTGGTGCTTGAGCTGGAGTAGCAGGCAGCACCTTAATTATATTAATCCAGGCTGAGCTATGCTGACCTGGACCGCTACTTGGAGATGCCCAAATCTGTAAGGTTGTCATAACAGTCCCTGCACTTGTAATAATTTTCTTTATAGCTGTACCCGTTATGATTGCAGGCTTTTGAAAACTGACTTGGGCCACTAATAACTCGGACACCTGAAGTAGCATTTCCCCCAATAAATCATATAAACTTTTGCCTACTTCCCCCATCATTCTTACTCCTACTCATATCACCAATAGTAGAAGCTGGTTCTGGTACCAGTGGGACCGTGTATTCAGCTCTAGCCTGCAATCTGGCCCATGCAGGAGCCTCTGTCGACCTAACTGTTTTCTCCTTACATTTAGCAGGTGTCTCCTCAATTCTTGGTATTATTACTTTTAGTACTATAGTCTTTAATACAAAACCAGCAGTCATATCCCAATACCAAACACCATTATTTGTTTAATCTTCCACAACTATAGCCATATTACTATAATTACCAATCTCAGTCCAAGCAGCCAGAATTGCCATGCTGTTAAGAGATAGAAATCTAAACACTACTTTCTTTGACCCGGCAGGAGGAGACCGAATCCTATACCAACACCTCTTTTGATACTTTGCTCACCCTGAAGTCTGTATTCATGGCCTAACAGGGTTTGTTATAAACTCACATATCATTACATACTATTTAGGACAAAAATTGCCTTTCAGCTATCTGGGAATAGTATGAGTCATGTCCACTGGTTTTTTAGGAGTTCTCTTGTGGGCCCATCATATGTTTACCATAGGGATAGCTGTGGACTCAGGAGCACACTTTGCATCAGCTACCGTAATTACTTCTATCCCTACAGGAGTAAAAGTATCTAGCTGATTAGCAACTCTTTATTTAATTTTTCTTTTTCTTTTCTTTTTTTTTTTTTTTGGCTGAGTTGGGTCTTGGTTGCTGCGCATGGGCTTTCTCTGTTTGCGGTGAGCGGCAGCTACTCTTCGTTGCGGTGTGCGGCCCTTTCATTGCAGTGGCTTCTCTTGTTGCAGAGCACGGCCTCTAGGCGCGTGGGCTTCAGTAGTGGTGGCTTGCGGGCTCTAGAGGGCAGGCTCAGTAGTTGTGGCACACGGGTTTTTTGCTCCGCGGCATGTGAAATCTTCCCAGACAAGGGCTCGAACCCGTGTCCCCTGCATTGGCAGACGAATTCTTAACCACTGCGTCACCAGGGAAGTCCCTGGTTAGCAACTGTTCACGGAGGTAATACTATATGACCTCCCACTATATTATGAGTTTTAGGCTTTAGTTTTTCTTTTTACAGTAGGTGGTTTGACAGGAATCATCTTAGCCAACTCATCCCCAGACATTGTCCTCCAGGATATATACTATGTAGTAGCACACTTCCATGACCTAATGTCCATGGGAGCAGTCTTCACTATTATAGGAGGCTTTCTACACTGATTCCCACTATTCTCAGGTTATACAGTTAATTCAGCATGAGCAAAAATTCACTTCACAAGTATATTTGTAGTAGTAAATATGACTTCCTGCAGCACTTTCGTGGCCTCTCAGGGATGTCACTACGTTAGTCTGAGTACCCTGAGGCACACACAACATGAAATATTTTGTCTTTAGGCTCATTCATCTCAGTAGCAGCAGTAATGCTAATAATCTTCATACTTTGAAAAGCATTTGTGTCTAAACAAGAAGTCTTAGCAGTGGAAATTGCTACTCCTAACCTAGAATGGTTACACGGATGTCCTCCACCATATCCTACGTTTCAAGATCCTACCTATGTCAATGTAAAATAAGGAAGGACTCAAGTCCTTTTCAACCAGTTTCAAGCCAACACCATAACAATTATGTCTTCCTCAATAAATGAGATAAAAGTAAAAAGTGATGTAGCTTTGTCAAAGTTAAATGATAGGCTAAAATCCTGTATATCACTAAGGCATATCAATTTCATCTAGGCTCTCAAGATACAACATCACCGATTATGGAAAAACTTTTACATTTTCTTCATCACACATTAATAGTGATTTTTAAAATAAGTTCTCTAGTCCTCTATATCATTTCACTAATATTGACATCTAAACTCATCTGCATACAATAGATGCACAGGTAGAGAAAATGTGAACAATTTACTAGCTATTATTGTAATCTTAATTGCCCTATTATCATTGTGAATCCTTTACATGATACATGAAATCAATAACTCTTCCCAAACCATAAAAAACTATGGGTCAGTAATGATACTGAAGCTACAAATACACAGATTACGAAGATTTAAATGTTGACTCCTCTGTAATCCCCACATCAGAGCTAAAACCCGGAGAATAATGACTAATAGAAGTCAACAACCGAGTAGTTAGGGATAGTCATTGAATATTAGTTTCATCTGAAATCGTTGTACACTCCGGAGTTGTTCCTTCTCAGGCCTAAAAGGAGCTGCTATCCCAGGACGCCTAACTTAAAGAATCGTTATATCAACAGGACCAGGCCTATGTTGTGGACAAGAGAGCTCGTTTTCCTGAGTTCAAAGACAGGACAGAGGGATATGGCTGAGATATGGGGTGAATCTGCAGCCCATGGGGATGCACTCTCCAAGCTCCAGTATAGGAATGGGGCCTCTAGGGTCCCAGGCCACCCACCACGCCCTCTGGAGCAGGATCTGGGCAACATTCCCTGTCAGTGATGAGGCAGCCCTAGCACTTGTCACGCCCCAATGTCGTGTCCTATGTGGGCCCCATGCTCTTGGGACCACACCCCACACTCTGCAGGTCCATGCTACAGGGTCCTTCATGCCTCAGGAGTAGAGACCACACAGCAAGCAGTTCCCTCCGCAACCAGCAGGAGGAGGGGAGGAGAGCAGGGGCACCAGGGGACTCTCACTCAGACAACAACACCCCAGCGGTGGCAGCGGGGACAGTGATGATGCAGATGAGGCACAGACCAAGAGATGGGACCAGAGGACCCAAAAGGCAGCTGGTCAGGTCCTGGCTCACCTGCACCCCGGACACCTTTGTCCCGCATACACCCCCTTCCTCATACACCCTCTCCTTAAATGCAGATTCTTCAGATGCGAACAGGCAGAGCTTCAGATTGAAAGTCAGCTCTTCCAAAATGACCCGTCAGCAAACACGGCAGGATTCCACTCCAGTGGGTGCCCTGGAGTCGACAACTCAGGGATTGAAGTGGATATCGGTGCCAGGGACAGTGGGAGGGAATGGGGAATGAGACTTTCATGGTTGTGGAATTGTGGTTTTGAAGGACGAAAAGTTCTAGTGATGGTGGTGATGGCTCCACGAGAAAGTGAATCTATCTGATGCCTCAGAAACGTGCACTTAAAATGGTGATGATGGTAAAGGGTATATGACGTGTGTTTTATTTCACTTAAAATAAATTCTTAAGATAATGTCTTGTTAATTGAGATTCCATTTCGACTCCCCTTCATCACAAATGTCGGAGGCCCAGACACAGTCCCCTACCTTAGGGGCCATCACGGTACCCTCACAGAGCACGTGGGAGACCATTCTTAGGGGGGGCTAGTCTGTGCTCACCTGACCTCTGTCCAGGGGGACCCAGGCAGTGGTGACCCCCATAGATTAGACATATGATATGCTATAGTATTAATACGATACCACCAAGTGTTGTCACTCACCGGAACACAGAGCAGCAACCCACTCAAACATGCCTGACCTCATATGATTGTGACAAGATGAAGAGAAGAAAAGGAACCACAGGTTAATCAGGACAACACCCTTAATGCAGAGGTTGGAAATCTCAAAGGGGACAGGACACACTGCAGGCAAAGAGCGCATATGCGGTCTCCCCATCCATGTGCTCCTGACCCATGCAAGTATGGTGAGACCCACACAGTCCCAGCACCCTATACCTGGGGCCACACATCCACACTCACCAGGGTGACCCACCTCCCCAGACCCCTCCACCTGGGTCACATGTCCACAGTCCCAGGGTGACCTCACCTCCCCAGACCCTGCACCTGGGGTCACACGTCCCCTTGGTCAGGACACCATGGCTCTGCAGGGGGCTCCCCCAATGTGGAAACAAGCTGGGTCCCTGGGACCTCCTGGGATGGGAAAAAGTGTCAGGTGGGTCTCCTTTCCCCACACTTGTCCCAGAGGAGTCCTCCTCTTCTCACTTTGGTTCTGTGTGATTTTAACTGTTTTTACAGCTTTCATACTAGAGTTGAACACACGACCCTGGTGCTGGCATGCTCAGTCCTTTCTCGTCTCACTTACATGTTGAGAACACTCACAGGACAGCAGGGCTGAAAGCCGAGGGGCAGCTCTGGACTCTGCTGAGTAGGGACGGTAGACTGGAGGGAGAGCTCAGCAGCAGCCTCAGCTGTCACCCATCGGCCTTTTGCCCGATCTGCGTGCCCTGCAATCAATTCAGCAGCTAAACCTGCTTCCCTATGCACCGTGCACGTGCTGGTAAATTGGAATTATTGCCAGGTAGTCCTCCTGAGGATTCTCCATGAGCCCCAGGGAAGGTGAACCTTGCAGGGATTAAGACTAAGGCCCCGACCATAGCACTGACCCTTGGGAGGACCAGGTCACCACACTCAGAAGAGAGGCTGTTACGTACACAAGCCCACCTCAGCTCCAGACCCCAGACATCTAAGCACTGACATTCAGATGCAGGCACGGAGCTTCCCAGTAGTGAGGCCAGGCCGGGTCTCTACCCAGGTCCCCGTAGTCCTAGCGTACACAGAACATGGTCAGGTCTAAATCTTCTTATTCTAGACAACACATGGTCAGCTCTAAACATAATCAGTAGACAGGACATGCAGAGGTCTAAATCTACCATGTAGACACAACTTGATCATGTTTAAACTAGCTTAGGGCTGATCTCATAGGGGGTACAGATCACACACATGGGTCTCTCATCTTTGGACACCCACATCAGGAAACTGAACAAAATCTTTGTCATTAAACATTTCAACAGGCAAAACAGAAATGTTCCCAATGTCTCTGGCCACCTGATGGTCAGCATCCACGGGCGAGCCACGAACTTCTTAGAGTGCAGCCCAGTCTGCTGCCAGGACAGACAAGAAGTGGCCTGATTCCAGCCTCCCAGGCTTCCAGAAGGAGGCGGCCACACTGCAAGCCAGGTCAGGAGAGTCCTGCATGGTCCAGGCAGGGAGATCCGGTCTGTCCATTCGGCTGGCCGATTCCGGGTGGGGCGCTCAGGGCCGCTGAGACCCCTGCACTCAGGTCCTGCTTCCCTGCAGCGTGTGCGTGTGCGTGTGCATGTGCGTGTGTGTGTGTGTGTAGAGGGGGCGGTGGCTGACAGCTCCCATAGTTCCCAACCCGGGCACCGCACTGTCTTCGAGGGGAGGCACGGGGAGAGTTAGGGGCACAGAAGCCGTTGGAGAGGAGAACCCACCGCGGAACTCCTTGCATACTGGCTCGCCCCACCCGGACACCCGCCTGCCCATCGTGGGCCGCATGTCGCCCCCCAGTCCCCCACCCCCGAGGGCTGGGTGCCTGCTCTTTCAACAGCACAGGGTCTCACATGAAGGAGACCCAGTGGGGACTGTCAGCCCCCGACTCCTGATGCTGTGTTTGGGGAGAATGAACCCCCTTGACTGGGCGATGGGACCCTGTGAGGAAAGAGGTGTCGGCCCGATCCAAGTCGGGGCCTGGCTGAAATATGAGAAAACAGGAGCCAAGGGCAGGGCCTGGAGGCCAGGCCAACAGGAGGGGCACCCCCGGCCTTGGCCAGGCTCTCCAACGGTGACATTGTTGCTTTAGGGGACCTGGGACAGGTGACTGAATGTAATGGGAGTCTAAACTGGACCCTGAATGGGGCTTAAAGAAGGTGTGAAGGATGTTACTGAGACAG
The DNA here is from genome assembly GCF_965194825.1 of Balaenoptera physalus. Taxonomy (NCBI): domain Eukaryota; kingdom Metazoa; phylum Chordata; class Mammalia; order Artiodactyla; family Balaenopteridae; genus Balaenoptera; species Balaenoptera physalus. The sequence goes on from NC_138890.1 coordinate 40,673,256, forward strand.
TGACAGTCATTGGAAGACAAACTCTGTGTCAGGATATCCTGCTCCGTCCATTTAAATCCCTGAGATCTGTGACCTTTACGTGGCTACGCAGGATTGTTAGAGCAGCTGCGTGCGGATATATCTGGGGCACAATTCAGTCTGCAGCCAACTTGCAAGTGGTTCCAGCAAACACACAGGTGTGCGCACAGGCAGGCACAGCACACACACAAACATATGCACGTGCACAGCACAAATATATTCACACACTAGCATGTGAACACACATGCACCCATATGCCCATGCACACACTAATGTGTGCAAGTTCACATACCTATGCACATGCACAGCATATGTATGCAAACAGGCACATGCACACGCATAGCACACACACAGGGAATAAAGTGAATCCGTAAAGCATTAATTCCTGAACACAAGTGAAGCTGACATGTATTTTTCCCTTTTCTTAGCCTTGATGTTTTCCACAACAAAAAGTTTAAGAAAAAAGTTAATGGCAAATGACTTTTGATTCATAGGACTTTCTGATTTTATTCCACAAATATTATGACAGTAGAAATGAATGTAGATATTACATGTGTCCACTAATGGATGAATGGAGAAGAAAAACACGGTCCATCAATACAAGGAAAGGCTATTCAGCCTAAAAAGCAAGTCAATTCTGACACAGGATGCAGCAGGGATGAACCTTGAGGGCATTATGCTCAGTGATGTAAGCTAGACACAAAAAAACAAACAGTGCTTGATCCACTCATACAAGGCCCCTAGAGCAGTCGGAAATATAGAGACATAAAGTAGGATGTTGAGGGCCAGAGGCTGAGGGAGGGACAATGGGGAGTGAGTGTTTAATGGGGACTGTTTCAATTTTGCAAGATGAAAAAGTTCTGCAGGATGATGGTGGTCAGGTTTGCACAACAGTGTGAATTACTTCCTGACCCTGAAATGTGCACTTAAAAATGCTTAAGATAGTACATTTTATGTTATGTGTACCAGACCACAATTTTTAAAACTTTTCAAAAAACAACAGGAAATAGTCCATGAATACCACAAGATGCACAACTTCACTAACAACAGAGGGATTAAAGCCATAAGCAAAATACTGTGCATACACCTACCAGAATGGCAGACATGAAAGACATAGTATCAAACATCAGCAGGATGTGGAGCAATGGAAAGCCTGGTACGCAACGGGGGGATGCAACCACTTCTGAAGCAATCGGGCCTCAGATAGCGAAGTCCGTGCACAGAGACCCACAGTGCTCCTCCCAGTTGAACACAAACCCACCAGCCCTGCACCAGGACACACGGACATGGACTTGCAGCCACAGGAGCCAAACCTGAAGGAACCTGAAGGCCATCACAGACGGATGCAGAAATGAACCATGCACGCTCCTATGAAGGAATATTCCACAGCAATGGAGTACATTTTGTTTAAAGGTAGTAAAACTATAAAAATTATTTTTTAAAGAAAACTATATTTACAAGATGAAAGAATCTATAATTCTGGCACCTAGGGATTGTCGAATGCTCCTAAAAATAGATTGCTGTGGAAACGTTTATTATAGGGAAATTGACATATTCTCTAGGAAGGACGGGGTGAATGGGCCTGCTACATTTTCTACATTGAAGACATGTACAGGTTTTGATTCTACTTCTGTTAAATCAAGTGGGGCTTCACTGGATTTCTGCTACTGCGGAGATAATCAAATTCTGGGTAGGGGTCAGGAGAAAATTAGTCATAGGTGTTCTTGTGTAATAATTACTGTTGAAAGTGTAAATGATCCATTTACCAGTAAGACTGAGAATAGAATAACTGCTACATTACTTCATATGAGATGATCGTCTGTGCTATTGTTCCTGGAGCTCCAGTGAGTGAGTATTTTGAATGTGAAGTTCATCCAGATCTGAGGATGGAATAAATGGCTAGGTGTGATATGGCTAATAGAAATAATATGCCTACATTTATACTAATTAGTGGATAAGATATGGGAAGAGGAATTCATGTTGTGAGAGCCAGGGTTAAGGCTAGCATTGGGGCAATAATATATAAATTGATGATGTTGATGGACATAGTGGTTCTTTAATAAGTAATTTGAATGCCTCAGCAATGGGTTGTAATCATCCATGGGGGCTGACGATTTTTGGCCCTTTCTGGATTTGTATATAGCCTAGGATTTTCCATTTAGTTAATATGAGGAATGCTATGGTGAATTAAATTGGGTAATTTGTGAAAGAATGTTGATTATAAACATATTCTTAGGAAGAGGACTTGAACCAGTGCAGAAAAAGTTTCAGTTTTACATAATTACCGGGCTCTGCCAGCGTAACGAACCCTGTTCTACAGTAGGGTATGTATAAATTAATTGAATGTAGATTATATCATCATTTAGTTTGAAGACATTTTGTAAAGGAAGCCGTATTGCTCTTGTCCTTTCATACTGGAAGAAATCTGCAATAGACAGAAACCAACCAGGATGACTCCAGTCTGAACTCAGATCACGTGAGACTTTAATCGTTGAACAAACAGACAATTAATAGCAGTTATACCGTTGAAATGTCGTGATCCAGCATCAAGGTCATAAACCATATTGCCCATATGAACTCCAGAATACAATTACACTGTTATCCCTAGTAAAACTTGTTCCATTGACCAGTGTTTTAGAAGAACAGGTGATAAAGCATTTTGACTAGCTGGCCTAAATTTTAATCACTCAGAAGTGGTTTTATTCTCCAAAAAATAAATGGCGCATGGGCTCAAGACACACCGTCTTCAGTAGTTGTGGCGTGCAGACTCAGTAGTTGTGGCCCAATGGCTTAGTTGTTCCGTGGCACGTGAGATCTTCCCGGACCGGGGATCGAACCGGGTCCCATAGTTCATTGGCAGGCGAATTCTTAATCACTGCATCACCAGGGAAGTCCCAGATTCGCAGTCTCCCTGTTAATATACCTTAAGCCCAAAGAATCCATGGAAAATTGTTAGAGAAAATAAGGCAATAAAAGATTGTAAGGACTATAACAGAAGCATATAGTACACAGTTCATATAGACACATCCCAAGCAGTTACAAAGTATATTAAAAGGGAGGCTGCAATTTTAAAAGAATAAGGAAAATTATACCCACAAACTCCCAATCTTTCCTGAAACGTTGCAATCTGAAACCCTATTGTAGGAAGCAGAAGATTCCAGGAGATATTCTACAAATGAAGGACTCCAAACCCTGTGGTTGGATAAGGAATTCTGGAAGGAAGGTATCCTCACCCAAGGAGAGCAGGTTCCTATACTTCTCTAACATCACATCCCTGTACAATTCCCATTGATCTTGGTCCAGGCATTCTCACTCCTCTTGACAGAAATCTATGGCCACATCCTGGAATGTCAGCAGTCCCTGAAATTAAACGTACACATGCCATGTGGCCACGGGAAGAGTTCATAATATGACCCAAGAAGAAAACAGCAAGTTAAGGAAGGTTTTAATTTAGAAGAGTGTCTTCAATTATCCACTAATATATATATATATATATATATATATATATATATATATATATATATATATATATATAATTTTTTTTTTACAAAGTGACTTTCTCTACCTTATTTCTACCTACAAGAAAAGAGTATGGCATGTGAGCCACAAAACCAGTATAGAGACTATACTTGTCTGAAAAAGAAATGATAAAATGATGGTTTCAACACAGGCATATGCATTTTTGAGTGTTTTATTTATATCAAACTGGATAAAATGTGTGTATTTCTCATAGAGAAAAGACCTGTCGAGGTAGAAATGTACCTTTCAACTATTCATGGGTACACGAGTACACTGGGGAGATTGTAAAAGTGCAGATTGTGATTCAGTAGGTCCGGTGGGCCTGAGTTCTATTTTTTTAACAAGCTCATTTTTAACTAGTGATGCCACAGTCTCTGATTCATTAACCACAACTGTGAATATCAGAGACATAATTAGAAAGGTAAAAATTCATATTTAATTTTGAACTTAAAGTGTTTTATGGATTTTACACCTTTAATAGAATAGTGAGCACAGCAGCAACAATCATTTGTGAGTATTTACTATAGACTGTGTATCTTTCTAATTTTTTTGGGTAGGATTCCAGGAAAAAGGCCTGGGCTGCGGCCACAATGGGCATGGCCCCCAGGCCGGGCCGCCCCTCCAGGACCCCCGACGGGGCCCTGCGCTCCTGGCGGCGCCCTCCCCCGCCGCCCCGCTCCCTCCCGGAAGGCCTCGGGGCAGAGCGGTCCCACCCACTGCGCGCTGAACAGAGCCCGCGTTTCCTCAGAGCTGGAACTCCCGGCTCAGGCGGGGTCTCTTCCCTCCGCCTTCATGGAACTGCCCCGGAGCCCGAGGGGAGGGCAACCTCACTGAGGCTGCCGGCTCTGGAGGTGCCCCGGCTGCCGAAGCCATGACAGTCGCGGGGACGGCGGGCCGGGTAAGTGGGCGCCGACCCTCCGCCTGGTCCGGTGCCCGGGCAGCAGCACAAGACCAGCTTCTGAGGGGCAGGGGTTCGCTGCCACCCGCCGCAGCTGTGCAGAAAGAGCGGCCTCCAGCGTCTGGTCCCCGGGAACTTCGGTCCGTCCTCTCGCCCCTGCCCTCGTCCTGGCTCGCGAGGCCTGGTGGGCGTGAGGAGGGGGTCGGCCTGAGCGTCCTGAGGGGAAACGGGGCAAGGGAGGCGCAGGGTCCGGCTGCAGCGTCATCGCCCCTCTTCCCGACTGCGGGGAAAGCGGCTGAAAACTCCTCCCGAGGCGCGCAGGCCCCTTATTCAGCCGAGACCCTCTGCGCTCCTTCCTCCCTGAGCTAAAGTACCGGGGGGAGGGGACAGGGCAGGGAACTGACGCAGGTAATGGGGAACATCAAAAGGTGATTGTTAACTAAGGAAAACCAGCTCTCCCAAGGTGAGGAATGCGGCGCTTTTCTTTGCCTGGGCTCACTGAATTCCTTCCTTTGATATGCACCTCAGCTCTCTGGGGCCTGCATTCTGTATTTGCATATCCTGAGTGCCTCAGGGCCCGCCGGCTCACATTGGAGGGCTGCAAGTGCTGAAGACTGTGACATCCTTTGTTTACTGATAGGGCAAGAACTATTCCATTTCTCACAGGCTTGAGGGGCAGACAGTGGAAAAAAGTCAGAGAATCTCACTCGGCCTGTACTTTGGTTTACATATAGATAATATTTATACTTAACTGTGCTAATAGAGGTTCTCAAGTCCAATCAACTTGTACTACTGCCCTCTATGTATCAATTTCATCAATATCATAAGATAAATGCCTATAGAATTGACTTAATCCGTTTAAATAGGATAATGATTTTTAAAGGAAACATAATAGAAATATAACAACGAAACCTTTACCACTAAAGGCTGGGTCTGGAACACCCTAAATAAATGTTCCATTGTTAAAATATTGAAAGATGTAGTCAATAGAAATATCAACAAAAATGACAAATAATAAGGGTAGCAGAATGTGGAAATGTTCTATCTTTATCATTAAAGTGGCAGAAAATCATTTATTAGTAGGCACTGGGGGCAGAAGATGCCTGATTTTCTATCTGTGTCATATTTGTGCAGTTGTTTCAACAAGTAACTTAAAGACAAAATGGAAAAACAAGGAGGTTTGTGCCTGAGATCATGTTGATGTGAAACCAGGGATGGCCACCTTGTGCCAGGTGAGTTAAGTTTACCTGGCAGGTAGACCGCAGAGCTCCTGGGAAGCAAGGGTTGAAATTTTTCTGCTGGGTGCCCCTTAGGTTCTGTGACTTGACTGACTGTGAGTCATGTTTCGGGAAAGACCTGATCACAGGAAAAGGGTGGGAATAGAGTGATTTGGGGAGCAGCTAACCACATTCATCACAGCTCACGGCCTGAATGAATTTTAAAGAAACAGGAAAACAAATGCTTCTTATGGAATCAGAGAATGTGAGGGCTGGACAATCCCAGAAAATGAGGAACACCCATCCCATTTTGCAGATGACAAAACAGAGGTCCAGCAAGGTGAAATCCCTCACCCAAGTTGCACCCGTCTCTCCTCCCCACTACGTGGTTCATGAAAGCAGGACTCTTCCTGTCTTGATCACTGCTGAAGCCCAAAAAGGGCCAGGCATCTAGCAGCTGCTCCAAAAATGTGGGTTGACTGTAGGAACAATGCTATTTCTTTCTTTCTCACTCTTCTTCAGGATTGTGCCAAGAACTCCCCAGGTTGCAATGTAATTCGATAAATGTAAATATTAATTGAGTTTTGTTGTGATGAGGACTTAGGCTTTGAAGGTAACAGACTTGGTTCAGATCTTGGTTCTGCCACTCCATAGCTGTTTGGCTTTGGGAAAATTACTAAACCTCTCTGAGATTATTTCCTCCTTTGTAAAGTGGGGATAAATCTATCTGAGCCAGCAGAGCACCTGCATGAGAGATGTGCACTAAATATTGGTCTTTCTCACTCTCTTACGCCATCTCTGTGTTCTTCCCAGAGAAGCTGTACTGAAGGATATAGTACTTTTGTTTAAAATAGTTAACTAATTAATTAATTAATTTGTTTTTGGCTGCGTTGGGTCTTCGTTGCTATGCGCAGGCTTTCTCTAGTTGCAGCAAGCGGGGGCTACTCTTTGTTGCGGTGCGCGGGCTTCTGATTGCGGTGGCTTCTCTTGCTAGCCTTAACCCCAATGCTAGCCTTAACCATGGCTCTCACAACATGAATTCCTCTTCCCATATCTTATCCACTAATTAATATAAATGTAGGCATATTATTTCTATTAGCCATATCACACCTAGCCATTTACTCCATCCTCAGATCTGGATGAACTTCACATTCAAAATACACACTCACTGGAGCTCTAGGAACAATAGCACAGACAATCATCTCCTATGAAGTAATGTAGCAGTTATTCTATTCTCAGTCTTACTGATAAATGGATCATTTACACTTTCAACAGTAATTATTACACAAGAACACCTATGACTAATTTTCTCCTGACCCCTACCCAGAATTTGATTATCTCCGCAGTAGCAGAAATCCAATGAAGCCCCACTTGATTTAACGGAAGTAGCATCAAAACCTGTATATGTCTTCAATGTAGAAAATGTAGCAGGCCCATTCACCCCGTCCCTCCTAGAGAATATGTCAATTTCCCTATAATAAACATTTCCACAGCAATCTATTTTTAAGAGCATTCGACAATCCCTAGGTGCCAGAATTATATACAGCCCAAGTCATCATTAAAACACATCTAACAATCTCCTTTCTATGAATTTGAGCCTCCTACCTACAATTTTGATATGATCAACGCATACATCTCTTATGAAAAGTTTTTTTACGACTAACATTAACCCTATGTATATGAGAGTTTTCACTACTTGTCATCATACCAGGCAACCCACCACAAATTTAAGAAATATGTCTGACAAAAGAGTTACTTTGATAGAGTAAATCATAGAGGTTTCAATGCTCTTATTCCTGGAATTGAATTCTTCCTAATAATTTTACATTCTCCATGCTACCTACCACATTACACCACATGCTATATAGTAAAGTTCTCTAAGTAAGCTACAGGCCCATACCCCCAAAATATTTTTGTATATCCTTCCTGTGCTAATAAACTCTCATTGTTTTTACCATCATTCTACTGACCATTTTCTCAGGAAATATAATTGTATAACAAGCTCACACTGGTTAATGGTATCCCCATTCTAATAAAAAACATGAACCCATAAGCTACAGAAGCATCCAACAAATATTTCCTAAAACAGTCCACCACATCAATACTACTTATAATGGCTATTATCATTAATCTAATATACTCTGGTCAAAGAGCACAGTGAATAACAAGAATCTTTAATCCAGGAGCATCCACCCTCATGACAATCGCCCTTGTCACAAAAGTAGGACTTTCCCCATTTCACTTCTGAGTGCCTGAAGTCACACGAGGCATCCCATGAACAGCAGACCTGATGCTATCAACATGACAAAATTGCACCCCTATCAGTTTTATACCACATGTCACCATCCATCAACCTAAATATACTATTAATCATAGTGATATTATAAATCATAGCTGGAGGCTGAGGCAGACTTCGCCATACTCACCTGGAAAATATTACACCCTCCTCATCAATTGCCCATATAGGATGAATAACAGCTATTATAATGTATATTCAGATTATAACAATCCTAAACATACTAATTTATATCATAACAACACTATCTTCTTCTTATTTATGCCCAGATCATGTACTACAAGAGTATCATTATCACACACATGAGATAAAACACCTCCCATCACAATCATTTTCCTCACCATTATAGTATCATTAGGACATCGCCCATCACTATCAGGCTTTCTACGCAAATGAATAATTATCCAAGAGATAACAAAAACGACAACATCATTCTACCAACACTAATAGCCACCATAGCAGTCCTCAGCATATATTTCTACTTGCAGCTAACATACTCCACATCACTAACTATATTCCCTTCATTAAACAACACAAACACAAAACAATTTCAACATACAAAGAAATAACCTTCCTATCGTTACCAATCATAATACCCTCACGGTTACTACACACAACACCCATTCTATCGGTGCTGGACTAGGAATTTAGGTTAGTTCAGACCAAGAGCTTTCAAAACCCTAAACAAGTGAAATTGACTTAATTCCTAAAAATAAGGATTGCAAGACTTTATTCTACATCAATTGAATGTAAAGCAAACACTGTATTGAAGCCAAATCTTTACGAGATTGATGAGTTTTAACCCCAGGAAACTTTAGTTAACAGGCAAATCCTCTAGTCAACTGACTTCAGTCTACTTCTCCTTCATTTGAGAAAGAAAAAAAGAAAAAAAAAAGGCAGGATAATCACTGGCAGAATTGAAGCTGCTTCTCTGAAGTTACAATTCAATTTGTTGATTCACCACAGGGTTTGCCAGAAAGAGGGCTCAATCTCTGTCTTCAGATTTACAGTCTAATGCTAACTCAGTCATTTTACCTCTGTTCATACACTGCTGTATATTTTCAACAAATCACAAAGATATCGGCATTTTGTATTTACTATTTGGTGCTTGAGCTGGAGTAGCAGGCAGCACCTTAATTATATTAATCCAGGCTGAGCTATGCTGACCTGGACCGCTACTTGGAGATGCCCAAATCTGTAAGGTTGTCATAACAGTCCCTGCACTTGTAATAATTTTCTTTATAGCTGTACCCGTTATGATTGCAGGCTTTTGAAAACTGACTTGGGCCACTAATAACTCGGACACCTGAAGTAGCATTTCCCCCAATAAATCATATAACCTTTTGACTACTTCCCCCATCATTCTTACTCCTACTCATATCACCAATAGTAGAAGCTGGTTCTGGTACCAGTGGGACCGTGTATTCAGCTCTAGCCTGCAATCTGGCCCATGCAGGAGCCTCTGTCGACCTAACTGTTTTCTCCTTACATTTAGCAGGTGTCTCCTCAATTCTTGGTATTATTACTTTTATTACTATAGTCTTTAATACAAAACCAGCAGTCATATCCCAATACCAAACACCATTATTTGTTTAATCTTCCACAACTATAGCCATATTACTATAATTACCAATCTCAGTCCAAGCAGCCAGAATTGCCATGCTGTTAAGAGATAGAAATCTAAACACTACTTTCTTTGACCCGGCAGGAGGAGACCGAATCCTATACCAACACCTCTTTTGATACTTTGCTCACCCTGAAGTCTGTATTCATGGCCTAACAGGGTTTGTTATAAACTCACATATCATTACATACTATTTAGGACAAAAATTGCCTTTCAGCTATCTGGGAATAGTATGAGTCATGTCCACTGGTTTTTTAGGAGTTCTCTTGTGGGCCCATCATATGTTTACCATAGGGATAGCTGTGGACTCAGGAGCACACTTTGCATCAGCTACCGTAATTACTTCTATCCCTACAGGAGTAAAAGTATCTAGCTGATTAGCAACTCTTTATTTAATTTTTCTTTTTCTTTTCTTTTTTTTTTTTTTTTGGCTGAGTTGGGTCTTGGTTGCTGCGCATGGGCTTTCTCTGTTTGCGGTGAGCGGCAGCTACTCTTTGTTGCGGTGTGCGGCCCTTTCATTGCAGTGGCTTCTCTTGTTGCAGAGCACGGCCTCTAGGTGCGTGGGCTTCAGTAGTGGTGGCTTGCGGGCTCTAGAGGGCAGGCTCAGTAGTTGTGGCACACGGGCTTTTTGCTCCGCGGCATGTGGAATCTTCCCAGACAAGGGCTCGAACCCGTGTCCCCTGCATTGGCAGACGAATTCTTAACCACTGCGTCACCAGGGAAGTCCCTGGTTAGCAACTGTTCACGGAGGTAATACTATATGACCTCCCACTATATTATGAGTTTTAGGCTTTAGTTTTTCTTTTTACAGTAGGTGGTTTGACAGGAATCATCTTAGCCAACTCATCCCCAGACATTGTCCTCCAGGATATATACTATGTAGTAGCACACTTCCATGACCTAATGTCCATGGGAGCAGTCTTCACTATTATAGGAGGCTTTCTACACTGATTCCCACTATTCTCAGGTTATACAGTTAACTCAGCATGAGCAAAAATTCACTTCACAAGTATATTTGTAGTAGTAAATATGACTTCCTGCAACACTTTCGTGGCCTCTCAGGGATGTCACTACGTTAGTCTGAGTACCCTGAGGCACACACAACATGAAATATTTTGTCTTTAGGCTCATTCATCTCAGTAGCAGCAGTAATGCTAATAATCTTCATACTTTGAAAAGCATTTGTGTCTAAACAAGAAGTCTTAGCAGTGGAAATTGCTACTCCTAACCTAGAATGGTTACACGAATGTCCTCCACCATATCCTACGTTTCAAGATCCTACCTATGTAAATGTAAAATAAGGAAGGACTCAAGTCCTTTTCAACCAGTTTCAAGCCAACACCATAACAATTATGTCTTCCTCAATAAATGAGATAAAAGTAAAAAGTGATGTAGCTTTGTCAAAGTTAAATGATAGGCTAAAATCCTGTATATCACTAAGGCATATCAATTTCATCTAGGCTCTCAAGATACAACATCACCGATTATGGAAAAACTTTTACATTTTCTTCATCACACATTAATAGTGATTTTTAAAATAAGTTCTCTAGTCCTCTATATCATTTCACTAATATTGACATCTAAACTCATATGCATACAATAGATGCACAGGTAGAGAAAATGTGAACAATTTACTAGCTATTATTGTCATCTTAATTGCCCTATCATCATTGTGAATCCTTTACATGATACATGAAATCAATAACTCTTCCCAAACCATAAAAAACTATGGGTCAGTAATGATACTGAAGCTACAAATACACAGATTACGAAGATTTAAATGTTGACTCCTCTGTAATCCCCACATCAGAGCTAAAACCAGGAGAATAATGACTAATAGAAGTCAACAACTGAGTAGTTAGGGATAGTCATTGAATATTAGTTTCATCTGAAATCGTTGTACACTCCGGAGTTGTTCCTTCTCAGGCCTAAAAGGAGCTGCTATCCCAGGACGCCTAACTTAAAGAATCGTTATATCAACAGGACCAGGCCTATGTTGTGGACAAGAGAGCTCGTTTTCCTGAGTTCAAAGACAGGACAGAGGGATATGGCTGAGATATGGGGTGAATCTGCAGCCCATGGGGATGCACTCTCCAAGCTCCAGTATAGGAATGGGGCCTCTAGGGTCCCAGGCCACCCACCACGCCCTCTGGAGCAGGATCTGGGCAACATTCCCTGTCAGTGATGAGGCAGCCCTAGCACTTGTCACGCCCCAATGTCGTGTCCTATGTGGGCCCCATGCTCTTGGGACCACACCCCACACTCTGCAGGTCCATGCTACAGGGTCCTTCATGCCTCAGGAGTAGAGACCACACAGCAAGCAGTTCCCTCCGCAACCAGCAGGAGGAGGGGAGGAGAGCAGGGGCACCAGGGGACTCTCACTCAGACAACAACACCCCAGCGGTGGCAGCGGGGACAGTGATGATGCAGATGAGGCACAGACCAAGAGATGGGACCAGAGGACCCAAAAGGCAGCTGGTCAGGTCCTGGCTCACCTGCACCCCGGACACCTTTGTCCCGCATACACCCCCTTCCTCATACACCCTCTCCTTAAATGCAGATTCTTCAGATGCGAACAGGCAGAGCTTCAGATTGAAAGTCAGCTCTTCCAAAATGACCCGTCAGCAAACACGGCAGGATTCCACTCCAGTGGGTGCCCTGGAGTCGACAACTCAGGGATTGAAGTGGATATCGGTGCCAGGGACAGTGGGAGGGAATGGGGAATGAGACTTTCATGGTTGTGGAATTTTGGTTTTGAAGGACGAAAAGTTCTAGTGATGGTGGTGATGGCTCCACGAGAAAGTGAATCTATCTGATGCCTCAGAAACGTGCACTTAAAATGGTGATGATGGTAAAGGGTATATGACGTGTGTTTTATTTCACTTAAAATAAATTCTTAAGATAATGTCTTGTTAATTGAGATTCCATTTCGACTACCCTTCATCACAAATGTCGGAGGCCCAGACACAGTCCCCTACCTTAGGGGCCATCACGGTACCCTCACAGAGCACGTGGGAGACCATTCTTAGGGGGGGCTAGTCTGTGCTCACCTGACCTCTGTCCAGGGGGACCCAGGCAGTGGTGACCCCCATAGATTAGACATATGATATGCTATAGTATTAATACGATACCACCAAGTGTTGTCACTCACCGGAACACAGAGCAGCAACCCACTCAAACATGCCTGACCTCATATGATTGTGACAAGATGAAGAGAAGAAAAGGAACCACAGGTTAATCAGAACAACACCCTTAATGCAGAGGTTGGAAATCTCAAAGGGGACAGGACACACTGCAGGCAAAGAGCGCATATGCGGTCTCCCCATCCATGTGCTCCTGACCCATGCAGGTATGGTGAGACCCACACAGTCCCAGCACCCTATACCTGGGGCCACACATCCACACTCACCAGGGTGACCCACCTCCCCAGACCCCTCCACCTGGGTCACATGTCCACAGTCCCAGGGTGACCTCACCTCCCCAGACCCTGCACCTGGGGTCACACGTCCCCTTGGTCAGGACACCATGGCTCTGCAGGGGGCTCCCCCAATGTGGAAACAAGCTGGGTCCCTGGGACCTCCTGGGATGGGAAAAAGTGTCAGGTGGGTCTCCTTTCCCCACACTTGTCCCAGAGGAGTCCTCCTCTTCTCACTTTGGTTCTATGTGATTTTAACTGTTTTTACAGCTTTCATACTAGAGTTGAACACACGACCCTGGTGCTGGCATGCTCAGTCCTTTCTCGTCTCACTTACATGTTGAGAACACTCACAGGACAGCAGGGCTGAAAGCCGAGGGGCAGCTCTGGACTCTGCTGAGTAGGGACGGTAGACTGGAGGGAGAGCTCAGCAGCAGCCTCAGCTGTCACCCATCGGCCTTTTGCCCGATCTGCGTGCCCTGCAATCAATTCAGCAGCTAAACCTGCTTCCCTATGCACCGTGCACGTGCTGGTAAATTGGAATTATTGCCAGGTAGTCCTCCTGAGGATTCTCCATGAGCCCCAGGGAAGGTGAACCTTGCAGGGATTAAGACTAAGGCCCCGACCATAGCACTGACCCTTGGGAGGACCAGGTCACCACACTCAGAAGAGAGGCTGTTACGTACACAAGCCCACCTCAGCTCCAGACCCCAGACATCTAAGCACTGACATTCAGATGCAGGCACGGAGCTTCCCAGTAGTGAGGCCAGGCCGGGTCTCTACCCAGGTCCCCGTAGTCCTAGCGTACACAGAACATGGTCAGGTCTAAATCTTCTTATTCTAGACAACACATGGTCAGCTCTAAACATAATCAGTAGACAGGACATGCAGAGATCTAAATCTACCATGTAGACACAACTTGATCATGTTTAAACTAGCTTAGGGCTGATCTCATAGGGGGTACAGATCACACACATGGGTCTCTCATCTTTGGACACCCACATCAGGAAACTGAACAAAATCTTTGTCATTAAACATTTCAACAGGCAAAACAGAAATGTTCCCAATGTCTCTGGCCACCTGATGGTCAGCATCCACGGGCGAGCCACGAACTTCTTAGAGTGCAGCCCAGTCTGCTGCCAGGACAGACAAGAAGTGGCCTGATTCCAGCCTCCCAGGCTTCCAGAAGGAGGCGGCCACACTGCAAGCCAGGTCAGGAGAGTCCTGCATGGTCCAGGCAGGGAGATCCGGTCTGTCCATTCGGCTGGCCGATTCCGGGTGGGGCGCTCAGGGCCGCTGAGACCCCTGCACTCAGGTCCTGCTTCCCTGCAGCGTGTGCGTGTGCGTGTGCATGTGCGTGTGTGTGTGTGTGTAGAGGGGGCGGTGGCTGACGGCTCCCATAGTTCCCAACCCGGGCACCGCACTGTCTTCGAGGGGAGGCACGGGGAGAGTTAGGGGCACAGAAGCCGTTGGAGAGGAGAACCCACCGCGGAACTCCTTGCATACTGGCTCGCCCCACCCGGACACCCGCCTGCCCATCGTGGGCCGCATGTCGCCCCCCAGTCCCCCACCCCCGAGGGCTGGGTGCCTGCTCTTTCAACAGCACAGGGTCTCACATGAAGGAGACCCAGTGGGGACTGTCAGCCCCCGACTCCTGATGCTGTGTTTGGGGAGAATGAACCCCCTTGACTGGGCGATGGGACCCTGTGAGGAAAGAGGTGTCGGCCCGATCCAAGTCGGGGCCTGGCTGAGATATGAGAAAACAGGAGCCAAGGGCAGGGCCTGGAGGCCAGGCCAACAGGAGGGGCACCCCCGGCCTTGGCCAGGCTCTCCAACGGTGACATTGTTGCTTTAGGGGACCTGGGACAGGTGACTGAATGTAATGGGAGTCTAAACTGGACCCTGAATGGGGCTTAAAGAAGGTGTGAAGGATGTTACTGAGACAGTGACAGTCATTGGAAGACAAACTCTGTGTCAGGATATCCTGCTCCGTCCATTTAAATCCCTGAGATCTGTGACCTTTACGTGACTACGCAGGATTGTTAGAGCAGCTGCGTGCGGATATATCTGGGGCACAATTCAGTCTGCAGCCAACTTGCAAGTGGTTCCAGCAAACACACAGGTGTGCGCACAGGCAGGCACAGCACACACACAAACATATGCACGTGCACAGCACAAATATATTCACACACTAGCATGTGAACACACATGCACCCATATGCCCATGCACACACTAATGTGTGCAAGTTCACATACCTATGCACATGCACAGCATATGTATGCAAACAGGCACATGCACACGCATAGCACACACACAGGGAATAAAGTGAATCCGTAAAGCATTAATTCCTGAACACAAGTGAAGCTGACATGTATTTTTCCCTTTTCTTAGCCTTGATGTTTTCCACAACAAAAAGTTTAAGAAAAAAGTTAATGGCAAATGACTTTTGATTCATAGGACTTTCTGATTTTATTCCACAAATATTATGACAGTAGAAATGAATGTAGATATTACATGTGTCCACTAATGGATGAATGGAGAAGAAAAACACGGTCCATCAATACAAGGAAAGGCTATTCAGCCTAAAAAGCAAGTCAATTCTGACACAGGATGCAGCAGGGATGAACCTTGAGGGCATTATGCTCAGTGATGTAAGCTAGACACAAAAAAACAAACAGTGCTTGATCCACTCATACAAGGCCCCTAGAGCAGTCGGAAATATAGAGACATAAAGTAGGATGTTGAGGGCCAGAGGCTGAGGGAGGGACAATGGGGAGTGAGTGTTTAATGGGGACTGTTTCAATTTTGCAAGATGAAAAAGTTCTGCAGGATGATGGTGGTCAGGTTTGCACAACAGTGTGAATTACTTCCTGACCCTGAAATGTGCACTTAAAAATGCTTAAGATAGTACATTTTATGTTATGTGTACCAGACCACAATTTTTAAAACTTTTCAAAAAACAACAGGAAATAGTCCATGAATACCACAAGATGCACAACTTCACTAACAACAGAGGGATTAAAGCCATAAGCAAAATACTGTGCATACACCTACCAGAATGGCAGACATGAAAGACATAGTATCAAATATCAGCAGGATGTGGAGCAATGGAAAGCCTGGTACGCAACGGGGGGATGCAACCACTTCTGAAGCAATCGGGCCTCAGATAGCGAAGTCCGTGCACAGAGACCCACAGTGCTCCTCCCAGTTGAACACAAACCCACCAGCCCTGCACCAGGACACACGGACATGGACTTGCAGCCACAGGAGCCAAACCTGAAGGAACCTGAAGGCCATCACAGACGGATGCAGAAATGAACCATGCACGCTCCTATGAAGGAATATTCCACAGCAATGGAGTACATTTTGTTTAAAGGTAGTAAAACTATAAAAATTATTTTTTAAAGAAAACTATATTTACAAGATGAAAGAATCTATAATTCTGGCACCTAGGGATTGTCGAATGCTCCTAAAAATAGATTGCTGTGGAAACGTTTATTATAGGGAAATTGACATATTCTCTAGGAAGGACGGGGTGAATGGGCCTGCTACATTTTCTACATTGAAGACATGTACAGGTTTTGATTCTACTTCTGTTAAATCAAGTGGGGCTTCACTGGATTTCTGCTACTGCGGAGATAATCAAATTCTGGGTAGGGGTCAGGAGAAAATTAGTCATAGGTGTTCTTGTGTAATAATTACTGTTGAAAGTGTAAATGATCCATTTACCAGTAAGACTGAGAATAGAATAACTGCTACATTACTTCATATGAGATGATCGTCTGTGCTATTGTTCCTGGAGCTCCAGTGAGTGAGTATTTTGAATGTGAAGTTCATCCAGATCTGAGGATGGAATAAATGGCTAGGTGTGATATGGCTAATAGAAATAATATGCCTACATTTATACTAATTAGTGGATAAGATATGGGAAGAGGAATTCATGTTGTGAGAGCCAGGGTTAAGGCTAGCATTGGGGCAATAATATATAAATTGATGATGTTGATGGACATAGTGGTTCTTTAATAAGTAATTTGAATGCCTCAGCAATGGGTTGTAATCATCCATGGGGGCTGACGATTTTTGGCCCTTTCTGGATTTGTATATAGCCTAGGATTTTCCATTTAGTTAATATGAGGAATGCTATGGTGAATTAAATTGGGTAATTTGTGAAAGAATGTTGATTATAAACATATTCTTAGGAAGAGGACTTGAACCAGTGCAGAAAAAGTTTCAGTTTTACATAATTACCGGGCTCTGCCAGCGTAACGAACCCTGTTCTACAGTAGGGTATGTATAAATTAATTGAATGTAGATTATATCATCATTTAGTTTGAAGACATTTTGTAAAGGAAGCCGTATTGCTCTTGTCCTTTCATACTGGAAGAAATCTGCAATAGACAGAAACCAACCAGGATGACTCCAGTCTGAACTCAGATCACGTGAGACTTTAATCGTTGAACAAACAGACAATTAATAGCAGTTATACCGTTGAAATGTCGTGATCCAGCATCAAGGTCATAAACCATATTGCCCATATGAACTCCAGAATACAATTACACTGTTATCCCTAGTAAAACTTGTTCCATTGACCAGTGTTTTAGAAGAACAGGTGATAAAGCATTTTGACTAGCTGGCCTAAATTTTAATCACTCAGAAGTGGTTTTATTCTCCAAAAAATAAATGGCGCATGGGCTCAAGACACACCGTCTTCAGTAGTTGTGGCGTGCAGACTCAGTAGTTGTGGCCCAATGGCTTAGTTGTTCCGTGGCACGTGAGATCTTCCCGGACCGGGGATCGAACCGGGTCCCATAGTTCATTGGCAGGCGAATTCTTAATCACTGCATCACCAGGGAAGTCCCAGATTCGCAGTCTCCCTGTTAATATACCTTAAGCCCAAAGAATCCATGGAAAATTGTTAGAGAAAATAAGGCAATAAAAGATTGTAAGGACTATAACAGAAGCATATAGTACACAGTTCATATAGACACATCCCAAGCAGTTACAAAGTATATTAAAAGGGAGGCTGCAATTTTAAAAGAATAAGGAAAATTATACCCACAAACTCCCAATCTTTCCTGAAACGTTGCAATCTGAAACCCTATTGTAGGAAGCAGAAGATTCCAGGAGATATTCTACAAATGAAGGACTCCAAACCCTGTGGTTGGATAAGGAATTCTGGAAGGAAGGTATCCTCACCCAAGGAGAGCAGGTTCCTATACTTCTCTAACATCACATCCCTGTACAATTCCCATTGATCTTGGTCCAGGCATTCTCACTCCTCTTGACAGAAATCTATGGCCACATCCTGGAATGTCAGCAGTCCCTGAAATTAAACGTACACATGCCATGTGGCCACGGGAAGAGTTCATAATATGACCCAAGAAGAAAACAGCAAGTTAAGGAAGGTTTTAATTTAGAAGAGTGTCTTCAATTATCCACTAATACATATATATATATATATATATATATATATATATATATATATATGTATAATTTTTTTTTTACAAAGTGACTTTCTCTACCTTATTTCTACCTACAAGAAAAGAGTATGGCATGTGAGCCACAAAACCAGTATAGAGACTATACTTGTCTGAAAAAGAAATGATAAAATGATGGTTTCAACACAGGCATATGCATTTTTGAGTGTTTTATTTATATCAAACTGGATAAAATGTGTGTATTTCTCATAGAGAAAAGACCTGTCGAGGTAGAAATGTACCTTTCAACTATTCATGGGTACACGAGTACACTGGGGAGATTGTAAAAGTGCAGATTGTGATTCAGTAGGTCCGGTGGGCCTGAGTTCTATTTTTTTAACAAGCTCATTTTTAACTAGTGATGCCACAGTCTCTGATTCATTAACCACAACTGTGAATATCAGAGACATAATTAGAAAGGTAAAAATTCATATTTAATTTTGAACTTAAAGTGTTTTATGGATTTTACACCTTTAATAGAATAGTGAGCACAGCACAACAATCATTTGTGAGTATTTACTATAGACTGTGTATCTTTCTAATTTTTTTGGGTAGGATTCCAGGAAAAAGGCCTGGGCTGCGGCCACAATGGGCATGGCCCCCAGGCCGGGCCGCCCCTCCAGGACCCCCGACGGGGCCCTGCGCTCCTGGCGGCGCCCTCCCCCGCCGCCCCGCTCCCTCCCGGAAGGCCTCGGGGCAGAGCGGTCCCACCCACTGCGCGCTGAACAGAGCCCGCGTTTCCTCAGAGCTGGAACTCCCGGCTCAGGCGGGGTCTCTTCCCTCCGCCTTCACGGAACTGCCCCGGAGCCCGAGGGGAGGGCAACCTCACTGAGGCTGCCGGCTCTGGAGGTGCCCCGGCTGCCGAAGCCATGACAGTCGCGGGGACGGCGGGCCGGGTAAGTGGGCGCCGACCCTCCGCCTGGTCCGGTGCCCGGGCAGCAGCACAAGACCAGCTTCTGAGGGGCAGGGGTTCGCTGCCACCCGCCGCAGCTGTGCAGAAAGAGCGGCCTCCAGCGTCTGGTCCCCGGGAACTTCGGTCCGTCCTCTCGCCCCTGCCCTCGTCCTGGCTCGCGAGGCCTGGTGGGCGTGAGGAGGGGGTCGGCCTGAGCGTCCTGAGGGGAAACGGGGCAAGGGAGGCGCAGGGTCCGGCTGCAGCGTCATCGCCCCTCTTCCCGACTGCGGGGAAAGCGGCTGAAAACTCCTCCCGAGGCGCGCAGGCCCCTTATTCAGCCGAGACCCTCTGCGCTCCTTCCTCCCTGAGCTAAAGTACCGGGGGGAGGGGACAGGGCAGGGAACTGACGCAGGTAATGGGGAACATCAAAAGGTGATTGTTAACTAAGGAAAACCAGCTCTCCCAAGGTGAGGAATGCGGCGCTTTTCTTTGCCTGGGCTCACTGAATTCCTTCCTTTGATATGCACCTCAGCTCTCTGGGGCCTGCATTCTGTATTTGCATATCCTGAGTGCCTCAGGGCCCGCCGGCTCACATTGGAGGGCTGCAAGTGCTGAAGACTGTGACATCCTTTGTTTACTGATAGGGCAAGAACTATTCCATTTCTCACAGGCTTGAGGGGCAGACAGTGGAAAAAAGTCAGAGAATCTCACTCGGCCTGTACTTTGGTTTACATATAGATAATATTTATACTTAACTGTGCTAATAGAGGTTCTCAAGTCCAATCAACTTGTACTACTGCCCTCTATGTATCAATTTCATCAATATCATAAGATAAATGCCTATAGAATTGACTTAATCCGTTTAAATAGGATAATGATTTTTAAAGGAAACATAATAGAAATATAACAACGAAACCTTTACCACTAAAGGCTGGGTCTGGAACACCCTAAATAAATGTTCCATTGTTAAAATATTGAAAGATGTAGTCAATAGAAATATCAACAAAAATGACAAATAATAAGGGCAGCAGAATGTGGAAATGTTCTATCTTTATCATTAAAGTGGCAGAAAATCATTTATTAGTAGGCACTGGGGGCAGAAGATGCCTGATTTTCTATCTGTGTCATATTTGTGCAGTTGTTTCAACAAGTAACTTAAAGACAAAATGGAAAAACAAGGAGGTTTGTGCCTGAGATCATGTTGATGTGAAACCAGGGATGGCCACCTTGTGCCAGGTGAGTTAAGTTTACCTGGCAGGTAGACCGCAGAGCTCCTGGGAAGCAAGGGTTGAAATTTTTCTGCTGGGTGCCCCTTAGGTTCTGTGACTTGACTGACTGTGAGTCATGTTTCGGGAAAGACCTGATCACAGGAAAAGGGTGGGAATAGAGTGATTTGGGGAGCAGCTAACCACATTCATCACAGCTCACGGCCTGAATGAATTTTAAAGAAACAGGAAAACAAATGCTTCTTATGGAATCAGAGAATGTGAGGGCTGGACAATCCCAGAAAATGAGGAACACCCATCCCATTTTGCAGATGACAAAACAGAGGTCCAGCAAGGTGAAATCCCTCACCCAAGTTGCACCCGTCTCTCCTCCCCACTACGTGGTTCATGAAAGCAGGACTCTTCCTGTCTTGATCACTGCTGAAGCCCAAAAAGGGCCAGGCATCTAGCAGCTGCTCCAAAAATGTGGGTTGACTGTAGGAACAATGCTATTTCTTTCTTTCTCACTCTTCTTCAGGATTGTGCCAAGAACTCCCCAGGTTGCAATGTAATTCGATAAATGTAAATATTAATTGAGTTTTGTTGTGATGAGGACTTAGGCTTTGAAGGTAACAGACTTGGTTCAGATCTTGGTTCTGCCACTCCATAGCTGTTTGGCTTTGGGAAAATTACTAAACCTCTCTGAGATTATTTCCTCCTTTGTAAAGTGGGGATAAATCTATCTGAGCCAGCAGAGCACCTGCATGAGAGATGTGCACTAAATATTGGTCTTTCTCACTCTCTTACGCCATCTCTGTGTTCTTCCCAGAGAAGCTGTACTGAAGGATATAGTACTTTTGTTTAAAATAGTTAACTAATTAATTAATTAATTTGTTTTTGGCTGCGTTGGGTCTTCGTTGCTATGCGCAGGCTTTCTCTAGTTGCAGCAAGCGGGGGCTACTCTTTGTTGCGGTGCGCGGGCTTCTGATTGCGGTGGCTTCTCTTGCTAGCCTTAACCCCAATGCTAGCCTTAACCATGGCTCTCACAACATGAATTCCTCTTCCCATATCTTATCCACTAATTAATATAAATGTAGGCATATTATTTCTATTAGCCATATCACACCTAGCCATTTACTCCATCCTCAGATCTGGATGAACTTCACATTCAAAATACACACTCACTGGAGCTCTAGGAACAATAGCACAGACAATCATCTCCTATGAAGTAATGTAGCAGTTATTCTATTCTCAGTCTTACTGATAAATGGATCATTTACACTTTCAACAGTAATTATTACACAAGAACACCTATGACTAATTTTCTCCTGACCCCTACCCAGAATTTGATTATCTCCGCAGTAGCAGAAATCCAATGAAGCCCCACTTGATTTAACGGAAGTAGCATCAAAACCTGTATATGTCTTCAATGTAGAAAATGTAGCAGGCCCATTCACCCCGTCCCTCCTAGAGAATATGTCAATTTCCCTATAATAAACATTTCCACAGCAATCTATTTTTAAGAGCATTCGACAATCCCTAGGTGCCAGAATTATATACAGCCCAAGTCATCATTAAAACACATCTAACAATCTCCTTTCTATGAATTTGAGCCTCCTACCTACAATTTTGATATGATCAACGCATACATCTCTTATGAAAAGTTTTTTTACGACTAACATTAACCCTATGTATATGAGAGTTTTCACTACTTGTCATCATACCAGGCAACCCACCACAAATTTAAGAAATATGTCTGACAAAAGAGTTACTTTGATAGAGTAAATCATAGAGGTTTCAATGCTCTTATTCCTGGAATTGAATTCTTCCTAATAATTTTACATTCTCCATGCTACCTACCACATTACACCACATGCTATATAGTAAAGTTCTCTAAGTAAGCTACAGGCCCATACCCCCAAAATATTTTTGTATATCCTTCCTGTGCTAATAAACTCTCATTGTTTTTACCATCATTCTACTGACCATTTTCTCAGGAAATATAATTGTATAACAAGCTCACACTGGTTAATGGTATCCCCATTCTAGTAAAAAACATGAACCCATAAGCTACAGAAACATCCAACAAATATTTCCTAAAACAGTCCACCACATCAATACTACTTATAATGGCTATTATCATTAATCTAATATACTCTGGTCAAAGAGCACAGTGAATAACAAGAATCTTTAATCCAGGAGCATCCACCCTCATGACAATCGCCCTTGTCACAAAAGTAGGACTTTCCCCATTTCACTTCTGAGTGCCTGAAGTCACACGAGGCATCCCATGAACAGCAGACCTGATGCTATCAACATGACAAAATTGCACCCCTATCAGTTTTATACCACATGTCACCATCCATCAACCTAAATATACTATTAATCATAGTGATATTATAAATCATAGCTGGAGGCTGAGGCAGACTTCGCCATACTCACCTGGAAAATATTACACCCTCCTCATCAATTGCCCATATAGGATGAATAACAGCTATTATAATGTATATTCAGATTATAACAATCCTAAACATACTAATTTATATCATAACAACACTATCTTCTTCTTATTTATGCCCAGATCATGTACTACAAGAGTATCATTATCACACACATGAGATAAAACACCTCCCATCACAATCATTTTCCTCACCATTATAGTATCATTAGGACATCGCCCATCACTATCAGGCTTTCTACGCAAATGAATAATTATCCAAGAGATAACAAAAACGACAACATCATTCTACCAACACTAATAGCCACCATAGCAGTCCTCAGCATATATTTCTACTTGCAGCTAACATACTCCACATCACTAACTATATTCCCTTCATTAAACAACACAAACACAAAACAATTTCAACATACAAAGAAATAACCTTCCTATCGTTACCAATCATAATACCCTCACGGTTACTACACACAACACCCATTCTATCGGTGCTGGACTAGGAATTTAGGTTAGTTCAGACCAAGAGCTTTCAAAACCCTAAACAAGTGAAATTGACTTAATTCCTAAAAATAAGGATTGCAAGACTTTATTCTACATCAATTGAATGTAAAGCAAACACTGTATTGAAGCCAAATCTTTACGAGATTGATGAGTTTTAACCCCAGGAAACTTTAGTTAACAGGCAAATCCTCTAGTCAACTGGCTTCAGTCTACTTCTCCTTCATTTGAGAAAGAAAAAAAGAAAAAAAAAAGGCAGGATAATCACTGGCAGAATTGAAGCTGCTTCTCTGAAGTTACAATTCAATTTGTTGATTCACCACAGGGTTTGCCAGAAAGAGGGCTCAATCTCTGTCTTCAGATTTACAGTCTAATGCTAACTCAGTCATTTTACCTCTGTTCATACACTGCTGTATATTTTCAACAAATCACAAAGATATCGGCATTTTATATTTACTATTTGGTGCTTGAGCTGGAGTAGCAGGCAGCACCTTAATTATATTAATCCAGGCTGAGCTATGCTGACCTGGACCGCTACTTGGAGATGCCCAAATCTGTAAGGTTGTCATAACAGTCCCTGCACTTGTAATAATTTTCTTTATAGCTGTACCCGTTATGATTGCAGGCTTTTGAAAACTGACTTGGGCCACTAATAACTCGGACACCTGAAGTAGCATTTCCCCCAATAAATCATATAAACTTTTGCCTACTTCCCCCATCATTCTTACTCCTACTCATATCACCAATAGTAGAAGCTGGTTCTGGTACCAGTGGGACCGTGTATTCAGCTCTAGCCTGCAATCTGGCCCATGCAGGAGCCTCTGTCGACCTAACTGTTTTCTCCTTACATTTAGCAGGTGTCTCCTCAATTCTTGGTATTATTACTTTTAGTACTATAGTCTTTAATACAAAACCAGCAGTCATATCCCAATACCAAACACCATTATTTGTTTAATCTTCCACAACTATAGCCATATTACTATAATTACCAATCTCAGTCCAAGCAGCCAGAATTGCCATGCTGTTAAGAGATAGAAATCTAAACACTACTTTCTTTGACCCGGCAGGAGGAGACCGAATCCTATACCAACACATCTTTTGATACTTTGCTCACCCTGAAGTCTGTATTCATGGCCTAACAGGGTTTGTTATAAACTCACATATCATTACATACTATTTAGGACAAAAATTGCCTTTCAGCTATCTGGGAATAGTATGAGTCATGTCCACTGGTTTTTTAGGAGTTCTCTTGTGGGCCCATCATATGTTTACCATAGGGATAGCTGTGGACTCAGGAGCACACTTTGCATCAGCTACCGTAATTACTTCTATCCCTACAGGAGTAAAAGTATCTAGCTGATTAGCAACTCTTTATTTAATTTTTCTTTTTCTTTTCTTTTTTTTTTTTTTTTGGCTGAGTTGGGTCTTGGTTGCTGCGCATGGGCTTTCTCTGTTTGCGGTGAGCGGCAGCTACTCTTCGTTGCGGTGTGCGGCCCTTTCATTGCAGTGGCTTCTCTTGTTGCAGAGCACGGCCTCTAGGCGCGTGGGCTTCAGTAGTGGTGGCTTGCGGGCTCTAGAGGGCAGGCTCAGTAGTTGTGGCACACGGGTTTTTTGCTCCGCGGCATGTGAAATCTTCCCAGACAAGGGCTCGAACCCGTGTCCCCTGCATTGGCAGACGAATTCTTAACCACTGCGTCACCAGGGAAGTCCCTGGTTAGCAACTGTTCACGGAGGTAATACTATATGACCTCCCACTATATTATGAGTTTTAGGCTTTAGTTTTTCTTTTTACAGTAGGTGGTTTGACAGGAATCATCTTAGCCAACTCATCCCCAGACATTGTCCTCCAGGATATATACTATGTAGTAGCACACTTCCATGACCTAATGTCCATGGGAGCAGTCTTCACTATTATAGGAGGCTTTCTACACTGATTCCCACTATTCTCAGGTTATACAGTTAATTCAGCATGAGCAAAAATTCACTTCACAAGTATATTTGTAGTAGTAAATATGACTTCCTGCAGCACTTTCGTGGCCTCTCAGGGATGTCACTACGTTAGTCTGAGTACCCTGAGGCACACACAACATGAAATATTTTGTCTTTAGGCTCATTCATCTCAGTAGCAGCAGTAATGCTAATAATCTTCATACTTTGAAAAGCATTTGTGTCTAAACAAGAAGTCTTAGCAGTGGAAATTGCTACTCCTAACCTAGAATGGTTACACGGATGTCCTCCACCATATCCTACGTTTCAAGATCCTACCTATGTCAATGTAAAATAAGGAAGGACTCAAGTCCTTTTCAACCAGTTTCAAGCCAACACCATAACAATTATGTCTTCCTCAATAAATGAGATAAAAGTAAAAAGTGATGTAGCTTTGTCAAAGTTAAATGATAGGCTAAAATCCTGTATATCACTAAGGCATATCAATTTCATCTAGGCTCTCAAGATACAACATCACCGATTATGGAAAAACTTTTACATTTTCTTCATCACACATTAATAGTGATTTTTAAAATAAGTTCTCTAGTCCTCTATATCATTTCACTAATATTGACATCTAAACTCATCTGCATACAATAGATGCACAGGTAGAGAAAATGTGAACAATTTACTAGCTATTATTGTAATCTTAATTGCCCTATTATCATTGTGAATCCTTTACATGATACATGAAATCAATAACTCTTCCCAAACCATAAAAAACTATGGGTCAGTAATGATACTGAAGCTACAAATACACAGATTACGAAGATTTAAATGTTGACTCCTCTGTAATCCCCACATCAGAGCTAAAACCAGGAGAATAATGACTAATAGAAGTCAACAACAGAGTAGTTAGGGATAGTCATTGAATATTAGTTTCATCTGAAATCGTTGTACACTCCGGAGTTGTTCCTTCTCAGGCCTAAAAGGAGCTGCTATCCCAGGACGCCTAACTTAAAGAATCGTTATATCAACAGGACCAGGCCTATGTTGTGGACAAGAGAGCTCGTTTTCCTGAGTTCAAAGACAGGACAGAGGGATATGGCTGAGATATGGGGTGAATCTGCAGCCCATGGGGATGCACTCTCCAAGCTCCAGTATAGGAATGGGGCCTCTAGGGTCCCAGGCCACCCACCACGCCCTCTGGAGCAGGATCTGGGCAACATTCCCTGTCAGTGATGAGGCAGCCCTAGGACTTGTCACGCCCCAATGTCGTGTCCTATGTGGGCCCCATGCTCTTGGGACCACACCCCACACTCTGCAGGTCCATGCTACAGGGTCCTTCATGCCTCAGGAGTAGAGACCACACAGCAAGCAGTTCCCTCCGCAACCAGCAGGAGGAGGGGAGGAGAGCAGGGGCACCAGGGGACTCTCACTCAGACAACAACACCCCAGCGGTGGCAGCGGGGACAGTGATGATGCAGATGAGGCACAGACCAAGAGATGGGACCAGAGGACCCAAAAGGCAGCTGGTCAGGTCCTGGCTCACCTGCACCCCGGACACCTTTGTCCCGCATACACCCCCTTCCTCATACACCCTCTCCTTAAATGCAGATTCTTCAGATGCGAACAGGCAGAGCTTCAGATTGAAAGTCAGCTCTTCCAAAATGACCCGTCAGCAAACACGGCAGGATTCCACTCCAGTGGGTGCCCTGGAGTCGACAACTCAGGGATTGAAGTGGATATCGGTGCCAGGGACAGTGGGAGGGAATGGGGAATGAGACTTTCATGGTTGTGGAATTGTGGTTTTGAAGGACGAAAAGTTCTAGTGATGGTGGTGATGGCTCCACGAGAAAGTGAATCTATCTGATGCCTCAGAAACGTGCACTTAAAATGGTGATGATGGTAAAGGGTATATGACGTGTGTTTTATTTCACTTAAAATAAATTCTTAAGATAATGTCTTGTTAATTGAGATTCCATTTCGACTCCCCTTCATCACAAATGTCGGAGGCCCAGACACAGTCCCCTACCTTAGGGGCCATCACGGTACCCTCACAGAGCACATGGGAGACCATTCTTAGGGGGGGCTAGTCTGTGCTCACCTGACCTCTGTCCAGGGGGACCCAGGCAGTGGTGACCCCCATAGATTAGACATATGATATGCTATAGTATTAATACGATACCACCAAGTGTTGTCACTCACCGGAACACAGAGCAGCAACCCACTCAAACATGCCTGACCTCATATGATTGTGACAAGATGAAGAGAAGAAAAGGAACCACAGGTTAATCAGGACAACACCCTTAATGCAGAGGTTGGAAATCTCAAAGGGGACAGGACACACTGCAGGCAAAGAGCGCATATGCGGTCTCCCCATCCATGTGCTCCTGACCCATGCAGGTATGGTGAGACCCACACAGTCCCAGCACCCTATACCTGGGGCCACACATCCACACTCACCAGGGTGACCCACCTCCCCAGACCCCTCCACCTGGGTCACATGTCCACAGTCCCAGGGTGACCTCACCTCCCCAGACCCTGCACCTGGGGTCACACGTCCCCTTGGTCAGGACACCATGGCTCTGCAGGGGGCTCCCCCAATGTGGAAACAAGCTGGGTCCCTGGGACCTCCTGGGATGGGAAAAAGTGTCAGGTGGGTCTCCTTTCCCCACACTTGTCCCAGAGGAGTCCTCCTCTTCTCACTTTGGTTCTGTGTGATTTTAACTGTTTTTACATCTTTCATACTAGAGTTGAACACACGACCCTGGTGCTGGCATGCTCAGTCCTTTCTCGTCTCACTTACATGTTGAGAACACTCACAGGACAGCAGGGCTGAAAGCCGAGGGGCAGCTCTGGACTCTGCTGAGTAGGGACGGTAGACTGGAGGGAGAGCTCAGCAGCAGCCTCAGCTGTCACCCATCGGCCTTTTGCCCGATCTGCGTGCCCTGCAATCAATTCAGCAGCTAAACCTGCTTCCCTATGCACCGTGCACGTGCTGGTAAATTGGAATTATTGCCAGGTAGTCCTCCTGAGGATTCTCCATGAGCCCCAGGGAAGGTGAACCTTGCAGGGATTAAGACTAAGGCCCCGACCATAGCACTGACCCTTGGGAGGACCAGGTCACCACACTCAGAAGAGAGGCTGTTACGTACACAAGCCCACCTCAGCTCCAGACCCCAGACATCTAAGCACTGACATTCAGATGCAGGCACGGAGCTTCCCAGTAGTGAGGCCAGGCCGGGTCTCTACCCAGGTCCCCGTAGTCCTAGCGTACACAGAACATGGTCAGGTCTAAATCTTCTTATTCTAGACAACACATGGTCAGCTCTAAACATAATCAGTAGACAGGACATGCAGAGGTCTAAATCTACCATGTAGACACAACTTGATCATGTTTAAACTAGCTTAGGGCTGATCTCATAGGGGGTACAGATCACACACATGGGTCTCTCATCTTTGGACACCCACATCAGGAAACTGAACAAAATCTTTGTCATTAAACATTTCAACAGGCAAAACAGAAATGTTCCCAATGTCTCTGGCCACCTGATGGTCAGCATCCACGGGCGAGCCACGAACTTCTTAGAGTGCAGCCCAGTCTGCTGCCAGGACAGACAAGAAGTGGCCTGATTCCAGCCTCCCAGGCTTCCAGAAGGAGGCGGCCACACTGCAAGCCAGGTCAGGAGAGTCCTGCATGGTCCAGGCAGGGAGATCCGGTCTGTCCATTCGGCTGGCCGATTCCGGGTGGGGCGCTCAGGGCCGCTGAGACCCCTGCACTCAGGTCCTGCTTCCCTGCAGCGTGTGCGTGTGCGTGTGCATGTGCGTGTGTGTGTGTGTGTAGAGGGGGCGGTGGCTGACGGCTCCCATAGTTCCCAACCCGGGCACCGCACTGTCTTCGAGGGGAGGCACGGGGAGAGTTAGGGGCACAGAAGCCGTTGGAGAGGAGAACCCACCGCGGAACTCCTTGCATACTGGCTCGCCCCACCCGGACACCCGCCTGCCCATCGTGGGCCGCATGTCGCCCCCCAGTCCCCCACCCCCGAGGGCTGGGTGCCTGCTCTTTCAACAGCACAGGGTCTCACATGAAGGAGACCCAGTGGGGACTGTCAGCCCCCGACTCCTGATGCTGTGTTTGGGGAGAATGAACCCCCTTGACTGGGCGATGGGACCCTGTGAGGAAAGAGGTGTCGGCCCGATCCAAGTCGGGGCCTGGCTGAGATATGAGAAAACAGGAGCCAAGGGCAGGGCCTGGAGGCCAGGCCAACAGGAGGGGCACCCCCGGCCTTGGCCAGGCTCTCCAACGGTGACATTGTTGCTTTAGGGGACCTGGGACAGGTGACTGAATGTAATGGGAGTCTAAACTGGACCCTGAATGGGGCTTAAAGAAGGTGTGAAGGATGTTACTGAGACAGTGACAGTCATTGGAAGACAAACTCTGTGTCAGGATATCCTGCTCCGTCCATTTAAATCCCTGAGATCTGTGACCTTTACGTGGCTACGCAGGATTGTTAGAGCAGCTGCGTGCGGATATATCTGGGGCACAATTCAGTCTGCAGCCAACTTGCAAGTGGTTCCAGCAAACACACAGCTGTGCGCACAGGCAGGCACAGCACACACACAAACATATGCACGTGCACAGCACAAATATATTCACACACTAGCATGTGAACACACATGCACCCATATGCCCATGCACACACTAATGTGTGCAAGTTCACATACCTATGCACATGCACAGCATATGTATGCAAACAGGCACATGCACACGCATAGCACACACACAGGGAATAAAGTGAATCCGTAAAGCATTAATTCCTGAACACAAGTGAAGCTGACATGTATTTTTCCCTTTTCTTAGCCTTGATGTTTTCCACAACAAAAAGTTTAAGAAAAAAGTTAATGGCAAATGACTTTTGATTCATAGGACTTTCTGATTTTATTCCACAAATATTATGACAGTAGAAATGAATGTAGATATTACATGTGTCCACTAATGGATGAATGGAGAAGAAAAACACGGTCCATCAATACAAGGAAAGGCTATTCAGCCTAAAAAGCAAGTCAATTCTGACACAGGATGCAGCAGGGATGAACCTTGAGGGCATTATGCTCAGTGATGTAAGCTAGACACAAAAAAACAAACAGTGCTTGATCCACTCATACAAGGCCCCTAGAGCAGTCGGAAATATAGAGACAGAAAGTAGGATGTTGAGGGCCAGAGGCTGAGGGAGGGACAATGGGGAGTGAGTGTTTAATGGGGACTGTTTCAATTTTGCAAGATGAAAAAGTTCTGGAGGATGATGGTGGTCAGGTTTGCACAACAGTGTGAATTACTTCCTGACCCTGAAATGTGCACTTAAAAATGCTTAAGATAGTACATTTTATGTTATGTGTACCAGACCACAATTTTTAAAACTTTTCAAAAAACAACAGGAAATAGTCCATGAATACCACAAGATGCACAACTTCACTAACAACAGAGGGATTAAAGCCATAAGCAAAATACTGTGCATACACCTACCAGAATGGCAGACATGAAAGACATAGTATCAAACATCAGCAGGATGTGGAGCAATGGAAAGCCTGGTACGCAACGGGGGGATGCAACCACTTCTGAAGCAATCGGGCCTCAGATAGCGAAGTCCGTGCACAGAGACCCACAGTGCTCCTCCCAGTTGAACACAAACCCACCAGCCCTGCACCAGGACACACGGACATGGACTTGCAGCCACAGGAGCCAAACCTGAAGGAACCTGAAGGCCATCACAGACGGATGCAGAAATGAACCATGCACGCTCCTATGAAGGAATATTCCACAGCAATGGAGTACATTTTGTTTAAAGGTAGTAAAACTATAAAAATTATTTTTTAAAGAAAACTATATTTACAAGATGAAAGAATCTATAATTCTGGCACCTAGGGATTGTCGAATGCTCCTAAAAATAGATTGCTGTGGAAACGTTTATTATAGGGAAATTGACATATTCTCTAGGAAGGACGGGGTGAATGGGCCTGCTACATTTTCTACATTGAAGACATGTACAGGTTTTGATTCTACTTCTGTTAAATCAAGTGGGGCTTCACTGGATTTCTGCTACTGCGGAGATAATCAAATTCTGGGTAGGGGTCAGGAGAAAATTAGTCATAGGTGTTCTTGTGTAATAATTACTGTTGAAAGTGTAAATGATCCATTTACCAGTAAGACTGAGAATAGAATAACTGCTACATTACTTCATATGAGATGATCGTCTGTGCTATTGTTCCTGGAGCTCCAGTGAGTGAGTATTTTGAATGTGAAGTTCATCCAGATCTGAGGATGGAATAAATGGCTAGGTGTGATATGGCTAATAGAAATAATATGCCTACATTTATACTAATTAGTGGATAAGATATGGGAAGAGGAATTCATGTTGTGAGAGCCAGGGTTAAGGCTAGCATTGGGGCAATAATATATAAATTGATGATGTTGATGGACATAGTGGTTCTTTAATAAGTAATTTGAATGCCTCAGCAATGGGTTGTAATCATCCATGGGGGCTGACGATTTTTGGCCCTTTCTGGATTTGTATATAGCCTAGGATTTTCCATTTAGTTAATATGAGGAATGCTATGGTGAATTAAATTGGGTAATTTGTGAAAGAATGTTGATTATAAACATATTCTTAGGAAGAGGACTTGAACCAGTGCAGAAAAAGTTTCAGTTTTACATAATTACCGGGCTCTGCCAGCGTAACGAACCCTGTTCTACAGTAGGGTATGTATAAATTAATTGAATGTAGATTATATCATCATTTAGTTTGAAGACATTTTGTAAAGGAAGCCGTATTGCTCTTGTCCTTTCATACTGGAAGAAATCTGCAATAGACAGAAACCAACCAGGATGACTCCAGTCTGAACTCAGATCACGTGAGACTTTAATCGTTGAACAAACAGACAATTAATAGCAGTTATACCGTTGAAATGTCGTGATCCAGCATCAAGGTCATAAACCATATTGCCCATATGAACTCCAGAATACAATTACACTGTTATCCCTAGTAAAACTTGTTCCATTGACCAGTGTTTTAGAAGAACAGGTGATAAAGCATTTTGACTAGCTGGCCTAAATTTTAATCACTCAGAAGTGGTTTTATTCTCCAAAAAATAAATGGCGCATGGGCTCAAGACACACCGTCTTCAGTAGTTGTGGCGTGCAGACTCAGTAGTTGTGGCCCAATGGCTTAGTTGTTCCGTGGCACGTGAGATCTTCCCGGACCGGGGATCGAACCGGGTCCCATAGTTCATTGGCAGGCGAATTCTTAATCACTGCATCACCAGGGAAGTCCCAGATTCGCAGTCTCCCTGTTAATATACCTTAAGCCCAAAGAATCCATGGAAAATTGTTAGAGAAAATAAGGCAATAAAAGATTGTAAGGACTATAACAGAAGCATATAGTACACAGTTCATATAGACACATCCCAAGCAGTTACAAAGTATATTAAAAGGGAGGCTGCAATTTTAAAAGAATAAGGAAAATTATACCCACAAACTCCCAATCTTTCCTGAAACGTTGCAATCTGAAACCCTATTGTAGGAAGCAGAAGATTCCAGGAGATATTCTACAAATGAAGGACTCCAAACCCTGTGGTTGGATAAGGAATTCTGGAAGGAAGGTATCCTCACCCAAGGAGAGCAGGTTCCTATACTTCTCTAACATCACATCCCTGTACAATTCCCATTGATCTTGGTCCAGGCATTCTCACTCCTCTTGACAGAAATCTATGGCCACATCCTGGAATGTCAGCAGTCCCTGAAATTAAACGTACACATGCCATGTGGCCACGGGAAGAGTTCATAATATGACCCAAGAAGAAAACAGCAAGTTAAGGAAGGTTTTAATTTAGAAGAGTGTCTTCAATTATCCACTAATACATATATATATATATATATATATATAT
Source organism: Balaenoptera physalus (assembly GCF_965194825.1). Lineage (NCBI taxonomy): Eukaryota > Metazoa > Chordata > Mammalia > Artiodactyla > Balaenopteridae > Balaenoptera > Balaenoptera physalus. Next base: position 40,706,641 of record NC_138890.1, read on the forward strand.
ATATATATATATATATATATATATAATTTTTTTTTTACAAAGTGACTTTCTCTACCTTATTTCTACCTACAAGAAAAGAGTATGGCATGTGAGCCACAAAACCAGTATAGAGACTATACTTGTCTGAAAAAGAAATGATAAAATGATGGTTTCAACACAGGCATATGCATTTTTGAGTGTTTTATTTATATCAAACTGGATAAAATGTGTGTATTTCTCATAGAGAAAAGACCTGTCGAGGTAGAAATGTACCTTTCAACTATTCATGGGTACACGAGTACACTGGGGAGATTGTAAAAGTGCAGATTGTGATTCAGTAGGTCCGGTGGGCCTGAGTTCTATTTTTTTAACAAGCTCATTTTTAACTAGTGATGCCACAGTCTCTGATTCATTAACCACAACTGTGAATATCAGAGACATAATTAGAAAGGTAAAAATTCATATTTAATTTTGAACTTAAAGTGTTTTATGGATTTTACACCTTTAATAGAATAGTGAGCACAGCAGCAACAATCATTTGTGAGTATTTACTATAGACTGTGTATCTTTCTAATTTTTTTGGGTAGGATTCCAGGAAAAAGGCCTGGGCTGCGGCCACAATGGGCATGGCCCCCAGGCCGGGCCGCCCCTCCAGGACCCCCGACGGGGCCCTGCGCTCCTGGCGGCGCCCTCCCCCGCCGCCCCGCTCCCTCCCGGAAGGCCTCGGGGCAGAGCGGTCCCACCCACTGCGCGCTGAACAGAGCCCGCGTTTCCTCAGAGCTGGAACTCCCGGCTCAGGCGGGGTCTCTTCCCTCCGCCTTCACGGAACTGCCCCGGAGCCCGAGGGGAGGGCAACCTCACTGAGGCTGCCGGCTCTGGAGGTGCCCCGGCTGCCGAAGCCATGACAGTCGCGGGGACGGCGGGCCGGGTAAGTGGGCGCCGACCCTCCGCCTGGTCCGGTGCCCGGGCAGCAGCACAAGACCAGCTTCTGAGGGGCAGGGGTTCGCTGCCACCCGCCGCAGCTGTGCAGAAAGAGCGGCCTCCAGCGTCTGGTCCCCGGGAACTTCGGTCCGTCCTCTCGCCCCTGCCCTCGTCCTGGCTCGCGAGGCCTGGTGGGCGTGAGGAGGGGGTCGGCCTGAGCGTCCTGAGGGGAAACGGGGCAAGGGAGGCGCAGGGTCCGGCTGCAGCGTCATCGCCCCTCTTCCCGACTGCGGGGAAAGCGGCTGAAAACTCCTCCCGAGGCGCGCAGGCCCCTTATTCAGCCGAGACCCTCTGCGCTCCTTCCTCCCTGAGCTAAAGTACCGGGGGGAGGGGACAGGGCAGGGAACTGACGCAGGTAATGGGGAACATCAAAAGGTGATTGTTAACTAAGGAAATCCAGCTCTCCCAAGGTGAGGAATGCGGCGCTTTTCTTTGCCTGGGCTCACTGAATTCCTTCCTTTGATATGCACCTCAGCTCTCTGGGGCCTGCATTCTGTATTTGCATATCCTGAGTGCCTCAGGGCCCGCCGGCTCACATTGGAGGGCTGCAAGTGCTGAAGACTGTGACATCCTTTGTTTACTGATAGGGCAAGAACTATTCCATTTCTCACAGGCTTGAGGGGCAGACAGTGGAAAAAAGTCAGAGAATCTCACTCGGCCTGTACTTTGGTTTACATATAGATAATATTTATACTTAACTGTGCTAATAGAGGTTCTCAAGTCCAATCAACTTGTACTACTGCCCTCTATGTATCAATTTCATCAATATCATAAGATAAATGCCTATAGAATTGACTTAATCCGTTTAAATAGGATAATGATTTTTAAAGGAAACATAATAGAAATATAACAACGAAACCTTTACCACTAAAGGCTGGGTCTGGAACACCCTAAATAAATGTTCCATTGTTAAAATATTGAAAGATGTAGTCAATAGAAATATCAACAAAAATGACAAATAATAAGGGTAGCAGAATGTGGAAATGTTCTATCTTTATCATTAAAGTGGCAGAAAATCATTTATTAGTAGGCACTGGGGGCAGAAGATGCCTGATTTTCTATCTGTGTCATATTTGTGCAGTTGTTTCAACAAGTAACTTAAAGACAAAATGGAAAAACAAGGAGGTTTGTGCCTGAGATCATGTTGATGTGAAACCAGGGATGGCCACCTTGTGCCAGGTGAGTTAAGTTTACCTGGCAGGTAGACCGCAGAGCTCCTGGGAAGCAAGGGTTGAAATTTTTCTGCTGGGTGCCCCTTAGGTTCTGTGACTTGACTGACTGTGAGTCATGTTTCGGGAAAGACCTGATCACAGGAAAAGGGTGGGAATAGAGTGATTTGGGGAGCAGCTAACCACATTCATCACAGCTCACGGCCTGAATGAATTTTAAAGAAACAGGAAAACAAATGCTTCTTATGGAATCAGAGAATGTGAGGGCTGGACAATCCCAGAAAATGAGGAACACCCATCCCATTTTGCAGATGACAAAACAGAGGTCCAGCAAGGTGAAATCCCTCACCCAAGTTGCACCCGTCTCTCCTCCCCACTACGTGGTTCATGAAAGCAGGACTCTTCCTGTCTTGATCACTGCTGAAGCCCAAAAAGGGCCAGGCATCTAGCAGCTGCTCCAAAAATGTGGGTTGACTGTAGGAACAATGCTATTTCTTTCTTTCTCACTCTTCTTCAGGATTGTGCCAAGAACTCCCCAGGTTGCAATGTAATTCGATAAATGTAAATATTAATTGAGTTTTGTTGTGATGAGGACTTAGGCTTTGAAGGTAACAGACTTGGTTCAGATCTTGGTTCTGCCACTCCATAGCTGTTTGGCTTTGGGAAAATTACTAAACCTCTCTGAGATTATTTCCTCCTTTGTAAAGTGGGGATAAATCTATCTGAGCCAGCAGAGCACCTGCATGAGAGATGTGCACTAAATATTGGTCTTTCTCACTCTCTTACGCCATCTCTGTGTTCTTCCCAGAGAAGCTGTACTGAAGGATATAGTACTTTTGTTTAAAATAGTTAACTAATTAATTAATTAATTTGTTTTTGGCTGCGTTGGGTCTTCGTTGCTATGCGCAGGCTTTCTCTAGTTGCAGCAAGCGGGGGCTACTCTTTGTTGCGGTGCGCGGGCTTCTCATTGCGGTGGCTTCTCTTGCTAGCCTTAACCCCAATGCTAGCCTTAACCATGGCTCTCACAACATGAATTCCTCTTCCCATATCTTATCCACTAATTAATATAAATGTAGGCATATTATTTCTATTAGCCATATCACACCTAGCCATTTACTCCATCCTCAGATCTGGATGAACTTCACATTCAAAATACACACTCACTGGAGCTCTAGGAACAATAGCACAGACAATCATCTCCTATGAAGTAATGTAGCAGTTATTCTATTCTCAGTCTTACTGATAAATGGATCATTTACACTTTCAACAGTAATTATTACACAAGAACACCTATGACTAATTTTCTCCTGACCCCTACCCAGAATTTGATTATCTCCGCAGTAGCAGAAATCCAATGAAGCCCCACTTGATTTAACGGAAGTAGCATCAAAACCTGTATATGTCTTCAATGTAGAAAATGTAGCAGGCCCATTCACCCCGTCCCTCCTAGAGAATATGTCAATTTCCCTATAATAAACATTTCCACAGCAATCTATTTTTAAGAGCATTCGACAATCCCTAGGTGCCAGAATTATATACAACCCAAGTCATCATTAAAACACATCTAACAATCTCCTTTCTATGAATTTGAGCCTCCTACCTACAATTTTGATATGATCAACGCATACATCTCTTATGAAAAGTTTTTTTACGACTAACATTAACCCTATGTATATGAGAGTTTTCACTACTTGTCATCATACCAGGCAACCCACCACAAATTTAAGAAATATGTCTGACAAAAGAGTTACTTTGATAGAGTAAATCATAGAGGTTTCAATGCTCTTATTCCTGGAATTGAATTCTTCCTAATAATTTTACATTCTCCATGCTACCTACCACATTACACCACATGCTATATAGTAAAGTTCTCTAAGTAAGCTACAGGCCCATACCCCCAAAATATTTTTGTATATCCTTCCTGTGCTAATAAACTCTCATTGTTTTTACCATCATTCTACTGACCATTTTCTCAGGAAATATAATTGTATAACAAGCTCACACTGGTTAATGGTATCCCCATTCTAGTAAAAAACATGAACCCATAAGCTACAGAAACATCCAACAAATATTTCCTAAAACAGTCCACCACATCAATACTACTTATAATGGCTATTATCATTAATCTAATATACTCTGGTCAAAGAGCACAGTGAATAACAAGAATCTTTAATCCAGGAGCATCCACCCTCATGACAATCGCCCTTGTCACAAAAGTAGGACTTTCCCCATTTCACTTCTGAGTGCCTGAAGTCACACGAGGCATCCCATGAACAGCAGACCTGATGCTATCAACATGACAAAATTGCACCCCTATCAGTTTTATACCACATGTCACCATCCATCAACCTAAATATACTATTAATCATAGTGATATTATAAATCATAGCTGGAGGCTGAGGCAGACTTCGCCATACTCACCTGGAAAATATTACACCCTCCTCATCAATTGCCCATATAGGATGAATAACAGCTATTATAATGTATATTCAGATTATAACAATCCTAAACATACTAATTTATATCATAACAACACTATCTTCTTCTTATTTATGCCCAGATCATGTACTACAAGAGTATCATTATCACACACATGAGATAAAACACCTCCCATCACAATCATTTTCCTCACCATTATAGTATCATTAGGACATCGCCCATCACTATCAGGCTTTCTACGCAAATGAATAATTATCCAAGAGATAACAAAAACGACAACATCATTCTACCAACACTAATAGCCACCATAGCAGTCCTCAGCATATATTTCTACTTGCAGCTAACATACTCCACATCACTAACTATATTCCCTTCATTAAACAACACAAACACAAAACAATTTCAACATACAAAGAAATAACCTTCCTATCGTTACCAATCATAATACCCTCACGGTTACTACACACAACACCCATTCTATCGGTGCTGGACTAGGAATTTAGGTTAGTTCAGACCAAGAGCTTTCAAAACCCTAAACAAGTGAAATTGACTTAATTCCTAAAAATAAGGATTGCAAGACTTTATTCTACATCAATTGAATGTAAAGCAAACACTGTATTGAAGCCAAATCTTTACGAGATTGATGAGTTTTAACCCCAGGAAACTTTAGTTAACAGGCAAATCCTCTAGTCAACTGGCTTCAGTCTACTTCTCCTTCATTTGAGAAAGAAAAAAAGAAAAAAAAAAGGCAGGATAATCACTGGCAGAATTGAAGCTGCTTCTCTGAAGTTACAATTCAATTTGTTGATTCACCACAGGGTTTGCCAGAAAGAGGGCTCAATCTCTGTCTTCAGATTTACAGTCTAATGCTAACTCAGTCATTTTACCTCTGTTCATACACTGCTGTATATTTTCAACAAATCACAAAGATATCGGCATTTTATATTTACTATTTGGTGCTTGAGCTGGAGTAGCAGGCAGCACCTTAATTATATTAATCCAGGCTGAGCTATGCTGACCTGGACCGCTACTTGGAGATGCCCAAATCTGTAAGGTTGTCATAACAGTCCCTGCACTTGTAATAATTTTCTTTATAGCTGTACCCGTTATGATTGCAGGCTTTTGAAAACTGACTTGGGCCACTAATAACTCGGACACCTGAAGTAGCATTTCCCCCAATAAATCATATAAACTTTTGCCTACTTCCCCCATCATTCTTACTCCTACTCATATCACCAATAGTAGAAGCTGGTTCTGGTACCAGTGGGACCGTGTATTCAGCTCTAGCCTGCAATCTGGCCCATGCAGGAGCCTCTGTCGACCTAACTGTTTTCTCCTTACATTTAGCAGGTGTCTCCTCAATTCTTGGTATTATTACTTTTAGTACTATAGTCTTTAATACAAAACCAGCAGTCATATCCCAATACCAAACACCATTATTTGTTTAATCTTCCACAACTATAGCCATATTACTATAATTACCAATCTCAGTCCAAGCAGCCAGAATTGCCATGCTGTTAAGAGATAGAAATCTAAACACTACTTTCTTTGACCCGGCAGGAGGAGACCGAATCCTATACCAACACCTCTTTTGATACTTTGCTCACCCTGAAGTCTGTATTCATGGCCTAACAGGGTTTGTTATAAACTCACATATCATTACATACTATTTAGGACAAAAATTGCCTTTCAGCTATCTGGGAATAGTATGAGTCATGTCCACTGGTTTTTTAGGAGTTCTCTTGTGGGCCCATCATATGTTTACCATAGGGATAGCTGTGGACTCAGGAGCACACTTTGCATCAGCTACCGTAATTACTTCTATCCCTACAGGAGTAAAAGTATCTAGCTGATTAGCAACTCTTTATTTAATTTTTCTTTTTCTTTTCTTTTTTTTTTTTTTTGGCTGAGTTGGGTCTTGGTTGCTGCGCATGGGCTTTCTCTGTTTGCGGTGAGCGGCAGCTACTCTTCGTTGCGGTGTGCGGCCCTTTCATTGCAGTGGCTTCTCTTGTTGCAGAGCACGGCCTCTAGGTGCGTGGGCTTCAGTAGTGGTGGCTTGCGGGCTCTAGAGGGCAGGCTCAGTAGTTGTGGCACACGGGCTTTTTGCTCCGCGGCATGTGGAATCTTCCCAGACAAGGGCTCGAACCCGTGTCCCCTGCATTGGCAGACGAATTCTTAACCACTGCGTCACCAGGGAAGTCCCTGGTTAGCAACTGTTCACGGAGGTAATACTATATGACCTCCCACTATATTATGAGTTTTAGGCTTTAGTTTTTCTTTTTACAGTAGGTGGTTTGACAGGAATCATCTTAGCCAACTCATCCCCAGACATTGTCCTCCAGGATATATACTATGTAGTAGCACACTTCCATGACCTAATGTCCATGGGAGCAGTCTTCACTATTATAGGAGGCTTTCTACACTGATTCCCACTATTCTCAGGTTATACAGTTAACTCAGCATGAGCAAAAATTCACTTCACAAGTATATTTGTAGTAGTAAATATGACTTCCTGCAGCACTTTCGTGGCCTCTCAGGGATGTCACTACGTTAGTCTGAGTACCCTGAGGCACACACAACATGAAATATTTTGTCTTTAGGCTCATTCATCTCAGTAGCAGCAGTAATGCTAATAATCTTCATACTTTGAAAAGCATTTGTGTCTAAACAAGAAGTCTTAGCAGTGGAAATTGCTACTCCTAACCTAGAATGGTTACACGGATGTCCTCCACCATATCCTACGTTTCAAGATCCTACCTATGTCAATGTAAAATAAGGAAGGACTCAAGTCCTTTTCAACCAGTTTCAAGCCAACACCATAACAATTATGTCTTCCTCAATAAATGAGATAAAAGTAAAAAGTGATGTAGCTTTGTCAAAGTTAAATGATAGGCTAAAATCCTGTATATCACTAAGGCATATCAATTTCATCTAGGCTCTCAAGATACAACATCACCGATTATGGAAAAACTTTTACATTTTCTTCATCACACATTAATAGTGATTTTTAAAATAAGTTCTCTAGTCCTCTATATCATTTCACTAATATTGACATCTAAACTCATCTGCATACAATAGATGCACAGGTAGAGAAAATGTGAACAATTTACTAGCTATTATTGTAATCTTAATTGCCCTATCATCATTGTGAATCCTTTACATGATACATGAAATCAATAACTCTTCCCAAACCATAAAAAACTATGGGTCAGTAATGATACTGAAGCTACAAATACACAGATTACGAAGATTTAAATGTTGACTCCTCTGTAATCCCCACATCAGAGCTAAAACCCGGAGAATAATGACTAATAGAAGTCAACAACCGAGTAGTTAGGGATAGTCATTGAATATTAGTTTCATCTGAAATCGTTGTACACTCCGGAGTTGTTCCTTCTCAGGCCTAAAAGGAGCTGCTATCCCAGGACGCCTAACTTAAAGAATCGTTATATCAACAGGACCAGGCCTATGTTGTGGACAAGAGAGCTCGTTTTCCTGAGTTCAAAGACAGGACAGAGGGATATGGCTGAGATATGGGGTGAATCTGCAGCCCATGGGGATGCACTCTCCAAGCTCCAGTATAGGAATGGGGCCTCTAGGGTCCCAGGCCACCCACCACGCCCTCTGGAGCAGGATCTGGGCAACATTCCCTGTCAGTGATGAGGCAGCCCTAGCACTTGTCACGCCCCAATGTCGTGTCCTATGTGGGCCCCATGCTCTTGGGACCACACCCCACACTCTGCAGGTCCATGCTACAGGGTCCTTCATGCCTCAGGAGTAGAGACCACACAGCAAGCAGTTCCCTCCGCAACCAGCAGGAGGAGGGGAGGAGAGCAGGGGCACCAGGGGACTCTCACTCAGACAACAACACCCCAGCGGTGGCAGCGGGGACAGTGATGATGCAGATGAGGCACAGACCAAGAGATGGGACCAGAGGACCCAAAAGGCAGCTGGTCAGGTCCTGGCTCACCTGCACCCCGGACACCTTTGTCCCGCATACACCCCCTTCCTCATACACCCTCTCCTTAAATGCAGATTCTTCAGATGCGAACAGGCAGAGCTTCAGATTGAAAGTCAGCTCTTCCAAAATGACCCGTCAGCAAACACGGCAGGATTCCACTCCAGTGGGTGCCCTGGAGTCGACAACTCAGGGATTGAAGTGGATATCGGTGCCAGGGACAGTGGGAGGGAATGGGGAATGAGACTTTCATGGTTGTGGAATTGTGGTTTTGAAGGACGAAAAGTTCTAGTGATGGTGGTGATGGCTCCACGAGAAAGTGAATCTATCTGATGCCTCAGAAACGTGCACTTAAAATGGTGATGATGGTAAAGGGTATATGACGTGTGTTTTATTTCACTTAAAATAAATTCTTAAGATAATGTCTTGTTAATTGAGATTCCATTTCGACTCCCCTTCATCACAAATGTCGGAGGCCCAGACACAGTCCCCTACCTTAGGGGCCATCACGGTACCCTCACAGAGCACATGGGAGACCATTCTTAGGGGGGGCTAGTCTGTGCTCACCTGACCTCTGTCCAGGGGGACCCAGGCAGTGGTGACCCCCATAGATTAGACATATGATATGCTATAGTATTAATACGATACCACCAAGTGTTGTCACTCACCGGAACACAGAGCAGCAACCCACTCAAACATGCCTGACCTCATATGATTGTGACAAGATGAAGAGAAGAAAAGGAACCACAGGTTAATCAGGACAACACCCTTAATGCAGAGGTTGGAAATCTCAAAGGGGACAGGACACACTGCAGGCAAAGAGCGCATATGCGGTCTCCCCATCCATGTGCTCCTGACCCATGCAGGTATGGTGAGACCCACACAGTCCCAGCACCCTATACCTGGGGCCACACATCCACACTCACCAGGGTGACCCACCTCCCCAGACCCCTCCACCTGGGTCACATGTCCACAGTCCCAGGGTGACCTCACCTCCCCAGACCCTGCACCTGGGGTCACACGTCCCCTTGGTCAGGACACCATGGCTCTGCAGGGGGCTCCCCCAATGTGGAAACAAGCTGGGTCCCTGGGACCTCCTGGGATGGGAAAAAGTGTCAGGTGGGTCTCCTTTCCCCACACTTGTCCCAGAGGAGTCCTCCTCTTCTCACTTTGGTTCTGTGTGATTTTAACTGTTTTTACAGCTTTCATACTAGAGTTGAACACACGACCCTGGTGCTGGCATGCTCAGTCCTTTCTCGTCTCACTTACATGTTGAGAACACTCACAGGACAGCAGGGCTGAAAGCCGAGGGGCAGCTCTGGACTCTGCTGAGTAGGGACGGTAGACTGGAGGGAGAGCTCAGCAGCAGCCTCAGCTGTCACCCATCGGCCTTTTGCCCGATCTGCGTGCCCTGCAATCAATTCAGCAGCTAAACCTGCTTCCCTATGCACCGTGCACGTGCTGGTAAATTGGAATTATTGCCAGGTAGTCCTCCTGAGGATTCTCCATGAGCCCCAGGGAAGGTGAACCTTGCAGGGATTAAGACTAAGGCCCCGACCATAGCACTGACCCTTGGGAGGACCAGGTCACCACACTCAGAAGAGAGGCTGTTACGTACACAAGCCCACCTCAGCTCCAGACCCCAGACATCTAAGCACTGACATTCAGATGCAGGCACGGAGCTTCCCAGTAGTGAGGCCAGGCCGGGTCTCTACCCAGGTCCCCGTAGTCCTAGCGTACACAGAACATGGTCAGGTCTAAATCTTCTTATTCTAGACAACACATGGTCAGCTCTAAACATAATCAGTAGACAGGACATGCAGAGGTCTAAATCTACCATGTAGACACAACTTGATCATGTTTAAACTAGCTTAGGGCTGATCTCATAGGGGGTACAGATCACACACATGGGTCTCTCATCTTTGGACACCCACATCAGGAAACTGAACAAAATCTTTGTCATTAAACATTTCAACAGGCAAAACAGAAATGTTCCCAATGTCTCTGGCCACCTGATGGTCAGCATCCACGGGCGAGCCACGAACTTCTTAGAGTGCAGCCCAGTCTGCTGCCAGGACAGACAAGAAGTGGCCTGATTCCAGCCTCCCAGGCTTCCAGAAGGAGGCGGCCACACTGCAAGCCAGGTCAGGAGAGTCCTGCATGGTCCAGGCAGGGAGATCCGGTCTGTCCATTCGGCTGGCCGATTCCGGGTGGGGCGCTCAGGGCCGCTGAGACCCCTGCACTCAGGTCCTGCTTCCCTGCAGCGTGTGCGTGTGCGTGTGCATGTGCGTGTGTGTGTGTGTGTAGAGGGGGCGGTGGCTGACGGCTCCCATAGTTCCCAACCCGGGCACCGCACTGTCTTCGAGGGGAGGCACGGGGAGAGTTAGGGGCACAGAAGCCGTTGGAGAGGAGAACCCACCGTGGAACTCCTTGCATACTGGCTCGCCCCACCCGGACACCCGCCTGCCCATCGTGGGCCGCATGTCGCCCCCCAGTCCCCCACCCCCGAGGGCTGGGTGCCTGCTCTTTCAACAGCACAGGGTCTCACATGAAGGAGACCCAGTGGGGACTGTCAGCCCCCGACTCCTGATGCTGTGTTTGGGGAGAATGAACCCCCTTGACTGGGCGATGGGACCCTGTGAGGAAAGAGGTGTCGGCCCGATCCAAGTCGGGGCCTGGCTGAGATATGAGAAAACAGGAGCCAAGGGCAGGGCCTGGAGGCCAGGCCAACAGGAGGGGCACCCCCGGCCTTGGCCAGGCTCTCCAACGGTGACATTGTTGCTTTAGGGGACCTGGGACAGGTGACTGAATGTAATGGGAGTCTAAACTGGACCCTGAATGGGGCTTAAAGAAGGTGTGAAGGATGTTACTGAGACAGTGACAGTCATTGGAAGACAAACTCTGTGTCAGGATATCCTGCTCCGTCCATTTAAATCCCTGAGATCTGTGACCTTTACGTGGCTACGCAGGATTGTTAGAGCAGCTGCGTGCGGATATATCTGGGGCACAATTCAGTCTGCAGCCAACTTGCAAGTGGTTCCAGCAAACACACAGCTGTGCGCACAGGCAGGCACAGCACACACACAAACATATGCACGTGCACAGCACAAATATATTCACACACTAGCATGTGAACACACATGCACCCATATGCCCATGCACACACTAATGTGTGCAAGTTCACATACCTATGCACATGCACAGCATATGTATGCAAACAGGCACATGCACACGCATAGCACACACACAGGGAATAAAGTGAATCCGTAAAGCATTAATTCCTGAACACAAGTGAAGCTGACATGTATTTTTCCCTTTTCTTAGCCTTGATGTTTTCCACAACAAAAAGTTTAAGAAAAAAGTTAATGGCAAATGACTTTTGATTCATAGGACTTTCTGATTTTATTCCACAAATATTATGACAGTAGAAATGAATGTAGATATTACATGTGTCCACTAATGGATGAATGGAGAAGAAAAACACGGTCCATCAATACAAGGAAAGGCTATTCAGCCTAAAAAGCAAGTCAATTCTGACACAGGATGCAGCAGGGATGAACCTTGAGGGCATTATGCTCAGTGATGTAAGCTAGACACAAAAAAACAAACAGTGCTTGATCCACTCATACAAGGCCCCTAGAGCAGTCGGAAATATAGAGACAGAAAGTAGGATGTTGAGGGCCAGAGGCTGAGGGAGGGACAATGGGGAGTGAGTGTTTAATGGGGACTGTTTCAATTTTGCAAGATGAAAAAGTTCTGGAGGATGATGGTGGTCAGGTTTGCACAACAGTGTGAATTACTTCCTGACCCTGAAATGTGCACTTAAAAATGCTTAAGATAGTACATTTTATGTTATGTGTACCAGACCACAATTTTTAAAACTTTTCAAAAAACAACAGGAAATAGTCCATGAATACCACAAGATGCACAACTTCACTAACAACAGAGGGATTAAAGCCATAAGCAAAATACTGTGCATACACCTACCAGAATGGCAGACATGAAAGACATAGTATCAAACATCAGCAGGATGTGGAGCAATGGAAAGCCTGGTACGCAACGGGGGGATGCAACCACTTCCGAAGCAATCGGGCCTCAGATAGCGAAGTCCGTGCACAGAGACCCACAGTGCTCCTCCCAGTTGAACACAAACCCACCAGCCCTGCACCAGGACACACGGACATGGACTTGCAGCCACAGGAGCCAAACCTGAAGGAACCTGAAGGCCATCACAGACGGATGCAGAAATGAACCATGCACGCTCCTATGAAGGAATATTCCACAGCAATGGAGTACATTTTGTTTAAAGGTAGTAAAACTATAAAAATTATTTTTTAAAGAAAACTATATTTACAAGATGAAAGAATCTATAATTCTGGCACCTAGGGATTGTCGAATGCTCCTAAAAATAGATTGCTGTGGAAACGTTTATTATAGGGAAATTGACATATTCTCTAGGAAGGACGGGGTGAATGGGCCTGCTACATTTTCTACATTGAAGACATGTACAGGTTTTGATTCTACTTCTGTTAAATCAAGTGGGGCTTCACTGGATTTCTGCTACTGCGGAGATAATCAAATTCTGGGTAAGGGTCAGGAGAAAATTAGTCATAGGTGTTCTTGTGTAATAATTACTGTTGAAAGTGTAAATGATCCATTTACCAGTAAGACTGAGAATAGAATAACTGCTACATTACTTCATATGAGATGATCGTCTGTGCTATTGTTCCTGGAGCTCCAGTGAGTGAGTATTTTGAATGTGAAGTTCATCCAGATCTGAGGATGGAATAAATGGCTAGGTGTGATATGGCTAATAGAAATAATATGCCTACATTTATACTAATTAGTGGATAAGATATGGGAAGAGGAATTCATGTTGTGAGAGCCAGGGTTAAGGCTAGCATTGGGGCAATAATATATAAATTGATGATGTTGATGGACATAGTGGTTCTTTAATAAGTAATTTGAATGCCTCAGCAATGGGTTGTAATCATCCATGGGGGCTGACGATTTTTGGCCCTTTCTGGATTTGTATATAGCCTAGGATTTTCCATTTAGTTAATATGAGGAATGCTATGGTGAATTAAATTGGGTAATTTGTGAAAGAATGTTGATTATAAACATATTCTTAGGAAGAGGACTTGAACCAGTGCAGAAAAAGTTTCAGTTTTACATAATTACCGGGCTCTGCCAGCGTAACGAACCCTGTTCTACAGTAGGGTATGTATAAATTAATTGAATGTAGATTATATCATCATTTAGTTTGAAGACATTTTGTAAAGGAAGCCGTATTGCTCTTGTCCTTTCATACTGGAAGAAATCTGCAATAGACAGAAACCAACCAGGATGACTCCAGTCTGAACTCAGATCACGTGAGACTTTAATCGTTGAACAAACAGACAATTAATAGCAGTTATACCGTTGAAATGTCGTGATCCAGCATCAAGGTCATAAACCATATTGCCCATATGAACTCCAGAATACAATTACACTGTTATCCCTAGTAAAACTTGTTCCATTGACCAGTGTTTTAGAAGAACAGGTGATAAAGCATTTTGACTAGCTGGCCTAAATTTTAATCACTCAGAAGTGGTTTTATTCTCCAAAAAATAAATGGCGCATGGGCTCAAGACACACCGTCTTCAGTAGTTGTGGCGTGCAGACTCAGTAGTTGTGGCCCAATGGCTTAGTTGTTCCGTGGCACGTGAGATCTTCCCGGACCGGGGATCGAACCGGGTCCCATAGTTCATTGGCAGGCGAATTCTTAATCACTGCATCACCAGGGAAGTCCCAGATTCGCAGTCTCCCTGTTAATATACCTTAAGCCCAAAGAATCCATGGAAAATTGTTAGAGAAAATAAGGCAATAAAAGATTGTAAGGACTATAACAGAAGCATATAGTACACAGTTCATATAGACACATCCCAAGCAGTTACAAAGTATATTAAAAGGGAGGCTGCAATTTTAAAAGAATAAGGAAAATTATACCCACAAACTCCCAATCTTTCCTGAAACGTTGCAATCTGAAACCCTATTGTAGGAAGCAGAAGATTCCAGGAGATATTCTACAAATGAAGGACTCCAAACCCTGTGGTTGGATAAGGAATTCTGGAAGGAAGGTATCCTCACCCAAGGAGAGCAGGTTCCTATACTTCTCTAACATCACATCCCTGTACAATTCCCATTGATCTTGGTCCAGGCATTCTCACTCCTCTTGACAGAAATCTATGGCCACATCCTGGAATGTCAGCAGTCCCTGAAATTAAACGTACACATGCCATGTGGCCACGGGAAGAGTTCATAATATGACCCAAGAAGAAAACAGCAAGTTAAGGAAGGTTTTAATTTAGAAGAGTGTCTTCAATTATCCACTAATACATATATATATATATATATATATATATATATATATATATATAATTTTTTTTTTACAAAGTGACTTTCTCTACCTTATTTCTACCTACAAGAAAAGAGTATGGCATGTGAGCCACAAAACCAGTATAGAGACTATACTTGTCTGAAAAAGAAATGATAAAATGATGGTTTCAACACAGGCATATGCATTTTTGAGTGTTTTATTTATATCAAACTGGATAAAATGTGTGTATTTCTCATAGAGAAAAGACCTGTCGAGGTAGAAATGTACCTTTCAACTATTCATGGGTACACGAGTACACTGGGGAGATTGTAAAAGTGCAGATTGTGATTCAGTAGGTCCGGTGGGCCTGAGTTCTATTTTTTTCACAAGCTCATTTTTAACTAGTGATGCCACAGTCTCTGATTCATTAACCACAACTGTGAATATCAGAGACATAATTAGAAAGGTAAAAATTCATATTTAATTTTGAACTTAAACTGTTTTATGGATTTTACACCTTTAATAGAATAGTGAGCACAGCAGCAACAATCATTTGTGAGTATTTACTATAGACTGTGTATCTTTCTAATTTTTTTGGGTAGGATTCCAGGAAAAAGGCCTGGGCTGCGGCCACAATGGGCATGGCCCCCAGGCCGGGCCGCCCCTCCAGGACCCCCGACGGGGCCCTGCGCTCCTGGCGGCGCCCTCCCCCGCCGCCCCGCTCCCTCCCGGAAGGCCTCGGGGCAGAGCGGTCCCACCCACTGCGCGCTGAACAGAGCCCGCGTTTCCTCAGAGCTGGAACTCCCGGCTCAGGCGGGGTCTCTTCCCTCCGCCTTCACGGAACTGCCCCGGAGCCCGAGGGGAGGGCAACCTCACTGAGGCTGCCGGCTCTGGAGGTGCCCCGGCTGCCGAAGCCATGACAGTCGCGGGGACGGCGGGCCGGGTAAGTGGGCGCCGACCCTCCGCCTGGTCCGGTGCCCGGGCAGCAGCACAAGACCAGCTTCTGAGGGGCAGGGGTTCGCTGCCACCCGCCGCAGCTGTGCAGAAAGAGCGGCCTCCAGCGTCTGGTCCCCGGGAACTTCGGTCCGTCCTCTCGCCCCTGCCCTCGTCCTGGCTCGCGAGGCCTGGTGGGCGTGAGGAGGGGGTCGGCCTGAGCGTCCTGAGGGGAAACGGGGCAAGGGAGGCGCAGGGTCCGGCTGCAGCGTCATCGCCCCTCTTCCCGACTGCGGGGAAAGCGGCTGAAAACTCCTCCCGAGGCGCGCAGGCCCCTTATTCAGCCGAGACCCTCTGCGCTCCTTCCTCCCTGAGCTAAAGTACCGGGGGGAGGGGACAGGGCAGGGAACTGACGCAGGTAATGGGGAACATCAAAAGGTGATTGTTAACTAAGGAAAACCAGCTCTCCCAAGGTGAGGAATGCGGCGCTTTTCTTTGCCTGGGCTCACTGAATTCCTTCCTTTGATATGCACCTCAGCTCTCTGGGGCCTGCATTCTGTATTTGCATATCCTGAGTGCCTCAGGGCCCGCCGGCTCACATTGGAGGGCTGCAAGTGCTGAAGACTGTGACATCCTTTGTTTACTGATAGGGCAAGAACTATTCCATTTCTCACAGGCTTGAGGGGCAGACAGTGGAAAAAAGTCAGAGAATCTCACTCGGCCTGTACTTTGGTTTACATATAGATAATATTTATACTTAACTGTGCTAATAGAGGTTCTCAAGTCCAATCAACTTGTACTACTGCCCTCTATGTATCAATTTCATCAATATCATAAGATAAATGCCTATAGAATTGACTTAATCCGTTTAAATAGGATAATGATTTTTAAAGGAAACATAATAGAAATATAACAACGAAACCTTTACCACTAAAGGCTGGGTCTGGAACACCCTAAATAAATGTTCCATTGTTAAAATATTGAAAGATGTAGTCAATAGAAATATCAACAAAAATGACAAATAATAAGGGTAGCAGAATGTGGAAATGTTCTATCTTTATCATTAAAGTGGCAGAAAATCATTTATTAGTAGGCACTGGGGGCAGAAGATGCCTGATTTTCTATCTGTGTCATATTTGTGCAGTTGTTTCAACAAGTAACTTAAAGACAAAATGGAAAAACAAGGAGGTTTGTGCCTGAGATCATGTTGATGTGAAACCAGGGATGGCCACCTTGTGCCAGGTGAGTTAAGTTTACCTGGCAGGTAGACCGCAGAGCTCCTGGGAAGCAAGGGTTGAAATTTTTCTGCTGGGTGCCCCTTAGGTTCTGTGACTTGACTGACTGTGAGTCATGTTTCGGGAAAGACCTGATCACAGGAAAAGGGTGGGAATAGAGTGATTTGGGGAGCAGCTAACCACATTCATCACAGCTCACGGCCTGAATGAATTTTAAAGAAACAGGAAAACAAATGCTTCTTATGGAATCAGAGAATGTGAGGGCTGGACAATCCCAGAAAATGAGGAACACCCATCCCATTTTGCAGATGACAAAACAGAGGTCCAGCAAGGTGAAATCCCTCACCCAAGTTGCACCCGTCTCTCCTCCCCACTACGTGGTTCATGAAAGCAGGACTCTTCCTGTCTTGATCACTGCTGAAGCCCAAAAAGGGCCAGGCATCTAGCAGCTGCTCCAAAAATGTGGGTTGACTGTAGGAACAATGCTATTTCTTTCTTTCTCACTCTTCTTCAGGATTGTGCCAAGAACTCCCCAGGTTGCAATGTAATTCGATAAATGTAAATATTAATTGAGTTTTGTTGTGATGAGGACTTAGGCTTTGAAGGTAACAGACTTGGTTCAGATCTTGGTTCTGCCACTCCATAGCTGTTTGGCTTTGGGAAAATTACTAAACCTCTCTGAGATTATTTCCTCCTTTGTAAAGTGGGGATAAATCTATCTGAGCCAGCAGAGCACCTGCATGAGAGATGTGCACTAAATATTGGTCTTTCTCACTCTCTTACGCCATCTCTGTGTTCTTCCCAGAGAAGCTGTACTGAAGGATATAGTACTTTTGTTTAAAATAGTTAACTAATTAATTAATTAATTTGTTTTTGGCTGCGTTGGGTCTTCGTTGCTATGCGCAGGCTTTCTCTAGTTGCAGCAAGCGGGGGCTACTCTTTGTTGCGGTGCGCGGGCTTCTCATTGCGGTGGCTTCTCTTGCTAGCCTTAACCCCAATGCTAGCCTTAACCATGGCTCTCACAACATGAATTCCTCTTCCCATATCTTATCCACTAATTAATATAAATGTAGGCATATTATTTCTATTAGCCATATCACACCTAGCCATTTACTCCATCCTCAGATCTGGATGAACTTCACATTCAAAATACACACTCACTGGAGCTCTAGGAACAATAGCACAGACAATCATCTCCTATGAAGTAATGTAGCAGTTATTCTATTCTCAGTCTTACTGATAAATGGATCATTTACACTTTCAACAGTAATTATTACACAAGAACACCTATGACTAATTTTCTCCTGACCCCTACCCAGAATTTGATTATCTCCGCAGTAGCAGAAATCCAATGAAGCCCCACTTGATTTAACGGAAGTAGCATCAAAACCTGTATATGTCTTCAATGTAGAAAATGTAGCAGGCCCATTCACCCCGTCCCTCCTAGAGAATATGTCAATTTCCCTATAATAAACATTTCCACAGCAATCTATTTTTAAGAGCATTCGACAATCCCTAGGTGCCAGAATTATATACAGCCCAAGTCATCATTAAAACACATCTAACAATCTCCTTTCTATGAATTTGAGCCTCCTACCTACAATTTTGATATGATCAACGCATACATCTCTTATGAAAAGTTTTTTTACGACTAACATTAACCCTATGTATATGAGAGTTTTCACTACTTGTCATCATACCAGGCAACCCACCACAAATTTAAGAAATATGTCTGACAAAAGAGTTACTTTGATAGAGTAAATCATAGAGGTTTCAATGCTCTTATTCCTGGAATTGAATTCTTCCTAATAATTTTACATTCTCCATGCTACCTACCACATTACACCACATGCTATATAGTAAAGTTCTCTAAGTAAGCTACAGGCCCATACCCCCAAAATATTTTTGTATATCCTTCCTGTGCTAATAAACTCTCATTGTTTTTACCATCATTCTACTGACCATTTTCTCAGGAAATATAATTGTATAACAAGCTCACACTGGTTAATGGTATCCCCATTCTAGTAAAAAACATGAACCCATAAGCTACAGAAACATCCAACAAATATTTCCTAAAACAGTCCACCACATCAATACTACTTATAATGGCTATTATCATTAATCTAATATACTCTGGTCAAAGAGCACAGTGAATAACAAGAATCTTTAATCCAGGAGCATCCACCCTCATGACAATCGCCCTTGTCACAAAAGTAGGACTTTCCCCATTTCACTTCTGAGTGCCTGAAGTCACACGAGGCATCCCATGAACAGCAGACCTGATGCTATCAACATGACAAAATTGCACCCCTATCAGTTTTATACCACATGTCACCATCCATCAACCTAAATATACTATTAATCATAGTGATATTATAAATCATAGCTGGAGGCTGAGGCAGACTTCGCCATACTCACCTGGAAAATATTACACCCTCCTCATCAATTGCCCATATAGGATGAATAACAGCTATTATAATGTATATTCAGATTATAACAATCCTAAACATACTAATTTATATCATAACAACACTATCTTCTTCTTATTTATGCCCAGATCATGTACTACAAGAGTATCATTATCACACACATGAGATAAAACACCTCCCATCACAATCATTTTCCTCACCATTATAGTATCATTAGGACATCGCCCATCACTATCAGGCTTTCTACGCAAATGAATAATTATCCAAGAGATAACAAAAACGACAACATCATTCTACCAACACTAATAGCCACCATAGCAGTCCTCAGCATATATTTCTACTTGCAGCTAACATACTCCACATCACTAACTATATTCCCTTCATTAAACAACACAAACACAAAACAATTTCAACATACAAAGAAATAACCTTCCTATCGTTACCAATCATAATACCCTCACGGTTACTACACACAACACCCATTCTATCGGTGCTGGACTAGGAATTTAGGTTAGTTCAGACCAAGAGCTTTCAAAACCCTAAACAAGTGAAATTGACTTAATTCCTAAAAATAAGGATTGCAAGACTTTATTCTACATCAATTGAATGTAAAGCAAACACTGTATTGAAGCCAAATCTTTACGAGATTGATGAGTTTTAACCCCAGGAAACTTTAGTTAACAGGCAAATCCTCTAGTCAACTGGCTTCAGTCTACTTCTCCTTCATTTGAGAAAGAAAAAAAGAAAAAAAAAAGGCAGGATAATCACTGGCAGAATTGAAGCTGCTTCTCTGAAGTTACAATTCAATTTGTTGATTCACCACAGGGTTTGCCAGAAAGAGGGCTCAATCTCTGTCTTCAGATTTACAGTCTAATGCTAACTCAGTCATTTTACCTCTGT
Source organism: Balaenoptera physalus (assembly GCF_965194825.1). NCBI lineage: Eukaryota > Metazoa > Chordata > Mammalia > Artiodactyla > Balaenopteridae > Balaenoptera > Balaenoptera physalus. Next base: position 40,727,022 of record NC_138890.1, read on the forward strand.
TCATACACTGCTGTATATTTTCAACAAATCACAAAGATATCGGCATTTTATATTTACTATTTGGTGCTTGAGCTGGAGTAGCAGGCAGCACCTTAATTATATTAATCCAGGCTGAGCTATGCTGACCTGGACCGCTACTTGGAGATGCCCAAATCTGTAAGGTTGTCATAACAGTCCCTGCACTTGTAATAATTTTCTTTATAGCTGTACCCGTTATGATTGCAGGCTTTTGAAAACTGACTTGGGCCACTAATAACTCGGACACCTGAAGTAGCATTTCCCCCAATAAATCATATAAACTTTTGCCTACTTCCCCCATCATTCTTACTCCTACTCATATCACCAATAGTAGAAGCTGGTTCTGGTACCAGTGGGACCGTGTATTCAGCTCTAGCCTGCAATCTGGCCCATGCAGGAGCCTCTGTCGACCTAACTGTTTTCTCCTTACATTTAGCAGGTGTCTCCTCAATTCTTGGTATTATTACTTTTATTACTATAGTCTTTAATACAAAACCAGCAGTCATATCCCAATACCAAACACCATTATTTGTTTAATCTTCCACAACTATAGCCATATTACTATAATTACCAATCTCAGTCCAAGCAGCCAGAATTGCCATGCTGTTAAGAGATAGAAATCTAAACACTACTTTCTTTGACCCGGCAGGAGGAGACCGAATCCTATACCAACACCTCTTTTGATACTTTGCTCACCCTGAAGTCTGTATTCATGGCCTAACAGGGTTTGTTATAAACTCACATATCATTACATACTATTTAGGACAAAAATTGCCTTTCAGCTATCTGGGAATAGTATGAGTCATGTCCACTGGTTTTTTAGGAGTTCTCTTGTGGGCCCATCATATGTTTACCATAGGGATAGCTGTGGACTCAGGAGCACACTTTGCATCAGCTACCGTAATTACTTCTATCCCTACAGGAGTAAAAGTATCTAGCTGATTAGCAACTCTTTATTTAATTTTTCTTTTTCTTTTCTTTTCTTTTTTTTTTTGGCTGAGTTGGGTCTTGGTTGCTGCGCATGGGCTTTCTCTGTTTGCGGTGAGCGGCAGCTACTCTTTGTTGCGGTGTGCGGCACTTTCATTGCAGTGGCTTCTCTTGTTGCAGAGCACGGCCTCTAGGTGCGTGGGCTTCAGTAGTGGTGGCTTGCGGGCTCTAGAGGGCAGGCTCAGTAGTTGTGGCACACGGGCTTTTTGCTCCGCGGCATGTGGAATCTTCCCAGACAAGGGCTCGAACCCGTGTCCCCTGCATTGGCAGACGAATTCTTAACCACTGCGTCACCAGGGAAGTCCCTGGTTAGCAACTGTTCACGGAGGTAATACTATATGACCTCCCACTATATTATGAGTTTTAGGCTTTAGTTTTTCTTTTTACAGTAGGTGGTTTGACAGGAATCATCTTAGCCAACTCATCCCCAGACATTGTCCTCCAGGATATATACTATGTAGTAGCACACTTCCATGACCTAATGTCCATGGGAGCAGTCTTCACTATTATAGGAGGCTTTCTACACTGATTCCCACTATTCTCAGGTTATACAGTTAACTCAGCATGAGCAAAAATTCACTTCACAAGTATATTTGTAGTAGTAAATATGACTTCCTGCAGCACTTTCGTGGCCTCTCAGGGATGTCACTACGTTAGTCTGAGTACCCTGAGGCACACACAACATGAAATATTTTGTCTTTAGGCTCATTCATCTCAGTAGCAGCAGTAATGCTAATAATCTTCATACTTTGAAAAGCATTTGTGTCTAAACAAGAAGTCTTAGCAGTGGAAATTGCTACTCCTAACCTAGAATGGTTACACGGATGTCCTCCACCATATCCTACGTTTCAAGATCCTACCTATGTCAATGTAAAATAAGGAAGGACTCAAGTCCTTTTCAACCAGTTTCAAGCCAACACCATAACAATTATGTCTTCCTCAATAAATGAGATAAAAGTAAAAAGTGATGTAGCTTTGTCAAAGTTAAATGATAGGCTAAAATCCTGTATATCACTAAGGCATATCAATTTCATCTAGGCTCTCAAGATACAACATCACCGATTATGGAAAAACTTTTACATTTTCTTCATCACACATTAATAGTGATTTTTAAAATAAGTTCTCTAGTCCTCTATATCATTTCACTAATATTGACATCTAAACTCATCTGCATACAATAGATGCACAGGTAGAGAAAATGTGAACAATTTACTAGCTATTATTGTAATCTTAATTGCCCTATCATCATTGTGAATCCTTTACATGATACATGAAATCAATAACTCTTCCCAAACCATAAAAAACTATGGGTCAGTAATGATACTGAAGCTACAAATACACAGATTACGAAGATTTAAATGTTGACTCCTCTGTAATCCCCACATCAGAGCTAAAACCCGGAGAATAATGACTAATAGAAGTCAACAACCGAGTAGTTAGGGATAGTCATTGAATATTAGTTTCATCTGAAATCGTTGTACACTCCGGAGTTGTTCCTTCTCAGGCCTAAAAGGAGCTGCTATCCCAGGACGCCTAACTTAAAGAATCGTTATATCAACAGGACCAGGCCTATGTTGTGGACAAGAGAGCTCGTTTTCCTGAGTTCAAAGACAGGACAGAGGGATATGGCTGAGATATGGGGTGAATCTGCAGCCCATGGGGATGCACTCTCCAAGCTCCAGTATAGGAATGGGGCCTCTAGGGTCCCAGGCCACCCACCACGCCCTCTGGAGCAGGATCTGGGCAACATTCCCTGTCAGTGATGAGGCAGCCCTAGCACTTGTCACGCCCCAATGTCGTGTCCTATGTGGGCCCCATGCTCTTGGGACCACACCCCACACTCTGCAGGTCCATGCTACAGGGTCCTTCATGCCTCAGGAGTAGAGACCACACAGCAAGCAGTTCCCTCCGCAACCAGCAGGAGGAGGGGAGGAGAGCAGGGGCACCAGGGGACTCTCACTCAGACAACAACACCCCAGCGGTGGCAGCGGGGACAGTGATGATGCAGATGAGGCACAGACCAAGAGATGGGACCAGAGGACCCAAAAGGCAGCTGGTCAGGTCCTGGCTCACCTGCACCCCGGACACCTTTGTCCCGCATACACCCCCTTCCTCATACACCCTCTCCTTAAATGCAGATTCTTCAGATGCGAACAGGCAGAGCTTCAGATTGAAAGTCAGCTCTTCCAAAATGACCCGTCAGCAAACACGGCAGGATTCCACTCCAGTGGGTGCCCTGGAGTCGACAACTCAGGGATTGAAGTGGATATCGGTGCCAGGGACAGTGGGAGGGAATGGGGAATGAGACTTTCATGGTTGTGGAATTTTGGTTTTGAAGGACGAAAAGTTCTAGTGATGGTGGTGATGGCTCCACGAGAAAGTGAATCTATCTGATGCCTCAGAAACGTGCACTTAAAATGGTGATGATGGTAAAGGGTATATGACGTGTGTTTTATTTCACTTAAAATAAATTCTTAAGATAATGTCTTGTTAATTGAGATTCCATTTCGACTCCCCTTCATCACAAATGTCGGAGGCCCAGACACAGTCCCCTACCTTAGGGGCCATCACGGTACCCTCACAGAGCACGTGGGAGACCATTCTTAGGGGGGGCTAGTCTGTGCTCACCTGACCTCTGTCCAGGGGGACCCAGGCAGTGGTGACCCCCATAGATTAGACATATGATATGCTATAGTATTAATACGATACCACCAAGTGTTGTCACTCACCGGAACACAGAGCAGCAACCCACTCAAACATGCCTGACCTCATATGATTGTGACAAGATGAAGAGAAGAAAAGGAACCACAGGTTAATCAGGACAACACCCTTAATGCAGAGGTTGGAAATCTCAAAGGGGACAGGACACACTGCAGGCAAAGAGCGCATATGCGGTCTCCCCATCCATGTGCTCCTGACCCATGCAGGTATGGTGAGACCCACACAGTCCCAGCACCCTATACCTGGGGCCACACATCCACACTCACCAGGGTGACCCACCTCCCCAGACCCCTCCACCTGGGTCACATGTCCACAGTCCCAGGGTGACCTCACCTCCCCAGACCCTGCACCTGGGGTCACACGTCCCCTTGGTCAGGACACCATGGCTCTGCAGGGGGCTCCCCCAATGTGGAAACAAGCTGGGTCCCTGGGACCTCCTGGGATGGGAAAAAGTGTCAGGTGGGTCTCCTTTCCCCACACTTGTCCCAGAGGAGTCCTCCTCTTCTCACTTTGGTTCTGTGTGATTTTAACTGTTTTTACAGCTTTCATACTAGAGTTGAACACACGACCCTGGTGCTGGCATGCTCAGTCCTTTCTCGTCTCACTTACATGTTGAGAACACTCACAGGACAGCAGGGCTGAAAGCCGAGGGGCAGCTCTGGACTCTGCTGAGTAGGGACGGTAGACTGGAGGGAGAGCTCAGCAGCAGCCTCAGCTGTCACCCATCGGCCTTTTGCCCGATCTGCGTGCCCTGCAATCAATTCAGCAGCTAAACCTGCTTCCCTATGCACCGTGCACGTGCTGGTAAATTGGAATTATTGCCAGGTAGTCCTGCTGAGGATTCTCCATGAGCCCCAGGGAAGGTGAACCTTGCAGGGATTAAGACTAAGGCCCCGACCATAGCACTGACCCTTGGGAGGACCAGGTCACCACACTCAGAAGAGAGGCTGTTACGTACACAAGCCCACCTCAGCTCCAGACCCCAGACATCTAAGCACTGACATTCAGATGCAGGCACGGAGCTTCCCAGTAGTGAGGCCAGGCCGGGTCTCTACCCAGGTCCCCGTAGTCCTAGCGTACACAGAACATGGTCAGGTCTAAATCTTCTTATTCTAGACAACACATGGTCAGCTCTAAACATAATCAGTAGACAGGACATGCAGAGGTCTAAATCTACCATGTAGACACAACTTGATCATGTTTAAACTAGCTTAGGGCTGATCTCATAGGGGGTACAGATCACACACATGGGTCTCTCATCTTTGGACACCCACATCAGGAAACTGAACAAAATCTTTGTCATTAAACATTTCAACAGGCAAAACAGAAATGTTCCCAATGTCTCTGGCCACCTGATGGTCAGCATCCACGGGCGAGCCACGAACTTCTTAGAGTGCAGCCCAGTCTGCTGCCAGGACAGACAAGAAGTGGCCTGATTCCAGCCTCCCAGGCTTCCAGAAGGAGGCGGCCACACTGCAAGCCAGGTCAGGAGAGTCCTGCATGGTCCAGGCAGGGAGATCCGGTCTGTCCATTCGGCTGGCCGATTCCGGGTGGGGCGCTCAGGGCCGCTGAGACCCCTGCACTCAGGTCCTGCTTCCCTGCAGCGTGTGCGTGTGCGTGTGCATGTGCGTGTGTGTGTGTGTGTAGAGGGGGCGGTGGCTGACGGCTCCCATAGTTCCCAACCCGGGCACCGCACTGTCTTCGAGGGGAGGCACGGGGAGAGTTAGGGGCACAGAAGCCGTTGGAGAGGAGAACCCACCGCGGAACTCCTTGCATACTGGCTCGCCCCACCCGGACACCCGCCTGCCCATCGTGGGCCGCATGTCGCCCCCCAGTCCCCCACCCCCGAGGGCTGGGTGCCTGCTCTTTCAACAGCACAGGGTCTCACATGAAGGAGACCCAGTGGGGACTGTCAGCCCCCGACTCCTGATGCTGTGTTTGGGGAGAATGAACCCCCTTGACTGGGCGATGGGACCCTGTGAGGAAAGAGGTGTCGGCCCGATCCAAGTCGGGGCCTGGCTGAGATATGAGAAAACAGGAGCCAAGGGCAGGGCCTGGAGGCCAGGCCAACAGGAGGGGCACCCCCGGCCTTGGCCAGGCTCTCCAACGGTGACATTGTTGCTTTAGGGGACCTGGGACAGGTGACTGAATGTAATGGGAGTCTAAACTGGACCCTGAATGGGGCTTAAAGAAGGTGTGAAGGATGTTACTGAGACAGTGACAGTCATTGGAAGACAAACTCTGTGTCAGGATATCCTGCTCCGTCCATTTAAATCCCTGAGATCTGTGACCTTTACGTGGCTACGCAGGATTGTTAGAGCAGCTGCGTGCGGATATATCTGGGGCACAATTCAGTCTGCAGCCAACTTGCAAGTGGTTCCAGCAAACACACAGGTGTGCGCACAGGCAGGCACAGCACACACACAAACATATGCACGTGCACAGCACAAATATATTCACACACTAGCATGTGAACACACATGCACCCATATGCCCATGCACACACTAATGTGTGCAAGTTCACATACCTATGCACATGCACAGCATATGTATGCAAACAGGCACATGCACACGCATAGCACACACACAGGGAATAAAGTGAATCCGTAAAGCATTAATTCCTGAACACAAGTGAAGCTGACATGTATTTTTCCCTTTTCTTAGCCTTGATGTTTTCCACAACAAAAAGTTTAAGAAAAAAGTTAATGGCAAATGACTTTTGATTCATAGGACTTTCTGATTTTATTCCACAAATATTATGACAGTAGAAATGAATGTAGATATTACATGTGTCCACTAATGGATGAATGGAGAAGAAAAACACGGTCCATCAATACAAGGAAAGGCTATTCAGCCTAAAAAGCAAGTCAATTCTGACACAGGATGCAGCAGGGATGAACCTTGAGGGCATTATGCTCAGTGATGTAAGCTAGACACAAAAAAACAAACAGTGCTTGATCCACTCATACAAGGCCCCTAGAGCAGTCGGAAATATAGAGACATAAAGTAGGATGTTGAGGGCCAGAGGCTGAGGGAGGGACAATGGGGAGTGAGTGTTTAATGGGGACTGTTTCAATTTTGCAAGATGAAAAAGTTCTGCAGGATGATGGTGGTCAGGTTTGCACAACAGTGTGAATTACTTCCTGACCCTGAAATGTGCACTTAAAAATGCTTAAGATAGTACATTTTATGTTATGTGTACCAGACCACAATTTTTAAAACTTTTCAAAAAACAACAGGAAATAGTCCATGAATACCACAAGATGCACAACTTCACTAACAACAGAGGGATTAAAGCCATAAGCAAAATACTGTGCATACACCTACCAGAATGGCAGACATGAAAGACATAGTATCAAATATCAGCAGGATGTGGAGCAATGGAAAGCCTGGTACGCAACGGGGGGATGCAACCACTTCCGAAGCAATCGGGCCTCAGATAGCGAAGTCCGTGCACAGAGACCCACAGTGCTCCTCCCAGTTGAACACAAACCCACCAGCCCTGCACCAGGACACACGGACATGGACTTGCAGCCACAGGAGCCAAACCTGAAGGAACCTGAAGGCCATCACAGACGGATGCAGAAATGAACCATGCACGCTCCTATGAAGGAATATTCCACAGCAATGGAGTACATTTTGTTTAAAGGTAGTAAAACTATAAAAATTATTTTTTAAAGAAAACTATATTTACAAGATGAAAGAATCTATAATTCTGGCACCTAGGGATTGTCGAATGCTCCTAAAAATAGATTGCTGTGGAAACGTTTATTATAGGGAAATTGACATATTCTCTAGGAAGGACGGGGTGAATGGGCCTGCTACATTTTCTACATTGAAGACATGTACAGGTTTTGATTCTACTTCTGTTAAATCAAGTGGGGCTTCACTGGATTTCTGCTACTGCGGAGATAATCAAATTCTGGGTAGGGGTCATGAGAAAATTAGTCATAGGTGTTCTTGTGTAATAATTACTGTTGAAAGTGTAAATGATCCATTTACCAGTAAGACTGAGAATAGAATAACTGCTACATTACTTCATATGAGATGATCGTCTGTGCTATTGTTCCTGGAGCTCCAGTGAGTGAGTATTTTGAATGTGAAGTTCATCCAGATCTGAGGATGGAATAAATGGCTAGGTGTGATATGGGTAATAGAAATAATATGCCTACATTTATACTAATTAGTGGATAAGATATGGGAAGAGGAATTCATGTTGTGAGAGCCAGGGTTAAGGCTAGCATTGGGGCAATAATATATAAATTGATGATGTTGATGGACATAGTGGTTCTTTAATAAGTAATTTGAACGCCTCAGCAATGGGTTGTAATCATCCATGGGGGCTGACGATTTTTGGCCCTTTCTGGATTTGTATATAGCCTAGGATTTTCCATTTAGTTAATATGAGGAATGCTATGGTGAATTAAATTGGGTAATTTGTGAAAGAATGTTGATTATAAACATATTCTTAGGAAGAGGACTTGAACCAGTGCAGAAAAAGTTTCAGTTTTACATAATTACCGGGCTCTGCCAGCGTAACGAACCCTGTTCTACAGTAGGGTATGTATAAATTAATTGAATGTAGATTATATCATCATTTAGTTTGAAGACATTTTGTAAAGGAAGCCGTATTGCTCTTGTCCTTTCATACTGGAAGAAATCTGCAATAGACAGAAACCAACCAGGATGACTCCAGTCTGAACTCAGATCACGTGAGACTTTAATCGTTGAACAAACAGACAATTAATAGCAGTTATACCGTTGAAATGTCGTGATCCAGCATCAAGGTCATAAACCATATTGCCCATATGAACTCCAGAATACAATTACACTGTTATCCCTAGTAAAACTTGTTCCATTGACCAGTGTTTTAGAAGAACAGGTGATAAAGCATTTTGACTAGCTGGCCTAAATTTTAATCACTCAGAAGTGGTTTTATTCTCCAAAAAATAAATGGCGCATGGGCTCAAGACACACCGTCTTCAGTAGTTGTGGCGTGCAGACTCAGTAGTTGTGGCCCAATGGCTTAGTTGTTCCGTGGCACGTGAGATCTTCCCGGACCGGGGATCGAACCGGGTCCCATAGTTCATTGGCAGGCGAATTCTTAATCACTGCATCACCAGGGAAGTCCCAGATTCGCAGTCTCCCTGTTAATATACCTTAAGCCCAAAGAATCCATGGAAAATTGTTAGAGAAAATAAGGCAATAAAAGATTGTAAGGACTATAACAGAAGCATATAGTACACAGTTCATATAGACACATCCCAAGCAGTTACAAAGTATATTAAAAGGGAGGCTGCAATTTTAAAAGAATAAGGAAAATTATACCCACAAACTCCCAATCTTTCCTGAAACGTTGCAATCTGAAACCCTATTGTAGGAAGCAGAAGATTCCAGGAGATATTCTACAAATGAAGGACTCCAAACCCTGTGGTTGGATAAGGAATTCTGGAAGGAAGGTATCCTCACCCAAGGAGAGCAGGTTCCTATACTTCTCTAACATCACATCCCTGTACAATTCCCATTGATCTTGGTCCAGGCATTCTCACTCCTCTTGACAGAAATCTATGGCCACATCCTGGAATGTCAGCAGTCCCTGAAATTAAACGTACACATGCCATGTGGCCACGGGAAGAGTTCATAATATGACCCAAGAAGAAAACAGCAAGTTAAGGAAGGTTTTAATTTAGAAGAGTGTCTTCAATTATCCACTAATACATATATATATATATATATATATATATATATATATATATATATACAATTTCTTTTTTTACAAAGTGACTTTCTCTACCTTATTTCTACCTACAAGAAAAGAGTATGGCATGTGAGCCACAAAACCAGTATAGAGACTATACTTGTCTGAAAAAGAAATGATAAAATGATGGTTTCAACACAGGCATATGCATTTTTGAGTGTTTTATTTATATCAAACTGGATAAAATGTGTGTATTTCTCATAGAGAAAAGACCTGTCGAGGTAGAAATGTACCTTTCAACTATTCATGGGTACACGAGTACACTGGGGAGATTGTAAAAGTGCAGATTGTGATTCAGTAGGTCCGGTGGGCCTGAGTTCTATTTTTTTCACAAGCTCATTTTTAACTAGTGATGCCACAGTCTCTGATTCATTAACCACAACTGTGAATATCAGAGACATAATTAGAAAGGTAAAAATTCATATTTAATTTTGAACTTAAAGTGTTTTATGGATTTTACACCTTTAATAGAATAGTGAGCACAGCAGCAACAATCATTTGTGAGTATTTACTATAGACTGTGTATCTTTCTAATTTTTTTGGGTAGGATTCCAGGAAAAAGGCCTGGGCTGCGGCCACAATGGGCATGGCCCCCAGGCCGGGCCGCCCCTCCAGGACCCCCGACGGGGCCCTGCGCTCCTGGCGGCGCCCTCCCCCGCCGCCCCGCTCCCTCCCGGAAGGCCTCGGGGCAGAGCGGTCCCACCCACTGCGCGCTGAACAGAGCCCGCGTTTCCTCAGAGCTGGAACTCCCGGCTCAGGCGGGGTCTCTTCCCTCCGCCTTCACGGAACTGCCCCGGAGCCCGAGGGGAGGGCAACCTCACTGAGGCTGCCGGCTCTGGAGGTGCCCCGGCTGCCGAAGCCATGACAGTCGCGGGGACGGCGGGCCGGGTAAGTGGGCGCCGACCCTCCGCCTGGTCCGGTGCCCGGGCAGCAGCACAAGACCAGCTTCTGAGGGGCAGGGGTTCGCTGCCACCCGCCGCAGCTGTGCAGAAAGAGCGGCCTCCAGCGTCTGGTCCCCGGGAACTTCGGTCCGTCCTCTCGCCCCTGCCCTCGTCCTGGCTCGCGAGGCCTGGTGGGCGTGAGGAGGGGGTCGGCCTGAGCGTCCTGAGGGGAAACGGGGCAAGGGAGGCGCAGGGTCCGGCTGCAGCGTCATCGCCCCTCTTCCCGACTGCGGGGAAAGCGGCTGAAAACTCCTCCCGAGGCGCGCAGGCCCCTTATTCAGCCGAGACCCTCTGCGCTCCTTCCTCCCTGAGCTAAAGTACCGGGGGGAGGGGACAGGGCAGGGAACTGACGCAGGTAATGGGGAACATCAAAAGGTGATTGTTAACTAAGGAAAACCAGCTCTCCCAAGGTGAGGAATGCGGCGCTTTTCTTTGCCTGGGCTCACTGAATTCCTTCCTTTGATATGCACCTCAGCTCTCTGGGGCCTGCATTCTGTATTTGCATATCCTGAGTGCCTCAGGGCCCGCCGGCTCACATTGGAGGGCTGCAAGTGCTGAAGACTGTGACATCCTTTGTTTACTGATAGGGCAAGAACTATTCCATTTCTCACAGGCTTGAGGGGCAGACAGTGGAAAAAAGTCAGAGAATCTCACTCGGCCTGTACTTTGGTTTACGTATAGATAATATTTATACTTAACTGTGCTAATAGAGGTTCTCAAGTCCAATCAACTTGTACTACTGCCCTCTATGTATCAATTTCATCAATATCATAAGATAAATGCCTATAGAATTGACTTAATCCGTTTAAATAGGATAATGATTTTTAAAGGAAACATAATAGAAATATAACAACGAAACCTTTACCACTAAAGGCTGGGTCTGGAACACCCTAAATAAATGTTCCATTGTTAAAATATTGAAAGATGTAGTCAATAGAAATATCAACAAAAATGACAAATAATAAGGGTAGCAGAATGTGGAAATGTTCTATCTTTATCATTAAAGTGGCAGAAAATCATTTATTAGTAGGCACTGGGTGCAGAAGATGCCTGATTTTCTATCTGTGTCATATTTGTGCAGTTGTTTCAACAAGTAACTTAAAGACAAAATGGAAAAACAAGGAGGTTTGTGCCTGAGATCATGTTGATGTGAAACCAGGGATGGCCACCTTGTGCCAGGTGAGTTAAGTTTACCTGGCAGGTAGAACGCAGAGCTCCTGGGAAGCAAGGGTTGAAATTTTTCTGCTGGGTGCCCCTTAGGTTCTGTGACTTGACTGACTGTGAGTCATGTTTCGGGAAGGACCTGATCACAGGAAAAGGGTGGGAATAGAGTGATTTGGGGAGCAGCTAACCACATTCATCACAGCTCACGGCCTGAATGAATTTTAAAGAAACAGGAAAACAAATGCTTCTTATGGAATCAGAGAATGTGAGGGCTGGACAATCCCAGAAAATGAGAAACACCCATCCCATTTTGCAGATGACAAAACAGAGGTCCAGCAAGGTGAAATCCCTCACCCAAGTTGCACCCGTCTCTCCTCCCCACTACGTGGTTCATGAAAGCAGGACTCTTCCTGTCTTGATCACTGCTGAAGCCCAAAAAGGGCCAGGCATCTAGCAGCTGCTCCAAAAATGTGGGTTGACTGTAGGAAGAATGCTATTTCTTTCTTTCTCACTCTTCTTCAGGATTGTGCCAAGAACTCCCCAGGTTGCAATGTAATTCGATAAATGTAAATATTAATTGAGTTTTGTTGTGATGAGGACTTAGGCTTTGAAGGTAACAGACTTGGTTCAGATCTTGGTTCTGCCACTCCATAGCTGTTTGGCTTTGGGAAAATTACTAAACCTCTCTGAGATTATTTCCTCCTTTGTAAAGTGGGGATAAATCTATCTGAGCCAGCAGAGCACCTGCATGAGAGATGTGCACTAAATATTGGTCTTTCTCACTCTCTTACGCCATCTCTGTGTTCTTCCCAGAGAAGCTGTACTGAAGGATATAGTACTTTTGTTTAAAATAGTTAACTAATTAATTAATTAATTTGTTTTTGGCTGCGTTGGGTCTTCGTTGCTATGCGCAGGCTTTCTCTAGTTGCAGCAAGCGGGGGCTACTCTTTGTTGCGGTGCGCGGGCTTCTCATTGCGGTGGCTTCTCTTGCTAGCCTTAACCCCAATGCTAGCCTTAACCATGGCTCTCACAACATGAATTCCTCTTCCCATATCTTATCCACTAATTAATATAAATGTAGGCATATTATTTCTATTAGCCATATCACACCTAGCCATTTACTCCATCCTCAGATCTGGATGAACTTCACATTCAAAATACACACTCACTGGAGCTCTAGGAACAATAGCACAGACAATCATCTCCTATGAAGTAATGTAGCAGTTATTCTATTCTCAGTCTTACTGATAAATGGATCATTTACACTTTCAACAGTAATTATTACACAAGAACACCTATGACTAATTTTCTCCTGACCCCTACCCAGAATTTGATTATCTCCGCAGTAGCAGAAATCCAATGAAGCCCCACTTGATTTAACGGAAGTAGCATCAAAACCTGTATATGTCTTCAATGTAGAAAATGTAGCAGGCCCATTCACCCCGTCCCTCCTAGAGAATATGTCAATTTCCCTATAATAAACATTTCCACAGCAATCTATTTTTAAGAGCATTCGACAATCCCTAGGTGCCAGAATTATATACAGCCCAAGTCATCATTAAAACACATCTAACAATCTCCTTTCTATGAATTTGAGCCTCCTACCTACAATTTTGATATGATCAACGCATACATCTCTTATGAAAAGTTTTTTTACGACTAACATTAACCCTATGTATATGAGAGTTTTCACTACTTGTCATCATACCAGGCAACCCACCACAAATTTAAGAAATATGTCTGACAAAAGAGTTACTTTGATAGAGTAAATCATAGAGGTTTCAATGCTCTTATTCCTGGAATTGAATTCTTCCTAATAATTTTACATTCTCCATGCTACCTACCACATTACACCACATGCTATATAGTAAAGTTCTCTAAGTAAGCTACAGGCCCATACCCCCAAAATATTTTTGTATATCCTTCCTGTGCTAATAAACTCTCATTGTTTTTACCATCATTCTACTGACCATTTTCTCAGGAAATATAATTGTATAACAAGCTCACACTGGTTAATGGTATCCCCATTCTAATAAAAAACATGAACCCATAAGCTACAGAAGCATCCAACAAATATTTCCTAAAACAGTCCACCACATCAATACTACTTATAATGGCTATTATCATTAATCTAATATACTCTGGTCAAAGAGCACAGTGAATAACAAGAATCTTTAATCCAGGAGCATCCACCCTCATGACAATCGCCCTTGTCACAAAAGTAGGACTTTCCCCATTTCACTTCTGAGTGCCTGAAGTCACACGAGGCATCCCATGAACAGCAGACCTGATGCTATCAACATGACAAAATTGCACCCCTATCAGTTTTATACCACATGTCACCATCCATCAACCTAAATATACTATTAATCATAGTGATATTATAAATCATAGCTGGAGGCTGAGGCAGACTTCGCCATACTCACCTGGAAAATATTACACCCTCCTCATCAATTGCCCATATAGGATGAATAACAGCTATTATAATGTATATTCAGATTATAACAATCCTAAACATACTAATTTATATCATAACAACACTATCTTCTTCTTATTTATGCCCAGATCATGTACTACAAGAGTATCATTATCACACACATGAGATAAAACACCTCCCATCACAATCATTTTCCTCACCATTATAGTATCATTAGGACATCGCCCATCACTATCAGGCTTTCTACGCAAATGAATAATTATCCAAGAGATAACAAAAACGACAACATCATTCTACCAACACTAATAGCCACCATAGCAGTCCTCAGCATATATTTCTACTTGCAGCTAACATACTCCACATCACTAACTATATTCCCTTCATTAAACAACACAAACACAAAACAATTTCAACATACAAAGAAATAACCTTCCTATCGTTACCAATCATAATACCCTCACGGTTACTACACACAACACCCATTCTATCGGTGCTGGACTAGGAATTTAGGTTAGTTCAGACCAAGAGCTTTCAAAACCCTAAACAAGTGAAATTGACTTAATTCCTAAAAATAAGGATTGCAAGACTTTATTCTACATCAATTGAATGTAAAGCAAACACTGTATTGAAGCCAAATCTTTACGAGATTGATGAGTTTTAACCCCAGGAAACTTTAGTTAACAGGCAAATCCTCTAGTCAACTGGCTTCAGTCTACTTCTCCTTCATTTGAGAAAGAAAAAAAGAAAAAAAAAAGGCAGGATAATCACTGGCAGAATTGAAGCTGCTTCTCTGAAGTTACAATTCAATTTGTTGATTCACCACAGGGTTTGCCAGAAAGAGGGCTCAATCTCTGTCTTCAGATTTACAGTCTAATGCTAACTCAGTCATTTTACCTCTGTTCATACACTGCTGTATATTTTCAACAAATCACAAAGATATCGGCATTTTATATTTACTATTTGGTGCTTGAGCTGGAGTAGCAGGCAGCACCTTAATTATATTAATCCAGGCTGAGCTATGCTGACCTGGACCGCTACTTGGAGATGCCCAAATCTGTAAGGTTGTCATAACAGTCCCTGCACTTGTAATAATTTTCTTTATAGCTGTACCCGTTATGATTGCAGGCTTTTGAAAACTGACTTGGGCCACTAATAACTCGGACACCTGAAGTAGCATTTCCCCCAATAAATCATATAAACTTTTGCCTACTTCCCCCATCATTCTTACTCCTACTCATATCACCAATAGTAGAAGCTGGTTCTGGTACCAGTGGGACCGTGTATTCAGCTCTAGCCTGCAATCTGGCCCATGCAGGAGCCTCTGTCGACCTAACTGTTTTCTCCTTACATTTAGCAGGTGTCTCCTCAATTCTTGGTATTATTACTTTTATTACTATAGTCTTTAATACAAAACCAGCAGTCATATCCCAATACCAAACACCATTATTTGTTTAATCTTCCACAACTATAGCCATATTACTATAATTACCAATCTCAGTCCAAGCAGCCAGAATTGCCATGCTGTTAAGAGATAGAAATCTAAACACTACTTTCTTTGACCCGGCAGGAGGAGACCGAATCCTATACCAACACCTCTTTTGATACTTTGCTCACCCTGAAGTCTGTATTCATGGCCTAACAGGGTTTGTTATAAACTCACATATCATTACATACTATTTAGGACAAAAATTGCCTTTCAGCTATCTGGGAATAGTATGAGTCATGTCCAATGGTTTTTTAGGAGTTCTCTTGTGGGCCCATCATATGTTTACCATAGGGATAGCTGTGGACTCAGGAGCACACTTTGCATCAGCTACCGTAATTACTTCTATCCCTACAGGAGTAAAAGTATCTAGCTGATTAGCAACTCTTTATTTAATTTTTCTTTTTCTTTTCTTTTTTTTTTTTTTTGGCTGAGTTGGGTCTTGGTTGCTGCGCATGGGCTTTCTCTGTTTGCGGTGAGCGGCAGCTACTCTTCGTTGCGGTGTGCGGCCCTTTCATTGCAGTGGCTTCTCTTGTTGCAGAGCACGGCCTCTAGGTGCGTGGGCTTCAGTAGTGGTGGCTTGCGGGCTCTAGAGGGCAGGCTCAGTAGTTGTGGCACACGGGCTTTTTGCTCCGCGGCATGTGGAATCTTCCCAGACAAGGGCTCGAACCCGTGTCCCCTGCATTGGCAGACGAATTCTTAACCACTGCGTCACCAGGGAAGTCCCTGGTTAGCAACTGTTCACGGAGGTAATACTATATGACCTCCCACTATATTATGAGTTTTAGGCTTTAGTTTTTCTTTTTACAGTAGGTGGTTTGACAGGAATCATCTTAGCCAACTCATCCCCAGACATTGTCCTCCAGGATATATACTATGTAGTAGCACACTTCCATGACCTAATGTCCATGGGAGCAGTCTTCACTATTATAGGAGGCTTTCTACACTGATTCCCACTATTCTCAGGTTATACAGTTAACTCAGCATGAGCAAAAATTCACTTCACAAGTATATTTGTAGTAGTAAATATGACTTCCTGCAGCACTTTCGTGGCCTCTCAGGGATGTCACTACGTTAGTCTGAGTACCCTGAGGCACACACAACATGAAATATTTTGTCTTTAGGCTCATTCATCTCAGTAGCAGCAGTAATGCTAATAATCTTCATACTTTGAAAAGCATTTGTGTCTAAACAAGAAGTCTTAGCAGTGGAAATTGCTACTCCTAACCTAGAATGGTTACACGGATGTCCTCCACCATATCCTACGTTTCAAGATCCTACCTATGTCAATGTAAAATAAGGAAGGACTCAAGTCCTTTTCAACCAGTTTCAAGCCAACACCATAACAATTATGTCTTCCTCAATAAATGAGATAAAAGTAAAAAGTGATGTAGCTTTGTCAAAGTTAAATGATAGGCTAAAATCCTGTATATCACTAAGGCATATCAATTTCATCTAGGCTCTCAAGATACAACATCACCGATTATGGAAAAACTTTTACATTTTCTTCATCACACATTAATAGTGATTTTTAAAATAAGTTCTCTAGTCCTCTATATCATTTCACTAATATTGACATCTAAACTCATATGCATACAATAGATGCACAGGTAGAGAAAATGTGAACAATTTACTAGCTATTATTGTAATCTTAATTGCCCTATCATCATTGTGAATCCTTTACATGATACATGAAATCAATAACTCTTCCCAAACCATAAAAAAACTATGGGTCAGTAATGATACTGAAGCTACAAATACACAGATTACGAAGATTTAAATGTTGACTCCTCTGTAATCCCCACATCAGAGCTAAAACCCGGAGAATAATGACTAATAGAAGTCAACAACCGAGTAGTTAGGGATAGTCATTGAATATTAGTTTCATCTGAAATCGTTGTACACTCCGGAGTTGTTCCTTCTCAGGCCTAAAAGGAGCTGCTATCCCAGGACGCCTAACTTAAAGAATCGTTATATCAACAGGACCAGGCCTATGTTGTGGACAAGAGAGCTCGTTTTCCTGAGTTCAAAGACAGGACAGAGGGATATGGCTGAGATATGGGGTGAATCTGCAGCCCATGGGGATGCACTCTCCAAGCTCCAGTATAGGAATGGGGCCTCTAGGGTCCCAGGCCACCCACCACGCCCTCTGGAGCAGGATCTGGGCAACATTCCCTGTCAGTGATGAGGCAGCCCTAGCACTTGTCACGCCCCAATGTCGTGTCCTATGTGGGCCCCATGCTCTTGGGACCACACCCCACACTCTGCAGGTCCATGCTACAGGGTCCTTCATGCCTCAGGAGTAGAGACCACACAGCAAGCAGTTCCCTCCGCAACCAGCAGGAGGAGGGGAGGAGAGCAGGGGCACCAGGGGACTCTCACTCAGACAACAACACCCCAGCGGTGGCAGCGGGGACAGTGATGATGCAGATGAGGCACAGACCAAGAGATGGGACCAGAGGACCCAAAAGGCAGCTGGTCAGGTCCTGGCTCACCTGCACCCCGGACACCTTTGTCCCGCATACACCCCCTTCCTCATACACCCTCTCCTTAAATGCAGATTCTTCAGATGCGAACAGGCAGAGCTTCAGATTGAAAGTCAGCTCTTCCAAAATGACCCGTCAGCAAACACGGCAGGATTCCACTCCAGTGGGTGCCCTGGAGTCGACAACTCAGGGATTGAAGTGGATATCGGTGCCAGGGACAGTGGGAGGGAATGGGGAATGAGACTTTCATGGTTGTGGAATTTTGGTTTTGAAGGACGAAAAGTTCTAGTGATGGTGGTGATGGCTCCACGAGAAAGTGAATCTATCTGATGCCTCAGAAACGTGCACTTAAAATGGTGATGATGGTAAAGGGTATATGACGTGTGTTTTATTTCACTTAAAATAAATTCTTAAGATAATGTCTTGTTAATTGAGATTCCATTTCGACTCCCCTTCATCACAAATGTCGGAGGCCCAGACACAGTCCCCTACCTTAGGGGCCATCACGGTACCCTCACAGAGCACGTGGGAGACCATTCTTAGGGGGGGCTAGTCTGTGCTCACCTGACCTCTGTCCAGGGGGACCCAGGCAGTGGTGACCCCCATAGATTAGACATATGATATGCTATAGTATTAATACGATACCACCAAGTGTTGTCACTCACCGGAACACAGAGCAGCAACCCACTCAAACATGCCTGACCTCATATGATTGTGACAAGATGAAGAGAAGAAAAGGAACCACAGGTTAATCAGAACAACACCCTTAATGCAGAGGTTGGAAATCTCAAAGGGGACAGGACACACTGCAGGCAAAGAGCGCATATGCGGTCTCCCCATCCATGTGCTCCTGACCCATGCAGGTATGGTGAGACCCACACAGTCCCAGCACCCTATACCTGGGGCCACACATCCACACTCACCAGGGTGACCCACCTCCCCAGACCCCTCCACCTGGGTCACATGTCCACAGTCCCAGGGTGACCTCACCTCCCCAGACCCTGCACCTGGGGTCACACGTCCCCTTGGTCAGGACACCATGGCTCTGCAGGGGGCTCCCCCAATGTGGAAACAAGCTGGGTCCCTGGGACCTCCTGGGATGGGAAAAAGTGTCAGGTGGGTCTCCTTTCCCCACACTTGTCCCAGAGGAGTCCTCCTCTTCTCACTTTGGTTCTGTGTGATTTTAACTGTTTTTACAGCTTTCATACTAGAGTTGAACACACGACCCTGGTGCTGGCATGCTCAGTCCTTTCTCGTCTCACTTACATGTTGAGAACACTCACAGGACAGCAGGGCTGAAAGCCGAGGGGCAGCTCTGGACTCTGCTGAGTAGGGACGGTAGACTGGAGGGAGAGCTCAGCAGCAGCCTCAGCTGTCACCCATCGGCCTTTTGCCCGATCTGCGTGCCCTGCAATCAATTCAGCAGCTAAACCTGCTTCCCTATGCACCGTGCACGTGCTGGTAAATTGGAATTATTGCCAGGTAGTCCTGCTGAGGATTCTCCATGAGCCCCAGGGAAGGTGAACCTTGCAGGGATTAAGACTAAGGCCCCGACCATAGCACTGACCCTTGGGAGGACCAGGTCACCACACTCAGAAGAGAGGCTGTTACGTACACAAGCCCACCTCAGCTCCAGACCCCAGACATCTAAGCACTGACATTCAGATGCAGGCACGGAGCTTCCCAGTAGTGAGGCCAGGCCGGGTCTCTACCCAGGTCCCCGTAGTCCTAGCGTACACAGAACATGGTCAGGTCTAAATCTTCTTATTCTAGACAACACATGGTCAGCTCTAAACATAATCAGTAGACAGGACATGCAGAGGTCTAAATCTACCATGTAGACACAACTTGATCATGTTTAAACTAGCTTAGGGCTGATCTCATAGGGGGTACAGATCACACACATGGGTCTCTCATCTTTGGACGCCCACATCAGGAAACTGAACAAAATCTTTGTCATTAAACATTTCAACAGGCAAAACAGAAATGTTCCCAATGTCTCTGGCCACCTGATGGTCAGCATCCACGGGCGAGCCACGAACTTCTTAGAGTGCAGCCCAGTCTGCTGCCAGGACAGACAAGAAGTGGCCTGATTCCAGCCTCCCAGGCTTCCAGAAGGAGGCGGCCACACTGCAAGCCAGGTCAGGAGAGTCCTGCATGGTCCAGGCAGGGAGATCCGGTCTGTCCATTCGGCTGGCCGATTCCGGGTGGGGCGCTCAGGGCCGCTGAGACCCCTGCACTCAGGTCCTGCTTCCCTGCAGCGTGTGCGTGTGCGTGTGCATGTGCGTGTGTGTGTGTGTGTAGAGGGGGCGGTGGCTGACGGCTCCCATAGTTCCCAACCCGGGCACCGCACTGTCTTCGAGGGGAGGCACGGGGAGAGTTAGGGGCACAGAAGCCGTTGGAGAGGAGAACCCACCGCGGAACTCCTTGCATACTGGCTCGCCCCACCCGGACACCCGCCTGCCCATCGTGGGCCGCATGTCGCCCCCCAGTCCCCCACCCCCGAGGGCTGGGTGCCTGCTCTTTCAACAGCACAGGGTCTCACATGAAGGAGACCCAGTGGGGACTGTCAGCCCCCGACTCCTGATGCTGTGTTTGGGGAGAATGAACCCCCTTGACTGGGCGATGGGACCCTGTGAGGAAAGAGGTGTCGGCCCGATCCAAGTCGGGGCCTGGATGAGATATGAGAAAACAGGAGCCAAGGGCAGGGCCTGGAGGCCAGGCCAACAGGAGGGGCACCCCCGGCCTTGGCCAGGCTCTCCAACGGTGACATTGTTGCTTTAGGGGACCTGGGACAGGTGACTGAATGTAATGGGAGTCTAAACTGGACCCTGAATGGGGCTTAAAGAAGGTGTGAAGGATGTTACTGAGACAGTGACAGTCATTGGAAGACAAACTCTGTGTCAGGATATCCTGCTCCGTCCATTTAAATCCCTGAGATCTGTGACCTTTACGTGGCTACGCAGGATTGTTAGAGCAGCTGCGTGCGGATATATCTGGGGCACAATTCAGTCTGCAGCCAACTTGCAAGTGGTTCCAGCAAACACACAGGTGTGCGCACAGGCAGGCACAGCACACACACAAACATATGCACGTGCACAGCACAAATATATTCACACACTAGCATGTGAACACACATGCACCCATATGCCCATGCACACACTAATGTGTGCAAGTTCACATACCTATGCACATGCACAGCATATGTATGCAAACAGGCACATGCACACGCATAGCACACACACAGGGAATAAAGTGAATCCGTAAAGCATTAATTCCTGAACACAAGTGAAGCTGACATGTATTTTTCCCTTTTCTTAGCCTTGATGTTTTCCACAACAAAAAGTTTAAGAAAAAAGTTAATGGCAAATGACTTTTGATTCATAGGACTTTCTGATTTTATTCCACAAATATTATGACAGTAGAAATGAATGTAGATATTACATGTGTCCACTAATGGATGAATGGAGAAGAAAAACACGGTCCATCAATACAAGGAAAGGCTATTCAGCCTAAAAAGCAAGTCAATTCTGACACAGGATGCAGCAGGGATGAACCTTGAGGGCATTATGCTCAGTGATGTAAGCTAGACACAAAAAAACAAACAGTGCTTGATCCACTCATACAAGGCCCCTAGAGCAGTCGGAAATATAGAGACAGAAAGTAGGATGTTGAGGGCCAGAGGCTGAGGGAGGGACAATGGGGAGTGAGTGTTTAATGGGGACTGTTTCAATTTTGCAAGATGAAAAAGTTCTGGAGGATGATGGTGGTCAGGTTTGCACAACAGTGTGAATTACTTCCTGACCCTGAAATGTGCACTTAAAAATGCTTAAGATAGTACATTTTATGTTATGTGTACCAGACCACAATTTTTAAAACTTTTCAAAAAACAACAGGAAATAGTCCATGAATACCACAAGATGCACAACTTCACTAACAACAGAGGGATTAAAGCCATAAGCAAAATACTGTGCATACACCTACCAGAATGGCAGACATGAAAGACATAGTATCAAACATCAGCAGGATGTGGAGCAATGGAAAGCCTGGTACGCAACGGGGGGATGCAACCACTTCCGAAGCAATCGGGCCTCAGATAGCGAAGTCCGTGCACAGAGACCCACAGTGCTCCTCCCAGTTGAACACAAACCCACCAGCCCTGCACCAGGACACACGGACATGGACTTGCAGCCACAGGAGCCAAACCTGAAGGAACCTGAAGGCCATCACAGACGGATGCAGAAATGAACCATGCACGCTCCTATGAAGGAATATTCCACAGCAATGGAGTACATTTTGTTTAAAGGTAGTAAAACTATAAAAATTATTTTTTAAAGAAAACTATATTTACAAGATGAAAGAATCTATAATTCTGGCACCTAGGGATTGTCGAATGCTCCTAAAAATAGATTGCTGTGGAAACGTTTATTATAGGGAAATTGACATATTCTCTAGGAAGGACGGGGTGAATGGGCCTGCTACATTTTCTACATTGAAGACATGTACAGGTTTTGATTCTACTTCTGTTAAATCAAGTGGGGCTTCACTGGATTTCTGCTACTGCGGAGATAATCAAATTCTGGGTAGGGGTCAGGAGAAAATTAGTCATAGGTGTTCTTGTGTAATAATTACTGTTGAAAGTGTAAATGATCCATTTACCAGTAAGACTGAGAATAGAATAACTGCTACATTACTTCATATGAGATGATCGTCTGTGCTATTGTTCCTGGAGCTCCAGTGAGTGAGTATTTTGAATGTGAAGTTCATCCAGATCTGAGGATGGAATAAATGGCTAGGTGTGATATGGCTAATAGAAATAATATGCCTACATTTATACTAATTAGTGGATAAGATATGGGAAGAGGAATTCATGTTGTGAGAGCCAGGGTTAAGGCTAGCATTGGGGCAATAATATATAAATTGATGATGTTGATGGACATAGTGGTTCTTTAATAAGTAATTTGAATGCCTCAGCAATGGGTTGTAATCATCCATGGGGGCTGACGATTTTTGGCCCTTTCTGGATTTGTATATAGCCTAGGATTTTCCATTTAGTTAATATGAGGAATGCTATGGTGAATTAAATTGGGTAATTTGTGAAAGAATGTTGATTATAAACATATTCTTAGGAAGAGGACTTGAACCAGTGCAGAAAAAGTTTCAGTTTTACATAATTACCGGGCTCTGCCAGCGTAACGAACCCTGTTCTACAGTAGGGTATGTATAAATTAATTGAATGTAGATTATATCATCATTTAGTTTGAAGACATTTTGTAAAGGAAGCCGTATTGCTCTTGTCCTTTCATACTGGAAGAAATCTGCAATAGACAGAAACCAACCAGGATGACTCCAGTCTGAACTCAGATCACGTGAGACTTTAATCGTTGAACAAACAGACAATTAATAGCAGTTATACCGTTGAAATGTCGTGATCCAGCATCAAGGTCATAAACCATATTGCCCATATGAACTCCAGAATACAATTACACTGTTATCCCTAGTAAAACTTGTTCCATTGACCAGTGTTTTAGAAGAACAGGTGATAAAGCATTTTGACTAGCTGGCCTAAATTTTAATCACTCAGAAGTGGTTTTATTCTCCAAAAAATAAATGGCGCATGGGCTCAAGACACACCGTCTTCAGTAGTTGTGGCGTGCAGACTCAGTAGTTGTGGCCCAATGGCTTAGTTGTTCCGTGGCACGTGAGATCTTCCCGGACCGGGGATCGAACCGGGTCCCATAGTTCATTGGCAGGCGAATTCTTAATCACTGCATCACCAGGGAAGTCCCAGATTCGCAGTCTCCCTGTTAATATACCTTAAGCCCAAAGAATCCATGGAAAATTGTTAGAGAAAATAAGGCAATAAAAGATTGTAAGGACTATAACAGAAGCATATAGTACACAGTTCATATAGACACATCCCAAGCAGTTACAAAGTATATTAAAAGGGAGGCTGCAATTTTAAAAGAATAAGGAAAATTATACCCACAAACTCCCAATCTTTCCTGAAACGTTGCAATCTGAAACCCTATTGTAGGAAGCAGAAGATTCCAGGAGATATTCTACAAATGAAGGACTCCAAACCCTGTGGTTGGATAAGGAATTCTGGAAGGAAGGTATCCTCACCCAAGGAGAGCAGGTTCCTATACTTCTCTAACATCACATCCCTGTACAATTCCCATTGATCTTGGTCCAGGCATTCTCACTCCTCTTGACAGAAATCTATGGCCACATCCTGGAATGTCAGCAGTCCCTGAAATTAAACGTACACATGCCATGTGGCCACGGGAAGAGTTCATAATATGACCCAAGAAGAAAACAGCAAGTTAAGGAAGGTTTTAATTTAGAAGAGTGTCTTCAATTATCCACTAATACATATATATATATATATATATATATATATATATATATATATATATATATATATATATAATTTTTTTTTTACAAAGTGACTTTCTCTACCTTATTTCTACCTACAAGAAAAGAGTATGGCATGTGAGCCACAAAACCAGTATAGAGACTATACTTGTCTGAAAAAGAAATGATAAAATGATGGTTTCAACACAGGCATATGCATTTTTGAGTGTTTTATTTATATCAAACTGGATAAAATGTGTGTATTTCTCATAGAGAAAAGACCTGTCGAGGTAGAAATGTACCTTTCAACTATTCATGGGTACACGAGTACACTGGGGAGATTGTAAAAGTGCAGATTGTGATTCAGTAGGTCCGGTGGGCCTGAGTTCTATTTTTTTCACAAGCTCATTTTTAACTAGTGATGCCACAGTCTCTGATTCATTAACCACAACTGTGAATATCAGAGACATAATTAGAAAGGTAAAAATTCATATTTAATTTTGAACTTAAACTGTTTTATGGATTTTACACCTTTAATAGAATAGTGAGCACAGCAGCAACAATCATTTGTGAGTATTTACTATAGACTGTGTATCTTTCTAATTTTTTTGGGTAGGATTCCAGGAAAAAGGCCTGGGCTGCGGCCACAATGGGCATGGCCCCCAGGCCGGGCCGCCCCTCCAGGACCCCCGACGGGGCCCTGCGCTCCTGGCGGCGCCCTCCCCCGCCGCCCCGCTCCCTCCCGGAAGGCCTCGGGGCAGAGCGGTCCCACCCACTGCGCGCTGAACAGAGCCCGCGTTTCCTCAGAGCTGGAACTCCCGGCTCAGGCGGGGTCTCTTCCCTCCGCCTTCACGGAACTGCCCCGGAGCCCGAGGGGAGGGCAACCTCACTGAGGCTGCCGGCTCTGGAGGTGCCCCGGCTGCCGAAGCCATGACAGTCGCGGGGACGGCGGGCCGGGTAAGTGGGCGCCGACCCTCCGCCTGGTCCGGTGCCCGGGCAGCAGCACAAGACCAGCTTCTGAGGGGCAGGGGTTCGCTGCCACCCGCCGCAGCTGTGCAGAAAGAGCGGCCTCCAGCGTCTGGTCCCCGGGAACTTCGGTCCGTCCTCTCGCCCCTGCCCTCGTCCTGGCTCGCGAGGCCTGGTGGGCGTGAGGAGGGGGTCGGCCTGAGCGTCCTGAGGGGAAACGGGGCAAGGGAGGCGCAGGGTCCGGCTGCAGCGTCATCGCCCCTCTTCCCGACTGCGGGGAAAGCGGCTGAAAACTCCTCCCGAGGCGCGCAGGCCCCTTATTCAGCCGAGACCCTCTGCGCTCCTTCCTCCCTGAGCTAAAGTACCGGGGGGAGGGGACAGGGCAGGGAACTGACGCAGGTAATGGGGAACATCAAAAGGTGATTGTTAACTAAGGAAAACCAGCTCTCCCAAGGTGAGGAATGCGGCGCTTTTCTTTGCCTGGGCTCACTGAATTCCTTCCTTTGATATGCACCTCAGCTCTCTGGGGCCTGCATTCTGTATTTGCATATCCTGAGTGCCTCAGGGCCCGCCGGCTCACATTGGAGGGCTGCAAGTGCTGAAGACTGTGACATCCTTTGTTTACTGATAGGGCAAGAACTATTCCATTTCTCACAGGCTTGAGGGGCAGACAGTGGAAAAAAGTCAGAGAATCTCACTCGGCCTGTACTTTGGTTTACATATAGATAATATTTATACTTAACTGTGCTAATAGAGGTTCTCAAGTCCAATCAACTTGTACTACTGCCCTCTATGTATCAATTTCATCAATATCATAAGATAAATGCCTATAGAATTGACTTAATCCGTTTAAATAGGATAATGATTTTTAAAGGAAACATAATAGAAATATAACAACGAAACCTTTACCACTAAAGGCTGGGTCTGGAACACCCTAAATAAATGTTCCATTGTTAAAATATTGAAAGATGTAGTCAATAGAAATATCAACAAAAATGACAAATAATAAGGGTAGCAGAATCTGGAAATGTTCTATCTTTATCATTAAAGTGGCAGAAAATCATTTATTAGTAGGCACTGGGGGCAGAAGATGCCTGATTTTCTATCTGTGTCATATTTGTGCAGTTGTTTCAACAAGTAACTTAAAGACAAAATGGAAAAACAAGGAGGTTTGTGCCTGAGATCATGTTGATGTGAAACCAGGGATGGCCACCTTGTGCCAGGTGAGTTAAGTTTACCTGGCAGGTAGACCGCAGAGCTCCCGGGAAGCAAGGGTTGAAATTTTTCTGCTGGGTGCCCCTTAGGTTCTGTGACTTGACTGACTGTGAGTCATGTTTCGGGAAAGACCTGATCACAGGAAAAGGGTGGGAATAGAGTGATTTGGGGAGCAGCTAACCACATTCATCACAGCTCACGGCCTGAATGAATTTTAAAGAAACAGGAAAACAAATGCTTCTTATGGAATCAGAGAATGTGAGGGCTGGACAATCCCAGAAAATGAGGAACACCCATCCCATTTTGCAGATGACAAAACAGAGGTCCAGCAAGGTGAAATCCCTCACCCAAGTTGCACCCGTCTCTCCTCCCCACTACGTGGTTCATGAAAGCAGGACTCTTCCTGTCTTGATCACTGCTGAAGCCCAAAAAGGGCCAGGCATCTAGCAGCTGCTCCAAAAATGTGGGTTGACTGTAGGAAGAATGCTATTTCTTTCTTTCTCACTCTTCTTCAGGATTGTGCCAAGAACTCCCCAGGTTGCAATGTAATTCGATAAATGTAAATATTAATTGAGTTTTGTTGTGATGAGGACTTAGGCTTTGAAGGTAACAGACTTGGTTCAGATCTTGGTTCTGCCACTCCATAGCTGTTTGGCTTTGGGAAAATTACTAAACCTCTCTGAGATTATTTCCTCCTTTGTAAAGTGGGGATAAATCTATCTGAGCCAGCAGAGCACCTGCATGAGAGATGTGCACTAAATATTGGTCTTTCTCACTCTCTTACGCCATCTCTGTGTTCTTCCCAGAGAAGCTGTACTGAAGGATATAGTACTTTTGTTTAAAATAGTTAACTAATTAATTAATTAATTTGTTTTTGGCTGCGTTGGGTCTTCGTTGCTATGCGCAGGCTTTCTCTAGTTGCAGCAAGCGGGGGCTACTCTTTGTTGCGGTGCGCGGGCTTCTCATTGCGGTGGCTTCTCTTGCTAGCCTTAACCCCAATGCTAGCCTTAACCATGGCTCTCACAACATGAATTCCTCTTCCCATATCTTATCCACTAATTAATATAAATGTAGGCATATTATTTCTATTAGCCATATCACACCTAGCCATTTACTCCATCCTCAGATCTGGATGAACTTCACATTCAAAATACACACTCACTGGAGCTCTAGGAACAATAGCACAGACAATCATCTCCTATGAAGTAATGTAGCAGTTATTCTATTCTCAGTCTTACTGATAAATGGATCATTTACACTTTCAACAGTAATTATTACACAAGAACACCTATGACTAATTTTCTCCTGACCCCTACCCAGAATTTGATTATCTCCGCAGTAGCAGAAATCCAATGAAGCCCCACTTGATTTAACGGAAGTAGCATCAAAACCTGTATATGTCTTCAATGTAGAAAATGTAGCAGGCCCATTCACCCCGTCCCTCCTAGAGAATATGTCAATTTCCCTATAATAAACATTTCCACAGCAATCTATTTTTAAGAGCATTCGACAATCCCTAGGTGCCAGAATTATATACAGCCCAAGTCATCATTAAAACACATCTAACAATCTCCTTTCTATGAATTTGAGCCTCCTACCTACAATTTTGATATGATCAACGCATACATCTCTTATGAAAAGTTTTTTTACGACTAACATTAACCCTATGTATATGAGAGTTTTCACTACTTGTCATCATACCAGGCAACCCACCACAAATTTAAGAAATATGTCTGACAAAAGAGTTACTTTGATAGAGTAAATCATAGAGGTTTCAATGCTCTTATTCCTGGAATTGAATTCTTCCTAATAATTATACATTCTCCATGCTACCTACCACATTACAACACATGCTATATAGTAAAGTTCTCTAAGTAAGCTACAGGCCCATACCCCCAAAATATTTTTGTATATCCTTCCTGTGCTAATAAACTCTCATTGTTTTTACCATCATTCTACTGACCATTTTCTCAGGAAATATAATTGTATAACAAGCTCACACTGGTTAATGGTATCCCCATTCTAGTAAAAAACATGAACCCATAAGCTACAGAAGCATCCAACAAATATTTCCTAAAACAGTCCACCACATCAATACTACTTATAATGGCTATTATCATTAATCTAATATACTCTGGTCAAAGAGCACAGTGAATAACAAGAATCTTTAATCCAGGAGCATCCACCCTCATGACAATCGCCCTTGTCACAAAAGTAGGACTTTCCCCATTTCACTTCTGAGTGCCTGAAGTCACACGAGGCATCCCATGAACAGCAGACCTGATGCTATCAACATGACAAAATTGCACCCCTATCAGTTTTATACCACATGTCACCATCCATCAACCTAAATATACTATTAATCATAGTGATATTATAAATCATAGCTGGAGGCTGAGGCAGACTTCGCCATACTCACCTGGAAAATATTACACCCTCCTCATCAATTGCCCATATAGGATGAATAACAGCTATTATAATGTATATTCAGATTATAACAATCCTAAACATACTAATTTATATCATAACAACACTATCTTCTTCTTATTTATGCCCAGATCATGTACTACAAGAGTATCATTATCACACACATGAGATAAAACACCTCCCATCACAATCATTTTCCTCACCATTATAGTATCATTAGGACATCGCCCATCACTATCAGGCTTTCTACGCAAATGAATAATTATCCAAGAGATAACAAAAACGACAACATCATTCTACCAACACTAATAGCCACCATAGCAGTCCTCAGCATATATTTCTACTTGCAGCTAACATACTCCACATCACTAACTATATTCCCTTCATTAAACAACACAAACACAAAACAATTTCAACATACAAAGAAATAACCTTCCTATCGTTACCAATCATAATACCCTCACGGTTACTACACACAACACCCATTTTATCGGTGCTGGACTAGGAATTTAGGTTAGTTCAGACCAAGAGCTTTCAAAACCCTAAACAAGTGAAATTGACTTAATTCCTAAAAATAAGGATTGCAAGACTTTATTCTACATCAATTGAATGTAAAGCAAACACTGTATTGAAGCCAAATCTTTACGAGATTGATGAGTTTTAACCCCAGGAAACTTTAGTTAACAGGCAAATCCTCTAGTCAACTGGCTTCAGTCTACTTCTCCTTCATTTGAGAAAGAAAAAAAGAAAAAAAAAAGGCAGGATAATCACTGGCAGAATTGAAGCTGCTTCTCTGAAGTTACAATTCAATTTGTTGATTCACCACAGGGTTTGCCAGAAAGAGGGCTCAATCTCTGTCTTCAGATTTACAGTCTAATGCTAACTCAGTCATTTTACCTCTGTTCATACACTGCTGTATATTTTCAACAAATCACAAAGATATCGGCATTTTATATTTACTATTTGGTGCTTGAGCTGGAGTAGCAGGCAGCACCTTAATTATATTAATCCAGGCTGAGCTATGCTGACCTGGACCGCTACTTGGAGATGCCCAAATCTGTAAGGTTGTCATAACAGTCCCTGCACTTGTAATAATTTTCTTTATAGCTGTACCCGTTATGATTGCAGGCTTTTGAAAACTGACTTGGGCCACTAATAACTCGGACACCTGAAGTAGCATTTCCCCCAATAAATCATATAAACTTTTGACTACTTCCCCCATCATTCTTACTCCTACTCATATCACCAATAGTAGAAGCTGGTTCTGGTACCAGTGGGACCGTGTATTCAGCTCTAGCCTGCAATCTGGCCCATGCAGGAGCCTCTGTCGACCTAACTGTTTTCTCCTTACATTTAGCAGGTGTCTCCTCAATTCTTGGTATTATTACTTTTATTACTATAGTCTTTAATACAAAACCAGCAGTCATATCCCAATACCAAACACCATTATTTGTTTAATCTTCCACAACTATAGCCATATTACTATAATTACCAATCTCAGTCCAAGCAGCCAGAATTGCCATGCTGTTAAGAGATAGAAATCTAAACACTACTTTCTTTGACCCGGCAGGAGGAGACCGAATCCTATACCAACACCTCTTTTGATACTTTGCTCACCCTGAAGTCTGTATTCATGGCCTAACAGGGTTTGTTATAAACTCACATATCATTACATACTATTTAGGACAAAAATTGCCTTTCAGCTATCTGGGAATAGTATGAGTCATGTCCACTGGTTTTTTAGGAGTTCTCTTGTGGGCCCATCATATGTTTACCATAGGGATAGCTGTGGCCTCAGGAGCACACTTTGCATCAGCTACCGTAATTACTTCTATCCCTACAGGAGTAAAAGTATCTAGCTGATTAGCAACTCTTTATTTAATTTTTCTTTTTCTTTTCTTTTTTTTTTTTTTTTTGGCTGAGTTGGGTCTTGGTTGCTGCGCATGGGCTTTCTCTGTTTGCGGTGAGCGGCAGCTACTCTTCGTTGCGGTGTGCGGCCCTTTCATTGCAGTGGCTTCTCTTGTTGCAGAGCACGGCCTCTAGGCGCGTGGGCTTCAGTAGTGGTGGCTTGCGGGCTCTAGAGGGCAGGCTCAGTAGTTGTGGCACACGGGCTTTTTGCTCCGCGGCATGTGGAATCTTCCCAGACAAGGGCTCGAACCCGTGTCCCCTGCATTGGCAGACGAATTCTTAACCACTGCGTCACCAGGGAAGTCCCTGGTTAGCAACTGTTCACGGAGGTAATACTATATGACCTCCCACTATATTATGAGTTTTAGGCTTTAGTTTTTCTTTTTACAGTAGGTGGTTTGACAGGAATCATCTTAGCCAACTCATCCCCAGACATTGTCCTCCAGGATATATACTATGTAGTAGCACACTTCCATGACCTAATGTCCATGGGAGCAGTCTTCACTATTATAGGAGGCTTTCTACACTGATTCCCACTATTCTCAGGTTATACAGTTAACTCAGCATGAGCAAAAATTCACTTCACAAGTATATTTGTAGTAGTAAATATGACTTCCTGCAGCACTTTCGTGGCCTCTCAGGGATGTCACTACGTTAGTCTGAGTACCCTGAGGCACACACAACATGAAATATTTTGTCTTTAGGCTCATTCATCTCAGTAGCAGCAGTAATGCTAATAATCTTCATACTTTGAAAAGCATTTGTGTCTAAACAAGAAGTCTTAGCAGTGGAAATTGCTACTCCTAACCTAGAATGGTTACACGGATGTCCTCCACCATATCCTACGTTTCAAGATCCTACCTATGTAAATGTAAAATAAGGAAGGACTCAAGTCCTTTTCAATCAGTTTCAAGCCAACACCATAACAATTATGTCTTCCTCAATAAATGAGATAAAAGTAAAAAGTGATGTAGCTTTGTCAAAGTTAAATGATAGGCTAAAATCCTGTATATCACTAAGGCATATCAATTTCATCTAGGCTCTCAAGATACAACATCACCGATTATGGAAAAACTTTTACATTTTCTTCATCACACATTAATAGTGATTTTTAAAATAAGTTCTCTAGTCCTCTATATCATTTCACTAATATTGACATCTAAACTCATATGCATACAATAGATGCACAGGTAGAGAAAATGTGAACAATTTACTAGCTATTATTGTAATCTTAATTGCCCTATCATCATTGTGAATCCTTTACATGATACATGAAATCAATAACTCTTCCCAAACCATAAAAAACTATGGGTCAGTAATGATACTGAAGCTACAAATACACAGATTACGAAGATTTAAATGTTGACTCCTCTGTAATCCCCACATCAGAGCTAAAACCCGGAGAATAATGACTAATAGAAGTCAACAACCGAGTAGTTAGGGATAGTCATTGAATATTAGTTTCATCTGAAATCGTTGTACACTCCGGAGTTGTTCCTTCTCAGGCCTAAAAGGAGCTGCTATCCCAGGACGCCTAACTTAAAGAATCGTTATATCAACAGGACCAGGCCTATGTTGTGGACAAGAGAGCTCGTTTTCCTGAGTTCAAAGACAGGACAGAGGGATATGGCTGAGATATGGGGTGAATCTGCAGCCCATGGGGATGCACTCTCCAAGCTCCAGTATAGGAATGGGGCCTCTAGGGTCCCAGGCCACCCACCACGCCCTCTGGAGCAGGATCTGGGCAACATTCCCTGTCAGTGATGAGGCAGCCCTAGCACTTGTCACGCCCCAATGTCGTGTCCTATGTGGGCCCCATGCTCTTGGGACCACACCCCACACTCTGCAGGTCCATGCTACAGGGTCCTTCATGCCTCAGGAGTAGAGACCACACAGCAAGCAGTTCCCTCCGCAACCAGCAGGAGGAGGGGAGGAGAGCAGGGGCACCAGGGGACTCTCACTCAGACAACAACACCCCAGCGGTGGCAGCGGGGACAGTGATGATGCAGATGAGGCACAGACCAAGAGATGGGACCAGAGGACCCAAAAGGCAGCTGGTCAGGTCCTGGCTCACCTGCACCCCGGACACCTTTGTCCCGCATACACCCCCTTCCTCATACACCCTCTCCTTAAATGCAGATTCTTCAGATGCGAACAGGCAGAGCTTCAGATTGAAAGTCAGCTCTTCCAAAATGACCCGTCAGCAAACACGGCAGGATTCCACTCCAGTGGGTGCCCTGGAGTCGACAACTCAGGGATTGAAGTGGATATCGGTGCCAGGGACAGTGGGAGGGAATGGGGAATGAGACTTTCATGGTTGTGGAATTGTGGTTTTGAAGGACGAAAAGTTCTAGTGATGGTGGTGATGGCTCCACGAGAAAGTGAATCTATCTGATGCCTCAGAAACGTGCACTTAAAATGGTGATGATGGTAAAGGGTATATGACGTGTGTTTTATTTCACTTAAAATAAATTCTTAAGATAATGTCTTGTTAATTGAGATTCCATTTCGACTCCCCTTCATCACAAATGTCGGAGGCCCAGACACAGTCCCCTACCTTAGGGGCCATCACGGTACCCTCACAGAGCACGTGGGAGACCATTCTTAGGGGGGGCTAGTCTGTGCTCACCTGACCTCTGTCCAGGGGGACCCAGGCAGTGGTGACCCCCATAG
Organism: Balaenoptera physalus; assembly: GCF_965194825.1. NCBI lineage: Eukaryota > Metazoa > Chordata > Mammalia > Artiodactyla > Balaenopteridae > Balaenoptera > Balaenoptera physalus. The sequence goes on from NC_138890.1 coordinate 40,760,563, forward strand.
ATTAGACATATGATATGCTATAGTATTAATACGATACCACCAAGTGTTGTCACTCACCGGAACACAGAGCAGCAACCCACTCAAACATGCCTGACCTCATATGATTGTGACAAGATGAAGAGAAGAAAAGGAACCACAGGTTAATCAGGACAACACCCTTAATGCAGAGGTTGGAAATCTCAAAGGGGACAGGACACACTGCAGGCAAAGAGCGCATATGCGGTCTCCCCATCCATGTGCTCCTGACCCATGCAGGTATGGTGAGACCCACACAGTCCCAGCACCCTATACCTGGGGCCACACATCCACACTCACCAGGGTGACCCACCTCCCCAGACCCCTCCACCTGGGTCACATGTCCACAGTCCCAGGGTGACCTCACCTCCCCAGACCCTGCACCTGGGGTCACACGTCCCCTTGGTCAGGACACCATGGCTCTGCAGGGGGCTCCCCCAATGTGGAAACAAGCTGGGTCCCTGGGACCTCCTGGGATGGGAAAAAGTGTCAGGTGGGTCTCCTTTCCCCACACTTGTCCCAGAGGAGTCCTCCTCTTCTCACTTTGGTTCTGTGTGATTTTAACTGTTTTTACAGCTTTCATACTAGAGTTGAACACACGACCCTGGTGCTGGCATGCTCAGTCCTTTCTCGTCTCACTTACATGTTGAGAACACTCACAGGACAGCAGGGCTGAAAGCCGAGGGGCAGCTCTGGACTCTGCTGAGTAGGGACGGTAGACTGGAGGGAGAGCTCAGCAGCAGCCTCAGCTGTCACCCATCGGCCTTTTGCCCGATCTGCGTGCCCTGCAATCAATTCAGCAGCTAAACCTGCTTCCCTATGCACCGTGCACGTGCTGGTAAATTGGAATTATTGCCAGGTAGTCCTCCTGAGGATTCTCCATGAGCCCCAGGGAAGGTGAACCTTGCAGGGATTAAGACTAAGGCCCCGACCATAGCACTGACCCTTGGGAGGACCAGGTCACCACACTCAGAAGAGAGGCTGTTACGTACACAAGCCCACCTCAGCTCCAGACCCCAGACATCTAAGCACTGACATTCAGATGCAGGCACGGAGCTTCCCAGTAGTGAGGGCAGGCCGGGTCTCTACCCAGGTCCCCGTAGTCCTAGCGTACACAGAACATGGTCAGGTCTAAATCTTCTTATTCTAGACAACACATGGTCAGCTCTAAACATAATCAGTAGACAGGACATGCAGAGGTCTAAATCTACCATGTAGACACAACTTGATCATGTTTAAACTAGCTTAGGGCTGATCTCATAGGGGGTACAGATCACACACATGGGTCTCTCATCTTTGGACACCCACATCAGGAAACTGAACAAAATCTTTGTCATTAAACATTTCAACAGGCAAAACAGAAATGTTCCCAATGTCTCTGGCCACCTGATGGTCAGCATCCACGGGCGAGCCACGAACTTCTTAGAGTGCAGCCCAGTCTGCTGCCAGGACAGACAAGAAGTGGCCTGATTCCAGCCTCCCAGGCTTCCAGAAGGAGGCGGCCACACTGCAAGCCAGGTCAGGAGAGTCCTGCATGGTCCAGGCAGGGAGATCCGGTCTGTCCATTCGGCTGGCCGATTCCGGGTGGGGCGCTCAGGGCCGCTGAGACCCCTGCACTCAGGTCCTGCTTCCCTGCAGCGTGTGCGTGTGCGTGTGCATGTGCGTGTGTGTGTGTGTGTAGAGGGGGCGGTGGCTGACGGCTCCCATAGTTCCCAACCCGGGCACCGCACTGTCTTCGAGGGGAGGCACGGGGAGAGTTAGGGGCACAGAAGCCGTTGGAGAGGAGAACCCACCGCGGAACTCCTTGCATACTGGCTCGCCCCACCCGGACACCCGCCTGCCCATCGTGGGCCGCATGTCGCCCCCCAGTCCCCCACCCCCGAGGGCTGGGTGCCTGCTATTTCAACAGCACAGGGTCTCACATGAAGGAGACCCAGTGGGGACTGTCAGCCCCCGACTCCTGATGCTGTGTTTGGGAAGAATGAACCCCCTTGACTGGGCGATGGGACCCTGTGAGGAAAGAGGTGTCGGCCCGATCCAAGTCGGGGCCTGGCTGAGATATGAGAAAACAGGAGCCAAGGGCAGGGCCTGGAGGCCAGGCCAACAGGAGGGGCACCCCCGGCCTTGGCCAGGCTCTCCAACGGTGACATTGTTGCTTTAGGGGACCTGGGACAGGTGACTGAATGTAATGGGAGTCTAAACTGGACCCTGAATGGGGCTTAAAGAAGGTGTGAAGGATGTTACTGAGACAGTGACAGTCATTGGAAGACAAACTCTGTGTCAGGATATCCTGCTCCGTCCATTTAAATCCCTGAGATCTGTGACCTTTACGTGACTACGCAGGATTGTTAGAGCAGCTGCGTGCGGATATATCTGGGGCACAATTCAGTCTGCAGCCAACTTGCAAGTGGTTCCAGCAAACACACAGGTGTGCGCACAGGCAGGCACAGCACACACACAAACATATGCACGTGCACAGCACAAATATATTCACACACTAGCATGTGAACACACATGCACCCATATGCCCATGCACACACTAATGTGTGCAAGTTCACATACCTATGCACATGCACAGCATATGTATGCAAACAGGCACATGCACACGCATAGCACACACACAGGGAATAAAGTGAATCCGTAAAGCATTAATTCCTGAACACAAGTGAAGCTGACATGTATTTTTCCCTTTTCTTAGCCTTGATGTTTTCCACAACAAAAAGTTTAAGAAAAAAGTTAATGGCAAATGACTTTTGATTCATAGGACTTTCTGATTTTATTCCACAAATATTATGACAGTAGAAATGAATGTAGATATTACATGTGTCCACTAATGGATGAATGGAGAAGAAAAACACGATCCATCAATACAAGGAAAGGCTATTCAGCCTAAAAAGCAAGTCAATTCTGACACAGGATGCAGCAGGGATGAACCTTGAGGGCATTATGCTCAGTGATGTAAGCTAGACACAAAAAAACAAACAGTGCTTGATCCACTCATACAAGGCCCCTAGAGCAGTCGGAAATATAGAGACATAAAGTAGGATGTTGAGGGCCAGAGGCTGAGGGAGGGACAATGGGGAGTGAGTGTTTAATGGGGACTGTTTCAATTTTGCAAGAGGAAAAAGTTCTGGAGGATGATGGTGGTCAGGTTTGCACAACAGTGTGAATTACTTCCTGACCCTGAAATGTGCACTTAAAAATGCTTAAGATAGTACATTTTATGTTATGTGTACCAGACCACAATTTTTAAAACTTTTCAAAAAACAACAGGAAATAGTCCATGAATACCACAAGATGCACAACTTCACTAACAACAGAGGGATTAAAGCCATAAGCAAAATACTGTGCATACACCTACCAGAATGGCAGACATGAAAGACATAGTATCAAACATCAGCAGGATGTGGAGCAATGGAAAGCCTGGTACGCAACGGGGGGATGCAACCACTTCTGAAGCAATCGGGCCTCAGATAGCGAAGTCCGTGCACAGAGACCCACAGTGCTCCTCCCAGTTGAACACAAACCCACCAGCCCTGCACCAGGACACACGGACATGGACTTGCAGCCACAGGAGCCAAACCTGAAGGAACCTGAAGGCCATCACAGACGGATGCAGAAATGAACCATGCACGCTCCTATGAAGGAATATTCCACAGCAATGGAGTACATTTTGTTTAAAGGTAGTAAAACTATAAAAATTATTTTTTAAAGAAAACTATATTTACAAGATGAAAGAATCTATAATTCTGGCACCTAGGGATTGTCGAATGCTCCTAAAAATAGATTGCTGTGGAAACGTTTATTATAGGGAAATTGACATATTCTCTAGGAAGGACGGGGTGAATGGGCCTGCTACATTTTCTACATTGAAGACATGTACAGGTTTTGATTCTACTTCTGTTAAATCAAGTGGGGCTTCACTGGATTTCTGCTACTGCGGAGATAATCAAATTCTGGGTAGGGGTCAGGAGAAAATTAGTCATAGGTGTTCTTGTGTAATAATTACTGTTGAAAGTGTAAATGATCCATTTACCAGTAAGACTGAGAATAGAATAACTGCTACATTACTTCATATGAGATGATCGTCTGTGCTATTCTTCCTGGAGCTCCAGTGAGTGAGTATTTTGAATGTGAAGTTCATCCAGATCTGAGGATGGAATAAATGGCTAGGTGTGATATGGCTAATAGAAATAATATGCCTACATTTATACTAATTAGTGGATAAGATATGGGAAGAGGAATTCATGTTGTGAGAGCCAGGGTTAAGGCTAGCATTGGGGCAATAATATATAAATTGATGATGTTGATGGACATAGTGGTTCTTTAATAAGTAATTTGAACGCCTCAGCAATGGGTTGTAATCATCCATGGGGGCTGACGATTTTTGGCCCTTTCTGGATTTGTATATAGCCTAGGATTTTCCATTTAGTTAATATGAGGAATGCTATGGTGAATTAAATTGGGTAATTTGTGAAAGAATGTTGATTATAAACATATTCTTAGGAAGAGGACTTGAACCAGTGCAGAAAAAGTTTCAGTTTTACATAATTACCGGGCTCTGCCAGCGTAACGAACCCTGTTCTACAGTAGGGTATGTATAAATTAATTGAATGTAGATTATATCATCATTTAGTTTGAAGACATTTTGTAAAGGAAGCCGTATTGCTCTTGTCCTTTCATACTGGAAGAAATCTGCAATAGACAGAAACCAACCAGGATGACTCCAGTCTGAACTCAGATCACGTGAGACTTTAATCGTTGAACAAACAGACAATTAATAGCAGTTATACCGTTGAAATGTCGTGATCCAGCATCAAGGTCATAAACCATATTGCCCATATGAACTCCAGAATACAATTACACTGTTATCCCTAGTAAAACTTGTTCCATTGACCAGTGTTTTAGAAGAACAGGTGATAAAGCATTTTGACTAGCTGGCCTAAATTTTAATCACTCAGAAGTGGTTTTATTCTCCAAAAAATAAATGGCGCATGGGCTCAAGACACACCGTCTTCAGTAGTTGTGGCGTGCAGACTCAGTAGTTGTGGCCCAATGGCTTAGTTGTTCCGTGGCACGTGAGATCTTCCCGGACCGGGGATCGAACCGGGTCCCATAGTTCATTGGCAGGCGAATTCTTAATCACTGCATCACCAGGGAAGTCCCAGATTCGCAGTCTCCCTGTTAATATACCTTAAGCCCAAAGAATCCATGGAAAATTGTTAGAGAAAATAAGGCAATAAAAGATTGTAAGGACTATAACAGAAGCATATAGTACACAGTTCATATAGACACATCCCAAGCAGTTACAAAGTATATTAAAAGGGAGGCTGCAATTTTAAAAGAATAAGGAAAATTATACCCACAAACTCCCAATCTTTCCTGAAACGTTGCAATCTGAAACCCCATTGTAGGAAGCAGAAGATTCCAGGAGATATTCTACAAATGAAGGACTCCAAACCCTGTGGTTGGATAAGGAATTCTGGAAGGAAGGTATCCTCACCCAAGGAGAGCAGGTTCCTATACTTCTCTAACATCACATCCCTGTACAATTCCCATTGATCTTGGTCCAGGCATTCTCACTCCTCTTGACAGAAATCTATGGCCACATCCTGGAATGTCAGCAGTCCCTGAAATTAAACGTACACATGCCATGTGGCCACGGGAAGAGTTCATAATATGACCCAAGAAGAAAACAGCAAGTTAAGGAAGGTTTTAATTTAGAAGAGTGTCTTCAATTATCCACTAATACATATATATATATATATATATATATATATATATATATATATATATATATATATATACAATTTCTTTTTTTACAAAGTGACTTTCTCTACCTTATTTCTACCTACAAGAAAAGAGTATGGCATGTGAGCCACAAAACCAGTATAGAGACTATACTTGTCTGAAAAAGAAATGATAAAATGATGGTTTCAACACAGGCATATGCATTTTTGAGTGTTTTATTTATATCAAACTGGATAAAATGTGTGTATTTCTCATAGAGAAAAGACCTGTCGAGGTAGAAATGTACCTTTCAACTCTTCATGGGTACACGAGTACACTGGGGAGATTGTAAAAGTGCAGATTGTGATTCAGTAGGTCCGGTGGGCCTGAGTTCTATTTTTTTAACAAGCTCATTTTTAACTAGTGATGCCACAGTCTCTGATTCATTAACCACAACTGTGAATATCAGAGACATAATTAGAAAGGTAAAAATTCATATTTAATTTTGAACTTAAAGTGTTTTATGGATTTTACACCTTTAATAGAATAGTGAGCACAGCAGCAACAATCATTTGTGAGTATTTACTATAGACTGTGTATCTTTCTAATTTTTTTGGGTAGGATTCCAGGAAAAAGGCCTGGGCTGCGGCCACAATGGGCATGGCCCCCAGGCCGGGCCGCCCCTCCAGGACCCCCGACGGGGCCCTGCGCTCCTGGCGGCGCCCTCCCCCGCCGCCCCGCTCCCTCCCGGAAGGCCTCGGGGCAGAGCGGTCCCACCCACTGCGCGCTGAATAGAGCCCGCGTTTCCTCAGAGCTGGAACTCCCGGCTCAGGCGGGGTCTCTTCCCTCCGCCTTCACGGAACTGCCCCGTAGCCCGAGGGGAGGGCAACCTCACTGAGGCTGCCGGCTCTGGAGGTGCCCCGGCTGCCGAAGCCATGACAGTCGCGGGGACGGCGGGCCGGGTAAGTGGGCGCCGACCCTCCGCCTGGTCCGGTGCCCGGGCAGCAGCACAAGACCAGCTTCTGAGGGGCAGGGGTTCGCTGCCACCCGCCGCAGCTGTGCAGAAAGAGCGGCCTCCAGCGTCTGGTCCCCGGGAACTTCGGTCCGTCCTCTCGCCCCTGCCCTCGTCCTGGCTCGCGAGGCCTGGTGGGCGTGAGGAGGGGGTCGGCCTGAGCGTCCTGAGGGGAAACGGGGCAAGGGAGGCGCAGGGTCCGGCTGCAGCGTCATCGCCCCTCTTCCCGACTGCGGGGAAAGCGGCTGAAAACTCCTCCCGAGGCGCGCAGGCCCCTTATTCAGCCGAGACCCTCTGCGCTCCTTCCTCCCTGAGCTAAAGTACCGGGGGGAGGGGACAGGGCAGGGAACTGACGCAGGTAATGGGGAACATCAAAAGGTGATTGTTAACTAAGGAAAACCAGCTCTCCCAAGGTGAGGAATGCGGCGCTTTTCTTTGCCTGGGCTCACTGAATTCCTTCCTTTGATATGCACCTCAGCTCTCTGGGGCCTGCATTCTGTATTTGCATATCCTGAGTGCCTCAGGGCCCGCCGGCTCACATTGGAGGGCTGCAAGTGCTGAAGACTGTGACATCCTTTGTTTACTGATAGGGCAAGAACTATTCCATTTCTCACAGGCTTGAGGGGCAGACAGTGGAAAAAAGTCAGAGAATCTCACTCGGCCTGTACTTTGGTTTACATATAGATAATATTTATACTTAACTGTGCTAATAGAGGTTCTCAAGTCCAATCAACTTGTACTACTGCCCTCTATGTATCAATTTCATCAATATCATAAGATAAATGCCTATAGAATTGACTTAATCCGTTTAAATAGGATAATGATTTTTAAAGGAAACATAATAGAAATATAACAACGAAACCTTTACCACTAAAGGCTGGGTCTGGAACACCCTAAATAAATGTTCCATTGTTAAAATATTGAAAGATGTAGTCAATAGAAATATCAACAAAAATGACAAATAATAAGGGTAGCAGAATGTGGAAATGTTCTATCTTTATCATTAAAGTGGCAGAAAATCATTTATTAGTAGGCACTGGGGGCAGAAGATGCCTGATTTTCTATCTGTGTCATATTTGTGCAGTTGTTTCAACAAGTAACTTAAAGACAAAATGGAAAAACAAGGAGGTTTGTGCCTGAGATCATGTTGATGTGAAACCAGGGATGGCCACCTTGTGCCAGGTGAGTTAAGTTTACCTGGCAGGTAGACCGCAGAGCTCCTGGGAAGCAAGGGTTGAAATTTTTCTGCTGGGTGCCCCTTAGGTTCTGTGACTTGACTGACTGTGAGTCATGTTTCGGGAAAGACCTGATCACAGGAAAAGGGTGGGAATAGAGTGATTTGGGGAGCAGCTAACCACATTCATCACAGCTCACGGCCTGAATGAATTTTAAAGAAACAGGAAAACAAATGCTTCTTATGGAATCAGAGAATGTGAGGGCTGGACAATCCCAGAAAATGAGGAACACCCATCCCATTTTGCAGATGACAAAACAGAGGTCCAGCAAGGTGAAATCCCTCACCCAAGTTGCACCCGTCTCTCCTCCCCACTACGTGGTTCATGAAAGCAGGACTCTTCCTGTCTTGATCACTGCTGAAGCCCAAAAAGGGCCAGGCATCTAGCAGCTGCTCCAAAAATGTGGGTTGACTGTAGGAACAATGCTATTTCTTTCTTTCTCACTCTTCTTCAGGATTGTGCCAAGAACTCCCCAGGTTGCAATGTAATTCGATAAATGTAAATATTAATTGAGTTTTGTTGTGATGAGGACTTAGGCTTTGAAGGTAACAGACTTGGTTCAGATCTTGGTTCTGCCACTCCATAGCTGTTTGGCTTTGGGAAAATTACTAAACCTCTCTGAGATTATTTCCTCCTTTGTAAAGTGGGGATAAATCTATCTGAGCCAGCAGAGCACCTGCATGAGAGATGTGCACTAAATATTGGTCTTTCTCACTCTCTTACGCCATCTCTGTGTTCTTCCCAGAGAAGCTGTACTGAAGGATATAGTACTTTTGTTTAAAATAGTTAACTAATTAATTAATTAATTTGTTTTTGGCTGCGTTGGGTCTTCGTTGCTATGCGCAGGCTTTCTCTAGTTGCAGCAAGCGGGGGCTACTCTTTGTTGCGGTGCGCGGGCTTCTCATTGCGGTGGCTTCTCTTGCTAGCCTTAACCCCAATGCTAGCCTTAACCATGGCTCTCACAACATGAATTCCTCTTCCCATATCTTATCCACTAATTAATATAAATGTAGGCATATTATTTCTATTAGCCATATCACACCTAGCCATTTACTCCATCCTCAGATCTGGATGAACTTCACATTCAAAATACACACTCACTGGAGCTCTAGGAACAATAGCACAGACAATCATCTCCTATGAAGTAATGTAGCAGTTATTCTATTCTCAGTCTTACTGATAAATGGATCATTTACACTTTCAACAGTAATTATTACACAAGAATACCTATGACTAATTTTCTCCTGACCCCTACCCAGAATTTGATTATCTCCGCAGTAGCAGAAATCCAATGAAGCCCCACTTGATTTAACGGAAGTAGCATCAAAACCTGTATATGTCTTCAATGTAGAAAATGTAGCAGGCCCATTCACCCCGTCCCTCCTAGAGAATATGTCAATTTCCCTATAATAAACATTTCCACAGCAATCTATTTTTAAGAGCATTCGACAATCCCTAGGTGCCAGAATTATATACAGCCCAAGTCATCATTAAAACACATCTAACAATCTCCTTTCTATGAATTTGAGCCTCCTACCTACAATTTTGATATGATCAATGCATACATCTCTTATGAAAAGTTTTTTTACGACTAACATTAACCCTATGTATATGAGAGTTTTCACTACTTGTCATCATACCAGGCAACCCACCACAAATTTAAGAAATATGTCTGACAAAAGAGTTACTTTGATAGAGTAAATCATAGAGGTTTCAATGCTCTTATTCCTGGAATTGAATTCTTCCTAATAATTTTACATTCTCCATGCTACCTACCACATTACACCACATGCTATATAGTAAAGTTCTCTAAGTAAGCTACAGGCCCATACCCCCAAAATATTTTTGTATATCCTTCCTCTGCTAATAAAATCTCAATGTTTTTACCATCATTCTACTGACCATTTTCTCAGGAAATATAATTGTATAACAAGCTCACACTGGTTAATGGTATCCCCATTCTAATAAAAAACATGAACCCATAAGCTACAGAAGCATCCAACAAATATTTCCTAAAACAGTCCACCACATCAATACTACTTATAATGGCTATTATCATTAATCTAATATACTCTGGTCAAAGAGCACAGTGAATAACAAGAATCTTTAATCCAGGAGCATCCACCCTCATGACAATCGCCCTTGTCACAAAAGTAGGACTTTCCCCATTTCACTTCTGAGTGCCTGAAGTCACACGAGGCATCCCATGAACAGCAGACCTGATGCTATCAACATGACAAAATTGCACCCCTATCAGTTTTATACCACATGTCACCATCCATCAACCTAAATATACTATTAATCATAGTGATATTATAAATCATAGCTGGAGGCTGAGGCAGACTTCGCCATACTCACCTGGAAAATATTACACCCTCCTCATCAATTGCCCATATAGGATGAATAACAGCTATTATAATGTATATTCAGATTATAACAATCCTAAACATACTAATTTATATCATAACAACACTATCTTCTTCTTATTTATGCCCAGATCATGTACTACAAGAGTATCATTATCACACACATGAGATAAAACACCTCCCATCACAATCATTTTCCTCACCATTATAGTATCATTAGGACATCGCCCATCACTATCAGGCTTTCTACGCAAATGAATAATTATCCAAGAGATAACAAAAACGACAACATCATTCTACCAACACTAATAGCCACCATAGCAGTCCTCAGCATATATTTCTACTTGCAGCTAACATACTCCACATCACTAACTATATTCCCTTCATTAAACAACACAAACACAAAACAATTTCAACATACAAAGAAATAACCTTCCTATCGTTACCAATCATAATACCCTCACGGTTACTACACACAACACCCATTCTATCGGTGCTGGACTAGGAATTTAGGTTAGTTCAGACCAAGAGCTTTCAAAACCCTAAACAAGTGAAATTGACTTAATTCCTAAAAATAAGGATTGCAAGACTTTATTCTACATCAATTGAATGTAAAGCAAACACTGTATTGAAGCCAAATCTTTACGAGATTGATGAGTTTTAACCCCAGGAAACTTTAGTTAACAGGCAAATCCTCTAGTCAACTGGCTTCAGTCTACTTCTCCTTCATTTGAGAAAGAAAAAAAGAAAAAAAAAAGGCAGGATAATCACTGGCAGAATTGAAGCTGCTTCTCTGAAGTTACAATTCAATTTGTTGATTCACCACAGGGTTTGCCAGAAAGAGGGCTCAATCTCTGTCTTCAGATTTACAGTCTAATGCTAACTCAGTCATTTTACCTCTGTTCATACACTGCTGTATATTTTCAACAAATCACAAAGATATCGGCATTTTATATTTACTATTTGGTGCTTGAGCTGGAGTAGCAGGCAGCACCTTAATTATATTAATCCAGGCTGAGCTATGCTGACCTGGACCGCTACTTGGAGATGCCCAAATCTGTAAGGTTGTCATAACAGTCCCTGCACTTGTAATAATTTTCTTTATAGCTGTACCCGTTATGATTGCAGGCTTTTGAAAACTGACTTGGGCCACTAATAACTCGGACACCTGAAGTAGCATTTCCCCCAATAAATCATATAAACTTTTGACTACTTCCCCCATCATTCTTACTCCTACTCATATCACCAATAGTAGAAGCTGGTTCTGGTACCAGTGGGACCGTGTATTCAGCTCTAGCCTGCAATCTGGCCCATGCAGGAGCCTCTGTCGACCTAACTGTTTTCTCCTTACATTTAGCAGGTGTCTCCTCAATTCTTGGTATTATTACTTTTATTACTATAGTCTTTAATACAAAACCAGCAGTCATATCCCAATACCAAACACCATTATTTGTTTAATCTTCCACAACTATAGCCATATTACTATAATTACCAATCTCAGTCCAAGCAGCCAGAATTGCCATGCTGTTAAGAGATAGAAATCTAAACACTACTTTCTTTGACCCGGCAGGAGGAGACCGAATCCTATACCAACACCTCTTTTGATACTTTGCTCACCCTGAAGTCTGTATTCATGGCCTAACAGGGTTTGTTATAAACTCACATATCATTACATACTATTTAGGACAAAAATTGCCTTTCAGCTATCTGGGAATAGTATGAGTCATGTCCACTGGTTTTTTAGGAGTTCTCTTGTGGGCCCATCATATGTTTACCATAGGGATAGCTGTGGACTCAGGAGCACACTTTGCATCAGCTACCGTAATTACTTCTATCCCTACAGGAGTAAAAGTATCTAGCTGATTAGCAACTCTTTATTTAATTTTTCTTTTTCTTTTCTTTTTTTTTTTTTTTTTGGCTGAGTTGGGTCTTGGTTGCTGCGCATGGGCTTTCTCTGTTTGCGGTGAGCGGCAGCTACTCTTCGTTGCGGTGTGCGGCCCTTTCATTGCAGTGGCTTCTCTTGTTGCAGAGCACGGCCTCTAGGTGCGTGGGCTTCAGTAGTGGTGGCTTGCGGGCTCTAGAGGGCAGGCTCAGTAGTTGTGGCACACGGGCTTTTTGCTCCGCGGCATGTGGAATCTTCCCAGACAAGGGCTCGAACCCGTGTCCCCTGCATTGGCAGACGAATTCTTAACCACTGCGTCACCAGGGAAGTCCCTGGTTAGCAACTGTTCACGGAGGTAATACTATATGACCTCCCACTATATTATGAGTTTTAGGCTTTAGTTTTTCTTTTTACAGTAGGTGGTTTGACAGGAATCATCTTAGCCAACTCATCCCCAGACATTGTCCTCCAGGATATATACTATGTAGTAGCACACTTCCATGACCTAATGTCCATGGGAGCAGTCTTCACTATTATAGGAGGCTTTCTACACTGATTCCCACTATTCTCAGGTTATACAGTTAACTCAGCATGAGCAAAAATTCACTTCACAAGTATATTTGTAGTAGTAAATATGACTTCCTGCAGCACTTTCGTGGCCTCTCAGGGATGTCACTACGTTAGTCTGAGTACCCTGAGGCACACACAACATGAAATATTTTGTCTTTAGGCTCATTCATCTCAGTAGCAGCAGTAATGCTAATAATCTTCATACTTTGAAAAGCATTTGTGTCTAAACAAGAAGTCTTAGCAGTGGAAATTGCTACTCCTAACCTAGAATGGTTACACGGATGTCCTCCACCATATCCTACGTTTCAAGATCCTACCTATGTAAATGTAAAATAAGGAAGGACTCAAGTCCTTTTCAACCAGTTTCAAGCCAACACCATAACAATTATGTCTTCCTCAATAAATGAGATAAAAGTAAAAAGTGATGTAGCTTTGTCAAAGTTAAATGATAGGCTAAAATCCTGTATATCACTAAGGCATATCAATTTCATCTAGGCTCTCAAGATACAACATCACCGATTATGGAAAAACTTTTACATTTTCTTCATCACACATTAATAGTGATTTTTAAAATAAGTTCTCTAGTCCTCTATATCATTTCACTAATATTGACATCTAAACTCATATGCATACAATAGATGCACAGGTAGAGAAAATGTGAACAATTTACTAGCTATTATTGTAATCTTAATTGCCCTATCATCATTGTGAATCCTTTACATGATACATGAAATCAATAACTCTTCCCAAACCATAAAAAACTATGGGTCAGTAATGATACTGAAGCTACAAATACACAGATTACGAAGATTTAAATGTTGACTCCTCTGTAATCCCCACATCAGAGCTAAAACCAGGAGAATAATGACTAATAGAAGTCAACAACCGAGTAGTTAGGGATAGTCATTGAATATTAGTTTCATCTGAAATCGTTGTACACTCCGGAGTTGTTCCTTCTCAGGCCTAAAAGGAGCTGCTATCCCAGGACGCCTAACTTAAAGAATCGTTATATCAACAGGACCAGGCCTATGTTGTGGACAAGAGAGCTCGTTTTCCTGAGTTCAAAGACAGGACAGAGGGATATGGCTGAGATATGGGGTGAATCTGCAGCCCATGGGGATGCACTCTCCAAGCTCCAGTATAGGAATGGGGCCTCTAGGGTCCCAGGCCACCCACCACGCCCTCTGGAGCAGGATCTGGGCAACATTCCCTGTCAGTGATGAGGCAGCCCTAGCACTTGTCACGCCCCAATGTCGTGTCCTATGTGGGCCCCATGCTCTTGGGACCACACCCCACATTCTGCAGGTCCATGCTACAGGGTCCTTCATGCCTCAGGAGTAGAGACCACACAGCAAGCAGTTCCCTCCGCAACCAGCAGGAGGAGGGGAGGAGAGCAGGGGCACCAGGGGACTCTCACTCAGACAACAACACCCCAGCGGTGGCAGCGGGGACAGTGATGATGCAGATGAGGCACAGACCAAGAGATGGGACCAGAGGACCCAAAAGGCAGCTGGTCAGGTCCTGGCTCACCTGCACCCCGGACACCTTTGTCCCGCATACACCCCCTTCCTCATACACCCTCTCCTTAAATGCAGATTCTTCAGATGCGAACAGGCAGAGCTTCAGATTGAAAGTCAGCTCTTCCAAAATGACCCGTCAGCAAACACGGCAGGATTCCACTCCAGTGGGTGCCCTGGAGTCGACAACTCAGGGATTGAAGTGGATATCGGTACCAGGGACAGTGGGAGGGAATGGGGAATGAGACTTTCATGGTTGTGGAATTGTGGTTTTGAAGGACGAAAAGTTCTAGTGATGGTGGTGATGGCTCCACGAGAAAGTGAATCTATCTGATGCCTCAGAAACGTGCACTTAAAATGGTGATGATGGTAAAGGGTATATGACGTGTGTTTTATTTCACTTAAAATAAATTCTTAAGATAATGTCTTGTTAATTGAGATTCCATTTCGACTCCCCTTCATCACAAATGTCGGAGGCCCAGACACAGTCCCCTACCTTAGGGGCCATCACGGTACCCTCACAGAGCACGTGGGAGACCATTCTTAGGGGGGGCTAGTCTGTGCTCACCTGACCTCTGTCCAGGGGGACCCAGGCAGTGGTGACCCCCATAGATTAGACATATGATATGCTATAGTATTAATACGATACCACCAAGTGTTGTCACTCACCGGAACACAGAGCAGCAACCCACTCAAACATGCCTGACCTCATATGATTGTGACAAGATGAAGAGAAGAAAAGGAACCACAGGTTAATCAGGACAACACCCTTAATGCAGAGGTTGGAAATCTCAAAGGGGACAGGACACACTGCAGGCAAAGAGCGCATATGCGGTCTCCCCATCCATGTGCTCCTGACCCATGCAGGTATGGTGAGACCCACACAGTCCCAGCACCCTATACCTGGGGCCACACATCCACACTCACCAGGGTGACCCACCTCCCCAGACCCCTCCACCTGGGTCACATGTCCACAGTCCCAGGGTGACCTCACCTCCCCAGACCCTGCACCTGGGGTCACACGTCCCCTTGGTCAGGACACCATGGCTCTGCAGGGGGCTCCCCCAATGTGGAAACAAGCTGGGTCCCTGGGACCTCCTGGGATGGGAAAAAGTGTCAGGTGGGTCTCCTTTCCCCACACTTGTCCCAGAGGAGTCCTCCTCTTCTCACTTTGGTTCTGTGTGATTTTAACTGTTTTTACAGCTTTCATACTAGAGTTGAACACACGACCCTGGTGCTGGCATGCTCAGTCCTTTCTCGTCTCACTTACATGTTGAGAACACTCACAGGACAGCAGGGCTGAAAGCCGAGGGGCAGCTCTGGACTCTGCTGAGTAGGGACGGTAGACTGGAGGGAGAGCTCAGCAGCAGCCTCAGCTGTCACCCATCGGCCTTTTGCCCGATCTGCGTGCCCTGCAATCAATTCAGCAGCTAAACCTGCTTCCCTATGCACCGTGCACGTGCTGGTAAATTGGAATTATTGCCAGGTAGTCCTGCTGAGGATTCTCCATGAGCCCCAGGGAAGGTGAACCTTGCAGGGATTAAGACTAAGGCCCCGACCATAGCACTGACCCTTGGGAGGACCAGGTCACCACACTCAGAAGAGAGGCTGTTACGTACACAAGCCCACCTCAGCTCCAGACCCCAGACATCTAAGCACTGACATTCAGATGCAGGCACGGAGCTTCCCAGTAGTGAGGCCAGGCCGGGTCTCTACCCAGGTCCCCGTAGTCCTAGCGTACACAGAACATGGTCAGGTCTAAATCTTCTTATTCTAGACAACACATGGTCAGCTCTAAACATAATCAGTAGACAGGACATGCAGAGGTCTAAATCTACCATGTAGACACAACTTGATCATGTTTAAACTAGCTTAGGGCTGATCTCATAGGGGGTACAGATCACACACATGGGTCTCTCATCTTTGGACACCCACATCAGGAAACTGAACAAAATCTTTGTCATTAAACATTTCAACAGGCAAAACAGAAATGTTCCCAATGTCTCTGGCCACCTGATGGTCAGCATCCACGGGCGAGCCACGAACTTCTTAGAGTGCAGCCCAGTCTGCTGCCAGGACAGACAAGAAGTGGCCTGATTCCAGCCTCCCAGGCTTCCAGAAGGAGGCGGCCACACTGCAAGCCAGGTCAGGAGAGTCCTGCATGGTCCAGGCAGGGAGATCCGGTCTGTCCATTCGGCTGGCCGATTCCGGGTGGGGCGCTCAGGGCCGCTGAGACCCCTGCACTCAGGTCCTGCTTCCCTGCAGCGTGTGCGTGTGCGTGTGCATGTGCGTGTGTGTGTGTGTGTAGAGGGGGCGGTGGCTGACGGCTCCCATAGTTCCCAACCCGGGCACCGCACTGTCTTCGAGGGGAGGCACGGGGAGAGTTAGGGGCACAGAAGCCGTTGGAGAGGAGAACCCACCGCGGAACTCCTTGCATACTGGCTCGCCCCACCCGGACACCCGCCTGCCCATCGTGGGCCGCATGTCGCCCCCCAGTCCCCCACCCCCGAGGGCTGGGTGACTGCTCTTTCAACAGCACAGGGTCTCACATGAAGGAGACCCAGTGGGGACTGTCAGCCCCCGACTCCTGATGCTGTGTTTGGGGAGAATGAACCCCCTTGACTGGGCGATGGGACCCTGTGAGGAAAGAGGTGTCGGCCCGATCCAAGTCGGGGCCTGGCTGAGATATGAGAAAACAGGAGCCAAGGGCAGGGCCTGGAGGCCAGGCCAACAGGAGGGGCACCCCCGGCCTTGGCCAGGCTCTCCAACGGTGACATTGTTGCTTTAGGGGACCTGGGACAGGTGACTGAATGTAATGGGAGTCTAAACTGGACCCTGAATGGGGCTTAAAGAAGGTGTGAAGGATGTTACTGAGACAGTGACAGTCATTGGAAGACAAACTCTGTGTCAGGATATCCTGCTCCGTCCATTTAAATCCCTGAGATCTGTGACCTTTACGTGGCTACGCAGGATTGTTAGAGCAGCTGCGTGCGGATATATCTGGGGCACAATTCAGTCTGCAGCCAACTTGCAAGTGGTTCCAGCAAACACACAGCTGTGCGCACAGGCAGGCACAGCACACACACAAACATATGCACGTGCACAGCACAAATATATTCACACACTAGCATGTGAACACACATGCACCCATATGCCCATGCACACACTAATGTGTGCAAGTTCACATACCTATGCACATGCACAGCATATGTATGCAAACAGGCACATGCACACGCATAGCACACACACAGGGAATAAAGTGAATCCGTAAAGCATTAATTCCTGAACACAAGTGAAGCTGACATGTATTTTTCCCTTTTCTTAGCCTTGATGTTTTCCACAACAAAAAGTTTAAGAAAAAAGTTAATGGCAAATGACTTTTGATTCATAGGACTTTCTGATTTTATTCCACAAATATTATGACAGTAGAAATGAATGTAGATATTACATGTGTCCACTAATGGATGAATGGAGAAGAAAAACACGGTCCATCAATACAAGGAAAGGCTATTCAGCCTAAAAAGCAAGTCAATTCTGACACAGGATGCAGCAGGGATGAACCTTGAGGGCATTATGCTCAGTGATGTAAGCTAGACACAAAAAAACAAACAGTGCTTGATCCACTCATACAAGGCCCCTAGAGCAGTCGGAAATATAGAGACAGAAAGTAGGATGTTGAGGGCCAGAGGCTGAGGGAGGGACAATGGGGAGTGAGTGTTTAATGGGGACTGTTTCAATTTTGCAAGATGAAAAAGTTCTGGAGGATGATGGTGGTCAGGTTTGCACAACAGTGTGAATTACTTCCTGACCCTGAAATGTGCACTTAAAAATGCTTAAGATAGTACATTTTATGTTATGTGTACCAGACCACAATTTTTAAAACTTTTCAAAAAACAACAGGAAATAGTCCATGAATACCACAAGATGCACAACTTCACTAACAACAGAGGGATTAAAGCCATAAGCAAAATACTGTGCATACACCTACCAGAATGGCAGACATGAAAGACATAGTATCAAACATCAGCAGGATGTGGAGCAATGGAAAGCCTGGTACGCAACGGGGGGATGCAACCACTTCTGAAGCAATCGGGCCTCAGATAGCGAAGTCCGTGCACAGAGACCCACAGTGCTCCTCCCAGTTGAACACAAACCCACCAGCCCTGCACCAGGACACACGGACATGGACTTGCAGCCACAGGAGCCAAACCTGAAGGAACCTGAAGGCCATCACAGACGGATGCAGAAATGAACCATGCACGCTCCTATGAAGGAATATTCCACAGCAATGGAGTACATTTTGTTTAAAGGTAGTAAAACTATAAAAATTATTTTTTAAAGAAAACTATATTTACAAGATGAAAGAATCTATAATTCTGGCACCTAGGGATTGTCGAATGCTCCTAAAAATAGATTGCTGTGGAAACGTTTATTATAGGGAAATTGACATATTCTCTAGGAAGGACGGGGTGAATGGGCCTGCTACATTTTCTACATTGAAGACATGTACAGGTTTTGATTCTACTTCTGTTAAATCAAGTGGGGCTTCACTGGATTTCTGCTACTGCGGAGATAATCAAATTCTGGGTAGGGGTCAGGAGAAAATTAGTCATAGGTGTTCTTGTGTAATAATTACTGTTGAAAGTGTAAATGATCCATTTACCAGTAAGACTGAGAATAGAATAACTGCTACATTACTTCATATGAGATGATCGTCTGTGCTATTCTTCCTGGAGCTCCAGTGAGTGAGTATTTTGAATGTGAAGTTCATCCAGATCTGAGGATGGAATAAATGGCTAGGTGTGATATGGCTAATAGAAATAATATGCCTACATTTATACTAATTAGTGGATAAGATATGGGAAGAGGAATTCATGTTGTGAGAGCCAGGGTTAAGGCTAGCATTGGGGCAATAATATATAAATTGATGATGTTGATGGACATAGTGGTTCTTTAATAAGTAATTTGAACGCCTCAGCAATGGGTTGTAATCATCCATGGGGGCTGACGATTTTTGGCCCTTTCTGGATTTGTATATAGCCTAGGATTTTCCATTTAGTTAATATGAGGAATGCTATGGTGAATTAAATTGGGTAATTTGTGAAAGAATGTTGATTATAAACATATTCTTAGGAAGAGGACTTGAACCAGTGCAGAAAAAGTTTCAGTTTTACATAATTACCGGGCTCTGCCAGCGTAACGAACCCTGTTCTACAGTAGGGTATGTATAAATTAATTGAATGTAGATTATATCATCATTTAGTTTGAAGACATTTTGTAAAGGAAGCCGTATTGCTCTTGTCCTTTCATACTGGAAGAAATCTGCAATAGACAGAAACCAACCAGGATGACTCCAGTCTGAACTCAGATCACGTGAGACTTTAATCGTTGAACAAACAGACAATTAATAGCAGTTATACCGTTGAAATGTCGTGATCCAGCATCAAGGTCATAAACCATATTGCCCATATGAACTCCAGAATACAATTACACTGTTATCCCTAGTAAAACTTGTTCCATTGACCAGTGTTTTAGAAGAACAGGTGATAAAGCATTTTGACTAGCTGGCCTAAATTTTAATCACTCAGAAGTGGTTTTATTCTCCAAAAAATAAATGGCGCATGGGCTCAAGACACACCGTCTTCAGTAGTTGTGGCGTGCAGACTCAGTAGTTGTGGCCCAATGGCTTAGTTGTTCCGTGGCACGTGAGATCTTCCCGGACCGGGGATCGAACCGGGTCCCATAGTTCATTGGCAGGCGAATTCTTAATCACTGCATCACCAGGGAAGTCCCAGATTCGCAGTCTCCCTGTTAATATACCTTAAGCCCAAAGAATCCATGGAAAATTGTTAGAGAAAATAAGGCAATAAAAGATTGTAAGGACTATAACAGAAGCATATAGTACACAGTTCATATAGACACATCCCAAGCAGTTACAAAGTATATTAAAAGGGAGGCTGCAATTTTAAAAGAATAAGGAAAATTATACCCACAAACTCCCAATCTTTCCTGAAACGTTGCAATCTGAAACCCCATTGTAGGAAGCAGAAGATTCCAGGAGATATTCTACAAATGAAGGACTCCAAACCCTGTGGTTGGATAAGGAATTCTGGAAGGAAGGTATCCTCACCCAAGGAGAGCAGGTTCCTATACTTCTCTAACATCACATCCCTGTACAATTCCCATTGATCTTGGTCCAGGCATTCTCACTCCTCTTGACAGAAATCTATGGCCACATCCTGGAATGTCAGCAGTCCCTGAAATTAAACGTACACATGCCATGTGGCCACGGGAAGAGTTCATAATATGACCCAAGAAGAAAACAGCAAGTTAAGGAAGGTTTTAATTTAGAAGAGTGTCTTCAATTATCCACTAATACATATATATATATATATATATATATATATATATATATATATATATATATATACAATTTCTTTTTTTACAAAGTGACTTTCTCTACCTTATTTCTACCTACAAGAAAAGAGTATGGCATGTGAGCCACAAAACCAGTATAGAGACTATACTTGTCTGAAAAAGAAATGATAAAATGATGGTTTCAACACAGGCATATGCATTTTTGAGTGTTTTATTTATATCAAACTGGATAAAATGTGTGTATTTCTCATAGAGAAAAGACCTGTCGAGGTAGAAATGTACCTTTCAACTCTTCATGGGTACACGAGTACACTGGGGAGATTGTAAAAGTGCAGATTGTGATTCAGTAGGTCCGGTGGGCCTGAGTTCTATTTTTTTAACAAGCTCATTTTTAACTAGTGATGCCACAGTCTCTGATTCATTAACCACAACTGTGAATATCAGAGACATAATTAGAAAGGTAAAAATTCATATTTAATTTTGAACTTAAAGTGTTTTATGGATTTTACACCTTTAATAGAATAGTGAGCACAGCAGCAACAATCATTTGTGAGTATTTACTATAGACTGTGTATCTTTCTAATTTTTTTGGGTAGGATTCCAGGAAAAAGGCCTGGGCTGCGGCCACAATGGGCATGGCCCCCAGGCCGGGCCGCCCCTCCAGGACCCCCGACGGGGCCCTGCGCTCCTGGCGGCGCCCTCCCCCGCCGCCCCGCTCCCTCCCGGAAGGCCTCGGGGCAGAGCGGTCCCACCCACTGCGCGCTGAATAGAGCCCGCGTTTCCTCAGAGCTGGAACTCCCGGCTCAGGCGGGGTCTCTTCCCTCCGCCTTCACGGAACTGCCCCGTAGCCCGAGGGGAGGGCAACCTCACTGAGGCTGCCGGCTCTGGAGGTGCCCCGGCTGCCGAAGCCATGACAGTCGCGGGGACGGCGGGCCGGGTAAGTGGGCGCCGACCCTCCGCCTGGTCCGGTGCCCGGGCAGCAGCACAAGACCAGCTTCTGAGGGGCAGGGGTTCGCTGCCACCCGCCGCAGCTGTGCAGAAAGAGCGGCCTCCAGCGTCTGGTCCCCGGGAACTTCGGTCCGTCCTCTCGCCCCTGCCCTCGTCCTGGCTCGCGAGGCCTGGTGGGCGTGAGGAGGGGGTCGGCCTGAGCGTCCTGAGGGGAAACGGGGCAAGGGAGGCGCAGGGTCCGGCTGCAGCGTCATCGCCCCTCTTCCCGACTGCGGGGAAAGCGGCTGAAAACTCCTCCCGAGGCGCGCAGGCCCCTTATTCAGCCGAGACCCTCTGCGCTCCTTCCTCCCTGAGCTAAAGTACCGGGGGGAGGGGACAGGGCAGGGAACTGACGCAGGTAATGGGGAACATCAAAAGGTGATTGTTAACTAAGGAAAACCAGCTCTCCCAAGGTGAGGAATGCGGCGCTTTTCTTTGCCTGGGCTCACTGAATTCCTTCCTTTGATATGCACCTCAGCTCTCTGGGGCCTGCATTCTGTATTTGCATATCCTGAGTGCCTCAGGGCCCGCCGGCTCACATTGGAGGGCTGCAAGTGCTGAAGACTGTGACATCCTTTGTTTACTGATAGGGCAAGAACTATTCCATTTCTCACAGGCTTGAGGGGCAGACAGTGGAAAAAAGTCAGAGAATCTCACTCGGCCTGTACTTTGGTTTACATATAGATAATATTTATACTTAACTGTGCTAATAGAGGTTCTCAAGTCCAATCAACTTGTACTACTGCCCTCTATGTATCAATTTCATCAATATCATAAGATAAATGCCTATAGAATTGACTTAATCCGTTTAAATAGGATAATGATTTTTAAAGGAAACATAATAGAAATATAACAACGAAACCTTTACCACTAAAGGCTGGGTCTGGAACACCCTAAATAAATGTTCCATTGTTAAAATATTGAAAGATGTAGTCAATAGAAATATCAACAAAAATGACAAATAATAAGGGTAGCAGAATCTGGAAATGTTCTATCTTTATCATTAAAGTGGCAGAAAATCATTTATTAGTAGGCACTGGGGGCAGAAGATGCCTGATTTTCTATCTGTGTCATATTTGTGCAGTTGTTTCAACAAGTAACTTAAAGACAAAATGGAAAAACAAGGAGGTTTGTGCCTGAGATCATGTTGATGTGAAACCAGGGATGGCCACCTTGTGCCAGGTGAGTTAAGTTTACCTGGCAGGTAGACCGCAGAGCTCCTGGGAAGCAAGGGTTGAAATTTTTCTGCTGGGTGCCCCTTAGGTTCTGTGACTTGACTGACTGTGAGTCATGTTTCGGGAAAGACCTGATCACAGGAAAAGGGTGGGAATAGAGTGATTTGGGGAGCAGCTAACCACATTCATCACAGCTCACGGCCTGAATGAATTTTAAAGAAACAGGAAAACAAATGCTTCTTATGGAATCAGAGAATGTGAGGGCTGGACAATCCCAGAAAATGAGGAACACCCATCCCATTTTGCAGATGACAAAACAGAGGTCCAGCAAGGTGAAATCCCTCACCCAAGTTGCACCCGTCTCTCCTCCCCACTACGTGGTTCATGAAAGCAGGACTCTTCCTGTCTTGATCACTGCTGAAGCCCAAAAAGGGCCAGGCATCTAGCAGCTGCTCCAAAAATGTGGGTTGACTGTAGGAACAATGCTATTTCTTTCTTTCTCACTCTTCTTCAGGATTGTGCCAAGAACTCCCCAGGTTGCAATGTAATTCGATAAATGTAAATATTAATTGAGTTTTGTTGTGATGAGGACTTAGGCTTTGAAGGTAACAGACTTGGTTCAGATCTTGGTTCTGCCACTCCATAGCTGTTTGGCTTTGGGAAAATTACTAAACCTCTCTGAGATTATTTCCTCCTTTGTAAAGTGGGGATAAATCTATCTGAGCCAGCAGAGCACCTGCATGAGAGATGTGCACTAAATATTGGTCTTTCTCACTCTCTTACGCCATCTCTGTGTTCTTCCCAGAGAAGCTGTACTGAAGGATATAGTACTTTTGTTTAAAATAGTTAACTAATTAATTAATTAATTTGTTTTTGGCTGCGTTGGGTCTTCGTTGCTATGCGCAGGCTTTCTCTAGTTGCAGCAAGCGGGGGCTACTCTTTGTTGCGGTGCGCGGGCTTCTCATTGCGGTGGCTTCTCTTGCTAGCCTTAACCCCAATGCTAGCCTTAACCATGGCTCTCACAACATGAATTCCTCTTCCCATATCTTATCCACTAATTAATATAAATGTAGGCATATTATTTCTATTAGCCATATCACACCTAGCCATTTACTCCATCCTCAGATCTGGATGAACTTCACATTCAAAATACACACTCACTGGAGCTCTAGGAACAATAGCACAGACAATCATCTCCTATGAAGTAATGTAGCAGTTATTCTATTCTCAGTCTTACTGATAAATGGATCATTTACACTTTCAACAGTAATTATTACACAAGAACACCTATGACTAATTTTCTCCTGACCCCTACCCAGAATTTGATTATCTCCGCAGTAGCAGAAATCCAATGAAGCCCCACTTGATTTAACGGAAGTAGCATCAAAACCTGTATATGTCTTCAATGTAGAAAATGTAGCAGGCCCATTCACCCCGTCCCTCCTAGAGAATATGTCAATTTCCCTATAATAAACATTTCCACAGCAATCTATTTTTAAGAGCATTCGACAATCCCTAGGTGCCAGAATTATATACAGCCCAAGTCATCATTAAAACACATCTAACAATCTCCTTTCTATGAATTTGAGCCTCCTACCTACAATTTTGATATGATCAACGCATACATCTCTTATGAAAAGTTTTTTTACGACTAACATTAACCCTATGTATATGAGAGTTTTCACTACTTGTCATCATACCAGGCAACCCACCACAAATTTAAGAAATATGTCTGACAAAAGAGTTACTTTGATAGAGTAAATCATAGAGGTTTCAATGCTCTTATTCCTGGAATTGAATTCTTCCTAATAATTTTACATTCTCCATGCTACCTACCACATTACACCACATGCTATATAGTAAAGTTCTCTAAGTAAGCTACAGGCCCATACCCCCAAAATATTTTTGTATATCCTTCCTGTGCTAATAAACTCTCATTGTTTTTACCATCATTCTACTGACCATTTTCTCAGGAAATATAATTGTATAACAAGCTCACACTGGTTAATGGTATCCCCATTCTAATAAAAAACATGAACCCATAAGCTACAGAAGCATCCAACAAATATTTCCTAAAACAGTCCACCACATCAATACTACTTATAATGGCTATTATCATTAATCTAATATACTCTGGTCAAAGAGCACAGTGAATAACAAGAATCTTTAATCCAGGAGCATCCACCCTCATGACAATCGCCCTTGTCACAAAAGTAGGACTTTCCCCATTTCACTTCTGAGTGCCTGAAGTCACACGAGGCATCCCATGAACAGCAGACCTGATGCTATCAACATGACAAAATTGCACCCCTATCAGTTTTATACCACATGTCACCATCCATCAACCTAAATATACTATTAATCATAGTGATATTATAAATCATAGCTGGAGGCTGAGGCAGACTTCGCCATACTCACCTGGAAAATATTACACCCTCCTCATCAATTGCCCATATAGGATGAATAACAGCTATTATAATGTATATTCAGATTATAACAATCCTAAACATACTAATTTATATCATAACAACACTATCTTCTTCTTATTTATGCCCAGATCATGTACTACAAGAGTATCATTATCACACACATGAGATAAAACACCTCCCATCACAATCATTTTCCTCACCATTATAGTATCATTAGGACATCGCCCATCACTATCAGGCTTTCTACGCAAATGAATAATTATCCAAGAGATAACAAAAACGACAACATCATTCTACCAACACTAATAGCCACCATAGCAGTCCTCAGCATATATTTCTACTTGCAGCTAACATACTCCACATCACTAACTATATTCCCTTCATTAAACAACACAAACACAAAACAATTTCAACATACAAAGAAATAACCTTCCTATCGTTACCAATCATAATACCCTCACGGTTACTACACACAACACCCATTCTATCGGTGCTGGACTAGGAATTTAGGTTAGTTCAGACCAAGAGCTTTCAAAACCCTAAACAAGTGAAATTGACTTAATTCCTAAAAATAAGGATTGCAAGACTTTATTCTACATCAATTGAATGTAAAGCAAACACTGTATTGAAGCCAAATCTTTACGAGATTGATGAGTTTTAACCCCAGGAAACTTTAGTTAACAGGCAAATCCTCTAGTCAACTGGCTTCAGTCTACTTCTCCTTCATTTGAGAAAGAAAAAAAGAAAAAAAAAAGGCAGGATAATCACTGGCAGAATTGAAGCTGCTTCTCTGAAGTTACAATTCAATTTGTTGATTCACCACAGGGTTTGCCAGAAAGAGGGCTCAATCTCTGTCTTCAGATTTACAGTCTAATGCTAACTCAGTCATTTTACCTCTGTTCATACACTGCTGTATATTTTCAACAAATCACAAAGATATCGGCATTTTATATTTACTATTTGGTGCTTGAGCTGGAGTAGCAGGCAGCACCTTAATTATATTAATCCAGGCTGAGCTATGCTGACCTGGACCGCTACTTGGAGATGCCCAAATCTGTAAGGTTGTCATAACAGTCCCTGCACTTGTAATAATTTTCTTTATAGCTGTACCCGTTATGATTGCAGGCTTTTGAAAACTGACTTGGGCCACTAATAACTCGGACACCTGAAGTAGCATTTCCCCCAATAAATCATATAAACTTTTGCCTACTTCCCCCATCATTCTTACTCCTACTCATATCACCAATAGTAGAAGCTGGTTCTGGTACCAGTGGGACCGTGTATTCAGCTCTAGCCTGCAATCTGGCCCATGCAGGAGCCTCTGTCGACCTAACTGTTTTCTCCTTACATTTAGCAGGTGTCTCCTCAATTCTTGGTATTATTACTTTTATTACTATAGTCTTTAATACAAAACCAGCAGTCATATCCCAATACCAAACACCATTATTTGTTTAATCTTCCACAACTATAGCCATATTACTATAATTACCAATCTCAGTCCAAGCAGCCAGAATTGCCATGCTGTTAAGAGATAGAAATCTAAACACTACTTTCTTTGACCCGGCAGGAGGAGACCGAATCCTATACCAACACCTCTTTTGATACTTTGCTCACCCTGAAGTCTGTATTCATGGCCTAACAGGGTTTGTTATAAACTCACATATCATTACATACTATTTAGGACAAAAATTGCCTTTCAGCTATCTGGGAATAGTATGAGTCATGTCCACTGGTTTTTTAGGAGTTCTCTTGTGGGCCCATCATATGTTTACCATAGGGATAGCTGTGGACTCAGGAGCACACTTTGCATCAGCTACCGTAATTACTTCTATCCCTACAGGAGTAAAAGTATCTAGCTGATTAGCAACTCTTTATTTAATTTTTCTTTTTCTTTTCTTTTTTTTTTTTTTTTTGGCTGAGTTGGGTCTTGGTTGCTGCGCATGGGCTTTCTCTGTTTGCGGTGAGCGGCAGCTACTCTTCGTTGCGGTGTGCGGCCCTTTCATTGCAGTGGCTTCTCTTGTTGCAGAGCACGGCCTCTAGGCGCGTGGGCTTCAGTAGTGGTGGCTTGCGGGCTCTAGAGGGCAGGCTCAGTAGTTGTGGCACACGGGCTTTTTGCTCCGCGGCATGTGGAATCTTCCCAGACAAGGGCTCGAACCCGTGTCCCCTGCATTGGCAGACGAATTCTTAACCACTGCGTCACCAGGGAAGTCCCTGGTTAGCAACTGTTCACGGAGGTAATACTATATGACCTCCCACTATATTATGAGTTTTAGGCTTTAGTTTTTCTTTTTACAGTAGGTGGTTTGACAGGAATCATCTTAGCCAACTCATCCCCAGACATTGTCCTCCAGGATATATACTATGTAGTAGCACACTTCCATGACCTAATGTCCATGGGAGCAGTCTTCACTATTATAGGAGGCTTTCTACACTGATTCCCACTATTCTCAGGTTATACAGTTAACTCAGCATGAGCAAAAATTCACTTCACAAGTATATTTGTAGTAGTAAATATGACTTCCTGCAGCACTTTCGTGGCCTCTCAGGGATGTCACTACGTTAGTCTGAGTACCCTGAGGCACACACAACATGAAATATTTTGTCTTTAGGCTCATTCATCTCAGTAGCAGCAGTAATGCTAATAATCTTCATACTTTGAAAAGCATTTGTGTCTAAACAAGAAGTCTTAGCAGTGGAAATTGCTACTCCTAACCTAGAATGGTTACACGGATGTCCTCCACCATATCCTACGTTTCAAGATCCTACCTATGTAAATGTAAAATAAGGAAGGACTCAAGTCCTTTTCAACCAGTTTCAAGCCAACACCATAACAATTATGTCTTCCTCAATAAATGAGATAAAAGTAAAAAGTGATGTAGCTTTGTCAAAGTTAAATGATAGGCTAAAATCCTGTATATCACTAAGGCATATCAATTTCATCTAGGCTCTCAAGATACAACATCACCGATTATGGAAAAACTTTTACATTTTCTTCATCACACATTAATAGTGATTTTTAAAATAAGTTCTCTAGTCCTCTATATCATTTCACTAATATTGACATCTAAACTCATATGCATACAATAGATGCACAGGTAGAGAAAATGTGAACAATTTACTAGCTATTATTGTAATCTTAATTGCCCTATCATCATTGTGAATCCTTTACATGATACATGAAATCAATAACTCTTCCCAAACCATAAAAAACTATGGGTCAGTAATGATACTGAAGCTACAAATACACAGATTACGAAGATTTAAATGTTGACTCCTCTGTAATCCCCACATCAGAGCTAAAACCAGGAGAATAATGACTAATAGAAGTCAACAACCGAGTAGTTAGGGATAGTCATTGAATATTAGTTTCATCTGAAATCGTTGTACACTCCGGAGTTGTTCCTTCTCAGGCCTAAAAGGAGCTGCTATCCCAGGACGCCTAACTTAAAGAATCGTTATATCAACAGGATCAGGCCTATGTTGTGGACAAGAGAGCTCGTTTTCCTGAGTTCAAAGACAGGACAGAGGGATATGGCTGAGATATGGGGTGAATCTGCAGCCCATGGGGATGCACTCTCCAAGCTCCAGTATAGGAATGGGGCCTCTAGGGTCCCAGGCCACCCACCACGCCCTCTGGAGCAGGATCTGGGCAACATTCCCTGTCAGTGATGAGGCAGCCCTAGCACTTGTCACGCCCCAATGTCGTGTCCTATGTGGGCCCCATGCTCTTGGGACCACACCCCACACTCTGCAGGTCCATGCTACAGGGTCCTTCATGCCTCAGGAGTAGAGACCACACAGCAAGCAGTTCCCTCCGCAACCAGCAGGAGGAGGGGAGGAGAGCAGGGGCACCAGGGGACTCTCACTCAGACAACAACACCCCAGCGGTGGCAGCGGGGACAGTGATGATGCAGATGAGGCACAGACCAAGAGATGGGACCAGAGGACCCAAAAGGCAGCTGGTCAGGTCCTGGCTCACCTGCACCCCGGACACCTTTGTCCCGCATACACCCCCTTCCTCATACACCCTCTCCTTAAATGCAGATTCTTCAGATGCGAACAGGCAGAGCTTCAGATTGAAAGTCAGCTCTTCCAAAATGACCCGTCAGCAAACACGGCAGGATTCCACTCCAGTGGGTGCCCTGGAGTCGACAACTCAGGGATTGAAGTGGATATCGGTGCCAGGGACAGTGGGAGGGAATGGGGAATGAGACTTTCATGGTTGTGGAATTGTGGTTTTGAAGGACGAAAAGTTCTAGTGATGGTGGTGATGGCTCCACGAGAAAGTGAATCTATCTGATGCCTCAGAAACGTGCACTTAAAATGGTGATGATGGTAAAGGGTATATGACGTGTGTTTTATTTCACTTAAAATAAATTCTTAAGATAATGTCTTGTTAATTGAGATTCCATTTCGACTCCCCTTCATCACAAATGTCGGAGGCCCAGACACAGTCCCCTACCTTAGGGGCCATCACGGTACCCTCACAGAGCACGTGGGAGACCATTCTTAGGGGGGGCTAGTCTGTGCTCACCTGACCTCTGTCCAGGGGGACCCAGGCAGTGGTGACCCCCATAGATTAGACATATGATATGCTATAGTATTAATACGATACCACCAAGTGTTGTCACTCACCGGAACACAGAGCAGCAACCCACTCAAACATGCCTGACCTCATATGATTGTGACAAGATGAAGAGAAGAAAAGGAACCACAGGTTAATCAGGACAACACCCTTAATGCAGAGGTTGGAAATCTCAAAGGGGACAGGACACACTGCAGGCAAAGAGCGCATATGCGGTCTCCCCATCCATGTGCTCCTGACCCATGCAGGTATGGTGAGACCCACACAGTCCCAGCACCCTATACCTGGGGCCACACATCCACACTCACCAGGGTGACCCACCTCCCCAGACCCCTCCACCTGGGTCACATGTCCACAGTCCCAGGGTGACCTCACCTCCCCAGACCCTGCACCTGGGGTCACACGTCCCCTTGGTCAGGACACCATGGCTCTGCAGGGGGCTCCCCCAATGTGGAAACAAGCTGGGTCCCTGGGACCTCCTGGGATGGGAAAAAGTGTCAGGTGGGTCTCCTTTCCCCACACTTGTCCCAGAGTAGTCCTCCTCTTCTCACTTTGGTTCTGTGTGATTTTAACTGTTTTTACAGCTTTCATACTAGAGTTGAACACACGACCCTGGTGCTGGCATGCTCAGTCCTTTCTCGTCTCACTTACATGTTGAGAACACTCACAGGACAGCAGGGCTGAAAGCCGAGGGGCAGCTCTGGACTCTGCTGAGTAGGGACGGTAGACTGGAGGGAGAGCTCAGCAGCAGCCTCAGCTGTCACCCATCGGCCTTTTGCCCGATCTGCGTGCCCTGCAATCAATTCAGCAGCTAAACCTGCTTCCCTATGCACCGTGCACGTGCTGGTAAATTGGAATTATTGCCAGGTAGTCCTGCTGAGGATTCTCCATGAGCCCCAGGGAAGGTGAACCTTGCAGGGATTAAGACTAAGGCCCCGACCATAGCACTGACCCTTGGGAGGACCAGGTCACCACACTCAGAAGAGAGGCTGTTACGTACACAAGCCCACCTCAGCTCCAGACCCCAGACATCTAAGCACTGACATTCAGATGCAGGCACGGAGCTTCCCAGTAGTGAGGCCAGGCCGGGTCTCTACCCAGGTCCCCGTAGTCCTAGCGTACACAGAACATGGTCAGGTCTAAATCTTCTTATTCTAGACAACACATGGTCAGCTCTAAACATAATCAGTAGACAGGACATGCAGAGGTCTAAATCTACCATGTAGACACAACTTGATCATGTTTAAACTAGCTTAGGGCTGATCTCATAGGGGGTACAGATCACACACATGGGTCTCTCATCTTTGGACACCCACATCAGGAAACTGAACAAAATCTTTGTCATTAAACATTTCAACAGGCAAAACAGAAATGTTCCCAATGTCTCTGGCCACCTGATGGTCAGCATCCACGGGCGAGCCACGAACTTCTTAGAGTGCAGCCCAGTCTGCTGCCAGGACAGACAAGAAGTGGCCTGATTCCAGCCTCCCAGGCTTCCAGAAGGAGGCGGCCACACTGCAAGCCAGGTCAGGAGAGTCCTGCATGGTCCAGGCAGGGAGATCCGGTCTGTCCATTCGGCTGGCCGATTCCGGGTGGGGCGCTCAGGGCCGCTGAGACCCCTGCACTCAGGTCCTGCTTCCCTGCAGCGTGTGCGTGTGCGTGTGCATGTGCGTGTGTGTGTGTGTGTAGAGGGGGCGGTGGCTGACGGCTCCCATAGTTCCCAACCCGGGCACCGCACTGTCTTCGAGGGGAGGCACGGGGAGAGTTAGGGGCACAGAAGCCGTTGGAGAGGAGAACCCACCGCGGAACTCCTTGCATACTGGCTCGCCCCACCCGGACACCCGCCTGCCCATCGTGGGCCGCATGTCGCCCCCCAGTCCCCCACCCCCGAGGGCTGGGTGCCTGCTCTTTCAACAGCACAGGGTCTCACATGAAGGAGACCCAGTGGGGACTGTCAGCCCCCGACTCCTGATGCTGTGTTTGGGGAGAATGAACCCCCTTGACTGGGCGATGGGACCCTGTGAGGAAAGAGGTGTCGGCCCGATCCAAGTCGGGGCCTGGCTGAGATATGAGAAAACAGGAGCCAAGGGCAGGGCCTGGAGGCCAGGCCAACAGGAGGGGCACCCCCGGCCTTGGCCAGGCTCTCCAACGGTGACATTGTTGCTTTAGGGGACCTGGGACAGGTGACTGAATGTAATGGGAGTCTAAACTGGACCCTGAATGGGGCTTAAAGAAGGTGTGAAGGATGTTACTGAGACAGTGACAGTCATTGGAAGACAAACTCTGTGTCAGGATATCCTGCTCCGTCCATTTAAATCCCTGAGATCTGTGACCTTTACGTGGCTACGCAGGATTGTTAGAGCAGCTGCGTGCGGATATATCTGGGGCACAATTCAGTCTGCAGCCAACTTGCAAGTGGTTCCAGCAAACACACAGGTGTGCGCACAGGCAGGCACAGCACACACACAAACATATGCACGTGCACAGCACAAATATATTCACACACTAGCATGTGAACACACATGCACCCATATGCCCATGCACACACTAATGTGTGCAAGTTCACATACCTATGCACATGCACAGCATATGTATGCAAACAGGCACATGCACACGCATAGCACACACACAGGGAATAAAGTGAATCCGTAAAGCATTAATTCCTGAACACAAGTGAAGCTGACATGTATTTTTCCCTTTTCTTAGCCTTGATGTTTTCCACAACAAAAAGTTTAAGAAAAAAGTTAATGGCAAATGACTTTTGATTCATAGGACTTTCTGATTTTATTCCACAAATATTATGACAGTAGAAATGAATGTAGATATTACATGTGTCCACTAATGGATGAATGGAGAAGAAAAACACGGTCCATCAATACAAGGAAAGGCTATTCAGCCTAAAAAGCAAGTCAATTCTGACACAGGATGCAGCAGGGATGAACCTTGAGGGCATTATGCTCAGTGATGTAAGCTAGACACAAAAAAACAAACAGTGCTTGATCCACTCATACAAGGCCCCTAGAGCAGTCGGAAATATAGAGACATAAAGTAGGATGTTGAGGGCCAGAGGCTGAGGGAGGGGCAATGGGGAGTGAGTGTTTAATGGGGACTGTTTCAATTTTGCAAGATGAAAAAGTTCTGCAGGATGATGGTGGTCAGGTTTGCACAACAGTGTGAATTACTTCCTGACCCTGAAATGTGCACTTAAAAATGCTTAAGATAGTACATTTTATGTTATGTGTACCAGACCACAATTTTTAAAACTTTTCAAAAAACAACAGGAAATAGTCCATGAATACCACAAGATGCACAACTTCACTAACAACAGAGGGATTAAAGCCATAAGCAAAATACTGTGCATACACCTACCAGAATGGCAGACATGAAAGACATAGTATCAAACATCAGCAGGATGTGGAGCAATGGAAAGCCTGGTACGCAACGGGGGGATGCAACCACTTCTGAAGCAATCGGGCCTCAGATAGCGAAGTCCGTGCACAGAGACCCACAGTGCTCCTCCCAGTTGAACACAAACCCACCAGCCCTGCACCAGGACACACGGACATGGACTTGCAGCCACAGGAGCCAAACCTGAAGGAACCTGAAGGCCATCACAGACGGATGCAGAAATGAACCATGCACGCTCCTATGAAGGAATATTCCACAGCAATGGAGTACATTTTGTTTAAAGGTAGTAAAACTATAAAAATTATTTTTTAAAGAAAACTATATTTACAAGATGAAAGAATCTATAATTCTGGCACCTAGGGATTGTCGAATGCTCCTAAAAATAGATTGCTGTGGAAACGTTTATTATAGGGAAATTGACATATTCTCTAGGAAGGACGGGGTGAATGGGCCTGCTACATTTTCTACATTGAAGACATGTACAGGTTTTGATTCTACTTCTGTTAAATCAAGTGGGGCTTCACTGGATTTCTGCTACTGCGGAGATAATCAAATTCTCGGTAGGGGTCAGGAGAAAATTAATCATAGGTGTTCTTGTGTAATAATTACTGTTGAAAGTGTAAATGATCCATTTACCAGTAAGACTGAGAATAGAATAACTGCTACATTACTTCATATGAGATGATCGTCTGTGCTATTGTTCCTGGAGCTCCAGTGAGTGAGTATTTTGAATGTGAAGTTCATCCAGATCTGAGGATGGAATAAATGGCTAGGTGTGATATGGCTAATAGAAATAATATGCCTACATTTATACTAATTAGTGGATAAGATATGGGAAGAGGAATTCATGTTGTGAGAGCCAGGGTTAAGGCTAGCATTGGGGCAATAATATATAAATTGATGATGTTGATGGACATAGTGGTTCTTTAATAAGTAATTTGAACGCCTCAGCAATGGGTTGTAATCATCCATGGGGGCTGACGACTTTTGGCCCTTTCTGGATTTGTATATAGCCTAGGATTTTCCATTTAGTTAATATGAGGAATGCTATGGTGAATTAAATTGGGTAATTTGTGAAAGAATGTTGATTATAAACATATTCTTAGGAAGAGGACTTGAACCAGTGCAGAAAAAGTTTCAGTTTTACATAATTACCGGGCTCTGCCAGCGTAACGAACCCTGTTCTACAGTAGGGTATGTATAAATTAATTGAATGTAGATTATATCATCATTTAGTTTGAAGACATTTTGTAAAGGAAGCCGTATTGCTCTTGTCCTTTCATACTGGAAGAAATCTGCAATAGACAGAAACCAACCAGGATGACTCCAGTCTGAACTCAGATCACGTGAGACTTTAATCGTTGAACAAACAGACAATTAATAGCAGTTATACCGTTGAAATGTCGTGATCCAGCATCAAGGTCATAAACCATATTGCCCATATGAACTCCAGAATACAATTACACTGTTATCCCTAGTAAAACTTGTTCCATTGACCAGTGTTTTAGAAGAACAGGTGATAAAGCATTTTGACTAGCTGGCCTAAATTTTAATCACTCAGAAGTGGTTTTATTCTCCAAAAAATAAATGGCGCATGGGCTCAAGACACACCGTCTTCAGTAGTTGTGGCGTGCAGACTCAGTAGTTGTGGCCCAATGGCTTAGTTGTTCCGTGGCACGTGAGATCTTCCCGGACCGGGGATCGAACCGGGTCCCATAGTTCATTGGCAGGCGAATTCTTAATCACTGCATCACCAGGGAAGTCCCAGATTCGCAGTCTCCCTGTTAATATACCTTAAGCCCAAAGAATCCATGGAAAATTGTTAGAGAAAATAAGGCAATAAAAGATTGTAAGGACTATAACAGAAGCATATAGTACACAGTTCATATAGACACATCCCAAGCAGTTACAAAGTATATTAAAAGGGAGGCTGCAATTTTAAAAGAATAAGGAAAATTATACCCACAAACTCCCAATCTTTCCTGAAACGTTGCAATCTGAAACCCCATTGTAGGAAGCAGAAGATTCCAGGAGATATTCTACAAATGAAGGACTCCAAACCCTGTGGTTGGATAAGGAATTCTGGAAGGAAGGTATCCTCACCCAAGGAGAGCAGGTTCCTATACTTCTCTAACATCACATCCCTGTACAATTCCCATTGATCTTGGTCCAGGCATTCTCACTCCTCTTGACAGAAATCTATGGCCACATCCTGGAATGTCAGCAGTCCCTGAAATTAAACGTACACATGCCATGTGGCCACGGGAAGAGTTCATAATATGACCCAAGAAGAAAACAGCAAGTTAAGGAAGGTTTTAATTTAGAAGAGTGTCTTCAATTATCCACTAATACATATATATATATATATATATATATATATATATATATATATATATATATATATATATATATACAATTTCTTTTTTTACAAAGTGACTTTCTCTACCTTATTTCTACCTACAAGAAAAGAGTATGGCATGTGAGCCACAAAACCAGTATAGAGACTATACTTGTCTGAAAAAGAAATGATAAAATGATGGTTTCAACACAGGCATATGCATTTTTGAGTGTTTTATTTATATCAAACTGGATAAAATGTGTGTATTTCTCATAGAGAAAAGACCTGTCGAGGTAGAAATGTACCTTTCAACTCTTCATGGGTACACGAGTACACTGGGGAGATTGTAAAAGTGCAGATTGTGATTCAGTAGGTCCGGTGGGCCTGAGTTCTATTTTTTTAACAAGCTCATTTTTAACTAGTGATGCCACAGTCTCTGATTCATTAACCACAACTGTGAATATCAGAGACATAATTAGAAAGGTAAAAATTCATATTTAATTTTGAACTTAAAGTGTTTTATGGATTTTACACCTTTAATAGAATAGTGAGCACAGCAGCAACAATCAT
Source organism: Balaenoptera physalus (assembly GCF_965194825.1). NCBI lineage: Eukaryota > Metazoa > Chordata > Mammalia > Artiodactyla > Balaenopteridae > Balaenoptera > Balaenoptera physalus. The sequence goes on from NC_138890.1 coordinate 40,796,760, forward strand.
TTGTGAGTATTTACTATAGACTGTGTATCTTTCTAATTTTTTTGGGTAGGATTCCAGGAAAAAGGCCTGGGCTGCGGCCACAATGGGCATGGCCCCCAGGCCGGGCCGCCCCTCCAGGACCCCCGACGGGGCCCTGCGCTCCTGGCGGCGCCCTCCCCCGCCGCCCCGCTCCCTCCCGGAAGGCCTCGGGGCAGAGCGGTCCCACCCACTGCGCGCTGAATAGAGCCCGCGTTTCCTCAGAGCTGGAACTCCCGGCTCAGGCGGGGTCTCTTCCCTCCGCCTTCACGGAACTGCCCCGTAGCCCGAGGGGAGGGCAACCTCACTGAGGCTGCCGGCTCTGGAGGTGCCCCGGCTGCCGAAGCCATGACAGTCGCGGGGACGGCGGGCCGGGTAAGTGGGCGCCGACCCTCCGCCTGGTCCGGTGCCCGGGCAGCAGCACAAGACCAGCTTCTGAGGGGCAGGGGTTCGCTGCCACCCGCCGCAGCTGTGCAGAAAGAGCGGCCTCCAGCGTCTGGTCCCCGGGAACTTCGGTCCGTCCTCTCGCCCCTGCCCTCGTCCTGGCTCGCGAGGCCTGGTGGGCGTGAGGAGGGGGTCGGCCTGAGCGTCCTGAGGGGAAACGGGGCAAGGGAGGCGCAGGGTCCGGCTGCAGCGTCATCGCCCCTCTTCCCGACTGCGGGGAAAGCGGCTGAAAACTCCTCCCGAGGCGCGCAGGCCCCTTATTCAGCCGAGACCCTCTGCGCTCCTTCCTCCCTGAGCTAAAGTACCGGGGGGAGGGGACAGGGCAGGGAACTGACGCAGGTAATGGGGAACATCAAAAGGTGATTGTTAACTAAGGAAAACCAGCTCTCCCAAGGTGAGGAATGCGGCGCTTTTCTTTGCCTGGGCTCACTGAATTCCTTCCTTTGATATGCACCTCAGCTCTCTGGGGCCTGCATTCTGTATTTGCATATCCTGAGTGCCTCAGGGCCCGCCGGCTCACATTGGAGGGCTGCAAGTGCTGAAGACTGTGACATCCTTTGTTTACTGATAGGGCAAGAACTATTCCATTTCTCACAGGCTTGAGGGGCAGACAGTGGAAAAAAGTCAGAGAATCTCACTCGGCCTGTACTTTGGTTTACATATAGATAATATTTATACTTAACTGTGCTAATAGAGGTTCTCAAGTCCAATCAACTTGTACTACTGCCCTCTATGTATCAATTTCATCAATATCATAAGATAAATGCCTATAGAATTGACTTAATCCGTTTAAATAGGATAATGATTTTTAAAGGAAACATAATAGAAATATAACAACGAAACCTTTACCACTAAAGGCTGGGTCTGGAACACCCTAAATAAATGTTCCATTGTTAAAATATTGAAAGATGTAGTCAATAGAAATATCAACAAAAATGACAAATAATAAGGGTAGCAGAATGTGGAAATGTTCTATCTTTATCATTAAAGTGGCAGAAAATCATTTATTAGTAGGCACTGGGGGCAGAAGATGCCTGATTTTCTATCTGTGTCATATTTGTGCAGTTGTTTCAACAAGTAACTTAAAGACAAAATGGAAAAACAAGGAGGTTTGTGCCTGAGATCATGTTGATGTGAAACCAGGGATGGCCACCTTGTGCCAGGTGAGTTAAGTTTACCTGGCAGGTAGACCGCAGAGCTCCTGGGAAGCAAGGGTTGAAATTTTTCTGCTGGGTGCCCCTTAGGTTCTGTGACTTGACTGACTGTGAGTCATGTTTCGGGAAAGACCTGATCACAGGAAAAGGGTGGGAATAGAGTGATTTGGGGAGCAGCTAACCACATTCATCACAGCTCACGGCCTGAATGAATTTTAAAGAAACAGGAAAACAAATGCTTCTTATGGAATCAGAGAATGTGAGGGCTGGACAATCCCAGAAAATGAGGAACACCCATCCCATTTTCCAGATGACAAAACAGAGGTCCAGCAAGGTGAAATCCCTCACCCAAGTTGTACCCGTCTCTCCTCCCCACTACGTGGTTCATGAAAGCAGAACTCTTCCTTTCTTGATCACTGCTGAAGCCCAAAAAGGGCCAGGCATCTAGCAGCTGCTCCAAAAATGTGGGTTGACTGTAGGAACAATGCTATTTCTTTCTTTCTCACTCTTCTTCAGGATTGTGCCAAGAACTCCCCAGGTTGCAATGTAATTCGATAAATGTAAATATTAATTGAGTTTTGTTGTGATGAGGACTTAGGCTTTGAAGGTAACAGACTTGGTTCAGATCTTGGTTCTGCCACTCCATAGCTGTTTGGCTTTGGGAAAATTACTAAACCTCTCTGAGATTATTTCCTCCTTTGTAAAGTGGGGATAAATCTATCTGAGCCAGCAGAGCACCTGCATGAGAGATGTGCACTAAATATTGGTCTTTCTCACTCTCTTACGCCATCTCTGTGTTCTTCCCAGAGAAGCTGTACAGAAGGATATAGTACTTTTATTTAAAATAGTTAACTAATTAATTAATTAATTTGTTTTTGGCTGCGTTGGGTCTTCGTTGCTATGCGCAGGCTTTCTCTAGTTGCAGCAAGCGGGGGCTACTCTTTGTTGCGGTGCGCCGGCTTCTCATTGCGGTGGCTTCTCTTGCTAGCCTTAACCCCAATGCTAGCCTTAACCCTGGCTCTCACAACATGAATTCCTCTTCCCATATCTTATCCACTAATTAATATAAATGTAGGCATATTATTTCTATTAGCCATATCACACCTAGCCATTTACTCCATCCTCAGATCTGGATGAACTTCACATTCAAAATACACACTCACTGGATCTCTAGGAGCAATAGCACAGACAATCATCTCATATGAAGTAATGTAGCAGTTATTCTATTCTCAGTCTTACTGATAAATGGATCATTTACACTTTCAACAGTAATTATTACACAAGAACACCTATGACTAATTTTCTCCTGACCCCTACCCAGAATTTGATTATCTCCGCAGTAGCAGAAATCCAGTGAAGCCCCACTTGATTTAACAGAAGTAGAATCAAAACCTGTACATGTCTTCAATGTAGAAAATGTAGCAGGCCCATTCACCCCGTCCCTCCTAGAGAATATGTCAATTTCCCTATAATAAACATTTCCACAGCAATCTAGTTTTAGGAGCATTCGACAATCCCTAGGTGCCAGAAATATATACAGCCCAAGTCATCATTAAAACACATCTAACAATCTCCTTTCTATGAATTTGAGCCTCCTACCTACAATTTTGATATGATCAACGCATACATCTCTTATGAAAAGTTTTGTTACGACTAACATTAACCTTATGTATATGAGAGTTTTCACTACTTGTCATCATACCCGGCAACCCACCACAAATTTAAGAAATATGTCTGACTAAAGAGTTACTTTGATAGAGTAAATCATAGAGGTTTCAATGCTCTTATTCCTGGAATTGAATTCTTCCTAATAATTTTACATTCTCCATGCTACCTACCACATTACACCACATGCTATATAGTAAAGTTCTCTAAGTAAGCTACAGGCCCATACCCCCAAAATATTTTTGTATATCCTTCCTGTGCTAATAAACTCTCATTGTTTTTACCATCATTCTACTGACCATTTTCTCAGGAAATATAATTGTATAACAAGCTCACACTGGTTAATGGTATCCCCATTCTAATAAAAAACATGAACCCATAAGCTACAGAAGCATCCAACAAATATTTCCTAAAACAGTCCACCACATCAATACTACTTATAATGGCTATTATCATTAATCTAATATGCTCTGGTCAAAGAGCACAATGAATAACAAGAATCTTTAATCCAGCAGCATCCACCCTCATGACAATCGCCCTTGTCACAAAAGTAGGACTTTCCCCATTTCACTTCTGAGTGCCTGGAGTCACACGAGGCATCCCATGAACAGCAGACCTGATGCTATCAACATGACAAAATTGCACCCCTATCAGTTTTATACCACATGTCACCATCCATCAACCTAAATATACTATTAATCATAGTGATATTATAAATCATAGCTGGAGGCTGAGGCAGACTTCGCCATACTCACCTGGAAAATATTACACCCTCCTCATCAATTGCCCATATAGGATGAATAACAGCTATTATAATGTATATTCAGATTATAACAATCCTAAACATACTAATTTATATCATAACAACACTATCTTCTTCTTATTTATGCCCAGATCATGTACTACAAGAGTATCATTATCACACACATGAGATAAAACACCTCCCATCACAATCATTTTCCTCACCATTATAGTATCATTAGGACATCGCCCATCACTATCAGGCTTTCTACGCAAATGAATAATTATCCAAGAGATAACAAAAACGACAACATCATTCTACCAACACTAATAGCCACCATAGCAGTCCTCAGCATATATTTCTACTTGCAGCTAACATACTCCACATCACTAACTATATTCCCTTCATTAAACAACACAAACACAAAACAATTTCAACATACAAAGAAATAACCTTCCTATCGTTACCAATCATAATACCCTCACGGTTACTACACACAACACCCATTCTATCGGTGCTGGACTAGGAATTTAGGTTAGTTCAGACCAAGAGCTTTCAAAACCCTAAACAAGTGAAATTGACTTAATTCCTAAAAATAAGGATTGCAAGACTTTATTCTACATCAATTGAATGTAAAGCAAACACTGTATTGAAGCCAAATCTTTACGAGATTGATGAGTTTTAACCCCAGGAAACTTTAGTTAACAGGCAAATCCTCTAGTCAACTGGCTTCAGTCTACTTCTCCTTCATTTGAGAAAGAAAAAAAGAAAAAAAAAAGGCAGGATAATCACTGGCAGAATTGAAGCTGCTTCTCTGAAGTTACAATTCAATTTGTTGATTCACCACAGGGTTTGCCAGAAAGAGGGCTCAATCTCTGTCTTCAGATTTACAGTCTAATGCTAACTCAGTCATTTTACCTCTGTTCATACACTGCTGTATATTTTCAACAAATCACAAAGATATCGGCATTTTATATTTACTATTTGGTGCTTGAGCTGGAGTAGCAGGCAGCACCTTAATTATATTAATCCAGGCTGAGCTATGCTGACCTGGACCGCTACTTGGAGATGCCCAAATCTGTAAGGTTGTCATAACAGTCCCTGCACTTGTAATAATTTTCTTTATAGCTGTACCCGTTATGATTGCAGGCTTTTGAAAACTGACTTGGGCCACTAATAACTCGGGCACCTGAAGTAGCATTTCCCCCAATAAATCATATAAACTTTTGCCTACTTCCCCCATCATTCTTACTCCTACTCATATCACCAATAGTAGAAGCTGGTTCTGGTACCAGTGGGACCGTGTATTCAGCTCTAGCCTGCAATCTGGCCCATGCAGGAGCCTCTGTCGACCTAACTGTTTTCTCCTTACATTTAGCAGGTGTCTCCTCAATTCTTGGTATTATTACTTTTATTACTATAGTCTTTAATACAAAACCAGCAGTCATATCCCAATACCAAACACCATTATTTGTTTAATCTTCCACAACTATAGCCATATTACTATAATTACCAATCTCAGTCCAAGCAGCCAGAATTGCCATGCTGTTAAGAGATAGAAATCTAAACACTACTTTCTTTGACCCGGCAGGAGGAGACCGAATCCTATACCAACACCTCTTTTGATACTTTGCTCACCCTGAAGTCTGTATTCATGGCCTAACAGGGTTTGTTATAAACTCACATATCATTACATACTATTTAGGACAAAAATTGCCTTTCAGCTATCTGGGAATAGTATGAGTCATGTCCACTGGTTTTTTAGGAGTTCTCTTGTGGGCCCATCATATGTTTACCATAGGGATAGCTGTGGACTCAGGAGCACACTTTGCATCAGCTACCGTAATTACTTCTATCCCTACAGGAGTAAAAGTATCTAGCTGATTAGCAACTCTTTATTTAATTTTTCTTTTTCTTTTCTTTTTTTTTTTTTTTTTGGCTGAGTTGGGTCTTGGTTGCTGCGCATGGGCTTTCTCTGTTTGCGGTGAGCGGCAGCTACTCTTCGTTGCGGTGTGCGGCCCTTTCATTGCAGTGGCTTCTCTTGTTGCAGAGCACGGCCTCTAGGCGCGTGGGCTTCAGTAGTGGTGGCTTGCGGGCTCTAGAGGGCAGGCTCAGTAGTTGTGGCACACGGGCTTTTTGCTCCGCGGCATGTGGAATCTTCCCAGACAAGGGCTCGAACCCGTGTCCCCTGCATTGGCAGACGAATTCTTAACCACTGCGTCACCAGGGAAGTCCCTGGTTAGCAACTGTTCACGGAGGTAATACTATATGACCTCCCACTATATTATGAGTTTTAGGCTTTAGTTTTTCTTTTTACAGTAGGTGGTTTGACAGGAATCATCTTAGCCAACTCATCCCCAGACATTGTCCTCCAGGATATATACTATGTAGTAGCACACTTCCATGACCTAATGTCCATGGGAGCAGTCTTCACTATTATAGGAGGCTTTCTACACTGATTCCCACTATTCTCAGGTTATACAGTTAACTCAGCATGAGCAAAAATTCACTTCACAAGTATATTTGTAGTAGTAAATATGACTTCCTGCAGCACTTTCGTGGCCTCTCAGGGATGTCACTACGTTAGTCTGAGTACCCTGAGGCACACACAACATGAAATATTTTGTCTTTAGGCTCATTCATCTCAGTAGCAGCAGTAATGCTAATAATCTTCATACTTTGAAAAGCATTTGTGTCTAAACAAGAAGTCTTAGCAGTGGAAATTGCTACTCCTAACCTAGAATGGTTACACGGATGTCCTCCACCATATCCTACGTTTCAAGATCCTACCTATGTAAATGTAAAATAAGGAAGGACTCAAGTCCTTTTCAACCAGTTTCAAGCCAACACCATAACAATTATGTCTTCCTCAATAAATGAGATAAAAGTAAAAAGTGATGTAGCTTTGTCAAAGTTAAATGATAGGCTAAAATCCTGTATATCACTAAGGCATATCAATTTCATCTAGGCTCTCAAGATACAACATCACCGATTATGGAAAAACTTTTACATTTTCTTCATCACACATTAATAGTGATTTTTAAAATAAGTTCTCTAGTCCTCTATATCATTTCACTAATATTGACATCTAAACTCATATGCATACAATAGATGCACAGGTAGAGAAAATGTGAACAATTTACTAGCTATTATTGTAATCTTAATTGCCCTATCATCATTGTGAATCCTTTACATGATACATGAAATCAATAACTCTTCCCAAACCATAAAAAACTATGGGTCAGTAATGATACTGAAGCTACAAATACACAGATTACGAAGATTTAAATGTTGACTCCTCTGTAATCCCCACATCAGAGCTAAAACCAAGAGAATAATGACTAATAGAAGTCAACAACCGAGTAGTTAGGGATAGTCATTGAATATTAGTTTCATCTGAAATCGTTGTACACTCCGGAGTTGTTCCTTCTCAGGCCTAAAAGGAGCTGCTATCCCAGGACGCCTAACTTAAAGAATCGTTATATCAACAGGACCAGGCCTATGTTGTGGACAAGAGAGCTCGTTTTCCTGAGTTCAAAGACAGGACAGAGGGATATGGCTGAGATATGGGGTGAATCTGCAGCCCATGGGGATGCACTCTCCAAGCTCCAGTATAGGAATGGGGCCTCTAGGGTCCCAGGCCACCCACCACGCCCTCTGGAGCAGGATCTGGGCAACATTCCCTGTCAGTGATGAGGCAGCCCTAGCACTTGTCACGCCCCAATGTCGTGTCCTATGTGGGCCCCATGCTCTTGGGACCACACCCCACATTCTGCAGGTCCATGCTACAGGGTCCTTCATGCCTCAGGAGTAGAGACCACACAGCAAGTAGTTCCCTCCGCAACCAGCAGGAGGAGGGGAGGAGAGCAGGGGCACCAGGGGACTCTCACTCAGACAACAACACCCCAGCGGTGGCAGCGGGGACAGTGATGATGCAGATGAGGCACAGACCAAGAGATGGGACCAGAGGACCCAAAAGGCAGCTGGTCAGGTCCTGGCTCACCTGCACCCCGGACACCTTTGTCCCGCATACACCCCCTTCCTCATACACCCTCTCCTTAAATGCAGATTCTTCAGATGCGAACAGGCAGAGCTTCAGATTGAAAGTCAGCTCTTCCAAAATGACCCGTCAGCAAACACGGCAGGATTCCACTCCAGTGGGTGCCCTGGAGTCGACAACTCAGGGATTGAAGTGGATATCGGTACCAGGGACAGTGGGAGGGAATGGGGAATGAGACTTTCATGGTTGTGGAATTGTGGTTTTGAAGGACGAAAAGTTCTAGTGATGGTGGTGATGGCTCCACGAGAAAGTGAATCTATCTGATGCCTCAGAAACGTGCACTTAAAATGGTGATGATGGTAAAGGGTATATGACGTGTGTTTTATTTCACTTAAAATAAATTCTTAAGATAATGTCTTGTTAATTGAGATTCCATTTCGACTCCCCTTCATCACAAATGTCGGAGGCCCAGACACAGTCCCCTACCTTAGGGGCCATCACGGTACCCTCACAGAGCACGTGGGAGACCATTCTTAGGGGGGGCTAGTCTGTGCTCACCTGACCTCTGTCCAGGGGGACCCAGGCAGTGGTGACCCCCATAGATTAGACATATGATATGCTATAGTATTAATACGATACCACCAAGTGTTGTCACTCACCGGAACACAGAGCAGCAACCCACTCAAACATGCCTGACCTCATATGATTGTGACAAGATGAAGAGAAGAAAAGGAACCACAGGTTAATCAGGACAACACCCTTAATGCAGAGGTTGGAAATCTCAAAGGGGACAGGACACACTGCAGGCAAAGAGCGCATATGCGGTCTCCCCATCCATGTGCTCCTGACCCATGCAGGTATGGTGAGACCCACACAGTCCCAGCACCCTATACCTGGGGCCACACATCCACACTCACCAGGGTGACCCACCTCCCCAGACCCCTCCACCTGGGTCACATGTCCACAGTCCCAGGGTGACCTCACCTCCCCAGACCCTGCACCTGGGGTCACACGTCCCCTTGGTCAGGACACCATGGCTCTGCAGGGGGCTCCCCCAATGTGGAAACAAGCTGGGTCCCTGGGACCTCCTGGGATGGGAAAAAGTGTCAGGTGGGTCTCCTTTCCCCACACTTGTCCCAGAGGAGTCCTCCTCTTCTCACTTTGGTTCTGTGTGATTTTAACTGTTTTTACAGCTTTCATACTAGAGTTGAACACACGACCCTGGTGCTGGCATGCTCAGTCCTTTCTCGTCTCACTTACATGTTGAGAACACTCACAGGACAGCAGGGCTGAAAGCCGAGGGGCAGCTCTGGACTCTGCTGAGTAGGGACGGTAGACTGGAGGGAGAGCTCAGCAGCAGCCTCAGCTGTCACCCATCGGCCTTTTGCCCGATCTGCGTGCCCTGCAATCAATTCAGCAGCTAAACCTGCTTCCCTATGCACCGTGCACGTGCTGGTAAATTGGAATTATTGCCAGGTAGTCCTGCTGAGGATTCTCCATGAGCCCCAGGGAAGGTGAACCTTGCAGGGATTAAGACTAAGGCCCCGACCATAGCACTGACCCTTGGGAGGACCAGGTCACCACACTCAGAAGAGAGGCTGTTACGTACACAAGCCCACCTCAGCTCCAGACCCCAGACATCTAAGCACTGACATTCAGATGCAGGCACGGAGCTTCCCAGTAGTGAGGCCAGGCCGGGTCTCTACCCAGGTCCCCGTAGTCCTAGCGTACACAGAACATGGTCAGGTCTAAATCTTCTTATTCTAGACAACACATGGTCAGCTCTAAACATAATCAGTAGACAGGACATGCAGAGGTCTAAATCTACCATGTAGACACAACTTGATCATGTTTAAACTAGCTTAGGGCTGATCTCATAGGGGGTACAGATCACACACATGGGTCTCTCATCTTTGGACACCCACATCAGGAAACTGAACAAAATCTTTGTCATTAAACATTTCAACAGGCAAAACAGAAATGTTCCCAATGTCTCTGGCCACCTGATGGTCAGCATCCACGGGCGAGCCACGAACTTCTTAGAGTGCAGCCCAGTCTGCTGCCAGGACAGACAAGAAGTGGCCTGATTCCAGCCTCCCAGGCTTCCAGAAGGAGGCGGCCACACTGCAAGCCAGGTCAGGAGAGTCCTGCATGGTCCAGGCAGGGAGATCCGGTCTGTCCATTCGGCTGGCCGATTCCGGGTGGGGCGCTCAGGGCCGCTGAGACCCCTGCACTCAGGTCCTGCTTCCCTGCAGCGTGTGCGTGTGCGTGTGCATGTGCGTGTGTGTGTGTGTGTAGAGGGGGCGGTGGCTGACGGCTCCCATAGTTCCCAACCCGGGCACCGCACTGTCTTCGAGGGGAGGCACGGGGAGAGTTAGGGGCACAGAAGCCGTTGGAGAGGAGAACCCACCGCGGAACTCCTTGCATACTGGCTCGCCCCACCCGGACACCCGCCTGCCCATCGTGGGCCGCATGTCGCCCCCCAGTCCCCCACCCCCGAGGGCTGGGTGACTGCTCTTTCAACAGCACAGGGTCTCACATGAAGGAGACCCAGTGGGGACTGTCAGCCCCCGACTCCTGATGCTGTGTTTGGGGAGAATGAACCCCCTTGACTGGGCGATGGGACCCTGTGAGGAAAGAGGTGTCGGCCCGATCCAAGTCGGGGCCTGGCTGAGATATGAGAAAACAGGAGCCAAGGGCAGGGCCTGGAGGCCAGGCCAACAGGAGGGGCACCCCCGGCCTTGGCCAGGCTCTCCAACGGTGACATTGTTGCTTTAGGGGACCTGGGACAGGTGACTGAATGTAATGGGAGTCTAAACTGGACCCTGAATGGGGCTTAAAGAAGGTGTGAAGGATGTTACTGAGACAGTGACAGTCATTGGAAGACAAACTCTGTGTCAGGATATCCTGCTCCGTCCATTTAAATCCCTGAGATCTGTGACCTTTACGTGGCTACGCAGGATTGTTAGAGCAGCTGCGTGCGGATATATCTGGGGCACAATTCAGTCTGCAGCCAACTTGCAAGTGGTTCCAGCAAACACACAGCTGTGCGCACAGGCAGGCACAGCACACACACAAACATATGCACGTGCACAGCACAAATATATTCACACACTAGCATGTGAACACACATGCACCCATATGCCCATGCACACACTAATGTGTGCAAGTTCACATACCTATGCACATGCACAGCATATGTATGCAAACAGGCACATGCACACGCATAGCACACACACAGGGAATAAAGTGAATCCGTAAAGCATTAATTCCTGAACACAAGTGAAGCTGACATGTATTTTTCCCTTTTCTTAGCCTTGATGTTTTCCACAACAAAAAGTTTAAGAAAAAAGTTAATGGCAAATGACTTTTGATTCATAGGACTTTCTGATTTTATTCCACAAATATTATGACAGTAGAAATGAATGTAGATATTACATGTGTCCACTAATGGATGAATGGAGAAGAAAAACACGGTCCATCAATACAAGGAAAGGCTATTCAGCCTAAAAAGCAAGTCAATTCTGACACAGGATGCAGCAGGGATGAACCTTGAGGGCATTATGCTCAGTGATGTAAGCTAGACACAAAAAAACAAACAGTGCTTGATCCACTCATACAAGGCCCCTAGAGCAGTCGGAAATATAGAGACAGAAAGTAGGATGTTGAGGGCCAGAGGCTGAGGGAGGGACAATGGGGAGTGAGTGTTTAATGGGGACTGTTTCAATTTTGCAAGATGAAAAAGTTCTGGAGGATGATGGTGGTCAGGTTTGCACAACAGTGTGAATTACTTCCTGACCCTGAAATGTGCACTTAAAAATGCTTAAGATAGTACATTTTATGTTATGTGTACCAGACCACAATTTTTAAAACTTTTCAAAAAACAACAGGAAATAGTCCATGAATACCACAAGATGCACAACTTCACTAACAACAGAGGGATTAAAGCCATAAGCAAAATACTGTGCATACACCTACCAGAATGGCAGACATGAAAGACATAGTATCAAACATCAGCAGGATGTGGAGCAATGGAAAGCCTGGTACGCAACGGGGGGATGCAACCACTTCTGAAGCAATCGGGCCTCAGATAGCGAAGTCCGTGCACAGAGACCCACAGTGCTCCTCCCAGTTGAACACAAACCCACCAGCCCTGCACCAGGACACACGGACATGGACTTGCAGCCACAGGAGCCAAACCTGAAGGAACCTGAAGGCCATCACAGACGGATGCAGAAATGAACCATGCACGCTCCTATGAAGGAATATTCCACAGCAATGGAGTACATTTTGTTTAAAGGTAGTAAAACTATAAAAATTATTTTTTAAAGAAAACTATATTTACAAGATGAAAGAATCTATAATTCTGGCACCTAGGGATTGTCGAATGCTCCTAAAAATAGATTGCTGTGGAAACGTTTATTATAGGGAAATTGACATATTCTCTAGGAAGGACGGGGTGAATGGGCCTGCTACATTTTCTACATTGAAGACATGTACAGGTTTTGATTCTACTTCTGTTAAATCAAGTGGGGCTTCACTGGATTTCTGCTACTGCGGAGATAATCAAATTCTGGGTAGGGGTCAGGAGAAAATTAGTCATAGGTGTTCTTGTGTAATAATTACTGTTGAAAGTGTAAATGATCCATTTACCAGTAAGACTGAGAATAGAATAACTGCTACATTACTTCATATGAGATGATCGTCTGTGCTATTCTTCCTGGAGCTCCAGTGAGTGAGTATTTTGAATGTGAAGTTCATCCAGATCTGAGGATGGAATAAATGGCTAGGTGTGATATGGCTAATAGAAATAATATGCCTACATTTATACTAATTAGTGGATAAGATATGGGAAGAGGAATTCATGTTGTGAGAGCCAGGGTTAAGGCTAGCATTGGGGCAATAATATATAAATTGATGATGTTGATGGACATAGTGGTTCTTTAATAAGTAATTTGAACGCCTCAGCAATGGGTTGTAATCATCCATGGGGGCTGACGATTTTTGGCCCTTTCTGGATTTGTATATAGCCTAGGATTTTCCATTTAGTTAATATGAGGAATGCTATGGTGAATTAAATTGGGTAATTTGTGAAAGAATGTTGATTATAAACATATTCTTAGGAAGAGGACTTGAACCAGTGCAGAAAAAGTTTCAGTTTTACATAATTACCGGGCTCTGCCAGCGTAACGAACCCTGTTCTACAGTAGGGTATGTATAAATTAATTGAATGTAGATTATATCATCATTTAGTTTGAAGACATTTTGTAAAGGAAGCCGTATTGCTCTTGTCCTTTCATACTGGAAGAAATCTGCAATAGACAGAAACCAACCAGGATGACTCCAGTCTGAACTCAGATCACGTGAGACTTTAATCGTTGAACAAACAGACAATTAATAGCAGTTATACCGTTGAAATGTCGTGATCCAGCATCAAGGTCATAAACCATATTGCCCATATGAACTCCAGAATACAATTACACTGTTATCCCTAGTAAAACTTGTTCCATTGACCAGTGTTTTAGAAGAACAGGTGATAAAGCATTTTGACTAGCTGGCCTAAATTTTAATCACTCAGAAGTGGTTTTATTCTCCAAAAAATAAATGGCGCATGGGCTCAAGACACACCGTCTTCAGTAGTTGTGGCGTGCAGACTCAGTAGTTGTGGCCCAATGGCTTAGTTGTTCCGTGGCACGTGAGATCTTCCCGGACCGGGGATCGAACCGGGTCCCATAGTTCATTGGCAGGCGAATTCTTAATCACTGCATCACCAGGGAAGTCCCAGATTCGCAGTCTCCCTGTTAATATACCTTAAGCCCAAAGAATCCATGGAAAATTGTTAGAGAAAATAAGGCAATAAAAGATTGTAAGGACTATAACAGAAGCATATAGTACACAGTTCATATAGACACATCCCAAGCAGTTACAAAGTATATTAAAAGGGAGGCTGCAATTTTAAAAGAATAAGGAAAATTATACCCACAAACTCCCAATCTTTCCTGAAACGTTGCAATCTGAAACCCCATTGTAGGAAGCAGAAGATTCCAGGAGATATTCTACAAATGAAGGACTCCAAACCCTGTGGTTGGATAAGGAATTCTGGAAGGAAGGTATCCTCACCCAAGGAGAGCAGGTTCCTATACTTCTCTAACATCACATCCCTGTACAATTCCCATTGATCTTGGTCCAGGCATTCTCACTCCTCTTGACAGAAATCTATGGCCACATCCTGGAATGTCAGCAGTCCCTGAAATTAAACGTACACATGCCATGTGGCCACGGGAAGAGTTCATAATATGACCCAAGAAGAAAACAGCAAGTTAAGGAAGGTTTTAATTTAGAAGAGTGTCTTCAATTATCCACTAATACATATATATATATATATATATATATATATATATATATATATATATATATATATATATATATACAATTTCTTTTTTTACAAAGTGACTTTCTCTACCTTATTTCTACCTACAAGAAAAGAGTATGGCATGTGAGCCACAAAACCAGTATAGAGACTATACTTGTCTGAAAAAGAAATGATAAAATGATGGTTTCAACACAGGCATATGCATTTTTGAGTGTTTTATTTATATCAAACTGGATAAAATGTGTGTATTTCTCATAGAGAAAAGACCTGTCGAGGTAGAAATGTACCTTTCAACTCTTCATGGGTACACGAGTACACTGGGGAGATTGTAAAAGTGCAGATTGTGATTCAGTAGGTCCGGTGGGCCTGAGTTCTATTTTTTTAACAAGCTCATTTTTAACTAGTGATGCCACAGTCTCTGATTCATTAACCACAACTGTGAATATCAGAGACATAATTAGAAAGGTAAAAATTCATATTTAATTTTGAACTTAAAGTGTTTTATGGATTTTACACCTTTAATAGAATAGTGAGCACAGCAGCAACAATCATTTGTGAGTATTTACTATAGACTGTGTATCTTTCTAATTTTTTTGGGTAGGATTCCAGGAAAAAGGCCTGGGCTGCGGCCACAATGGGCATGGCCCCCAGGCCGGGCCGCCCCTCCAGGACCCCCGACGGGGCCCTGCGCTCCTGGCGGCGCCCTCCCCCGCCGCCCCGCTCCCTCCCGGAAGGCCTCGGGGCAGAGCGGTCCCACCCACTGCGCGCTGAATAGAGCCCGCGTTTCCTCAGAGCTGGAACTCCCGGCTCAGGCGGGGTCTCTTCCCTCCGCCTTCACGGAACTGCCCCGTAGCCCGAGGGGAGGGCAACCTCACTGAGGCTGCCGGCTCTGGAGGTGCCCCGGCTGCCGAAGCCATGACAGTCGCGGGGACGGCGGGCCGGGTAAGTGGGCGCCGACCCTCCGCCTGGTCCGGTGCCCGGGCAGCAGCACAAGACCAGCTTCTGAGGGGCAGGGGTTCGCTGCCACCCGCCGCAGCTGTGCAGAAAGAGCGGCCTCCAGCGTCTGGTCCCCGGGAACTTCGGTCCGTCCTCTCGCCCCTGCCCTCGTCCTGGCTCGCGAGGCCTGGTGGGCGTGAGGAGGGGGTCGGCCTGAGCGTCCTGAGGGGAAACGGGGCAAGGGAGGCGCAGGGTCCGGCTGCAGCGTCATCGCCCCTCTTCCCGACTGCGGGGAAAGCGGCTGAAAACTCCTCCCGAGGCGCGCAGGCCCCTTATTCAGCCGAGACCCTCTGCGCTCCTTCCTCCCTGAGCTAAAGTACCGGGGGGAGGGGACAGGGCAGGGAACTGACGCAGGTAATGGGGAACATCAAAAGGTGATTGTTAACTAAGGAAAACCAGCTCTCCCAAGGTGAGGAATGCGGCGCTTTTCTTTGCCTGGGCTCACTGAATTCCTTCCTTTGATATGCACCTCAGCTCTCTGGGGCCTGCATTCTGTATTTGCATATCCTGAGTGCCTCAGGGCCCGCCGGCTCACATTGGAGGGCTGCAAGTGCTGAAGACTGTGACATCCTTTGTTTACTGATAGGGCAAGAACTATTCCATTTCTCACAGGCTTGAGGGGCAGACAGTGGAAAAAAGTCAGAGAATCTCACTCGGCCTGTACTTTGGTTTACATATAGATAATATTTATACTTAACTGTGCTAATAGAGGTTCTCAAGTCCAATCAACTTGTACTACTGCCCTCTATGTATCAATTTCATCAATATCATAAGATAAATGCCTATAGAATTGACTTAATCCGTTTAAATAGGATAATGATTTTTAAAGGAAACATAATAGAAATATAACAACGAAACCTTTACCACTAAAGGCTGGGTCTGGAACACCCTAAATAAATGTTCCATTGTTAAAATATTGAAAGATGTAGTCAATAGAAATATCAACAAAAATGACAAATAATAAGGGTAGCAGAATGTGGAAATGTTCTATCTTTATCATTAAAGTGGCAGAAAATCATTTATTAGTAGGCACTGGGGGCAGAAGATGCCTGATTTTCTATCTGTGTCATATTTGTGCAGTTGTTTCAACAAGTAACTTAAAGACAAAATGGAAAAACAAGGAGGTTTGTGCCTGAGATCATGTTGATGTGAAACCAGGGATGGCCACCTTGTGCCAGGTGAGTTAAGTTTACCTGGCAGGTAGACCGCAGAGCTCCTGGGAAGCAAGGGTTGAAATTTTTCTGCTGGGTGCCCCTTAGGTTCTGTGACTTGACTGACTGTGAGTCATGTTTCGGGAAAGACCTGATCACAGGAAAAGGGTGGGAATAGAGTGATTTGGGGAGCAGCTAACCACATTCATCACAGCTCACGGCCTGAATGAATTTTAAAGAAACAGGAAAACAAATGCTTCTTATGGAATCAGAGAATGTGAGGGCTGGACAATCCCAGAAAATGAGGAACACCCATCCCATTTTCCAGATGACAAAACAGAGGTCCAGCAAGGTGAAATCCCTCACCCAAGTTGCACCCGTCTCTCCTCCCCACTACGTGGTTCATGAAAGCAGGACTCTTCCTGTCTTGATCACTGCTGAAGCCCAAAAAGGGCCAGGCATCTAGCAGCTGCTCCAAAAATGTGGGTTGACTGTAGGAAGAATGCTATTTCTTTCTTTCTCACTCTTCTTCAGGATTGTGCCAAGAACTCCCCAGGTTGCAATGTAATTCGATAAATGTAAATATTAATTGAGTTTTGTTGTGATGAGGACTTAGGCTTTGAAGGTAACAGACTTGGTTCAGATCTTGGTTCTGCCACTCCATAGCTGTTTGGCTTTGGGAAAATTACTAAACCTCTCTGAGATTATTTCCTCCTTTGTAAAGTGGGGATAAATCTATCTGAGCCAGCAGAGCACCTGCATGAGAGATGTGCACTAAATATTGGTCTTTCTCACTCTCTTACGCCATCTCTGTGTTCTTCCCAGAGAAGCTGTACTGAAGGATATAGTACTTTTGTTTAAAATAGTTAACTAATTAATTAATTAATTTGTTTTTGGCTGCGTTGGGTCTTCGTTGCTATGCGCAGGCTTTCTCTAGTTGCAGCAAGCGGGGGCTACTCTTTGTTGCGGTGCGCGGGCTTCTCATTGCGGTGGCTTCTCTTGCTAGCCTTAACCCCAATGCTAGCCTTAACCATGGCTCTCACAACATGAATTCCTCTTCCCATATCTTATCCACTAATTAATATAAATGTAGGCATATTATTTCTATTAGCCATATCACACCTAGCCATTTACTCCATCCTCAGATCTGGATGAACTTCACATTCAAAATACACACTCACTGGAGCTCTAGGAACAATAGCACAGACAATCATCTCCTATGAAGTAATGTAGCAGTTATTCTATTCTCAGTCTTACTGATAAATGGATCATTTACACTTTCAACAGTAATTATTACACAAGAACACCTATGACTAATTTTCTCCTGACCCCTACCCAGAATTTGATTATCTCCGCAGTAGCAGAAATCCAATGAAGCCCCACTTGATTTAACGGAAGTAGCATCAAAACCTGTATATGTCTTCAATGTAGAAAATGTAGCAGGCCCATTCACCCCGTCCCTCCTAGAGAATATGTCAATTTCCCTATAATAAACATTTCCACAGCAATCTATTTTTAAGAGCATTCGACAATCCCTAGGTGCCAGAATTATATACAGCCCAAGTCATCATTAAAACACATCTAACAATCTCCTTTCTATGAATTTGAGCCTCCTACCTACAATTTTGATATGATCAACGCATACATCTCTTATGAAAAGTTTTTTTACGACTAACATTAACCCTATGTATATGAGAGTTTTCACTACTTGTCATCATACCAGGCAACCCACCACAAATTTAAGAAATATGTCTGACAAAAGAGTTACTTTGATAGAGTAAATCATAGAGGTTTCAATGCTCTTATTCCTGGAATTGAATTCTTCCTAATAATTTTACATTCTCCATGCTACCTACCACATTACACCACATGCTATATAGTAAAGTTCTCTAAGTAAGCTACAGGCCCATACCCCCAAAATATTTTTGTATATCCTTCCTGTGCTAATAAACTCTCATTGTTTTTACCATCATTCTACTGACCATTTTCTCAGGAAATATAATTGTATAACAAGCTCACACTGGTTAATGGTATCCCCATTCTAATAAAAAACATGAACCCATAAGCTACAGAAGCATCCAACAAATATTTCCTAAAACAGTCCACCACATCAATACTACTTATAATGGCTATTATCATTAATCTAATATACTCTGGTCAAAGAGCACAGTGAATAACAAGAATCTTTAATCCAGGAGCATCCACCCTCATGACAATCGCCCTTGTCACAAAAGTAGGACTTTCCCCATTTCACTTCTGAGTGCCTGAAGTCACACGAGGCATCCCATGAACAGCAGACCTGATGCTATCAACATGACAAAATTGCACCCCTATCAGTTTTATACCACATGTCACCATCCATCAACCTAAATATACTATTAATCATAGTGATATTATAAATCATAGCTGGAGGCTGAGGCAGACTTCGCCATACTCACCTGGAAAATATTACACCCTCCTCATCAATTGCCCATATAGGATGAATAACAGCTATTATAATGTATATTCAGATTATAACAATCCTAAACATACTAATTTATATCATAACAACACTATCTTCTTCTTATTTATGCCCAGATCATGTACTACAAGAGTATCATTATCACACACATGAGATAAAACACCTCCCATCACAATCATTTTCCTCACCATTATAGTATCATTAGGACATCGCCCATCACTATCAGGCTTTCTACGCAAATGAATAATTATCCAAGAGATAACAAAAACGACAACATCATTCTACCAACACTAATAGCCACCATAGCAGTCCTCAGCATATATTTCTACTTGCAGCTAACATACTCCACATCACTAACTATATTCCCTTCATTAAACAACACAAACACAAAACAATTTCAACATACAAAGAAATAACCTTCCTATCGTTACCAATCATAATACCCTCACGGTTACTACACACAACACCCATTCTATCGGTGCTGGACTAGGAATTTAGGTTAGTTCAGACCAAGAGCTTTCAAAACCCTAAACAAGTGAAATTGACTTAATTCCTAAAAATAAGGATTGCAAGACTTTATTCTACATCAATTGAATGTAAAGCAAACACTGTATTGAAGCCAAATCTTTACGAGATTGATGAGTTTTAACCCCAGGAAACTTTAGTTAACAGGCAAATCCTCTAGTCAACTGGCTTCAGTCTACTTCTCCTTCATTTGAGAAAGAAAAAAAGAAAAAAAAAAGGCAGGATAATCACTGGCAGAATTGAAGCTGCTTCTCTGAAGTTACAATTCAATTTGTTGATTCACCACAGGGTTTGCCAGAAAGAGGGCTCAATCTCTGTCTTCAGATTTACAGTCTAATGCTAACTCAGTCATTTTACCTCTGTTCATACACTGCTGTATATTTTCAACAAATCACAAAGATATCGGCATTTTATATTTACTATTTGGTGCTTGAGCTGGAGTAGCAGGCAGCACCTTAATTATATTAATCCAGGCTGAGCTATGCTGACCTGGACCGCTACTTGGAGATGCCCAAATCTGTAAGGTTGTCATAACAGTCCCTGCACTTGTAATAATTTTCTTTATAGCTGTACCCGTTATGATTGCAGGCTTTTGAAAACTGACTTGGGCCACTAATAACTCGGACACCTGAAGTAGCATTTCCCCCAATAAATCATATAAACTTTTGCCTACTTCCCCCATCATTCTTACTCCTACTCATATCACCAATAGTAGAAGCTGGTTCTGGTACCAGTGGGACCGTGTATTCAGCTCTAGCCTGCAATCTGGCCCATGCAGGAGCCTCTGTCGACCTAACTGTTTTCTCCTTACATTTAGCAGGTGTCTCCTCAATTCTTGGTATTATTACTTTTATTACTATAGTCTTTAATACAAAACCAGCAGTCATATCCCAATACCAAACACCATTATTTGTTTAATCTTCCACAACTATAGCCATATTACTATAATTACCAATCTCAGTCCAAGCAGCCAGAATTGCCATGCTGTTAAGAGATAGAAATCTAAACACTACTTTCTTTGACCCGGCAGGAGGAGACCGAATCCTATACCAACACCTCTTTTGATACTTTGCTCACCCTGAAGTCTGTATTCATGGCCTAACAGGGTTTGTTATAAACTCACATATCATTACATACTATTTAGGACAAAAATTGCCTTTCAGCTATCTGGGAATAGTATGAGTCATGTCCACTGGTTTTTTAGGAGTTCTCTTGTGGGCCCATCATATGTTTACCATAGGGATAGCTGTGGACTCAGGAGCACACTTTGCATCAGCTACCGTAATTACTTCTATCCCTACAGGAGTAAAAGTATCTAGCTGATTAGCAACTCTTTATTTAATTTTTCTTTTTCTTTTCTTTTTTTTTTTTTTTTTGGCTGAGTTGGGTCTTGGTTGCTGCGCATGGGCTTTCTCTGTTTGCGGTGAGCGGCAGCTACTCTTCGTTGCGGTGTGCGGCCCTTTCATTGCAGTGGCTTCTCTTGTTGCAGAGCACGGCCTCTAGGCGCGTGGGCTTCAGTAGTGGTGGCTTGCGGGCTCTAGAGGGCAGGCTCAGTAGTTGTGGCACACGGGCTTTTTGCTCCGCGGCATGTGGAATCTTCCCAGACAAGGGCTCGAACCCGTGTCCCCTGCATTGGCAGACGAATTCTTAACCACTGCGTCACCAGGGAAGTCCCTGGTTAGCAACTGTTCACGGAGGTAATACTATATGACCTCCCACTATATTATGAGTTTTAGGCTTTAGTTTTTCTTTTTACAGTAGGTGGTTTGACAGGAATCATCTTAGCCAACTCATCCCCAGACATTGTCCTCCAGGATATATACTATGTAGTAGCACACTTCCATGACCTAATGTCCATGGGAGCAGTCTTCACTATTATAGGAGGCTTTCTACACTGATTCCCACTATTCTCAGGTTATACAGTTAACTCAGCATGAGCAAAAATTCACTTCACAAGTATATTTGTAGTAGTAAATATGACTTCCTGCAGCACTTTCGTGGCCTCTCAGGGATGTCACTACGTTAGTCTGAGTACCCTGAGGCACACACAACATGAAATATTTTGTCTTTAGGCTCATTCATCTCAGTAGCAGCAGTAATGCTAATAATCTTCATACTTTGAAAAGCATTTGTGTCTAAACAAGAAGTCTTAGCAGTGGAAATTGCTACTCCTAACCTAGAATGGTTACACGGATGTCCTCCACCATATCCTACGTTTCAAGATCCTACCTATGTAAATGTAAAATAAGGAAGGACTCAAGTCCTTTTCAACCAGTTTCAAGCCAACACCATAACAATTATGTCTTCCTCAATAAATGAGATAAAAGTAAAAAGTGATGTAGCTTTGTCAAAGTTAAATGATAGGCTAAAATCCTGTATATCACTAAGGCATATCAATTTCATCTAGGCTCTCAAGATACAACATCACCGATTATGGAAAAACTTTTACATTTTCTTCATCACACATTAATAGTGATTTTTAAAATAAGTTCTCTAGTCCTCTATATCATTTCACTAATATTGACATCTAAACTCATATGCATACAATAGATGCACAGGTAGAGAAAATGTGAACAATTTACTAGCTATTATTGTAATCTTAATTGCCCTATCATCATTGTGAATCCTTTACATGATACATGAAATCAATAACTCTTCCCAAACCATAAAAAACTATGGGTCAGTAATGATACTGAAGCTACAAATACACAGATTACGAAGATTTAAATGTTGACTCCTCTGTAATCCCCACATCAGAGCTAAAACCAGGAGAATAATGACTAATAGAAGTCAACAACCGAGTAGTTAGGGATAGTCATTGAATATTAGTTTCATCTGAAATCGTTGTACACTCCGGAGTTGTTCCTTCTCAGGCCTAAAAGGAGCTGCTATCCCAGGACGCCTAACTTAAAGAATCGTTATATCAACAGGATCAGGCCTATGTTGTGGACAAGAGAGCTCGTTTTCCTGAGTTCAAAGACAGGACAGAGGGATATGGCTGAGATATGGGGTGAATCTGCAGCCCATGGGGATGCACTCTCCAAGCTCCAGTATAGGAATGGGGCCTCTAGGGTCCCAGGCCACCCACCACGCCCTCTGGAGCAGGATCTGGGCAACATTCCCTGTCAGTGATGAGGCAGCCCTAGCACTTGTCACGCCCCAATGTCGTGTCCTATGTGGGCCCCATGCTCTTGGGACCACACCCCACACTCTGCAGGTCCATGCTACAGGGTCCTTCATGCCTCAGGAGTAGAGACCACACAGCAAGCAGTTCCCTCCGCAACCAGCAGGAGGAGGGGAGGAGAGCAGGGGCACCAGGGGACTCTCACTCAGACAACAACACCCCAGCGGTGGCAGCGGGGACAGTGATGATGCAGATGAGGCACAGACCAAGAGATGGGACCAGAGGACCCAAAAGGCAGCTGGTCAGGTCCTGGCTCACCTGCACCCCGGACACCTTTGTCCCGCATACACCCCCTTCCTCATACACCCTCTCCTTAAATGCAGATTCTTCAGATGCGAACAGGCAGAGCTTCAGATTGAAAGTCAGCTCTTCCAAAATGACCCGTCAGCAAACACGGCAGGATTCCACTCCAGTGGGTGCCCTGGAGTCGACAACTCAGGGATTGAAGTGGATATCGGTGCCAGGGACAGTGGGAGGGAATGGGGAATGAGACTTTCATGGTTGTGGAATTGTGGTTTTGAAGGACGAAAAGTTCTAGTGATGGTGGTGATGGCTCCACGAGAAAGTGAATCTATCTGATGCCTCAGAAACGTGCACTTAAAATGGTGATGATGGTAAAGGGTATATGACGTGTGTTTTATTTCACTTAAAATAAATTCTTAAGATAATGTCTTGTTAATTGAGATTCCATTTCGACTCCCCTTCATCACAAATGTCGGAGGCCCAGACACAGTCCCCTACCTTAGGGGCCATCACGGTACCCTCACAGAGCACGTGGGAGACCATTCTTAGGGGGGGCTAGTCTGTGCTCACCTGACCTCTGTCCAGGGGGACACAGGCAGTGGTGACCCCCATAGATTAGACATATGATATGCTATAGTATTAATACGATACCACCAAGTGTTGTCACTCACCGGAACACAGAGCAGCAACCCACTCAAACATGCCTGACCTCATATGATTGTGACAAGATGAAGAGAAGAAAAGGAACCACAGGTTAATCAGGACAACACCCTTAATGCAGAGGTTGGAAATCTCAAAGGGGACAGGACACACTGCAGGCAAAGAGCGCATATGCGGTCTCCCCATCCATGTGCTCCTGACCCATGCAGGTATGGTGAGACCCACACAGTCCCAGCACCCTATACCTGGGGCCACACATCCACACTCACCAGGGTGACCCACCTCCCCAGACCCCTCCACCTGGGTCACATGTCCACAGTCCCAGGGTGACCTCACCTCCCCAGACCCTGCACCTGGGGTCACACGTCCCCTTGGTCAGGACACCATGGCTCTGCAGGGGGCTCCCCCAATGTGGAAACAAGCTGGGTCCCTGGGACCTCCTGGGATGGGAAAAAGTGTCAGGTGGGTCTCCTTTCCCCACACTTGTCCCAGAGGAGTCCTCCTCTTCTCACTTTGGTTCTGTGTGATTTTAACTGTTTTTACAGCTTTCATACTAGAGTTGAACACACGACCCTGGTGCTGGCATGCTCAGTCCTTTCTCGTCTCACTTACATGTTGAGAACACTCACAGGACAGCAGGGCTGAAAGCCGAGGGGCAGCTCTGGACTCTGCTGAGTAGGGACGGTAGACTGGAGGGAGAGCTCAGCAGCAGCCTCAGCTGTCACCCATCGGCCTTTTGCCCGATCTGCGTGCCCTGCAATCAATTCAGCAGCTAAACCTGCTTCCCTATGCACCGTGCACGTGCTGGTAAATTGGAATTATTGCCAGGTAGTCCTCCTGAGGATTCTCCATGAGCCCCAGGGAAGGTGAACCTTGCAGGGATTAAGACTAAGGCCCCGACCATAGCACTGACCCTTGGGAGGACCAGGTCACCACACTCAGAAGAGAGGCTGTTACGTACACAAGCCCACCTCAGCTCCAGACCCCAGACATCTAAGCACTGACATTCAGATGCAGGCACGGAGCTTCCCAGTAGTGAGGCCAGGCCGGGTCTCTACCCAGGTCCCCGTAGTCCTAGCGTACACAGAACATGGTCAGGTCTAAATCTTCTTATTCTAGACAACACATGGTCAGCTCTAAACATAATCAGTAGACAGGACATGCAGAGGTCTAAATCTACCATGTAGACACAACTTGATCATGTTTAAACTAGCTTAGGGCTGATCTCATAGGGGGTACAGATCACACACATGGGTCTCTCATCTTTGGACACCCACATCAGGAAACTGAACAAAATCTTTGTCATTAAACATTTCAACAGGCAAAACAGAAATGTTCCCAATGTCTCTGGCCACCTGATGGTCAGCATCCACGGGCGAGCCACGAACTTCTTAGAGTGCAGCCCAGTCTGCTGCCAGGACAGACAAGAAGTGGCCTGATTCCAGCCTCCCAGGCTTCCAGAAGGAGGCGGCCACACTGCAAGCCAGGTCAGGAGAGTCCTGCATGGTCCAGGCAGGGAGATCCGGTCTGTCCATTCGGCTGGCCGATTCCGGGTGGGGCGCTCAGGGCCGCTGAGACCCCTGCACTCAGGTCCTGCTTCCCTGCAGCGTGTGCGTGTG
This sequence comes from Balaenoptera physalus, assembly GCF_965194825.1. Lineage (NCBI taxonomy): Eukaryota > Metazoa > Chordata > Mammalia > Artiodactyla > Balaenopteridae > Balaenoptera > Balaenoptera physalus. Next base: position 40,821,992 of record NC_138890.1, read on the forward strand.
CGTGTGCATGTGCGTGTGTGTGTGTGTGTAGAGGGGGCGGTGGCTGACGGCTCCCATAGTTCCCAACCCGGGCACCGCACTGTCTTCGAGGGGAGGCACGGGGAGAGTTAGGGGCACAGAAGCCGTTGGAGAGGAGAACCCACCGCGGAACTCCTTGCATACTGGCTCGCCCCACCCGGACACCCGCCTGCCCATCGTGGGCCGCATGTCGCCCCCCAGTCCCCCACCCCCGAGGGCTGGGTGCCTGCTCTTTCAACAGCACAGGGTCTCACATGAAGGAGACCCAGTGGGGACTGTCAGCCCCCGACTCCTGATGCTGTGTTTGGGGAGAATGAACCCCCTTGACTGGGCGATGGGACCCTGTGAGGAAAGAGGTGTCGGCCCGATCCAAGTCGGGGCCTGGCTGAGATATGAGAAAACAGGAGCCAAGGGCAGGGCCTGGAGGCCAGGCCAACAGGAGGGGCACCCCCGGCCTTGGCCAGGCTCTCCAACGGTGACATTGTTGCTTTAGGGGACCTGGGACAGGTGACTGAATGTAATGGGAGTCTAAACTGGACCCTGAATGGGGCTTAAAGAAGGTGTGAAGGATGTTACTGAGACAGTGACAGTCATTGGAAGACAAACTCTGTGTCAGGATATCCTGCTCCGTCCATTTAAATCCCTGAGATCTGTGACCTTTACGTGGCTACGCAGGATTGTTAGAGCAGCTGCGTGCGGATATATCTGGGGCACAATTCAGTCTGCAGCCAACTTGCAAGTGGTTCCAGCAAACACACAGGTGTGCGCACAGGCAGGCACAGCACACACACAAACATATGCACGTGCACAGCACAAATATATTCACACACTAGCATGTGAACACACATGCACCCATATGCCCATGCACACACTAATGTGTGCAAGTTCACATACCTATGCACATGCACAGCATATGTACGCAAACAGGCACATGCACACGCATAGCACACACACAGGGAATAAAGTGAATCCGTAAAGCATTAATTCCTGAACACAAGTGAAGCTGACATGTATTTTTCCCTTTTCTTAGCCTTGATGTTTTCCACAACAAAAAGTTTAAGAAAAAAGTTAATGGCAAATGACTTTTGATTCATAGGACTTTCTGATTTTATTCCACAAATATTATGACAGTAGAAATGAATGTAGATATTACATGTGTCCACTAATGGATGAATGGAGAAGAAAAACACGGTCCATCAATACAAGGAAAGGCTATTCAGCCTAAAAAGCAAGTCAATTCTGACACAGGATGCAGCAGGGATGAACCTTGAGGGCATTATGCTCAGTGATGTAAGCTAGACACAAAAAAACAAACAGTGCTTGATCCACTCATACAAGGCCCCTAGAGCAGTCGGAAATATAGAGACATAAAGTAGGATGTTGAGGGCCAGAGGCTGAGGGAGGGACAATGGGGAGTGAGTGTTTAATGGGGACTGTTTCAATTTTGCAAGATGAAAAAGTTCTGCAGGATGATGGTGGTCAGGTTTGCACAACAGTGTGAATTACTTCCTGACCCTGAAATGTGCACTTAAAAATGCTTAAGATAGTACATTTTATGTTATGTGTACCAGACCACAATTTTTAAAACTTTTCAAAAAACAACAGGAAATAGTCCATGAATACCACAAGATGCACAACTTCACTAACAACAGAGGGATTAAAGCCATAAGCAAAATACTGTGCATACACCTACCAGAATGGCAGACATGAAAGACATAGTATCAAACATCAGCAGGATGTGGAGCAATGGAAAGCCTGGTACGCAACGGGGGGATGCAACCACTTCTGAAGCAATCGGGCCTCAGATAGCGAAGTCCGTGCACAGAGACCCACAGTGCTCCTCCCAGTTGAACACAAACCCACCAGCCCTGCACCAGGACACACGGACATGGACTTGCAGCCACAGGAGCCAAACCTGAAGGAACCTGAAGGCCATCACAGACGGATGCAGAAATGAACCATGCACGCTCCTATGAAGGAATATTCCACAGCAATGGAGTACATTTTGTTTAAAGGTAGTAAAACTATAAAAATTATTTTTTAAAGAAAACTATATTTACAAGATGAAAGAATCTATAATTCTGGCACCTAGGGATTGTCGAATGCTCCTAAAAATAGATTGCTGTGGAAACGTTTATTATAGGGAAATTGACATATTCTCTAGGAAGGACGGGGTGAATGGGCCTGCTACATTTTCTACATTGAAGACATGTACAGGTTTTGATTCTACTTCTGTTAAATCAAGTGGGGCTTCACTGGATTTCTGCTACTGCGGAGATAATCAAATTCTCGGTAGGGGTCAGGAGAAAATTAATCATAGGTGTTCTTGTGTAATAATTACTGTTGAAAGTGTAAATGATCCATTTACCTGTAAGACTGAGAATAGAATAACTGCTACATTACTTCATATGAGATGATCGTCTGTGCTATTGTTCCTGGAGCTCCAGTGAGTGAGTATTTTGAATGTGAAGTTCATCCAGATCTGAGGATGGAATAAATGGCTAGGTGTGATATGGCTAATAGAAATAATATGCCTACATTTATACTAATTAGTGGATAAGATATGGGAAGAGGAATTCATGTTGTGAGAGCCAGGGTTAAGGCTAGCATTGGGGCAATAATATATAAATTGATGATGTTGATGGACATAGTGGTTCTTTAATAAGTAATTTGAACGCCTCAGCAATGGGTTGTAATCATCCATGGGGGCTGACGATTTTTGGCCCTTTCTGGATTTGTATATAGCCTAGGATTTTCCATTTAGTTAATATGAGGAATGCTATGGTGAATTAAATTGGGTAATTTGTGAAAGAATGTTGATTATAAACATATTCTTAGGAAGAGGACTTGAACCAGTGCAGAAAAAGTTTCAGTTTTACATAATTACCGGGCTCTGCCAGCGTAACGAACCCTGTTCTACAGTAGGGTATGTATAAATTAATTGAATGTAGATTATATCATCATTTAGTTTGAAGACATTTTGTAAAGGAAGCCGTATTGCTCTTGTCCTTTCATACTGGAAGAAATCTGCAATAGACAGAAACCAACCAGGATGACTCCAGTCTGAACTCAGATCACGTGAGACTTTAATCGTTGAACAAACAGACAATTAATAGCAGTTATACCGTTGAAATGTCGTGATCCAGCATCAAGGTCATAAACCATATTGCCCATATGAACTCCAGAATACAATTACACTGTTATCCCTAGTAAAACTTGTTCCATTGACCAGTGTTTTAGAAGAACAGGTGATAAAGCATTTTGACTAGCTGGCCTAAATTTTAATCACTCAGAAGTGGTTTTATTCTCCAAAAAATAAATGGCGCATGGGCTCAAGACACACCGTCTTCAGTAGTTGTGGCGTGCAGACTCAGTAGTTGTGGCCCAATGGCTTAGTTGTTCCGTGGCACGTGAGATCTTCCCGGACCGGGGATCGAACCGGGTCCCATAGTTCATTGGCAGGCGAATTCTTAATCACTGCATCACCAGGGAAGTCCCAGATTCGCAGTCTCCCTGTTAATATACCTTAAGCCCAAAGAATCCATGGAAAATTGTTAGAGAAAATAAGGCAATAAAAGATTGTAAGGACTATAACAGAAGCATATAGTACACAGTTCATATAGACACATCCCAAGCAGTTACAAAGTATATTAAAAGGGAGGCTGCAATTTTAAAAGAATAAGGAAAATTATATCCACAAACTCCCAATCTTTCCTGAAACGTTGCAATCTGAAACCCTATTGTAGGAAGCAGAAGATTCCAGGAGATATTCTACAAATGAAGGACTCCAAACCCTGTGGTTGGATAAGGAATTCTGGAAGGAAGGTATCCTCACCCAAGGAGAGCAGGTTCCTATACTTCTCTAACATCACATCCCTGTACAATTCCCATTGATCTTGGTCCAGGCATTCTCACTCCTCTTGACAGAAATCTATGGCCACATCCTGGAATGTCAGCAGTCCCTGAAATTAAACGTACACATGCCATGTGGCCACGGGAAGAGTTCATAATATGACCCAAGAAGAAAACAGCAAGTTAAGGAAGGTTTTAATTTAGAAGAGTGTCTTCAATTATCCACTAATACATATATATATATATATATATATATATATATATATATATATATGTATAATTTTTTTTTTACAAAGTGACTTTCTCTACCTTATTTCTACCTACAAGAAAAGAGTATGGCATGTGAGCCACAAAACCAGTATAGAGACTATACTTGTCTGAAAAAGAAATGATAAAATGATGGTTTCAACACAGGCATATGCATTTTTGAGTGTTTTATTTATATCAAACTGGATAAAATGTGTGTATTTCTCATAGAGAAAAGACCTGTCGAGGTAGAAATGTACCTTTCAACTATTCATGGGTACACGAGTACACTGGGGAGATTGTAAAAGTGCAGATTGTGATTCAGTAGGTCCGGTGGGCCTGAGTTCTATTTTTTTAACAAGCTCATTTTTAACTAGTGATGCCACAGTCTCTGATTCATTAACCACAACTGTGAATATCAGAGACATAATTAGAAAGGTAAAAATTCATATTTAATTTTGAACTTAAAGTGTTTTATGGATTTTACACCTTTAATAGAATAGTGAGCACAGCAGCAACAATCATTTGTGAGTATTTACTATAGACTGTGTATCTTTCTAATTTTTTTGGGTAGGATTCCAGGAAAAAGGCCTGGGCTGCGGCCACAATGGGCATGGCCCCCAGGCCGGGCCGCCCCTCCAGGACCGCCGACGGGGCCCTGCGCTCCTGGCGGCGCCCTCCCCCGCCGCCCCGCTCCCTCCCGGAAGGCCTCGGGGCAGAGCGGTCCCACCCACTGCGCGCTGAACAGAGCCCGCGTTTCCTCAGAGCTGGAACTCCCGGCTCAGGCGGGGTCTCTTCCCTCCACCTTCACGGAACTGCCCCGGAGCCCGAGGGGAGGGCAACCTCACTGAGGCTGCCGGCTCTGGAGGTGCCCCGGCTGCCGAAGCCATGACAGTCGCGGGGACGGCGGGCCGGGTAAGTGGGCGCCGACCCTCCGCCTGGTCCGGTGCCCGGGCAGCAGCACAAGACCAGCTTCTGAGGGGCAGGGGTTCGCTGCCACCCGCCGCAGCTGTGCAGAAAGAGCGGCCTCCAGCGTCTGGTCCCCGGGAACTTCGGTCCGTCCTCTCGCCCCTGCCCTCGTCCTGGCTCGCGAGGCCTGGTGGGCGTGAGGAGGGGGTCGGCCTGAGCGTCCTGAGGGGTAACGGGGCAAGGGAGGCGCAGGGTCCGGCTGCAGCGTCATCGCCCCTCTTCCCGACTGCGGGGAAAGCGGCTGAAAACTCCTCCCGAGGCACGCAGGCCCCTTATTCAGCCGAGACCCTCTGCGCTCCTTCCTCCCTGAGCTAAAGTACCGGGGGGAGGGGACAGGGCAGGGAACTGACGCAGGTAATGGGGAACATCAAAAGGTGATTGTTAACTAAGGAAAACCAGCTCTCCCAAGGTGAGGAATGCGGTGCTTTTCTTTGCCTGGGCTCACTGAATTCCTTCCTTTGATATGCACCTCAGCTCTCTGGGGCCTGCATTCTGTATTTGCATATCCTGAGTGCCTCAGGGCCCGCCGGCTCACATTGGAGGGCTGCAAGTGCTGAAGACTGTGACATCCTTTGTTTACTGATAGGGCAAGAACTATTCCATTTCTCACAGGCTTGAGGGGCAGACAGTGGAAAAAAGTCAGAGAATCTCACTCGGCCTGTACTTTGGTTTACATATAGATAATATTTATACTTAACTGTGCTAATAGAGGTTCTCAAGTCCAATCAACTTGTACTACTGCCCTCTATGTATCAATTTCATCAATATCATAAGATAAATGCCTATAGAATTGACTTAATCCGTTTAAATAGGATAATGATTTTTAAAGGAAACATAATAGAAATATAACAACGAAACCTTTACCACTAAAGGCTGGGTCTGGAACACCCTAAATAAATGTTCCATTGTTAAAATATTGAAAGATGTAGTCAATAGAAATATCAACAAAAATGACAAATAATAAGGGTAGCAGAATGTGGAAATGTTCTATCTTTATCATTAAAGTGGCAGAAAATCATTTATTAGTAGGCACTGGGGGCAGAAGATGCCTGATTTTCTATCTGTGTCATATTTGTGCAGTTGTTTCAACAAGTAACTTAAAGACAAAATGGAAAAACAAGGAGGTTTGTGCCTGAGATCATGTTGATGTGAAACCAGGGATGGCCACCTTGTGCCAGGTGAGTTAAGTTTACCTGGCAGGTAGACCGCAGAGCTCCTGGGAAGCAAGGGTTGAAATTTTTCTGCTGGGTGCCCCTTAGGTTCTGTGACTTGACTGACTGTGAGTCATGTTTCGGGAAAGACCTGATCACAGGAAAAGGGTGGGAATAGAGTGATTTGGGGAGCAGCTAACCACATTCATCACAGCTCACGGCCTGAATGAATTTTAAAGAAACAGGAAAACAAATGCTTCTTATGGAATCAGAGAATGTGAGGGCTGGACAATCCCAGAAAATGAGGAACACCCATCCCATTTTGCAGATGACAAAACAGAGGTCCAGCAAGGTGAAATCCCTCACCCAAGTTGCACCCGTCTCTCCTCCCCACTACGTGGTTCATGAAAGCAGGACTCTTCCTGTCTTGATCACTGCTGAAGCCCAAAAAGGGCCAGGCATCTAGCAGCTGCTCCAAAAATGTGGGTTGACTGTAGGAACAATGCTATTTCTTTCTTTCTCACTCTTCTTCAGGATTGTGCCAAGAACTCCCCAGGTTGCAATGTAATTCGATAAATGTAAATATTAATTGAGTTTTGTTGTGATGAGGACTTAGGCTTTGAAGGTAACAGACTTGGTTCAGATCTTGGTTCTGCCACTCCATAGCTGTTTGGCTTTGGGAAAATTACTAAACCTCTCTGAGATTATTTCCTCCTTTGTAAAGTGGGGATAAATCTATCTGAGCCAGCAGAGCACCTGCATGAGAGATGTGCACTAAATATTGGTCTTTCTCACTCTCTTACGCCATCTCTGTGTTCTTCCCAGAGAAGCTGTACTGAAGGATATAGTACTTTTGTTTAAAATAGTTAACTAATTAATTAATTAATTTGTTTTTGGCTGCGTTGGGTCTTCGTTGCTATGCGCAGGCTTTCTCTAGTTGCAGCAAGCGGGGGCTACTCTTTGTTGCGGTGCGCGGGCTTCTCATTGCGGTGGCTTCTCTTGCTAGCCTTAACCCCAATGCTAGCCTTAACCATGGCTCTCACAACATGAATTCCTCTTCCCATATCTTATCCACTAATTAATATAAATGTAGGCATATTATTTCTATTAGCCATATCACACCTAGCCATTTACTCCATCCTCAGATCTGGATGAACTTCACATTCAAAATACACACTCACTGGAGCTCTAGGAACAATAGCACAGACAATCATCTCCTATGAAGTAATGTAGCAGTTATTCTATTCTCAGTCTTACTGATAAATGGATCATTTACACTTTCAACAGTAATTATTACACAAGAACACCTATGACTAATTTTCTCCTGACCCCTACCCAGAATTTGATTATCTCCGCAGTAGCAGAAATCCAATGAAGCCCCACTTGATTTAACGGAAGTAGCATCAAAACCTGTATATGTCTTCAATGTAGAAAATGTAGCAGGCCCATTCACCCCGTCCCTCCTAGAGAATATGTCAATTTCCCTATAATAAACATTTCCACAGCAATCTATTTTTAAGAGCATTCGACAATCCCTAGGTGCCAGAATTATATACAGCCCAAGTCATCATTAAAACACATCTAACAATCTCCTTTCTATGAATTTGAGCCTCCTACCTACAATTTTGATATGATCAACGCATACATCTCTTATGAAAAGTTTTTTTACGACTAACATTAACCCTATGTATATGAGAGTTTTCACTACTTGTCATCATACCAGGCAACCCACCACAAATTTAAGAAATATGTCTGACAAAAGAGTTACTTTGATAGAGTAAATCATAGAGGTTTCAATGCTCTTATTCCTGGAATTGAATTCTTCCTAATAATTTTACATTCTCCATGCTACCTACCACATTACACCACATGCTATATAGTAAAGTTCTCTAAGTAAGCTACAGGCCCATACCCCCAAAATATTTTTGTATATCCTTCCTGTGCTAATAAACTCTCATTGTTTTTACCATCATTCTACTGACCATTTTCTCAGGAAATATAATTGTATAACAAGCTCACACTGGTTAATGGTATCCCCATTCTAATAAAAAACATGAACCCATAAGCTACAGAAGCATCCAACAAATATTTCCTAAAACAGTCCACCACATCAATACTACTTATAATGGCTATTATCATTAATCTAATATACTCTGGTCAAAGAGCACAGTGAATAACAAGAATCTTTAATCCAGGAGCATCCACCCTCATGACAATCGCCCTTGTCACAAAAGTAGGACTTTCCCCATTTCACTTCTGAGTGCCTGAAGTCACACGAGGCATCCCATGAACAGCAGACCTGATGCTATCAACATGACAAAATTGCACCCCTATCAGTTTTATACCACATGTCACCATCCATCAACCTAAATATACTATTAATCATAGTGATATTATAAATCATAGCTGGAGGCTGAGGCAGACTTCGCCATACTCACCTGGAAAATATTACACCCTCCTCATCAATTGCCCATATAGGATGAATAACAGCTATTATAATGTATATTCAGATTATAACAATCCTAAACATACTAATTTATATCATAACAACACTATCTTCTTCTTATTTATGCCCAGATCATGTACTACAAGAGTATCATTATCACACACATGAGATAAAACACCTCCCATCACAATCATTTTCCTCACCATTATAGTATCATTAGGACATCGCCCATCACTATCAGGCTTTCTACGCAAATGAATAATTATCCAAGAGATAACAAAAACGACAACATCATTCTACCAACACTAATAGCCACCATAGCAGTCCTCAGCATATATTTCTACTTGCAGCTAACATACTCCACATCACTAACTATATTCCCTTCATTAAACAACACAAACACAAAACAATTTCAACATACAAAGAAATAACCTTCCTATCGTTACCAATCATAATACCCTCACGGTTACTACACACAACACCCATTCTATCGGTGCTGGACTAGGAATTTAGGTTAGTTCAGACCAAGAGCTTTCAAAACCCTAAACAAGTGAAATTGACTTAATTCCTAAAAATAAGGATTGCAAGACTTTATTCTACATCAATTGAATGTAAAGCAAACACTGTATTGAAGCCAAATCTTTACGAGATTGATGAGTTTTAACCCCAGGAAACTTTAGTTAACAGGCAAATCCTCTAGTCAACTGGCTTCAGTCTACTTCTCCTTCATTTGAGAAAGAAAAAAAGAAAAAAAAAAGGCAGGATAATCACTGGCAGAATTGAAGCTGCTTCTCTGAAGTTACAATTCAATTTGTTGATTCACCACAGGGTTTGCCAGAAAGAGGGCTCAATCTCTGTCTTCAGATTTACAGTCTAATGCTAACTCAGTCATTTTACCTCTGTTCATACACTGCTGTATATTTTCAACAAATCACAAAGATATCGGCATTTTATATTTACTATTTGGTGCTTGAGCTGGAGTAGCAGGCAGCACCTTAATTATATTAATCCAGGCTGAGCTATGCTGACCTGGACCGCTACTTGGAGATGCCCAAATCTGTAAGGTTGTCATAACAGTCCCTGCACTTGTAATAATTTTCTTTATAGCTGTACCCGTTATGATTGCAGGCTTTTGAAAACTGACTTGGGCCACTAATAACTCGGACACCTGAAGTAGCATTTCCCCCAATAAATCATATAAACTTTTGCCTACTTCCCCCATCATTCTTACTCCTACTCATATCACCAATAGTAGAAGCTGGTTCTGGTACCAGTGGGACCGTGTATTCAGCTCTAGCCTGCAATCTGGCCCATGCAGGAGCCTCTGTCGACCTAACTGTTTTCTCCTTACATTTAGCAGGTGTCTCCTCAATTCTTGGTATTATTACTTTTATTACTATAGTCTTTAATACAAAACCAGCAGTCATATCCCAATACCAAACACCATTATTTGTTTAATCTTCCACAACTATAGCCATATTACTATAATTACCAATCTCAGTCCAAGCAGCCAGAATTGCCATGCTGTTAAGAGATAGAAATCTAAACACTACTTTCTTTGACCCGGCAGGAGGAGACCGAATCCTATACCAACACCTCTTTTGATACTTTGCTCACCCTGAAGTCTGTATTCATGGCCTAACAGGGTTTGTTATAAACTCACATATCATTACATACTATTTAGGACAAAAATTGCCTTTCAGCTATCTGGGAATAGTATGAGTCATGTCCACTGGTTTTTTAGGAGTTCTCTTGTGGGCCCATCATATGTTTACCATAGGGATAGCTGTGGACTCAGGAGCACACTTTGCATCAGCTACCGTAATTACTTCTATCCCTACAGGAGTAAAAGTATCTAGCTGATTAGCAACTCTTTATTTAATTTTTCTTTTTCTTTTCTTTTTTTTTTTTTTTTTGGCTGAGTTGGGTCTTGGTTGCTGCGCATGGGCTTTCTCTGTTTGCGGTGAGCGGCAGCTACTCTTCGTTGCGGTGTGCGGCCCTTTCATTGCAGTGGCTTCTCTTGTTGCAGAGCACGGCCTCTAGGCGCGTGGGCTTCAGTAGTGGTGGCTTGCGGGCTCTAGAGGGCAGGCTCAGTAGTTGTGGCACACGGGCTTTTTGCTCCGCGGCATGTGGAATCTTCCCAGACAAGGGCTCGAACCCGTGTCCCCTGCATTGGCAGACGAATTCTTAACCACTGCGTCACCAGGGAAGTCCCTGGTTAGCAACTGTTCACGGAGGTAATACTATATGACCTCCCACTATATTATGAGTTTTAGGCTTTAGTTTTTCTTTTTACAGTAGGTGGTTTGACAGGAATCATCTTAGCCAACTCATCCCCAGACATTGTCCTCCAGGATATATACTATGTAGTAGCACACTTCCATGACCTAATGTCCATGGGAGCAGTCTTCACTATTATAGGAGGCTTTCTACACTGATTCCCACTATTCTCAGGTTATACAGTTAACTCAGCATGAGCAAAAATTCACTTCACAAGTATATTTGTAGTAGTAAATATGACTTCCTGCAGCACTTTCGTGGCCTCTCAGGGATGTCACTACGTTAGTCTGAGTACCCTGAGGCACACACAACATGAAATATTTTGTCTTTAGGCTCATTCATCTCAGTAGCAGCAGTAATGCTAATAATCTTCATACTTTGAAAAGCATTTGTGTCTAAACAAGAAGTCTTAGCAGTGGAAATTGCTACTCCTAACCTAGAATGGTTACACGGATGTCCTCCACCATATCCTACGTTTCAAGATCCTACCTATGTAAATGTAAAATAAGGAAGGACTCAAGTCCTTTTCAACCAGTTTCAAGCCAACACCATAACAATTATGTCTTCCTCAATAAATGAGATAAAAGTAAAAAGTGATGTAGCTTTGTCAAAGTTAAATGATAGGCTAAAATCCTGTATATCACTAAGGCATATCAATTTCATCTAGGCTCTCAAGATACAACATCACCGATTATGGAAAAACTTTTACATTTTCTTCATCACACATTAATAGTGATTTTTAAAATAAGTTCTCTAGTCCTCTATATCATTTCACTAATATTGACATCTAAACTCATATGCATACAATAGATGCACAGGTAGAGAAAATGTGAACAATTTACTAGCTATTATTGTAATCTTAATTGCCCTATCATCATTGTGAATCCTTTACATGATACATGAAATCAATAACTCTTCCCAAACCATAAAAAACTATGGGTCAGTAATGATACTGAAGCTACAAATACACAGATTACGAAGATTTAAATGTTGACTCCTCTGTAATCCCCACATCAGAGCTAAAACCAGGAGAATAATGACTAATAGAAGTCAACAACCGAGTAGTTAGGGATAGTCATTGAATATTAGTTTCATCTGAAATCGTTGTACACTCCGGAGTTGTTCCTTCTCAGGCCTAAAAGGAGCTGCTATCCCAGGACGCCTAACTTAAAGAATCGTTATATCAACAGGATCAGGCCTATGTTGTGGACAAGAGAGCTCGTTTTCCTGAGTTCAAAGACAGGACAGAGGGATATGGCTGAGATATGGGGTGAATCTGCAGCCCATGGGGATGCACTCTCCAAGCTCCAGTATAGGAATGGGGCCTCTAGGGTCCCAGGCCACCCACCACGCCCTCTGGAGCAGGATCTGGGCAACATTCCCTGTCAGTGATGAGGCAGCCCTAGCACTTGTCACGCCCCAATGTCGTGTCCTATGTGGGCCCCATGCTCTTGGGACCACACCCCACACTCTGCAGGTCCATGCTACAGGGTCCTTCATGCCTCAGGAGTAGAGACCACACAGCAAGCAGTTCCCTCCGCAACCAGCAGGAGGAGGGGAGGAGAGCAGGGGCACCAGGGGACTCTCACTCAGACAACAACACCCCAGCGGTGGCAGCGGGGACAGTGATGATGCAGATGAGGCACAGACCAAGAGATGGGACCAGAGGACCCAAAAGGCAGCTGGTCAGGTCCTGGCTCACCTGCACCCCGGACACCTTTGTCCCGCATACACCCCCTTCCTCATACACCCTCTCCTTAAATGCAGATTCTTCAGATGCGAACAGGCAGAGCTTCAGATTGAAAGTCAGCTCTTCCAAAATGACCCGTCAGCAAACACGGCAGGATTCCACTCCAGTGGGTGCCCTGGAGTCGACAACTCAGGGATTGAAGTGGATATCGGTGCCAGGGACAGTGGGAGGGAATGGGGAATGAGACTTTCATGGTTGTGGAATTGTGGTTTTGAAGGACGAAAAGTTCTAGTGATGGTGGTGATGGCTCCACGAGAAAGTGAATCTATCTGATGCCTCAGAAACGTGCACTTAAAATGGTGATGATGGTAAAGGGTATATGACGTGTGTTTTATTTCACTTAAAATAAATTCTTAAGATAATGTCTTGTTAATTGAGATTCCATTTCGACTCCCCTTCATCACAAATGTCGGAGGCCCAGACACAGTCCCCTACCTTAGGGGCCATCACGGTACCCTCACAGAGCACGTGGGAGACCATTCTTAGGGGGGGCTAGTCTGTGCTCACCTGACCTCTGTCCAGGGGGACCCAGGCAGTGGTGACCCCCATAGATTAGACATATGATATGCTATAGTATTAATACGATACCACCAAGTGTTGTCACTCACCGGAACACAGAGCAGCAACCCACTCAAACATGCCTGACCTCATATGATTGTGACAAGATGAAGAGAAGAAAAGGAACCACAGGTTAATCAGGACAACACCCTTAATGCAGAGGTTGGAAATCTCAAAGGGGACAGGACACACTGCAGGCAAAGAGCGCATATGCGGTCTCCCCATCCATGTGCTCCTGACCCATGCAGGTATGGTGAGACCCACACAGTCCCAGCACCCTATACCTGGGGCCACACATCCACACTCACCAGGGTGACCCACCTCCCCAGACCCCTCCACCTGGGTCACATGTCCACAGTCCCAGGGTGACCTCACCTCCCCAGACCCTGCACCTGGGGTCACACGTCCCCTTGGTCAGGACACCATGGCTCTGCAGGGGGCTCCCCCAATGTGGAAACAAGCTGGGTCCCTGGGACCTCCTGGGATGGGAAAAAGTGTCAGGTGGGTCTCCTTTCCCCACACTTGTCCCAGAGGAGTCCTCCTCTTCTCACTTTGGTTCTGTGTGATTTTAACTGTTTTTACAGCTTTCATACTAGAGTTGAACACACGACCCTGGTGCTGGCATGCTCAGTCCTTTCTCGTCTCACTTACATGTTGAGAACACTCACAGGACAGCAGGGCTGAAAGCCGAGGGGCAGCTCTGGACTCTGCTGAGTAGGGACGGTAGACTGGAGGGAGAGCTCAGCAGCAGCCTCAGCTGTCACCCATCGGCCTTTTGCCCGATCTGCGTGCCCTGCAATCAATTCAGCAGCTAAACCTGCTTCCCTATGCACCGTGCACGTGCTGGTAAATTGGAATTATTGCCAGGTAGTCCTCCTGAGGATTCTCCATGAGCCCCAGGGAAGGTGAACCTTGCAGGGATTAAGACTAAGGCCCCGACCATAGCACTGACCCTTGGGAGGACCAGGTCACCACACTCAGAAGAGAGGCTGTTACGTACACAAGCCCACCTCAGCTCCAGACCCCAGACATCTAAGCACTGACATTCAGATGCAGGCACGGAGCTTCCCAGTAGTGAGGCCAGGCCGGGTCTCTACCCAGGTCCCCGTAGTCCTAGCGTACACAGAACATGGTCAGGTCTAAATCTTCTTATTCTAGACAACACATGGTCAGCTCTAAACATAATCAGTAGACAGGACATGCAGAGGTCTAAATCTACCATGTAGACACAACTTGATCATGTTTAAACTAGCTTAGGGCTGATCTCATAGGGGGTACAGATCACACACATGGGTCTCTCATCTTTGGACACCCACATCAGGAAACTGAACAAAATCTTTGTCATTAAACATTTCAACAGGCAAAACAGAAATGTTCCCAATGTCTCTGGCCACCTGATGGTCAGCATCCACGGGCGAGCCACGAACTTCTTAGAGTGCAGCCCAGTCTGCTGCCAGGACAGACAAGAAGTGGCCTGATTCCAGCCTCCCAGGCTTCCAGAAGGAGGCGGCCACACTGCAAGCCAGGTCAGGAGAGTCCTGCATGGTCCAGGCAGGGAGATCCGGTCTGTCCATTCGGCTGGCCGATTCCGGGTGGGGCGCTCAGGGCCGCTGAGACCCCTGCACTCAGGTCCTGCTTCCCTGCAGCGTGTGCGTGTGCGTGTGCATGTGCGTGTGTGTGTGTGTGTAGAGGGGGCGGTGGCTGACGGCTCCCATAGTTCCCAACCCGGGCACCGCACTGTCTTCGAGGGGAGGCACGGGGAGAGTTAGGGGCACAGAAGCCGTTGGAGAGGAGAACCCACCGCGGAACTCCTTGCATACTGGCTCGCCCCACCCGGACACCCGCCTGCCCATCGTGGGCCGCATGTCGCCCCCCAGTCCCCCACCCCCGAGGGCTGGGTGCCTGCTCTTTCAACAGCACAGGGTCTCACATGAAGGAGACCCAGTGGGGACTGTCAGCCCCCGACTCCTGATGCTGTGTTTGGGGAGAATGAACCCCCTTGACTGGGCGATGGGACCCTGTGAGGAAAGAGGTGTCGGCCCGATCCAAGTCGGGGCCTGGCTGAGATATGAGAAAACAGGAGCCAAGGGCAGGGCCTGGAGGCCAGGCCAACAGGAGGGGCACCCCCGGCCTTGGCCAGGCTCTCCAACGGTGACATTGTTGCTTTAGGGGACCTGGGACAGGTGACTGAATGTAATGGGAGTCTAAACTGGACCCTGAATGGGGCTTAAAGAAGGTGTGAAGGATGTTACTGAGACAGTGACAGTCATTGGAAGACAAACTCTGTGTCAGGATATCCTGCTCCGTCCATTTAAATCCCTGAGATCTGTGACCTTTACGTGGCTACGCAGGATTGTTAGAGCAGCTGCGTGCGGATATATCTGGGGCACAATTCAGTCTGCAGCCAACTTGCAAGTGGTTCCAGCAAACACACAGGTGTGCGCACAGGCAGGCACAGCACACACACAAACATATGCACGTGCACAGCACAAATATATTCACACACTAGCATGTGAACACACATGCACCCATATGCCCATGCACACACTAATGTGTGCAAGTTCACATACCTATGCACATGCACAGCATATGTATGCAAACAGGCACATGCACACGCATAGCACACACACAGGGAATAAAGTGAATCCGTAAAGCATTAATTCCTGAACACAAGTGAAGCTGACATGTATTTTTCCCTTTTCTTAGCCTTGATGTTTTCCACAACAAAAAGTTTAAGAAAAAAGTTAATGGCAAATGACTTTTGATTCATAGGACTTTCTGATTTTATTCCACAAATATTATGACAGTAGAAATGAATGTAGATATTACATGTGTCCACTAATGGATGAATGGAGAAGAAAAACACGGTCCATCAATACAAGGAAAGGCTATTCAGCCTAAAAAGCAAGTCAATTCTGACACAGGATGCAGCAGGGATGAACCTTGAGGGCATTATGCTCAGTGATGTAAGCTAGACACAAAAAAACAAACAGTGCTTGATCCACTCATACAAGGCCCCTAGAGCAGTCGGAAATATAGAGACATAAAGTAGGATGTTGAGGGCCAGAGGCTGAGGGAGGGACAATGGGGAGTGAGTGTTTAATGGGGACTGTTTCAATTTTGCAAGATGAAAAAGTTCTGCAGGATGATGGTGGTCAGGTTTGCACAACAGTGTGAATTACTTCCTGACCCTGAAATGTGCACTTAAAAATGCTTAAGATAGTACATTTTATGTTATGTGTACCAGACCACAATTTTTAAAACTTTTCAAAAAACAACAGGAAATAGTCCATGAATACCACAAGATGCACAACTTCACTAACAACAGAGGGATTAAAGCCATAAGCAAAATACTGTGCATACACCTACCAGAATGGCAGACATGAAAGACATAGTATCAAACATCAGCAGGATGTGGAGCAATGGAAAGCCTGGTACGCAACGGGGGGATGCAACCACTTCTGAAGCAATCGGGCCTCAGATAGCGAAGTCCGTGCACAGAGACCCACAGTGCTCCTCCCAGTTGAACACAAACCCACCAGCCCTGCACCAGGACACACGGACATGGACTTGCAGCCACAGGAGCCAAACCTGAAGGAACCTGAAGGCCATCACAGACGGATGCAGAAATGAACCATGCACGCTCCTATGAAGGAATATTCCACAGCAATGGAGTACATTTTGTTTAAAGGTAGTAAAACTATAAAAATTATTTTTTAAAGAAAACTATATTTACAAGATGAAAGAATCTATAATTCTGGCACCTAGGGATTGTCGAATGCTCCTAAAAATAGATTGCTGTGGAAACGTTTATTATAGGGAAATTGACATATTCTCTAGGAAGGACGGGGTGAATGGGCCTGCTACATTTTCTACATTGAAGACATGTACAGGTTTTGATTCTACTTCTGTTAAATCAAGTGGGGCTTCACTGGATTTCTGCTACTGCGGAGATAATCAAATTCTGGGTAGGGGTCACGAGAAAATTAGTCATAGGTGTTCTTGTGTAATAATTACTGTTGAAAGTGTAAATGATCCATTTACCAGTAAGACTGAGAATAGAATAACTGCTACATTACTTCATATGAGATGATCGTCTGTGCTATTGTTCCTGGAGCTCCAGTGAGTGAGTATTTTGAATGTGAAGTTCATCCAGATCTGAGGATGGAATAAATGGCTAGGTGTGATATGGCTAATAGAAATAATATGCCTACATTTATACTAATTAGTGGATAAGATATGGGAAGAGGAATTCATGTTGTGAGAGCCAGGGTTAAGGCTAGCATTGGGGCAATAATATAAAAATTGATGATGTTGATGGACATAGTGGTTCTTTAATAAGTAATTTGAACGCCTCAGCAATGGGTTGTAATCATCCATGGGGGCTGACGATTTTTGGCCCTTTCTGGATTTGTATATAGCCTAGGATTTTCCATTTAGTTAATATGAGGAATGCTATGGTGAATTAAATTGGGTAATTTGTGAAAGAATGTTGATGATAAACATATTCTTAGGAAGAGGACTTGAACCAGTGCAGAAAAAGTTTCAGTTTTACATAATTACCGGGCTCTGCCAGCGTAACGAACCCTGTTCTACAGTAGGGTATGTATAAATTAATTGAATGTAGATTATATCATCATTTAGTTTGAAGACATTTTGTAAAGGAAGCCGTATTGCTCTTGTCCTTTCATACTGGAAGAAATCTGCAATAGACAGAAACCAACCAGGATGACTCCAGTCTGAACTCAGATCACGTGAGACTTTAATCGTTGAACAAACAGACAATTAATAGCAGTTATACCGTTGAAATGTCGTGATCCAGCATCAAGGTCATAAACCATATTGCCCATATGAACTCCAGAATACAATTACACTGTTATCCCTAGTAAAACTTGTTCCATTGACCAGTGTTTTAGAAGAACAGGTGATAAAGCATTTTGACTAGCTGGCCTAAATTTTAATCACTCAGAAGTGGTTTTATTCTCCAAAAAATAAATGGCGCATGGGCTCAAGACACACCGTCTTCAGTAGTTGTGGCGTGCAGACTCAGTAGTTGTGGCCCAATGGCTTAGTTGTTCCGTGGCACGTGAGATCTTCCCGGACCGGGGATCGAACCGGGTCCCATAGTTCATTGGCAGGCGAATTCTTAATCACTGCATCACCAGGGAAGTCCCAGATTCGCAGTCTCCCTGTTAATATACCTTAAGCCCAAAGAATCCATGGAAAATTGTTAGAGAAAATAAGGCAATAAAAGATTGTAAGGACTATAACAGAAGCATATAGTACACAGTTCATATAGACACATCCCAAGCAGTTACAAAGTATATTAAAAGGGAGGCTGCAATTTTAAAAGAATAAGGAAAATTATACCCACAAACTCCCAATCTTTCCTGAAACGTTGCAATCTGAAACCCTATTGTAGGAAGCAGAAGATTCCAGGAGATATTCTACAAATGAAGGACTCCAAACCCTGTGGTTGGATAAGGAATTCTGGAAGGAAGGTATCCTCACCCAAGGAGAGCAGGTTCCTATACTTCTCTAACATCACATCCCTGTACAATTCCCATTGATCTTGGTCCAGGCATTCTCACTCCTCTTGACAGAAATCTATGGCCACATCCTGGAATGTCAGCAGTCCCTGAAATTAAACGTACACATGCCATGTGGCCACGGGAAGAGTTCATAATATGACCCAAGAAGAAAACAGCAAGTTAAGGAAGGTTTTAATTTAGAAGAGTGTCTTCAATTATCCACTAATACATACATATATATATATATATATATATATATATATAATTTTTTTTTTACAAAGTGACTTTCTCTACCTTATTTCTACCTACAAGAAAAGAGTATGGCATGTGAGCCACAAAACCAGTATAGAGACTATACTTGTCTGAAAAAGAAATGATAAAATGATGGTTTCAACACAGGCATATGCATTTTTGAGTGTTTTATTTATATCAAACTGGATAAAATGTGTGTATTTCTCATAGAGAAAAGACCTGTCGAGGTAGAAAGGTACCTTTCAACTATTCATGGGTACACGAGTACACTGGGGAGATTGTAAAAGTGCAGATTGTGATTCAGTAGGTCCGGTGGGCCTGAGCTCTATTTTTTTCACAAGCTCATTTTTAACTAGTGATGCCACAGTCTCTGATTCATTAACCACAACTGTGAATATCAGAGACATAATTAGAAAGGTAAAAATTCATATTTAATTTTGAACTTAAAGTGTTTTATGGATTTTACACCTTTAATAGAATAGTGAGCACAGCAGCAACAATCATTTGTGAGTATTTACTATAGACTGTGTATCTTTCTAATTTTTTGGGGTAGGATTCCAGGAAAAAGGTCTGGGCTGCGGCCAAAATGGGCATGGCCCCCAGGCCGGGCCGCTCCTCCAGGACCCCCGACGGGGCCCTGCGGTCCTGGCGGCTCCCTCCCCCGTCGCCCCGCTCCCTCCCGGAAGGCCTCGGGGCAGAGCGGTCCCACCCACTGCGCGCTGAACAGAGCCCGCATTTCCTCCCATCTCCCGGCTCAGGCGGGGTCTCTTCCCTCCGCCTTCACGGAACTGTCCCGGAGCCCGAGGGGAGGGCGACCTCACTGAGGCTGCGGGCTCTGGAGGTGCCCCGGCGGCTGAAGCCATGACAGTCGCGGGGACGGCGGGCCGGGTAAGTGGGCGCCGACCCTCCGCCTGGTCCGGTGCCCGGGCGGCAGCACAAGACCAGCTTCTGAGGGGCAGGGGTTCGCTGCCACCCGCCGCAGCTGTGCAGAAAGAGCGGCCTCCAGCGTCTGGTCCCCGGGAACTTCGGTCCGTCCTCTCGCCCCTGCCCTCGTCCTGGCTCGCGAGGCCTGGTGAGCGTGAGGAGGGGCCGGCCTGAGCGTCCTGAGGGGACACGGGGCAAGGGAGGCGCAGGGTCCGGCTGCAGCGTCAGCGCCCCTCTTCCCGACTGCGGGGAAAGCGGCTGAAAACTCCTCCCGAGGCGCGCAGACCCCTTATTCGGCCGAGTCCCTCTGCGCTCCTTCCTCCCTGAGCTAAAGTACCGGGGGGGAGGGGACAGGGCAGGGAACTGGCGCAGGTAATGGGGAACATCAAAAGGTGATTGTTAACTAAGGAAAACCAGCTCTCCCAAGGTGAGGAATGCGGCGCTTTTCTTTGCCTGGGCTCACTGAATTCCTTCCTTTGATATGCACCTCAGCTCTCTGGGGCCTGCATTCTGTATTTGCATATCCTGAGTGCCTCAGGGCCCGCCGGCTCACATTGGAGGGCTGCAAGTGCTGAAGACTGTGACATCCTTTGTTTACTGATAGGGCAAGAACTATTCCATTTCTCACAGGCTTGAGGGGCAGACAGTGGAAAAAAGTCAGAGAATCTCACTCGGCCTGTACTTTGGTTTACATATAGATAATATTTATACTTAACTGTGCTAATAGAGGTTCTCAAGTCCAATCAACTTGTACTACTGCCCTCTATGTATCAATTTCATCAATATCATAAGATAAATGCCTATAGAATTGACTTAATCCGTTTAAATAGGATAATGATTTTTAAAGGAAACATAATAGAAATATAACAACGAAACCTTTACCACTAAAGGCTGGGTCTGGAACACCCTAAATAAATGTTCCATTGTTAAAATATTGAAAGATGTAGTCAATAGAAATATCAACAAAAATGACAAATAATAAGGGTAGCAGAATGTGGAAATGTTCTATCTTTATCATTAAAGTGGCAGAAAATCATTTATTAGTAGGCACTGGGGGCAGAAGATGCCTGATTTTCTATCTGTGTCATATTTGTGCAGTTGTTTCAACAAGTAACTTAAAGACAAAATGGAAAAACAAGGAGGTTTGTGCCTGAGATCATGTTGATGTGAAACCAGGGATGGCCACCTTGTGCCAGGTGAGTTAAGTTTACCTGGCAGGTAGACCGCAGAGCTCCTGGGAAGCAAGGGTTGAAATTTTTCTGCTGGGTGCCCCTTAGGTTCTGTGACTTGACTGACTGTGAGTCATGTTTCGGGAAAGACCTGATCACAGGAAAAGGGTGGGAATAGAGTGATTTGGGGAGCAGCTAACCACATTCATCACAGCTCACGGCCTGAATGAATTTTAAAGAAACAGGAAAACAAATGCTTCTTATGGAATCAGAGAATGTGAGGGCTGGACAATCCCAGAAAATGAGGAACACCCATCCCATTTTCCAGATGACAAAACAGAGGTCCAGCAAGGTGAAATCCCTCACCCAAGTTGTACCCGTCTCTCCTCCCCACTACGTGGTTCATGAAAGCAGAACTCTTCCTTTCTTGATCACTGCTGAAGCCCAAAAAGGGCCAGGCATCTAGCAGCTGCTCCAAAAATGTGGGTTGACTGTAGGAACAATGCTATTTCTTTCTTTCTCACTCTTCTTCAGGATTGTGCCAAGAACTCCCCAGGTTGCAATGTAATTCGATAAATGTAAATATTAATTGAGTTTTGTTGTGATGAGGACTTAGGCTTTGAAGGTAACAGACTTGGTTCAGATCTTGGTTCTGCCACTCCATAGCTGTTTGGCTTTGGGAAAATTACTAAACCTCTCTGAGATTATTTCCTCCTTTGTAAAGTGGGGATAAATCTATCTGAGCCAGCAGAGCACCTGCATGAGAGATGTGCACTAAATATTGGTCTTTCTCACTCTCTTACGCCATCTCTGTGTTCTTCCCAGAGAAGCTGTACAGAAGGATATAGTACTTTTATTTAAAATAGTTAACTAATTAATTAATTAATTTGTTTTTGGCTGCGTTGGGTCTTCGTTGCTATGCGCAGGCTTTCTCTAGTT
This sequence comes from Balaenoptera physalus, assembly GCF_965194825.1. Lineage (NCBI taxonomy): Eukaryota > Metazoa > Chordata > Mammalia > Artiodactyla > Balaenopteridae > Balaenoptera > Balaenoptera physalus. The sequence goes on from NC_138890.1 coordinate 40,844,077, forward strand.
GCAGCAAGCGGGGGCTACTCTTTGTTGCGGTGCGCCGGCTTCTCATTGCGGTGGCTTCTCTTGCTAGCCTTAACCCCAATGCTAGCCTTAACCCTGGCTCTCACAACATGAATTCCTCTTCCCATATCTTATCCACTAATTAATATAAATGTAGGCATATTATTTCTATTAGCCATATCACACCTAGCCATTTACTCCATCCTCAGATCTGGATGAACTTCACATTCAAAATACACACTCACTGGATCTCTAGGAGCAATAGCACAGACAATCATCTCATATGAAGTAATGTAGCAGTTATTCTATTCTCAGTCTTACTGATAAATGGATCATTTACACTTTCAACAGTAATTATTACACAAGAACACCTATGACTAATTTTCTCCTGACCCCTACCCAGAATTTGATTATCTCCGCAGTAGCAGAAATCCAGTGAAGCCCCACTTGATTTAACAGAAGTAGAATCAAAACCTGTACATGTCTTCAATGTAGAAAATGTAGCAGGCCCATTCACCCCGTCCCTCCTAGAGAATATGTCAATTTCCCTATAATAAACATTTCCACAGCAATCTAGTTTTAGGAGCATTCGACAATCCCTAGGTGCCAGAAATATATACAGCCCAAGTCATCATTAAAACACATCTAACAATCTCCTTTCTATGAATTTGAGCCTCCTACCTACAATTTTGATATGATCAACGCATACATCTCTTATGAAAAGTTTTGTTACGACTAACATTAACCTTATGTATATGAGAGTTTTCACTACTTGTCATCATACCCGGCAACCCACCACAAATTTAAGAAATATGTCTGACTAAAGAGTTACTTTGATAGAGTAAATCATAGAGGTTTCAATGCTCTTATTCCTGGAATTGAATTCTTCCTAATAATTTTACATTCTCCATGCTACCTACCACATTACACCACATGCTATATAGTAAAGTTCTCTAAGTAAGCTACAGGCCCATACCCCCAAAATATTTTTGTATATCCTTCCTGTGCTAATAAACTCTCATTGTTTTTACCATCATTCTACTGACCATTTTCTCAGGAAATATAATTGTATAACAAGCTCACACTGGTTAATGGTATCCCCATTCTAATAAAAAACATGAACCCATAAGCTACAGAAGCATCCAACAAATATTTCCTAAAACAGTCCACCACATCAATACTACTTATAATGGCTATTATCATTAATCTAATATGCTCTGGTCAAAGAGCACAATGAATAACAAGAATCTTTAATCCAGCAGCATCCACCCTCATGACAATCGCCCTTGTCACAAAAGTAGGACTTTCCCCATTTCACTTCTGAGTGCCTGGAGTCACACGAGGCATCCCATGAACAGCAGACCTGATGCTATCAACATGACAAAATTGCACCCCTATCAGTTTTATACCACATGTCACCATCCATCAACCTAAATATACTATTAATCATAGTGATATTATAAATCATAGCTGGAGGCTGAGGCAGACTTCGCCATACTCACCTGGAAAATATTACACCCTCCTCATCAATTGCCCATATAGGATGAATAACAGCTATTATAATGTATATTCAGATTATAACAATCCTAAACATACTAATTTATATCATAACAACACTATCTTCTTCTTATTTATGCCCAGATCATGTACTACAAGAGTATCATTATCACACACATGAGATAAAACACCTCCCATCACAATCATTTTCCTCACTATTATAGTATCATTAGGACATCGCCCATCACTATCAGGCTTTCTACCCAAATGAATAATTATCCAAGAGATAACAAAAACGACAAAATCATTCTACCAACACTAATAGCCATCATAGCAGGCCTCAGCATATATTTCTACTTGCAGGTAACATACTCCACATCACTAACTATATTCCCTTCATTAAACAACACAAACACTAAACAATTTCAACATACAAAGAAATAACCTTCCTATCATTTCCAATCATAATACCCACACGGTTACTACACACAACACCCATTCTATCGGTGCTGGACTAGGAATTTAGGTTAGTTCAGACCAAGAGCTTTCAAAACCCTAAACAAGAGAAATTGACTTAATTCCTAAAAATAAGGATTGCAAGACTTTAATCTACATCAATTGAATGTAAAGCAAACACTGTATTGAAGCCAAATCTTTACGAGATTGATGAGTTTTAACCCCAGGAAACTTTAGTTAACAGGCAAATCCTCTAGTCAACTGGCTTCAGTCTACTTCTCCTTCATTTGAGAAAGAAAAAAAGAAAAAAAAAAGGCAGGATAATCACTGGCAGAATTGAAGCTGCTTCTCTGAAGTTACAATTCAATTTGTTGATTCACCACAGGGTTTGCCAGAAAGAGGGCTCAATCTCTGTCTTTAGATTTACAGTCTAATGCTAACTCAGTCATTTTACCTCTGTTCATACACTGCTGATTATTTTCAACAAATCACAAAGATATCGGCATTTTATATTTACTATTTGGTGCTTGAGCTGTAGTAGCAGGCAGCACCTTAATTATATTAATCCAGGCTGAGCTATGCTGACCTGGACCGCTACTTGGAGATGCCCAAATCTGTAAGGTTGTCATAACAGTCCCTGCACTTGTAATAATTTTCTTTATAGCTGTACCTGTTATGATTGCAGGCTTTGAAAACTGACTTGGGCCACTAATAACTCGGGCACCTGAAGTAGCATTTCCCCCAATAAATCATATAAACTTTTGCCTACTTCCCCCATCATTCTTACTCCTACTCATATCACCAATAGTAGAAGCTGGTTCTGGTACCAGTGGGACCGTGTATTCAGCTCTAGCCTGCAATCTGGCCCATGCAGGAGCCTCTGTCGACCTAACTGTTTTCTCCTTACATTTAGCAGGTGTCTCCTCAATTCTTGGTATTATTACTTTTATTACTATAGTCTTTAATACAAAACCAGCAGTCATATCCCAATACCAAACACCATTATTTGTTTAATCTTCCCCAACTATAGCCATATTACTATAATTATCAATCTCAGTCCAAGCAGCCAGAATTGCCATGCTGTTAAGAGATAGAAATCTAAACACTACTTTCTTTGACCCGGCAGGAGGAGACCGAATCCTATACCAACACCTCTTTTGATACTTTGCTCACCCTGAAGTCTGTATTCATGGCCTAACAGGGTTTGTTATAAACTCACATATCATTACATACTATTTAGGACAAAAATTGCCTTTCAGGTATCTGGGAATAGTATGAGTCATGTCCACTGGTTTTTTAGGAGTTCTCTTGTGGGCCCATCATATGTTTACCATAGGGATAGCTGTGGACTCAGGAGCATACTTTGCATCAGCTACCGTAATTACTTCTATCCCTACAGGAGTAAAAGTATCTAGCTGATTAGCAACTCTTTATTTAATTTTTCTTTTTCTTTTCTTTTTTTTTTTTTTTGGCTGAGTTGGGTCTTGGTTGCTGCGCATTGGCTTTCTCTGGTTGCGGTGAGCGGCAGCTACTCTTCGTTGCGGTGTGCGGCCCTTTCATTGCAGTGGCTTCTCTTGTTGCAGAGCACGGCCTCTAGGCTCGTGGGCTTCAGTAGTGGTGGCTTGCGGGCTCTAGAGGGCAGGCTCAGTAGTTGTGGCACACGGGCTTTTTGCTCCACGGCATGTGGAATCTTCCCAGACAAGGGCTCGAACCGGTGTCCCCTGCATTGGCAGACGAATTCTTAACCACTGCGTCACCAGGGAAGTCCCTAGTTAGCAACTGTTCACGGAGGCAATACTATATGACCTCCCACTATATTATGAGTTTTAGGCTTTAGTTTTTCTTTTTACAGTAGGTGGTTTGACAGGAAACATCTTAGCCAACTCATCCCCAGACATTGTCCTCCAGGATACATACTATGTAGTAGCACACTTCCATGACCTAATGTCCATGGGAGCAGTCTTCACTATTATAGGAGGCTTTCTACACTGATTCCCACTATTCTCAGGTTATACAGTTAACTCAGCATGAGCAAAAATTCACTTCACAAGTATATTTGTAGTAGTAAATATGACTTCCTGCAGCACTTTCGTGGCCTCTCAGGGAGGTCACTACATTAGTCTGAGTACCCTGAGGCACACACAACATGAAATATTTTGTCTTTAGGCTCATTCATCTCAGTAGCAGCAGTAATGCTAATAATCTTCATACTTTGAAAAGCATTTGTGTCTAAACAAGAAGTCTTAGCAGTGGAAATTGCTACCCCTAACCTAGAATGGTTACACGTATGTCCTCCACCATATCCTACGTTTCAAGATCCTACCTATGTAAATGTAAAATAAGGAAGGACTCAAGTCCTTTTCAACCAGTTTCAAGCCAACACCATAACAATTATGTCTTCCTCAATAAATGAGATAAAAGTAAAAAGTGATGTAGATTTGTCAAAGTTAAATGATAGGCTAAAATCCTGTATATCACTAAGGCATATCAATTTAATCTAGGCTCTCAAGATACAACATCACCGATTATGGAAGAACTTTTACATTTTCTTCATCACATATTAATAGTGATTTTTAAAATAAATTCTCTAGTCCTCTATATCATTTCACTAATATTGACATCTAAACTCATATGCATACAATAGATGCACAGGTAGAGAAAATGTGAACAATTTACTAGCTATTATTGTAATCTTAATTGCCCTATCATCATTGTGAATCCTTTACATGATACATGAAATCAATAACTCTTCCCAAACCATAAAAAACTATGGGTCAGTAACGATACTGAAGCTACAAATACACAGATTACGAAGATTTAAATGTTGACTCCTCTGTAATCCCCACATCAGAGCTAAAACCAGGAGAATAATGACTAATAGAAGTCAACAACCGAGTAGTTAGGGATAGTCATTGAATATTAGTTTCATCTGAAATCGTTGTACACTCCGGAGTTGTTCCTTCTCAGGCCTAAAAGGAGCTGCTATCCCAGGACGCCTAACTTAAAGAATCGTAATATCAACAGGACCAGGCCTATGTTGTGGACAAGAGAGCTCGTTTTCCTGAGTTCAAAGACAGGACAGAGGGATATGGCTGAGATATGGGGTGAATCTGCAGCCCATGGGGATGCACTCTCCAAGCTCCAATATAGGAATGGGGCCTCTAGGGTCCCAGGCCACCCACCACGCCCTCTGGAGCAGGATCTGGGCAACATTCCCTGTCAGTGATGAGGCAGCCCTAGCACTTGTCACGCCCTGATGTCGTGTCCTATGTGGGCCCCATGCTCTTGGGACCACACCCCACACTCTGCAGGTCCATGCTACAGGGTCCTTCATGCCTCAGGAGTAGAGACCACACAGCAAGCAGTTCCCTCCGCAACCAGCAGGAGGAGGGGAGGAGAGCAGGGGCACCAGGGGACTCTCACTCAGACAACAACACCCCAGCGGTGGCAGCGGGGACAGTGATGATGCAGATGAGGCACAGACCAAGAGATGGGACCAGAGGACCCAAAAGGCAGCTGGTCAGGTCCTGGCTCACCTGCACCCCGGACACCTTTGTCCCGCATACACCCCCTTCCTCATACACCCTCTCCTTAAATGCAGATTCTTCAGATGCGAACAGGCAGAGCTTCAGATTGAAAGTCAGCTCTTCCAAAATGACCCGTCAGCAAACACGGCAGGATTCCACTCCAGTGGGTGCCCTGGAGTCGACAACTCAGGGACTGAAGTGGATATCGGTGCCAGGGGCAGTGGGAGGGAATGGGGAATGAGACTTTCATGGTTGTGGAATTTTGGTTTTGCAGGACGAAAAGTTCTAGTGATGGTGGTGATGGCTCCACGAGAAAGTGAATCTATCTGATGCCTTCAAAAACGTGCACTTAAAATGGTGATGATGGTAAAGGGTATGTGACGTGTGTTTTATTTCACTTGAAAAAAATTCTTAAAATAATGTCTTGTTAATTGAGATTCCATTTCGACTCCCCTTCATCACAAATGTCGGAGGCCCAGACGCAGTCCCCTACCTTAGGGGCCATCACGGTACCCTCACAGAGCACGTGGGAGACCATTCTTTGGGGGGGCTAGTCTGTGCTCACCTGACCTCTGTCCAGGGGGACCCAGGCAGTGGTGACCCCCATAGATTAGACATTTGATATGCTATAGTATTAATACGATACCACCAAGTGTTGTCACTCACCGGAACACAGAGCAGCAACCCACTCAAACATGCCTGACCTCATATGATTGTGACAAGATGAAGAGAAGAAAAGGAACCACAGGTTAATCAGGACAACACCCTTAATGCAGAGGTTGGAAATCTCAAAGGGGACAGGACACACTGCAGGCAAAGAGCGCATATGCGGTCTCCCCATCCATGTGATCCTGACACATGCAGGTATGGTGAGACCCACACAGTCCCCGCACCCTATACCTGGGGCCACACATCCACACTCACCAGGGTGACCCACCTCCCCAGACCCCTCCACCTGGGTCACATGTCCACAGTCCCAGGGTGACCTCACCTCCCCAGACCCTGCACCTGGGGTCACACGTCCCCTTGGTCAGGACACCATGGCTCTGCAGGGGGCTCCCCCAATGTGGAAACAAGCTGGGTCCCTGGGACCTCCTGGGATGGGAAAAAGTGTCAGGTGGGTCTCCTTTCCCCACACTTGTCCCAGAGGAGTCCTCCTCTTCTCACTATGGTTCTGTGTGATTTTAACTGTTTTTACAGCTTTCATACTAGAGTTGAACACACGACCCTGGTGCTGGCATGCTCAGTCCTTTCTCGTCTCACTTACATGTTGAGAAAACTCACAGGACAGCAGGGCTGAAAGCCGAGGGGCAGCTCTGGACTCTGCTGAGTAGGGACGGTAGACTGGAGGGAGAGCTCAGCAGCAGCCTCAGCTGTCACCCATCGGCCTTTTGCCCGATCTGCGTGCCCTGCAATCAATTCAGCAGCTAACCCTGCTTCCCTATGCACCAGGCACGTGCTGGTAAATTGGAATTATTGCCAGGTAGTCCTGCTGAGGATTCTCCATGAGCCCCAGGGAAGGTGAACCTTGCAGGGATTAAGACTAAGGCCCCGACCATAGCACTGACCCTTGGGAGGACCAGGTCACCACACTCAGAAGAGAGGCTGTTACGTAGGCAAGCCCACCTCATCTCCAGACCCCAGACATCTAAGCACTGACATTCAGATGCAGGCACGGAGCTTCCCAGTACTGAGGCCAGGCCGGGTCTCTACCCAGGTCCCCATAGTCCTAGCGTACAGAGAACATGGTCAGGTCTAAATCTTCTTATTCTAGACAACACATGGTCAGCTCTAAACATAATCAGTAGACAGGACATGCAGAGGTCTAAATCTACCATGTAGACACAACTTGATCATGTTTAAACTAGCTTAGGGCTGATCTCATAGGGGGTACAGATCACACACATGGGTCTCTCATCTTTGGACACCCACATCAGGAAACTGAACAAAATCTTTGTCATTAAACATTTCAACAGGCAAAACAGAAATGTTCCCAATGTCTCTGGCCACCTGATGGTCAGCATCCACGGGCGAGCCACGAACTTCTTAGAGTGCAGCCCAGTCTGCTGCCAGGACAGACAAGAAGTGGCCTGATTCCAGCCTCCCAGGCTTCCAGAAGGAGGCGGCCACACTGCAAGCCAGGTCAGGAGAGTCCTGCATGGTCCGGGCCGGGAGATCCGGTCTGTCCATTCGGCTGGCCGATTCCGGGCGGGGCGCTCAGGGCCGCTGAGAGCCCTGCACTCAGGTCCTGCTTCCCTGCAGCGTGTGCGTGTGCGTGTCCGTGTGCGTGTGTGTGTGTGTGTAGAGGGGGCGGTGGCTGACGGCTCCCATGGTTCCCAACCCGGGCACCGCGCTGTCTTCGAAGGGAGGCACGGGGAGAGGTAGGGGCACAGAAGCCGTTGGAGAGGAGAACCCACCGCGGAACTCCTTGCATACTGGCTCGCCCCACCCAGACACCCGCCTGCCCATTGTGGGCCGCATGTCGCCCCCCAGTCCCCCACCCCCGAGGGCAGGGTGCCTGCTCTTTCAACAGCACAGGGTCTCACATGAAGGAGACCCAGTGGGGACTGTCAGCCCCCGACTCCTGATGCTGTGTTTGGGGAGAATGAACCCCCTTGACTGGGCGATGGGACCCTGTGTGGAAAGACGTGTCGGCCCGTTCCAAGTAGGGGCCTGGCTGAGATATGAGAAAACAGGAGCCAAGGGCAGGGCCTGGAGGCCAGGCCAACAGGAGGTGCACCCCAGCCTTGGCCAGGCTCTCCAACGGTGACATTGTTGCTTTAGGGGACCTGGGACAGGTGACTGAATGTAAAGAAGGTGTGAAGGATGTTACTGAGACAGTGACAGTCATTGGAAGACAAACTCTGACAAGATGAAGAGAAGAAAAGGAACCACAGGTTAATCAGGAAAACACCCTTAATGCAGAGCTTGGAAATCTCAAAGGGGACAGGACACACCGCAGAGACAAACTCTGTGTCAGTATATCCTGCTCCGTCCATTTAAATCCCTGAGTTCTGTGACCTTTACGTGGCTACGCAGGATTGTTAGAGCAGCTGCGTGCGGATATATCTGGGGCACAATTCAGTCTGCAGCCAACTTGCAAGTGGTTCCAGCAAACACACAGGTGTGCGCACAGGCAGGCACAGCACACACACAAACATATGCACGTGCACAGCACAAATATATTCACACACTAGCATGTGAACACACATGCACCCATATGCCCATGCACACACTAATGTGTGCAAGTTCACATACCTATGCACATGCACAGCATATGTATGCAAACAGGCACATGCACACGCATAGCACACACACAGGGAATAAAGTGAATCCGTAAAGCATTAATTCCTGAACACAAGTGAAGCTGACATGTATTTTTCCCTTTTCTTAGCCTTGATGTTTTCCACAACAAAAAGTTTAAGAAAAAAGTTAATGGCAAATGACTTTTGATTCATAGGACTTTCTGATTTTATTCCACAAATATTATGACAGTAGAAATGAATGTAGATATTACATGTGTCCACTAATGGATGAATGGAGAAGAAAAACACGGTCCATCAATACAAGGAAAGGCTATTCAGCCTAAAAAGCAAGTCAATTCTGACACAGGATGCAGCAGGGATGAACCTTGAGGGCATTATGCTCAGTGATGTAAGCTAGACACAAAAAAACAAACAGTGCTTGATCCACTCATACAAGGCCCCTAGAGCAGTCGGAAATATAGAGACATAAAGTAGGATGTTGAGGGCCAGAGGCTGAGGGAGGGACAATGGGGAGTGAGTGTTTAATGGGGACTGTTTCAATTTTGCAAGATGAAAAAGTTCTGCAGGATGATGGTGGTCAGGTTTGCACAACAGTGTGAATTACTTCCTGACCCTGAAATGTGCACTTAAAAATGCTTAAGATAGTACATTTTATGTTATGTGTACCAGACCACAATTTTTAAAACTTTTCAAAAAACAACAGGAAATAGTCCATGAATACCACAAGATGCACAACTTCACTAACAACAGAGGGATTAAAGCCATAAGCAAAATACTGTGCATACACCTACCAGAATGGCAGACATGAAAGACATAGTATCAAACATCAGCAGGATGTGGAGCAATGGAAAGCCTGGTACGCAACGGGGGGATGCAACCACTTCTGAAGCAATCGGGCCTCAGATAGCGAAGTCCGTGCACAGAGACCCACAGTGCTCCTCCCAGTTGAACACAAACCCACCAGCCCTGCACCAGGACACACGGACATGGACTTGCAGCCACAGGAGCCAAACCTGAAGGAACCTGAAGGCCATCACAGACGGATGCAGAAATGAACCATGCACGCTCCTATGAAGGAATATTCCACAGCAATGGAGTACATTTTGTTTAAAGGTAGTAAAACTATAAAAATTATTTTTTAAAGAAAACTATATTTACAAGATGAAAGAATCTATAATTCTGGCACCTAGGGATTGTCGAATGCTCCTAAAAATAGATTGCTGTGGAAACGTTTATTATAGGGAAATTGACATATTCTCTAGGAAGGACGGGGTGAATGGGCCTGCTACATTTTCTACATTGAAGACATGTACAGGTTTTGATTCTACTTCTGTTAAATCAAGTGGGGCTTCACTGGATTTCTGCTACTGCGGAGATAATCAAATTCTCGGTAGGGGTCAGGAGAAAATTAATCATAGGTGTTCTTGTGTAATAATTACTGTTGAAAGTGTAAATGATCCATTTACCAGTAAGACTGAGAATAGAATAACTGCTACATTACTTCATATGAGATGATCGTCTGTGCTATTGTTCCTGGAGCTCCAGTGAGTGAGTATTTTGAATGTGAAGTTCATCCAGATCTGAGGATGGAATAAATGGCTAGGTGTGATATGGCTAATAGAAATAATATGCCTACATTTATACTAATTAGTGGATAAGATATGGGAAGAGGAATTCATGTTGTGAGAGCCAGGGTTAAGGCTAGCATTGGGGCAATAATATATAAATTGATGATGTTGATGGACATAGTGGTTCTTTAATAAGTAATTTGAACGCCTCAGCAATGGGTTGTAATCATCCATGGGGGCTGACGATTTTTGGCCCTTTCTGGATTTGTATATAGCCTAGGATTTTCCATTTAGTTAATATGAGGAATGCTATGGTGAATTAAATTGGGTAATTTGTGAAAGAATGTTGATTATAAACATATTCTTAGGAAGAGGACTTGAACCAGTGCAGAAAAAGTTTCAGTTTTACATAATTACCGGGCTCTGCCAGCGTAACGAACCCTGTTCTACAGTAGGGTATGTATAAATTAATTGAATGTAGATTATATCATCATTTAGTTTGAAGACATTTTGTAAAGGAAGCCGTATTGCTCTTGTCCTTTCATACTGGAAGAAATCTGCAATAGACAGAAACCAACCAGGATGACTCCAGTCTGAACTCAGATCACGTGAGACTTTAATCGTTGAACAAACAGACAATTAATAGCAGTTATACCGTTGAAATGTCGTGATCCAGCATCAAGGTCATAAACCATATTGCCCATATGAACTCCAGAATACAATTACACTGTTATCCCTAGTAAAACTTGTTCCATTGACCAGTGTTTTAGAAGAACAGGTGATAAAGCATTTTGACTAGCTGGCCTAAATTTTAATCACTCAGAAGTGGTTTTATTCTCCAAAAAATAAATGGCGCATGGGCTCAAGACACACCGTCTTCAGTAGTTGTGGCGTGCAGACTCAGTAGTTGTGGCCCAATGGCTTAGTTGTTCCGTGGCACGTGAGATCTTCCCGGACCGGGGATCGAACCGGGTCCCATAGTTCATTGGCAGGCGAATTCTTAATCACTGCATCACCAGGGAAGTCCCAGATTCGCAGTCTCCCTGTTAATATACCTTAAGCCCAAAGAATCCATGGAAAATTGTTAGAGAAAATAAGGCAATAAAAGATTGTAAGGACTATAACAGAAGCATATAGTACACAGTTCATATAGACACATCCCAAGCAGTTACAAAGTATATTAAAAGGGAGGCTGCAATTTTAAAAGAATAAGGAAAATTATACCCACAAACTCCCAATCTTTCCTGAAACGTTGCAATCTGAAACCCTATTGTAGGAAGCAGAAGATTCCAGGAGATATTCTACAAATGAAGGACTCCAAACCCTGTGGTTGGATAAGGAATTCTGGAAGGAAGGTATCCTCACCCAAGGAGAGCAGGTTCCTATACTTCTCTAACATCACATCCCTGTACAATTCCCATTGATCTTGGTCCAGGCATTCTCACTCCTCTTGACAGAAATCTATGGCCACATCCTGGAATGTCAGCAGTCCCTGAAATTAAACGTACACATGCCATGTGGCCACGGGAAGAGTTCATAATATGACCCAAGAAGAAAACAGCAAGTTAAGGAAGGTTTTAATTTAGAAGAGTGTCTTCAATTATCCACTAATACATATATATATATATATATATATATATATATATATATATATATATATACAATTTCTTTTTTTACAAAGTGACTTTCTCTACCTTATTTCTACCTACAAGAAAAGAGTATGGCATGTGAGCCACAAAACCAGTATAGAGACTATACTTGTCTGAAAAAGAAATGATAAAATGATGGTTTCAACACAGGCATATGCATTTTTGAGTGTTTTATTTATATCAAACTGGATAAAATGTGTGTATTTCTCATAGAGAAAAGACCTGTCGAGGTAGAAATGTACCTTTCAACTATTCATGGGTACACGAGTACACTGGGGAGATTGTAAAAGTGCAGATTGTGATTCAGTAGGTCCGGTGGGCCTGAGTTCTATTTTTTTAACAAGCTCATTTTTAACTAGTGATGCCACAGTCTCTGATTCATTAACCACAACTGTGAATATCAGAGACATAATTAGAAAGGTAAAAATTCATATTTAATTTTGAACTTAAAGTGTTTTATGGATTTTACACCTTTAATAGAATAGTGAGCACAGCAGCAACAATCATTTGTGAGTATTTACTATAGACTGTGTATCTTTCTAATTTTTTTGGGTAGGATTCCAGGAAAAAGGCCTGGCTGCGGCCACAATGGGCATGGCCCCCAGGCCGGGCCGCCCCTCCAGGACCGCCGACGGGGCCCTGCGCTCCTGGCGGCGCCCTCCCCCGCCGCCCCGCTCCCTCCCGGAAGGCCTCGGGGCAGAGCGGTCCCACCCACTGCGCGCTGAACAGAGCCCGCGTTTCCTCAGAGCTGGAACTCCCGGCTCAGGCGGGGTCTCTTCCCTCCGCCTTCACGGAACTGCCCCGGAGCCCGAGGGGAGGGCAACCTCACTGAGGCTGCCGGCTCTGGAGGTGCCCCGGCTGCCGAAGCCATGACAGTCGCGGGGACGGCGGGCCGGGTAAGTGGGCGCCGACCCTCCGCCTGGTCCGGTGCCCGGGCAGCAGCACAAGACCAGCTTCTGAGGGGCAGGGGTTCGCTGCCACCCGCCGCAGCTGTGCAGAAAGAGCGGCCTCCAGCGTCTGGTCCCCGGGAACTTCGGTCCGTCCTCTCGCCCCTGCCCTCGTCCTGGCTCGCGAGGCCTGGTGGGCGTGAGGAGGGGGTCGGCCTGAGCGTCCTGAGGGGAAACGGGGCAAGGGAGGCGCAGGGTCCGGCTGCAGCGTCATCGCCCCTCTTCCCGACTGCGGGGAAAGCGGCTGAAAACTCCTCCCGAGGCACGCAGGCCCCTTATTCAGCCGAGACCCTCTGCGCTCCTTCCTCCCTGAGCTAAAGTACCGGGGGGAGGGGACAGGGCAGGGAACTGACGCAGGTAATGGGGAACATCAAAAGGTGATTGTTAACTAAGGAAAACCAGCTCTCCCAAGGTGAGGAATGCGGCGCTTTTCTTTGCCTGGGCTCACTGAATTCCTTCCTTTGATATGCACCTCAGCTCTCTGGGGCCTGCATTCTGTATTTGCATATCCTGAGTGCCTCAGGGCCCGCCGGCTCACATTGGAGGGCTGCAAGTGCTGAAGACTGTGACATCCTTTGTTTACTGATAGGGCAAGAACTATTCCATTTCTCACAGGCTTGAGGGGCAGACAGTGGAAAAAAGTCAGAGAATCTCACTCGGCCTGTACTTTGGTTTACATATAGATAATATTTATACTTAACTGTGCTAATAGAGGTTCTCAAGTCCAATCAACTTGTACTACTGCCCTCTATGTATCAATTTCATCAATATCATAAGATAAATGCCTATAGAATTGACTTAATCCGTTTAAATAGGATAATGATTTTTAAAGGAAACATAATAGAAATATAACAACGAAACCTTTACCACTAAAGGCTGGGTCTGGAACACCCTAAATAAATGTTCCATTGTTAAAATATTGAAAGATGTAGTCAATAGAAATATCAACAAAAATGACAAATAATAAGGGTAGCAGAATGTGGAAATGTTCTATCTTTATCATTAAAGTGGCAGAAAATCATTTATTAGTAGGCACTGGGGGCAGAAGATGCCTGATTTTCTATCTGTGTCATATTTGTGCAGTTGTTTCAACAAGTAACTTAAAGACAAAATGGAAAAACAAGGAGGTTTGTGCCTGAGATCATGTTGATGTGAAACCAGGGATGGCCACCTTGTGCCAGGTGAGTTAAGTTTACCTGGCAGGTAGACCGCAGAGCTCCTGGGAAGCAAGGGTTGAAATTTTTCTGCTGGGTGCCCCTTAGGTTCTGTGACTTGACTGACTGTGAGTCATGTTTCGGGAAAGACCTGATCACAGGAAAAGGGTGGGAATAGAGTGATTTTGGGAGCAGCTAACCACATTCATCACAGCTCACGGCCTGAATGAATTTTAAAGAAACAGGAAAACAAATGCTTCTTATGGAATCAGAGAATGTGAGGGCTGGACAATCCCAGAAAATGAGGAACACCCATCCCATTTTGCAGATGACAAAACAGAGGTCCAGCAAGGTGAAATCCCTCACCCAAGTTGCACCCGTCTCTCCTCCCCACTACGTGGTTCATGAAAGCAGGACTCTTCCTGTCTTGATCACTGCTGAAGCCCAAAAAGGGCCAGGCATCTAGCAGCTGCTCCAAAAATGTGGGTTGACTGTAGGAACAATGCTATTTCTTTCTTTCTCACTCTTCTTCAGGATTGTGCCAAGAACTCCCCAGGTTGCAATGTAATTCGATAAATGTAAATATTAATTGAGTTTTGTTGTGATGAGGACTTAGGCTTTGAAGGTAACAGACTTGGTTCAGATCTTGGTTCTGCCACTCCATAGCTGTTTGGCTTTGGGAAAATTACTAAACCTCTCTGAGATTATTTCCTCCTTTGTAAAGTGGGGATAAATCTATCTGAGCCAGCAGAGCACCTGCATGAGAGATGTGCACTAAATATTGGTCTTTCTCACTCTCTTACGCCATCTCTGTGTTCTTCCCAGAGAAGCTGTACTGAAGGATATAGTACTTTTGTTTAAAATAGTTAACTAATTAATTTATTAATTTGTTTTTGGCTGCGTTGGGTCTTCATTGCTATGCGCAGGCTTTCTCTAGTTGCAGCAAGCGGGGGCTACTCTTTGTTGCGGTGCGCGGGCTTCTCATTGCGGTGGCTTCTCTTGCTAGCCTTAACCCCAATGCTAGCCTTAACCATGGCTCTCACAACATGAATTCCTCTTCCCATATCTTATCCACTAATTAATATAAATGTAGGCATATTATTTCTATTAGCCATATCACACCTAGCCATTTACTCCATCCTCAGATCTGGATGAACTTCACATTCAAAATACACACTCACTGGAGCTCTAGGAACAATAGCACAGACAATCATCTCCTATGAAGTAATGTAGCAGTTATTCTATTCTCAGTCTTACTGATAAATGGATCATTTACACTTTCAACAGTAATTATTACACAAGAACACCTATGACTAATTTTCTCCTGACCCCTACCCAGAATTTGATTATCTCCGCAGTAGCAGAAATCCAATGAAGCCCCACTTGATTTAACGGAAGTAGCATCAAAACCTGTATATGTCTTCAATGTAGAAAATGTAGCAGGCCCATTCACCCCGTCCCTCCTAGAGAATATGTCAATTTCCCTATAATAAACATTTCCACAGCAATCTATTTTTAAGAGCATTCGACAATCCCTAGGTGCCAGAATTATATACAGCCCAAGTCATCATTAAAACACATCTAACAATCTCCTTTCTATGAATTTGAGCCTCCTACCTACAATTTTGATATGATCAACGCATACATCTCTTATGAAAAGTTTTTTTACGACTAACATTAACCCTATGTATATGAGAGTTTTCACTACTTGTCATCATACCAGGCAACCCACCACAAATTTAAGAAATATGTCTGACAAAAGAGTTACTTTGATAGAGTAAATCATAGAGGTTTCAATGCTCTTATTCCTGGAATTGAATTCTTCCTAATAATTTTACATTCTCCATGCTACCTACCACATTACACCACATGCTATATAGTAAAGTTCTCTAAGTAAGCTACAGGCCCATACCCCCAAAATATTTTTGTATATCCTTCCTGTGCTAATAAACTCTCATTGTTTTTACCATCATTCTACTGACCATTTTCTCAGGAAATATAATTGTATAACAAGCTCACACTGGTTAATGGTATCCCCATTCTAATAAAAAACATGAACCCATAAGCTACAGAAGCATCCAACAAATATTTCCTAAAACAGTCCACCACATCAATACTACTTATAATGGCTATTATCATTAATCTAATATACTCTGGTCAAAGAGCACAGTGAATAACAAGAATCTTTAATCCAGGAGCATCCACCCTCATGACAATCGCCCTTGTCACAAAAGTAGGACTTTCCCCATTTCACTTCTGAGTGCCTGAAGTCACACGAGGCATCCCATGAACAGCAGACCTGATGCTATCAACATGACAAAATTGCACCCCTATCAGTTTTATACCACATGTCACCATCCATCAACCTAAATATACTATTAATCATAGTGATATTATAAATCATAGCTGGAGGCTGAGGCAGACTTCGCCATACTCACCTGGAAAATATTACACCCTCCTCATCAATTGCCCATATAGGATGAATAACAGCTATTATAATGTATATTCAGATTATAACAATCCTAAACATACTAATTTATATCATAACAACACTATCTTCTTCTTATTTATGCCCAGATCATGTACTACAAGAGTATCATTATCACACACATGAGATAAAACACCTCCCATCACAATCATTTTCCTCACCATTATAGTATCATTAGGACATCGCCCATCACTATCAGGCTTTCTACGCAAATGAATAATTATCCAAGAGATAACAAAAACGACAACATCATTCTACCAACACTAATAGCCACCATAGCAGTCCTCAGCATATATTTCTACTTGCAGCTAACATACTCCACATCACTAACTATATTCCCTTCATTAAACAACACAAACACAAAACAATTTCAACATACAAAGAAATAACCTTCCTATCGTTACCAATCATAATACCCTCACGGTTACTACACACAACACCCATTCTATCGGTGCTGGACTAGGAATTTAGGTTAGTTCAGACCAAGAGCTTTCAAAACCCTAAACAAGTGAAATTGACTTAATTCCTAAAAATAAGGATTGCAAGATTTTATTCTACATCAATTGAATGTAAAGCAAACACTGTATTGAAGCCAAATCTTTACGAGATTGATGAGTTTTAACCCCAGGAAACTTTAGTTAACAGGCAAATCCTCTAGTCAACTGGCTTCAGTCTACTTCTCCTTCATTTGAGAAAGAAAAAAAGAAAAAAAAAGGCAGGATAATCACTGGCAGAATTGAAGCTGCTTCTCTGAAGTTACAATTCAATTTGTTGATTCACCACAGGGTTTGCCAGAAAGAGGGCTCAATCTCTGTCTTCAGATTTACAGTCTAATGCTAACTCAGTCATTTTACCTCTGTTCATACACTGCTGTATATTTTCAACAAATCACAAAGATATCGGCATTTTATATTTACTATTTGGTGCTTGAGCTGGAGTAGCAGGCAGCACCTTAATTATATTAATCCAGGCTGAGCTATGCTGACCTGGACCGCTACTTGGAGATGCCCAAGTCTGTAAGGTTGTCATAACAGTCCCTGCACTTGTAATAATTTTCTTTATAGCTGTACCCGTTATGATTGCAGGCTTTTGAAAACTGACTTGGGCCACTAATAACTCGGACACCTGAAGTAGCATTTCCCCCAATAAATCATATAAACTTTTGCCTACTTCCCCCATCATTCTTACTCCTACTCATATCACCAATAGTAGAAGCTGGTTCTGGTACCAGTGGGACCGTGTATTCAGCTCTAGCCTGCAATCTGGCCCATGCAGGAGCCTCTGTCGACCTAACTGTTTTCTCCTTACATTTAGCAGGTGTCTCCTCAATTCTTGGTATTATTACTTTTATTACTATAGTCTTTAATACAAAACCAGCAGTCATATCCCAATACCAAACACCATTATTTGTTTAATCTTCCACAACTATAGCCATATTACTATAATTACCAATCTCAGTCCAAGCAGCCAGAATTGCCATGCTGTTAAGAGATAGAAATCTAAACACTACTTTCTTTGACCCGGCAGGAGGAGACCGAATCCTATACCAACACCTCTTTTGATACTTTGCTCACCCTGAAGTCTGTATTCATGGCCTAACAGGGTTTGTTATAAACTCACATATCATTACATACTATTTAGGACAAAAATTGCCTTTCAGCTATCTGGGAATAGTATGAGTCATGTCCACTGGTTTTTTAGGAGTTCTCTTGTGGGCCCATCATATGTTTACCATAGGGATAGCTGTGGACTCAGGAGCACACTTTGCATCAGCTACCGTAATTACTTCTATCCCTACAGGAGTAAAAGTATCTAGCTGATTAGCAACTCTTTATTTAATTTTTCTTTTTCTTTTCTTTTTTTTTTTTTTTGGCTGAGTTGGGTCTTGGTTGCTGCGCATGGGCTTTCTCTGTTTGCGGTGAGCGGCAGCTACTCTTCGTTGCGGTGTGCGGCCCTTTCATTGCAGTGGCTTCTCTTGTTGCAGAGCACGGCCTCTAGGCGCGTGGGCTTCAGTAGTGGTGGCTTGCGGGCTCTAGAGGGCAGGCTCAGTAGTTGTGGCACACGGGCTTTTTGCTCCGCGGCATGTGGAATCTTCCCAGACAAGGGCTCGAACCCGTGTCCCCTGCATTGGCAGACGAATTCTTAACCACTGCGTCACCAGGGAAGTCCCTGGTTAGCAACTGTTCACGGAGGTAATACTATATGACCTCCCACTATATTATGAGTTTTAGTCTTTAGTTTTTCTTTTTACAGTAGGTGGTTTGACAGGAATCATCTTAGCCAACTCATCCCCAGACATTGTCCTCCAGGATATATACTATGTAGTAGCACACTTCCATGACCTAATGTCCATGGGAGCAGTCTTCACTATTATAGGAGGCTTTCTACACTGATTCCCACTATTCTCAGGTTATACAGTTAACTCAGCATGAGCAAAAATTCACTTCACAAGTATATTTGTAGTAGTAAATATGACTTCCTGCAGCACTTTCGTGGCCTCTCAGGGATGTCACTACGTTAGTCTGAGTACCCTGAGGCACACACAACATGAAATATTTTGTCTTTAGGCTCATTCATCTCAGTAGCAGCAGTAATGCTAATAATCTTCATACTTTGAAAAGCATTTGTGTCTAAACAAGAAGTCTTAGCAGTGGAAATTGCTACTCCTAACCTAGAATGGTTACACGGATGTCCTCCACCATATCCTACGTTTCAAGATCCTACCTATGTAAATGTAAAATAAGGAAGGACTCAAGTCCTTTTCAACCAGTTTCAAGCCAACACCATAACAATTATGTCTTCCTCAATAAATGAGATAAAAGTAAAAAGTGATGTAGCTTTGTCAAAGTTAAATGATAGGCTAAAATCCTGTATATCACTAAGGCATATCAATTTCATCTAGGCTCTCAAGATACAACATCACCGATTATGGAAAAACTTTTACATTTTCTTCATCACACATTAATAGTGATTTTTAAAATAAGTTCTCTAGTCCTCTATATCATTTCACTAATATTGACATCTAAACTCATATGCATACAATAGATGCACAGGTAGAGAAAATGTGAACAATTTACTAGCTATTATTGTAATCTTAATTGCCCTATCATCATTGTGAATCCTTTACATGATACATGAAATCAATAACTCTTCCCAAACCATAAAAAACTATGGGTCAGTAATGATACTGAAGCTACAAATACACAGATTACGAAGATTTAAATGTTGACTCCTCTGTAATCCCCACATCAGAGCTAAAACCAGGAGAATAATGACTAATAGAAGTCAACAACCGAGTAGTTAGGGATAGTCATTGAATATTAGTTTCATCTGAAATCGTTGTACACTCCGGAGTTGTTCCTTCTCAGGCCTAAAAGGAGCTGCTATCCCAGGACGCCTAACTTAAAGAATCGTTATATCAACAGGATCAGGCCTATGTTGTGGACAAGAGAGCTCGTTTTCCTGAGTTCAAAGACAGGACAGAGGGATATGGCTGAGATATGGGGTGAATCTGCAGCCCATGGGGATGCACTCTCCAAGCTCCAGTATAGGAATGGGGCCTCTAGGGTCCCAGGCCACCCACCACGCCCTCTGGAGCAGGATCTGGGCAACATTCCCTGTCAGTGATGAGGCAGCCCTAGCACTTGTCACGCCCCAATGTCGTGTCCTATGTGGGCCCCATGCTCTTGGGACCACACCCCACACTCTGCAGGTCCATGCTACAGGGTCCTTCATGCCTCAGGAGTAGAGACCACACAGCAAGCAGTTCCCTCCGCAACCAGCAGGAGGAGGGGAGGAGAGCAGGGGCACCAGGGGACTCTCACTCAGACAACAACACCCCAGCGGTGGCAGCGGGGACAGTGATGATGCAGATGAGGCACAGACCAAGAGATGGGACCAGAGGACCCAAAAGGCAGCTGGTCAGGTCCTGGCTCACCTGCACCCCGGACACCTTTGTCCCGCATACACCCCCTTCCTCATACACCCTCTCCTTAAATGCAGATTCTTCAGATGCGAACAGGCAGAGCTTCAGATTGAAAGTCAGCTCTTCCAAAATGACCCGTCAGCAAACACGGCAGGATTCCACTCCAGTGGGTGCCCTGGAGTCGACAACTCAGGGATTGAAGTGGATATCGGTGCCAGGGACAGTGGGAGGGAATGGGGAATGAGACTTTCATGGTTGTGGAATTGTGGTTTTGAAGGACGAAAAGTTCTAGTGATGGTGGTGATGGCTCCACGAGAAAGTGAATCTATCTGATGCCTCAGAAACGTGCACTTAAAATGGTGATGATGGTAAAGGGTATATGACGTGTGTTTTATTTCACTTAAAATAAATTCTTAAGATAATGTCTTGTTAATTGAGATTCCATTTCGACTCCCCTTCATCACAAATGTCGGAGGCCCAGACACAGTCCCCTACCTTAGGGGCCATCACGGTACCCTCACAGAGCACGTGGGAGACCATTCTTAGGGGGGGCTAGTCTGTGCTCACCTGACCTCTGTCCAGGGGGACACAGGCAGTGGTGACCCCCATAGATTAGACATATGATATGCTATAGTATTAATACGATACCACCAAGTGTTGTCACTCACCGGAACACAGAGCAGCAACCCACTCAAACATGCCTGACCTCATATGATTGTGACAAGATGAAGAGAAGAAAAGGAACCACAGGTTAATCAGGACAACACCCTTAATGCAGAGGTTGGAAATCTCAAAGGGGACAGGACACACTGCAGGCAAAGAGCGCATATGCGGTCTCCCCATCCATGTGCTCCTGACCCATGCAGGTATGGTGAGACCCACACAGTCCCAGCACCCTATACCTGGGGCCACACATCCACACTCACCAGGGTGACCCACCTCCCCAGACCCCTCCACCTGGGTCACATGTCCACAGTCCCAGGGTGACCTCACCTCCCCAGACCCTGCACCTGGGGTCACACGTCCCCTTGGTCAGGACACCATGGCTCTGCAGGGGGCTCCCCCAATGTGGAAACAAGCTGGGTCCCTGGGACCTCCTGGGATGGGAAAAAGTGTCAGGTGGGTCTCCTTTCCCCACACTTGTCCCAGAGGAGTCCTCCTCTTCTCACTTTGGTTCTGTGTGATTTTAACTGTTTTTACAGCTTTCATACTAGAGTTGAACACACGACCCTGGTGCTGGCATGCTCAGTCCTTTCTCGTCTCACTTACATGTTGAGAACACTCACAGGACAGCAGAGCTGAAAGCCGAGGGGCAGCTCTGGACTCTGCTGAGTAGGGACGGTAGACTGGAGGGAGAGCTCAGCAGCAGCCTCAGCTGTCACCCATCGGCCTTTTGCCCGATCTGCGTGCCCTGCAATCAATTCAGCAGCTAAACCTGCTTCCCTATGCACCGTGCACGTGCTGGTAAATTGGAATTATTGCCAGGTAGTCCTCCTGAGGATTCTCCATGAGCCCCAGGGAAGGTGAACCTTGCAGGGATTAAGACTAAGGCCCCGACCATAGCACTGACCCTTGGGAGGACCAGGTCACCACACTCAGAAGAGAGGCTGTTACGTACACAAGCCCACCTCAGCTCCAGACCCCAGACATCTAAGCACTGACATTCAGATGCAGGCACGGAGCTTCCCAGTAGTGAGGCCAGGCCGGGTCTCTACCCAGGTCCCCGTAGTCCTAGCGTACACAGAACATGGTCAGGTCTAAATCTTCTTATTCTAGACAACACATGGTCAGCTCTAAACATAATCAGTAGACAGGACATGCAGAGGTCTAAATCTACCATGTAGACACAACTTGATCATGTTTAAACTAGCTTAGGGCTGATCTCATAGGGGGTACAGATCACACACATGGGTCTCTCATCTTTGGACACCCACATCAGGAAACTGAACAAAATCTTTGTCATTAAACATTTCAACAGGCAAAACAGAAATGTTCCCAATGTCTCTGGCCACCTGATGGTCAGCATCCACGGGCGAGCCACGAACTTCTTAGAGTGCAGCCCAGTCTGCTGCCAGGACAGACAAGAAGTGGCCTGATTCCAGCCTCCCAGGCTTCCAGAAGGAGGCGGCCACACTGCAAGCCAGGTCAGGAGAGTCCTGCATGGTCCAGGCAGGGAGATCCGGTCTGTCCATTCGGCTGGCCGATTCCGGGTGGGGCGCTCAGGGCCGCTGAGACCCCTGCACTCAGGTCCTGCTTCCCTGCAGCGTGTGCGTGTGCGTGTGCATGTGCGTGTGTGTGTGTGTGTAGAGGGGGCGGTGGCTGACGGCTCCCATAGTTCCCAACCCGGGCACCGCACTGTCTTCGAGGGGAGGCACGGGGAGAGTTAGGGGCACAGAAGCCGTTGGAGAGGAGAACCCACCGCGGAACTCCTTGCATACTGGCTCGCCCCACCCGGACACCCGCCTGCCCATCGTGGGCCGCATGTCGCCCCCCAGTCCCCCACCCCCGAGGGCTGGGTGCCTGCTCTTTCAACAGCACAGGGTCTCACATGAAGGAGACCCAGTGGGGACTGTCAGCCCCCGACTCCTGATGCTGTGTTTGGGGAGAATGAACCCCCTTGACTGGGCGATGGGACCCTGTGAGGAAAGAGGTGTCGGCCCGATCCAAGTCGGGGCCTGGCTGAGATATGAGAAAACAGGAGCCAAGGGCAGGGCCTGGAGGCCAGGCCAACAGGAGGGGCACCCCCGGCCTTGGCCAGGCTCTCCAACGGTGACATTGTTGCTTTAGGGGACCTGGGACAGGTGACTGAATGTAATGGGAGTCTAAACTGGACCCTGAATGGGGCTTAAAGAAGGTGTGAAGGATGTTACTGAGACAGTGACAGTCATTGGAAGACAAACTCTGTGTCAGGATATCCTGCTCCGTCCATTTAAATCCCTGAGATCTGTGACCTTTACGTGGCTACGCAGGATTGTTAGAGCAGCTGCGTGCGGATATATCTGGGGCACAATTCAGTCTGCAGCCAACTTGCAAGTGGTTCCAGCAAACACACAGGTGTGCGCACAGGCAGGCACAGCACACACACAAACATATGCACGTGCACAGCACAAATATATTCACACACTAGCATGTGAACACACATGCACCCATATGCCCATGCACACACTAATGTGTGCAAGTTCACATACCTATGCACATGCACAGCATATGTACGCAAACAGGCACATGCACACGCATAGCACACACACAGGGAATAAAGTGAATCCGTAAAGCATTAATTCCTGAACACAAGTGAAGCTGACATGTATTTTTCCCTTTTCTTAGCCTTGATGTTTTCCACAACAAAAAGTTTAAGAAAAAAGTTAATGGCAAATGACTTTTGATTCATAGGACTTTCTGATTTTATTCCACAAATATTATGACAGTAGAAATGAATGTAGATATTACATGTGTCCACTAATGGATGAATGGAGAAGAAAAACACGGTCCATCAATACAAGGAAAGGCTATTCAGCCTAAAAAGCAAGTCAATTCTGACACAGGATGCAGCAGGGATGAACCTTGAGGGCATTATGCTCAGTGATGTAAGCTAGACACAAAAAAACAAACAGTGCTTGATCCACTCATACAAGGCCCCTAGAGCAGTCGGAAATATAGAGACATAAAGTAGGATGTTGAGGGCCAGAGGCTGAGGGAGGGACAATGGGGAGTGAGTGTTTAATGGGGACTGTTTCAATTTTGCAAGATGAAAAAGTTCTGCAGGATGATGGTGGTCAGGTTTGCACAACAGTGTGAATTACTTCCTGACCCTGAAATGTGCACTTAAAAATGCTTAAGATAGTACATTTTATGTTATGTGTACCAGACCACAATTTTTAAAACTTTTCAAAAAACAACAGGAAATAGTCCATGAATACCACAAGATGCACAACTTCACTAACAACAGAGGGATTAAAGCCATAAGCAAAATACTGTGCATACACCTACCAGAATGGCAGACATGAAAGACATAGTATCAAACATCAGCAGGATGTGGAGCAATGGAAAGCCTGGTACGCAACGGGGGGATGCAACCACTTCTGAAGCAATCGGGCCTCAGATAGCGAAGTCCGTGCACAGAGACCCACAGTGCTCCTCCCAGTTGAACACAAACCCACCAGCCCTGCACCAGGACACACGGACATGGACTTGCAGCCACAGGAGCCAAACCTGAAGGAACCTGAAGGCCATCACAGACGGATGCAGAAATGAACCATGCACGCTCCTATGAAGGAATATTCCACAGCAATGGAGTACATTTTGTTTAAAGGTAGTAAAACTATAAAAATTATTTTTTAAAGAAAACTATATTTACAAGATGAAAGAATCTATAATTCTGGCACCTAGGGATTGTCGAATGCTCCTAAAAATAGATTGCTGTGGAAACGTTTATTATAGGGAAATTGACATATTCTCTAGGAAGGACGGGGTGAATGGGCCTGCTACATTTTCTACATTGAAGACATGTACAGGTTTTGATTCTACTTCTGTTAAATCAAGTGGGGCTTCACTGGATTTCTGCTACTGCGGAGATAATCAAATTCTCGGTAGGGGTCAGGAGAAAATTAATCATAGGTGTTCTTGTGTAATAATTACTGTTGAAAGTGTAAATGATCCATTTACCAGTAAGACTGAGAATAGAATAACTGCTACATTACTTCATATGAGATGATCGTCTGTGCTATTGTTCCTGGAGCTCCAGTGAGTGAGTATTTTGAATGTGAAGTTCATCCAGATCTGAGGATGGAATAAATGGCTAGGTGTGATATGGCTAATAGAAATAATATGCCTACATTTATACTAATTAGTGGATAAGATATGGGAAGAGGAATTCATGTTGTGAGAGCCAGGGTTAAGGCTAGCATTGGGGCAATAATATATAAATTGATGATGTTGATGGACATAGTGGTTCTTTAATAAGTAATTTGAACGCCTCAGCAATGGGTTGTAATCATCCATGGGGGCTGACGATTTTTGGCCCTTTCTGGATTTGTATATAGCCTAGGATTTTCCATTTAGTTAATATGAGGAATGCTATGGTGAATTAAATTGGGTAATTTGTGAAAGAATGTTGATTATAAACATATTCTTAGGAAGAGGACTTGAACCAGTGCAGAAAAAGTTTCAGTTTTACATAATTACCGGGCTCTGCCAGCGTAACGAACCCTGTTCTACAGTAGGGTATGTATAAATTAATTGAATGTAGATTATATCATCATTTAGTTTGAAGACATTTTGTAAAGGAAGCCGTATTGCTCTTGTCCTTTCATACTGGAAGAAATCTGCAATAGACAGAAACCAACCAGGATGACTCCAGTCTGAACTCAGATCACGTGAGACTTTAATCGTTGAACAAACAGACAATTAATAGCAGTTATACCGTTGAAATGTCGTGATCCAGCATCAAGGTCATAAACCATATTGCCCATATGAACTCCAGAATACAATTACACTGTTATCCCTAGTAAAACTTGTTCCATTGACCAGTGTTTTAGAAGAACAGGTGATAAAGCATTTTGACTAGCTGGCCTAAATTTTAATCACTCAGAAGTGGTTTTATTCTCCAAAAAATAAATGGCGCATGGGCTCAAGACACACCGTCTTCAGTAGTTGTGGCGTGCAGACTCAGTAGTTGTGGCCCAATGGCTTAGTTGTTCCGTGGCACGTGAGATCTTCCCGGACCGGGGATCGAACCGGGTCCCATAGTTCATTGGCAGGCGAATTCTTAATCACTGCATCACCAGGGAAGTCCCAGATTCGCAGTCTCCCTGTTAATATACCTTAAGCCCAAAGAATCCATGGAAAATTGTTAGAGAAAATAAGGCAATAAAAGATTGTAAGGACTATAACAGAAGCATATAGTACACAGTTCATATAGACACATCCCAAGCAGTTACAAAGTATATTAAAAGGGAGGCTGCAATTTTAAAAGAATAAGGAAAATTATATCCACAAACTCCCAATCTTTCCTGAAACGTTGCAATCTGAAACCCTATTGTAGGAAGCAGAAGATTCCAGGAGATATTCTACAAATGAAGGACTCCAAACCCTGTGGTTGGATAAGGAATTCTGGAAGGAAGGTATCCTCACCCAAGGAGAGCAGGTTCCTATACTTCTCTAACATCACATCCCTGTACAATTCCCATTGATCTTGGTCCAGGCATTCTCACTCCTCTTGACAGAAATCTATGGCCACATCCTGGAATGTCAGCAGTCCCTGAAATTAAACGTACACATGCCATGTGGCCACGGGAAGAGTTCATAATATGACCCAAGAAGAAAACAGCAAGTTAAGGAAGGTTTTAATTTAGAAGAGTGTCTTCAATTATCCACTAATACATATATATATATATATATATATATATATATATATATATATGTATAATTTTTTTTTTACAAAGTGACTTTCTCTACCTTATTTCTACCTACAAGAAAAGAGTATGGCATGTGAGCCACAAAACCAGTATAGAGACTATACTTGTCTGAAAAAGAAATGATAAAATGATGGTTTCAACACAGGCATATGCATTTTTGAGTGTTTTATTTATATCAAACTGGATAAAATGTGTGTATTTCTCATAGAGAAAAGACCTGTCGAGGTAGAAAGGTACCTTTCAACTATTCATGGGTACACGAGTACACTGGGGAGATTGTAAAAGTGCAGATTGTGATTCAGTAGGTCCGGTGGGCCTGAGTTCTATTTTTTTAACAAGCTCATTTTTAACTAGTGATGCCACAGTCTCTGATTCATTAACCACAACTGTGAATATCAGAGACATAATTAGAAAGGTAAAAATTCATATTTAATTTTGAACTTAAAGTGTTTTATGGATTTTACACCTTTAATAGAATAGTGAGCACAGCAGCAACAATCATTTGTGAGTATTTACTATAGACTGTGTATCTTTCTAATTTTTTTGGGTAGGATTCCAGGAAAAAGGCCTGGGCTGCGGCCACAATGGGCATGGCCCCCAGGCCGGGCCGCCCCTCCAGGACCGCCGACGGGGCCCTGCGCTCCTGGCGGCGCCCTCCCCCGCCGCCCCGCTCCCTCCCGGAAGGCCTCGGGGCAGAGCGGTCCCACCCACTGCGCGCTGAACAGAGCCCGCGTTTCCTCAGAGCTGGAACTCCCGGCTCAGGCGGGGTCTCTTCCCTCCACCTTCACGGAACTGCCCCGGAGCCCGAGGGGAGGGCAACCTCACTGAGGCTGCCGGCTCTGGAGGTGCCCCGGCTGCCGAAGCCATGACAGTCGCGGGGACGGCGGGCCGGGTAAGTGGGCGCCGACCCTCCGCCTGGTCCGGTGCCCGGGCAGCAGCACAAGACCAGCTTCTGAGGGGCAGGGGTTCGCTGCCACCCGCCGCAGCTGTGCAGAAAGAGCGGCCTCCAGCGTCTGGTCCCCGGGAACTTCGGTCCGTCCTCTCGCCCCTGCCCTCGTCCTGGCTCGCGAGGCCTGGTGGGCGTGAGGAGGGGGTCGGCCTGAGCGTCCTGAGGGGTAACGGGGCAAGGGAGGCGCAGGGTCCGGCTGCAGCGTCATCGCCCCTCTTCCCGACTGCGGGGAAAGCGGCTGAAAACTCCTCCCGAGGCACGCAGGCCCCTTATTCAGCCGAGACCCTCTGCGCTCCTTCCTCCCTGAGCTAAAGTACCGGGGGGAGGGGACAGGGCAGGGAACTGACGCAGGTAATGGGGAACATCAAAAGGTGATTGTTAACTAAGGAAAACCAGCTCTCCCAAGGTGAGGAATGCGGTGCTTTTCTTTGCCTGGGCTCACTGAATTCCTTCCTTTGATATGCACCTCAGCTCTCTGGGGCCTGCATTCTGTATTTGCATATCCTGAGTGCCTCAGGGCCCGCCGGCTCACATTGGAGGGCTGCAAGTGCTGAAGACTGTGACATCCTTTGTTTACTGATAGGGCAAGAACTATTCCATTTCTCACAGGCTTGAGGGGCAGACAGTGGAAAAAAGTCAGAGAATCTCACTCGGCCTGTACTTTGGTTTACATATAGATAATATTTATACTTAACTGTGCTAATAGAGGTTCTCAAGTCCAATCAACTTGTACTACTGCCCTCTATGTATCAATTTCATCAATATCATAAGATAAATGCCTATAGAATTGACTTAATCCGTTTAAATAGGATAATGATTTTTAAAGGAAACATAATAGAAATATAACAACGAAACCTTTACCACTAAAGGCTGGGTCTGGAACACCCTAAATAAATGTTCCATTGTTAAAATATTGAAAGATGTAGTCAATAGAAATATCAACAAAAATGACAAATAATAAGGGTAGCAGAATGTGGAAATGTTCTATCTTTATCATTAAAGTGGCAGAAAATCATTTATTAGTAGGCACTGGGGGCAGAAGATGCCTGATTTTCTATCTGTGTCATATTTGTGCAGTTGTTTCAACAAGTAACTTAAAGACAAAATGGAAAAACAAGGAGGTTTGTGCCTGAGATCATGTTGATGTGAAACCAGGGATGGCCACCTTGTGCCAGGTGAGTTAAGTTTACCTGGCAGGTAGACCGCAGAGCTCCTGGGAAGCAAGGGTTGAAATTTTTCTGCTGGGTGCCCCTTAGGTTCTGTGACTTGACTGACTGTGAGTCATGTTTCGGGAAAGACCTGATCACAGGAAAAGGGTGGGAATAGAGTGATTTGGGGAGCAGCTAACCACATTCATCACAGCTCACGGCCTGAATGAATTTTAAAGAAACAGGAAAACAAATGCTTCTTATGGAATCAGAGAATGTGAGGGCTGGACAATCCCAGAAAATGAGGAACACCCATCCCATTTTGCAGATGACAAAACAGAGGTCCAGCAAGGTGAAATCCCTCACCCAAGTTGCACCCGTCTCTCCTCCCCACTACGTGGTTCATGAAAGCAGGACTCTTCCTGTCTTGATCACTGCTGAAGCCCAAAAAGGGCCAGGCATCTAGCAGCTGCTCCAAAAATGTGGGTTGACTGTAGGAACAATGCTATTTCTTTCTTTCTCACTCTTCTTCAGGATTGTGCCAAGAACTCCCCAGGTTGCAATGTAATTCGATAAATGTAAATATTAATTGAGTTTTGTTGTGATGAGGACTTAGGCTTTGAAGGTAACAGACTTGGTTCAGATCTTGGTTCTGCCACTCCATAGCTGTTTGGCTTTGGGAAAATTACTAAACCTCTCTGAGATTATTTCCTCCTTTGTAAAGTGGGGATAAATCTATCTGAGCCAGCAGAGCACCTGCATGAGAGATGTGCACTAAATATTGGTCTTTCTCACTCTCTTACGCCATCTCTGTGTTCTTCCCAGAGAAGCTGTACTGAAGGATATAGTACTTTTGTTTAAAATAGTTAACTAATTAATTAATTAATTTGTTTTTGGCTGCGTTGGGTCTTCGTTGCTATGCGCAGGCTTTCTCTAGTTGCAGCAAGCGGGGGCTACTCTTTGTTGCGGTGCGCGGGCTTCTCATTGCGGTGGCTTCTCTTGCTAGCCTTAACCCCAATGCTAGCCTTAACCATGGCTCTCACAACATGAATTCCTCTTCCCATATCTTATCCACTAATTAATATAAATGTAGGCATATTATTTCTATTAGCCATATCACACCTAGCCATTTACTCCATCCTCAGATCTGGATGAACTTCACATTCAAAATACACACTCACTGGAGCTCTAGGAACAATAGCACAGACAATCATCTCCTATGAAGTAATGTAGCAGTTATTCTATTCTCAGTCTTACTGATAAATGGATCATTTACACTTTCAACAGTAATTATTACACAAGAACACCTATGACTAATTTTCTCCTGACCCCTACCCAGAATTTGATTATCTCCGCAGTAGCAGAAATCCAATGAAGCCCCACTTGATTTAACGGAAGTAGCATCAAAACCTGTATATGTCTTCAATGTACAAAATGTAGCAGGCCCATTCACCCCGTCCCTCCTAGAGAATATGTCAATTTCCCTATAATAAACATTTCCACAGCAATCTATTTTTAAGAGCATTCGACAATCCCTAGGTGCCAGAATTATATACAGCCCAAGTCATCATTAAAACACATCTAACAATCTCCTTTCTATGAATTTGAGCCTCCTACCTACAATTTTGATATGATCAACGCATACATCTCTTATGAAAAGTTTTTTTACGACTAACATTAACCCTATGTATATGAGAGTTTTCACTACTTGTCATCATACCAGGCAACCCACCACAAATTTAAGAAATATGTCTGACAAAAGAGTTACTTTGATAGAGTAAATCATAGAGGTTTCAATGCTCTTATTCCTGGAATTGAATTCTTCCTAATAATTTTACATTCTCCATGCTACCTACCACATTACACCACATGCTATATAGTAAAGTTCTCTAAGTAAGCTACAGGCCCATACCCCCAAAATATTTTTGTATATCCTTCCTGTGCTAATAAACTCTCATTGTTTTTACCATCATTCTACTGACCATTTTCTCAGGAAATATAATTGTATAACAAGCTCACACTGGTTAATGGTATCCCCATTCTAATAAAAAACATGAACCCATAAGCTACAGAAGCATCCAACAAATATTTCCTAAAACAGTCCACCACATCAATACTACTTATAATGGCTATTATCATTAATCTAATATACTCTGGTCAAAGAGCACAGTGAATAACAAGAATCTTTAATCCAGGAGCATCCACCCTCATGACAATCGCCCTTGTCACAAAAGTAGGACTTTCCCCATTTCACTTCTGAGTGCCTGAAGTCACACGAGGCATCCCATGAACAGCAGACCTGATGCTATCAACATGACAAAATTGCACCCCTATCAGTTTTATACCACATGTCACCATCCATCAACCTAAATATACTATTAATCATAGTGATATTATAAATCATAGCTGGAGGCTGAGGCAGACTTCGCCATACTCACCTGGAAAATATTACACCCTCCTCATCAATTGCCCATATAGGATGAATAACAGCTATTATAATGTATATTCAGATTATAACAATCCTAAACATACTAATTTATATCATAACAACACTATCTTCTTCTTATTTATGCCCAGATCATGTACTACAAGAGTATCATTATCACACACATGAGATAAAACACCTCCCATCACAATCATTTTCCTCACCATTATAGTATCATTAGGACATCGCCCATCACTATCAGGCTTTCTACGCAAATGAATAATTATCCAAGAGATAACAAAAACGACAACATCATTCTACCAACACTAATAGCCACCATAGCAGTCCTCAGCATATATTTCTACTTGCAGCTAACATACTCCACATCACTAACTATATTCCCTTCATTAAACAACACAAACACAAAACAATTTCAACATACAAAGAAATAACCTTCCTATCGTTACCAATCATAATACCCTCACGGTTACTACACACAACACCCATTCTATCGGTGCTGGACTAGGAATTTAGGTTAGTTCAGACCAAGAGCTTTCAAAACCCTAAACAAGTGAAATTGACTTAATTCCTAAAAATAAGGATTGCAAGACTTTATTCTACATCAATTGAATGTAAAGCAAACACTGTATTGAAGCCAAATCTTTACGAGATTGATGAGTTTTAACCCCAGGAAACTTTAGTTAACAGGCAAATCCTCTAGTCAACTGGCTTCAGTCTACTTCTCCTTCATTTGAGAAAGAAAAAAAGAAAAAAAAAAGGCAGGATAATCACTGGCAGAATTGAAGCTGCTTCTCTGAAGTTACAATTCAATTTGTTGATTCACCACAGGGTTTGCCAGAAAGAGGGCTCAATCTCTGTCTTCAGATTTACAGTCTAATGCTAACTCAGTCATTTTACCTCTGTTCATACACTGCTGTATATTTTCAACAAATCACAAAGATATCGGCATTTTATATTTACTATTTGGTGCTTGAGCTGGAGTAGCAGGCAGCACCTTAATTATATTAATCCAGGCTGAGCTATGCTGACCTGGACCGCTACTTGGAGATGCCCAAATCTGTAAGGTTGTCATAACAGTCCCTGCACTTGTAATAATTTTCTTTATAGCTGTACCCGTTATGATTGCAGGCTTTTGAAAACTGACTTGGGCCACTAATAACTCGGACACCTGAAGTAGCATTTCCCCCAATAAATCATATAAACTTTTGCCTACTTCCCCCATCATTCTTACTCCTACTCATATCACCAATAGTAGAAGCTGGTTCTGGTACCAGTGGGACCGTGTATTCAGCTCTAGCCTGCAATCTGGCCCATGCAGGAGCCTCTGTCGACCTAACTGTTTTCTCCTTACATTTAGCAGGTGTCTCCTCAATTCTTGGTATTATTACTTTTATTACTATAGTCTTTAATACAAAACCAGCAGTCATATCCCAATACCAAACACCATTATTTGTTTAATCTTCCACAACTATAGCCATATTACTATAATTACCAATCTCAGTCCAAGCAGCCAGAATTGCCATGCTGTTAAGAGATAGAAATCTAAACACTACTTTCTTTGACCCGGCAGGAGGAGACCGAATCCTATACCAACACCTCTTTTGATACTTTGCTCACCCTGAAGTCTGTATTCATGGCCTAACAGGGTTTGTTATAAACTCACATATCATTACATACTATTTAGGACAAAAATTGCCTTTCAGCTATCTGGGAATAGTATGAGTCATGTCCACTGGTTTTTTAGGAGTTCTCTTGTGGGCCCATCATATGTTTACCATAGGGATAGCTGTGGACTCAGGAGCACACTTTGCATCAGCTACCGTAATTACTTCTATCCCTACAGGAGTAAAAGTATCTAGCTGATTAGCAACTCTTTATTTAATTTTTCTTTTTCTTTTCTTTTTTTTTTTTTTTTTGGCTGAGTTGGGTCTTGGTTGCTGCGCATGGGCTTTCTCTGTTTGCGGTGAGCGGCAGCTACTCTTCGTTGCGGTGTGCGGCCCTTTCATTGCAGTGGCTTCTCTTGTTGCAGAGCACGGCCTCTAGGCGCGTGGGCTTCAGTAGTGGTGGCTTGCGGGCTCTAGAGGGCAGGCTCAGTAGTTGTGGCACACGGGCTTTTTGCTCCGCGGCATGTGGAATCTTCCCAGACAAGGGCTCGAACCCGTGTCCCCTGCATTGGCAGACGAATTCTTAACCACTGCGTCACCAGGGAAGTCCCTGGTTAGCAACTGTTCACGGAGGTAATACTATATGACCTCCCACTATATTATGAGTTTTAGGCTTTAGTTTTTCTTTTTACAGTAGGTGGTTTGACAGGAATCATCTTAGCCAACTCATCCCCAGACATTGTCCTCCAGGATATATACTATGTAGTAGCACACTTCCATGACCTAATGTCCATGGGAGCAGTCTTCACTATTATAGGAGGCTTTCTACACTGATTCCCACTATTCTCAGGTTATACAGTTAACTCAGCATGAGCAAAAATTCACTTCACAAGTATATTTGTAGTAGTAAATATGACTTCCTGCAGCACTTTCGTGGCCTCTCAGGGATGTCACTACGTTAGTCTGAGTACCCTGAGGCACACACAACATGAAATATTTTGTCTTTAGGCTCATTCATCTCAGTAGCAGCAGTAATGCTAATAATCTTCATACTTTGAAAAGCATTTGTGTCTAAACAAGAAGTCTTAGCAGTGGAAATTGCTACTCCTAACCTAGAATGGTTACACGGATGTCCTCCACCATATCCTACGTTTCAAGATCCTACCTATGTAAATGTAAAATAAGGAAGGACTCAAGTCCTTTTCAACCAGTTTCAAGCCAACACCATAACAATTATGTCTTCCTCAATAAATGAGATAAAAGTAAAAAGTGATGTAGCTTTGTCAAAGTTAAATGATAGGCTAAAATCCTGTATATCACTAAGGCATATCAATTTCATCTAGGCTCTCAAGATACAACATCACCGATTATGGAAAAACTTTTACATTTTCTTCATCACACATTAATAGTGATTTTTAAAATAAGTTCTCTAGTCCTCTATATCATTTCACTAATATTGACATCTAAACTCATATGCATACAATAGATGCACAGGTAGAGAAAATGTGAACAATTTACTAGCTATTATTGTAATCTTAATTGCCCTATCATCATTGTGAATCCTTTACATGATACATGAAATCAATAACTCTTCCCAAACCATAAAAAACTATGGGTCAGTAATGATACTGAAGCTACAAATACACAGATTACGAAGATTTAAATGTTGACTCCTCTGTAATCCCCACATCAGAGCTAAAACCAGGAGAATAATGACTAATAGAAGTCAACAACCGAGTAGTTAGGGATAGTCATTGAATATTAGTTTCATCTGAAATCGTTGTACACTCCGGAGTTGTTCCTTCTCAGGCCTAAAAGGAGCTGCTATCCCAGGACGCCTAACTTAAAGAATCGTTATATCAACAGGATCAGGCCTATGTTGTGGACAAGAGAGCTCGTTTTCCTGAGTTCAAAGACAGGACAGAGGGATATGGCTGAGATATGGGGTGAATCTGCAGCCCATGGGGATGCACTCTCCAAGCTCCAGTATAGGAATGGGGCCTCTAGGGTCCCAGGCCACCCACCACGCCCTCTGGAGCAGGATCTGGGCAACATTCCCTGTCAGTGATGAGGCAGCCCTAGCACTTGTCACGCCCCAATGTCGTGTCCTATGTGGGCCCCATGCTCTTGGGACCACACCCCACACTCTGCAGGTCCATGCTACAGGGTCCTTCATGCCTCAGGAGTAGAGACCACACAGCAAGCAGTTCCCTCCGCAACCAGCAGGAGGAGGGGAGGAGAGCAGGGGCACCAGGGGACTCTCACTCAGACAACAACACCCCAGCGGTGGCAGCGGGGACAGTGATGATGCAGATGAGGCACAGACCAAGAGATGGGACCAGAGGACCCAAAAGGCAGCTGGTCAGGTCCTGGCTCACCTGCACCCCGGACACCTTTGTCCCGCATACACCCCCTTCCTCATACACCCTCTCCTTAAATGCAGATTCTTCAGATGCGAACAGGCAGAGCTTCAGATTGAAAGTCAGCTCTTCCAAAATGACCCGTCAGCAAACACGGCAGGATTCCACTCCAGTGGGTGCCCTGGAGTCGACAACTCAGGGATTGAAGTGGATATCGGTGCCAGGGACAGTGGGAGGGAATGGGGAATGAGACTTTCATGGTTGTGGAATTGTGGTTTTGAAGGACGAAAAGTTCTAGTGATGGTGGTGATGGCTCCACGAGAAAGTGAATCTATCTGATGCCTCAGAAACGTGCACTTAAAATGGTGATGATGGTAAAGGGTATATGACGTGTGTTTTATTTCACTTAAAATAAATTCTTAAGATAATGTCTTGTTAATTGAGATTCCATTTCGACTCCCCTTCATCACAAATGTCGGAGGCCCAGACACAGTCCCCTACCTTAGGGGCCATCACGGTACCCTCACAGAGCACGTGGGAGACCATTCTTAGGGGGGGCTAGTCTGTGCTCACCTGACCTCTGTCCAGGGGGACCCAGGCAGTGGTGACCCCCATAGATTAGACATATGATATGCTATAGTATTAATACGATACCACCAAGTGTTGTCACTCACCGGAACACAGAGCAGCAACCCACTCAAACATGCCTGACCTCATATGATTGTGACAAGATGAAGAGAAGAAAAGGAACCACAGGTTAATCAGGACAACACCCTTAATGCAGAGGTTGGAAATCTCAAAGGGGACAGGACACACTGCAGGCAAAGAGCGCATATGCGGTCTCCCCATCCATGTGCTCCTGACCCATGCAGGTATGGTGAGACCCACACAGTCCCAGCACCCTATACCTGGGGCCACACATCCACACTCACCAGGGTGACCCACCTCCCCAGACCCCTCCACCTGGGTCACATGTCCACAGTCCCAGGGTGACCTCACCTCCCCAGACCCTGCACCTGGGGTCACACGTCCCCTTGGTCAGGACACCATGGCTCTGCAGGGGGCTCCCCCAATGTGGAAACAAGCTGGGTCCCTGGGACCTCCTGGGATGGGAAAAAGTGTCAGGTGGGTCTCCTTTCCCCACACTTGTCCCAGAGGAGTCCTCCTCTTCTCACTTTGGTTCTGTGTGATTTTAACTGTTTTTACAGCTTTCATACTAGAGTTGAACACACGACCCTGGTGCTGGCATGCTCAGTCCTTTCTCGTCTCACTTACATGTTGAGAACACTCACAGGACAGCAGGGCTGAAAGCCGAGGGGCAGCTCTGGACTCTGCTGAGTAGGGACGGTAGACTGGAGGGAGAGCTCAGCAGCAGCCTCAGCTGTCACCCATCGGCCTTTTGCCCGATCTGCGTGCCCTGCAATCAATTCAGCAGCTAAACCTGCTTCCCTATGCACCGTGCACGTGCTGGTAAATTGGAATTATTGCCAGGTAGTCCTCCTGAGGATTCTCCATGAGCCCCAGGGAAGGTGAACCTTGCAGGGATTAAGACTAAGGCCCCGACCATAGCACTGACCCTTGGGAGGACCAGGTCACCACACTCAGAAGAGAGGCTGTTACGTACACAAGCCCACCTCAGCTCCAGACCCCAGACATCTAAGCACTGACATTCAGATGCAGGCACGGAGCTTCCCAGTAGTGAGGCCAGGCCGGGTCTCTACCCAGGTCCCCGTAGTCCTAGCGTACACAGAACATGGTCAGGTCTAAATCTTCTTATTCTAGACAACACATGGTCAGCTCTAAACATAATCAGTAGACAGGACATGCAGAGGTCTAAATCTACCATGTAGACACAACTTGATCATGTTTAAACTAGCTTAGGGCTGATCTCATAGGGGGTACAGATCACACACATGGGTCTCTCATCTTTGGACACCCACATCAGGAAACTGAACAAAATCTTTGTCATTAAACATTTCAACAGGCAAAACAGAAATGTTCCCAATGTCTCTGGCCACCTGATGGTCAGCATCCACGGGCGAGCCACGAACTTCTTAGAGTGCAGCCCAGTCTGCTGCCAGGACAGACAAGAAGTGGCCTGATTCCAGCCTCCCAGGCTTCCAGAAGGAGGCGGCCACACTGCAAGCCAGGTCAGGAGAGTCCTGCATGGTCCAGGCAGGGAGATCCGGTCTGTCCATTCGGCTGGCCGATTCCGGGTGGGGCGCTCAGGGCCGCTGAGACCCCTGCACTCAGGTCCTGCTTCCCTGCAGCGTGTGCGTGTGCGTGTGCATGTGCGTGTGTGTGTGTGTGTAGAGGGGGCGGTGGCTGACGGCTCCCATAGTTCCCAACCCGGGCACCGCACTGTCTTCGAGGGGAGGCACGGGGAGAGTTAGGGGCACAGAAGCCGTTGGAGAGGAGAACCCACCGCGGAACTCCTTGCATACTGGCTCGCCCCACCCGGACACCCGCCTGCCCATCGTGGGCCGCATGTCGCCCCCCAGTCCCCCACCCCCGAGGGCTGGGTGCCTGCTCTTTCAACAGCACAGGGTCTCACATGAAGGAGACCCAGTGGGGACTGTCAGCCCCCGACTCCTGATGCTGTGTTTGGGGAGAATGAACCCCCTTGACTGGGCGATGGGACCCTGTGAGGAAAGAGGTGTCGGCCCGATCCAAGTCGGGGCCTGGCTGAGATATGAGAAAACAGGAGCCAAGGGCAGGGCCTGGAGGCCAGGCCAACAGGAGGGGCACCCCCGGCCTTGGCCAGGCTCTCCAACGGTGACATTGTTGCTTTAGGGGACCTGGGACAGGTGACTGAATGTAATGGGAGTCTAAACTGGACCCTGAATGGGGCTTAAAGAAGGTGTGAAGGATGTTACTGAGACAGTGACAGTCATTGGAAGACAAACTCTGTGTCAGGATATCCTGCTCCGTCCATTTAAATCCCTGAGATCTGTGACCTTTACGTGGCTACGCAGGATTGTTAGAGCAGCTGCGTGCGGATATATCTGGGGCACAATTCAGTCTGCAGCCAACTTGCAAGTGGTTCCAGCAAACACACAGGTGTGCGCACAGGCAGGCACAGCACACACACAAACATATGCACGTGCACAGCACAAATATATTCACACACTAGCATGTGAACACACATGCACCCATATGCCCATGCACACACTAATGTGTGCAAGTTCACATACCTATGCACATGCACAGCATATGTATGCAAACAGGCACATGCACACGCATAGCACACACACAGGGAATAAAGTGAATCCGTAAAGCATTAATTCCTGAACACAAGTGAAGCTGACATGTATTTTTCCCTTTTCTTAGCCTTGATGTTTTCCACAACAAAAAGTTTAAGAAAAAAGTTAATGGCAAATGACTTTTGATTCATAGGACTTTCTGATTTTATTCCACAAATATTATGACAGTAGAAATGAATGTAGATATTACATGTGTCCACTAATGGATGAATGGAGAAGAAAAACACGGTCCATCAATACAAGGAAAGGCTATTCAGCCTAAAAAGCAAGTCAATTCTGACACAGGATGCAGCAGGGATGAACCTTGAGGGCATTATGCTCAGTGATGTAAGCTAGACACAAAAAAACAAACAGTGCTTGATCCACTCATACAAGGCCCCTAGAGCAGTCGGAAATATAGAGACATAAAGTAGGATGTTGAGGGCCAGAGGCTGAGGGAGGGACAATGGGGAGTGAGTGTTTAATGGGGACTGTTTCAATTTTGCAAGATGAAAAAGTTCTGCAGGATGATGGTGGTCAGGTTTGCACAACAGTGTGAATTACTTCCTGACCCTGAAATGTGCACTTAAAAATGCTTAAGATAGTACATTTTATGTTATGTGTACCAGACCACAATTTTTAAAACTTTTCAAAAAACAACAGGAAATAGTCCATGAATACCACAAGATGCACAACTTCACTAACAACAGAGGGATTAAAGCCATAAGCAAAATACTGTGCATACACCTACCAGAATGGCAGACATGAAAGACATAGTATCAAACATCAGCAGGATGTGGAGCAATGGAAAGCCTGGTACGCAACGGGGGGATGCAACCACTTCTGAAGCAATCGGGCCTCAGATAGCGAAGTCCGTGCACAGAGACCCACAGTGCTCCTCCCAGTTGAACACAAACCCACCAGCCCTGCACCAGGACACACGGACATGGACTTGCAGCCACAGGAGCCAAACCTGAAGGAACCTGAAGGCCATCACAGACGGATGCAGAAATGAACCATGCACGCTCCTATGAAGGAATATTCCACAGCAATGGAGTACATTTTGTTTAAAGGTAGTAAAACTATAAAAATTATTTTTTAAAGAAAACTATATTTACAAGATGAAAGAATCTATAATTCTGGCACCTAGGGATTGTCGAATGCTCCTAAAAATAGATTGCTGTGGAAATGTTTATTATAGGGAAATTGACATATTCTCTAGGAAGGACGGGGTGAATGGGCCTGCT
This sequence comes from Balaenoptera physalus, assembly GCF_965194825.1. Lineage (NCBI taxonomy): Eukaryota > Metazoa > Chordata > Mammalia > Artiodactyla > Balaenopteridae > Balaenoptera > Balaenoptera physalus. Next base: position 40,883,960 of record NC_138890.1, read on the forward strand.
ACATTTTCTACATTGAAGACATGTACAGGTTTTGATTCTACTTCTGTTAAATCAAGTGGGGCTTCACTGGATTTCTGCTACTGCGGAGATAATCAAATTCTCGGTAGGGGTCAGGAGAAAATTAATCATAGGTGTTCTTGTGTAATAATTACTGTTGAAAGTGTAAATGATCCATTTACCAGTAAGACTGAGAATAGAATAACTGCTACATTACTTCATATGAGATGATCGTCTGTGCTATTGTTCCTGGAGCTCCAGTGAGTGAGTATTTTGAATGTGAAGTTCATCCAGATCTGAGGATGGAATAAATGGCTAGGTGTGATATGGCTAATAGAAATAATATGCCTACATTTATACTAATTAGTGGATAAGATATGGGAAGAGGAATTCATGTTGTGAGAGCCAGGGTTAAGGCTAGCATTGGGGCAATAATATATAAATTGATGATGTTGATGGACATAGTGGTTCTTTAATAAGTAATTTGAACGCCTCAGCAATGGGTTGTAATCATCCATGGGGGCTGACGACTTTTGGCCCTTTCTGGATTTGTATATAGCCTAGGATTTTCCATTTAGTTAATATGAGGAATGCTATGGTGAATTAAATTGGGTAATTTGTGAAAGAATGTTGATTATAAACATATTCTTAGGAAGAGGACTTGAACCAGTGCAGAAAAAGTTTCAGTTTTACATAATTACCGGGCTCTGCCAGCGTAACGAACCCTGTTCTACAGTAGGGTATGTATAAATTAATTGAATGTAGATTATATCATCATTTAGTTTGAAGACATTTTGTAAAGGAAGCCGTATTGCTCTTGTCCTTTCATACTGGAAGAAATCTGCAATAGACAGAAACCAACCAGGATGACTCCAGTCTGAACTCAGATCACGTGAGACTTTAATCGTTGAACAAACAGACAATTAATAGCAGTTATACCGTTGAAATGTCGTGATCCAGCATCAAGGTCATAAACCATATTGCCCATATGAACTCCAGAATACAATTACACTGTTATCCCTAGTAAAACTTGTTCCATTGACCAGTGTTTTAGAAGAACAGGTGATAAAGCATTTTGACTAGCTGGCCTAAATTTTAATCACTCAGAAGTGGTTTTATTCTCCAAAAAATAAATGGCGCATGGGCTCAAGACACACCGTCTTCAGTAGTTGTGGCGTGCAGACTCAGTAGTTGTGGCCCAATGGCTTAGTTGTTCCGTGGCACGTGAGATCTTCCCGGACCGGGGATCGAACCGGGTCCCATAGTTCATTGGCAGGCGAATTCTTAATCACTGCATCACCAGGGAAGTCCCAGATTCGCAGTCTCCCTGTTAATATACCTTAAGCCCAAAGAATCCATGGAAAATTGTTAGAGAAAATAAGGCAATAAAAGATTGTAAGGACTATAACAGAAGCATATAGTACACAGTTCATATAGACACATCCCAAGCAGTTACAAAGTATATTAAAAGGGAGGCTGCAATTTTAAAAGAATAAGGAAAATTATACCCACAAACTCCCAATCTTTCCTGAAACGTTGCAATCTGAAACCCTATTGTAGGAAGCAGAAGATTCCAGGAGATATTCTACAAATGAAGGACTCCAAACCCTGTGGTTGGATAAGGAATTCTGGAAGGAAGGTATCCTCACCCAAGGAGAGCAGGTTCCTATACTTCTCTAACATCACATCCCTGTACAATTCCCATTGATCTTGGTCCAGGCATTCTCACTCCTCTTGACAGAAATCTATGGCCACATCCTGGAATGTCAGCAGTCCCTGAAATTAAACGTACACATGCCATGTGGCCACGGGAAGAGTTCATAATATGACCCAAGAAGAAAACAGCAAGTTAAGGAAGGTTTTAATTTAGAAGAGTGTCTTCAATTATCCACTAATACATACATATATATATATATATATATATATATATATAATTTTTTTTTTACAAAGTGACTTTCTCTACCTTATTTCTACCTACAAGAAAAGAGTATGGCATGTGAGCCACAAAACCAGTATAGAGACTATACTTGTCTGAAAAAGAAATGATAAAATGATGGTTTCAACACAGGCATATGCATTTTTGAGTGTTTTATTTATATCAAACTGGATAAAATGTGTGTATTTCTCATAGAGAAAAGACCTGTCGAGGTAGAAAGGTACCTTTCAACTATTCATGGGTACACGAGTACACTGGGGAGATTGTAAAAGTGCAGATTGTGATTCAGTAGGTCCGGTGGGCCTGAGCTCTATTTTTTTCACAAGCTCATTTTTAACTAGTGATGCCACAGTCTCTGATTCATTAACCACAACTGTGAATATCAGAGACATAATTAGAAAGGTAAAAATTCATATTTAATTTTGAACTTAAAGTGTTTTATGGATTTTACACCTTTAATAGAATAGTGAGCACAGCAGCAACAATCATTTGTGAGTATTTACTATAGACTGTGTATCTTTCTAATTTTTTGGGGTAGGATTCCAGGAAAAAGGTCTGGGCTGCGGCCAAAATGGGCATGGCCCCCAGGCCGGGCCGCTCCTCCAGGACCCCCGACGGGGCCCTGCGGTCCTGGCGGCTCCCTCCCCCGTCGCCCCGCTCCCTCCCGGAAGGCCTCGGGGCAGAGCGGTCCCACCCACTGCGCGCTGAACAGAGCCCGCATTTCCTCCCATCTCCCGGCTCAGGCGGGGTCTCTTCCCTCCGCCTTCACGGAACTGTCCCGGAGCCCGAGGGGAGGGCGACCTCACTGAGGCTGCGGGCTCTGGAGGTGCCCCGGCGGCTGAAGCCATGACAGTCGCGGGGACGGCGGGCCGGGTAAGTGGGCGCCGACCCTCCGCCTGGTCCGGTGCCCGGGCGGCAGCACAAGACCAGCTTCTGAGGGGCAGGGGTTCGCTGCCACCCGCCGCAGCTGTGCAGAAAGAGCGGCCTCCAGCGTCTGGTCCCCGGGAACTTCGGTCCGTCCTCTCGCCCCTGCCCTCGTCCTGGCTCGCGAGGCCTGGTGAGCGTGAGGAGGGGCCGGCCTGAGCGTCCTGAGGGGACACGGGGCAAGGGAGGCGCAGGGTCCGGCTGCAGCGTCAGCGCCCCTCTTCCCGACTGCGGGGAAAGCGGCTGAAAACTCCTCCCGAGGCGCGCAGACCCCTTATTCGGCCGAGTCCCTCTGCGCTCCTTCCTCCCTGAGCTAAAGTACCGGGGGGGAGGGGACAGGGCAGGGAACTGGCGCAGGTAATGGGGAACATCAAAAGGTGATTGTTAACTAAGGAAAACCAGCTCTCCCAAGGTGAGGAATGCGGCGCTTTTCTTTGCCTGGGCTCACTGAATTCCTTCCTTTGATATGCACCTCAGCTCTCTGGGGCCTGCATTCTGTATTTGCATATCCTGAGTGCCTCAGGGCCCGCCGGCTCACATTGGAGGGCTGCAAGTGCTGAAGACTGTGACATCCTTTGTTTACTGATAGGGCAAGAACTATTCCATTTCTCACAGGCTTGAGGGGCAGACAGTGGAAAAAAGTCAGAGAATCTCACTCGGCCTGTACTTTGGTTTACATATAGATAATATTTATACTTAACTGTGCTAATAGAGGTTCTCAAGTCCAATCAACTTGTACTACTGCCCTCTATGTATCAATTTCATCAATATCATAAGATAAATGCCTATAGAATTGACTTAATCCGTTTAAATAGGATAATGATTTTTAAAGGAAACATAATAGAAATATAACAACGAAACCTTTACCACTAAAGGCTGGGTCTGGAACACCCTAAATAAATGTTCCATTGTTAAAATATTGAAAGATGTAGTCAATAGAAATATCAACAAAAATGACAAATAATAAGGGTAGCAGAATGTGGAAATGTTCTATCTTTATCATTAAAGTGGCAGAAAATCATTTATTAGTAGGCACTGGGGGCAGAAGATGCCTGATTTTCTATCTGTGTCATATTTGTGCAGTTGTTTCAACAAGTAACTTAAAGACAAAATGGAAAAACAAGGAGGTTTGTGCCTGAGATCATGTTGATGTGAAACCAGGGATGGCCACCTTGTGCCAGGTGAGTTAAGTTTACCTGGCAGGTAGACCGCAGAGCTCCTGGGAAGCAAGGGTTGAAATTTTTCTGCTGGGTGCCCCTTAGGTTCTGTGACTTGACTGACTGTGAGTCATGTTTCGGGAAAGACCTGATCACAGGAAAAGGGTGGGAATAGAGTGATTTGGGGAGCAGCTAACCACATTCATCACAGCTCACGGCCTGAATGAATTTTAAAGAAACAGGAAAACAAATGCTTCTTATGGAATCAGAGAATGTGAGGGCTGGACAATCCCAGAAAATGAGGAACACCCATCCCATTTTCCAGATGACAAAACAGAGGTCCAGCAAGGTGAAATCCCTCACCCAAGTTGTACCCGTCTCTCCTCCCCACTACGTGGTTCATGAAAGCAGAACTCTTCCTTTCTTGATCACTGCTGAAGCCCAAAAAGGGCCAGGCATCTAGCAGCTGCTCCAAAAATGTGGGTTGACTGTAGGAACAATGCTATTTCTTTCTTTCTCACTCTTCTTCAGGATTGTGCCAAGAACTCCCCAGGTTGCAATGTAATTCGATAAATGTAAATATTAATTGAGTTTTGTTGTGATGAGGACTTAGGCTTTGAAGGTAACAGACTTGGTTCAGATCTTGGTTCTGCCACTCCATAGCTGTTTGGCTTTGGGAAAATTACTAAACCTCTCTGAGATTATTTCCTCCTTTGTAAAGTGGGGATAAATCTATCTGAGCCAGCAGAGCACCTGCATGAGAGATGTGCACTAAATATTGGTCTTTCTCACTCTCTTACGCCATCTCTGTGTTCTTCCCAGAGAAGCTGTACAGAAGGATATAGTACTTTTATTTAAAATAGTTAACTAATTAATTAATTAATTTGTTTTTGGCTGCGTTGGGTCTTCGTTGCTATGCGCAGGCTTTCTCTAGTTGCAGCAAGCGGGGGCTACTCTTTGTTGCGGTGCGCCGGCTTCTCATTGCGGTGGCTTCTCTTGCTAGCCTTAACCCCAATGCTAGCCTTAACCCTGGCTCTCACAACATGAATTCCTCTTCCCATATCTTATCCACTAATTAATATAAATGTAGGCATATTATTTCTATTAGCCATATCACACCTAGCCATTTACTCCATCCTCAGATCTGGATGAACTTCACATTCAAAATACACACTCACTGGATCTCTAGGAGCAATAGCACAGACAATCATCTCATATGAAGTAATGTAGCAGTTATTCTATTCTCAGTCTTACTGATAAATGGATCATTTACACTTTCAACAGTAATTATTACACAAGAACACCTATGACTAATTTTCTCCTGACCCCTACCCAGAATTTGATTATCTCCGCAGTAGCAGAAATCCAGTGAAGCCCCACTTGATTTAACAGAAGTAGAATCAAAACCTGTACATGTCTTCAATGTAGAAAATGTAGCAGGCCCATTCACCCCGTCCCTCCTAGAGAATATGTCAATTTCCCTATAATAAACATTTCCACAGCAATCTAGTTTTAGGAGCATTCGACAATCCCTAGGTGCCAGAAATATATACAGCCCAAGTCATCATTAAAACACATCTAACAATCTCCTTTCTATGAATTTGAGCCTCCTACCTACAATTTTGATATGATCAACGCATACATCTCTTATGAAAAGTTTTGTTACGACTAACATTAACCTTATGTATATGAGAGTTTTCACTACTTGTCATCATACCCGGCAACCCATCACAAATTTAAGAAATATGTCTGACTAAAGAGTTACTTTGATAGAGTAAATCATAGAGGTTTCAATGCTCTTATTCCTGGAATTGAATTCTTCCTAATAATTTTACATTCTCCATGCTACCTACCACATTACACCACATGCTATATAGTAAAGTTCTCTAAGTAAGCTACAGGCCCATACCCCCAAAATATTTTTGTATATCCTTCCTGTGCTAATAAACTCTCATTGTTTTTACCATCATTCTACTGACCATTTTCTCAGGAAATATAATTGTATAACAAGCTCACACTGGTTAATGGTATCCCCATTCTAATAAAAAACATGAACCCATAAGCTACAGAAGCATCCAACAAATATTTCCTAAAACAGTCCACCACATCAATACTACTTATAATGGCTATTATCATTAATCTAATATGCTCTGGTCAAAGAGCACAATGAATAACAAGAATCTTTAATCCAGCAGCATCCACCCTCATGACAATCGCCCTTGTCACAAAAGTAGGACTTTCCCCATTTCACTTCTGAGTGCCTGGAGTCACACGAGGCATCCCATGAACAGCAGACCTGATGCTATCAACATGACAAAATTGCACCCCTATCAGTTTTATACCACATGTCACCATCCATCAACCTAAATATACTATTAATCATAGTGATATTATAAATCATAGCTGGAGGCTGAGGCAGACTTCGCCATACTCACCTGGAAAATATTACACCCTCCTCATCAATTGCCCATATAGGATGAATAACAGCTATTATAATGTATATTCAGATTATAACAATCCTAAACATACTAATTTATATCATAACAACACTATCTTCTTCTTATTTATGCCCAGATCATGTACTACAAGAGTATCATTATCACACACATGAGATAAAACACCTCCCATCACAATCATTTTCCTCACTATTATAGTATCATTAGGACATCGCCCATCACTATCAGGCTTTCTACCCAAATGAATAATTATCCAAGAGATAACAAAAACGACAAAATCATTCTACCAACACTAATAGCCATCATAGCAGGCCTCAGCATATATTTCTACTTGCAGGTAACATACTCCACATCACTAACTATATTCCCTTCATTAAACAACACAAACACTAAACAATTTCAACATACAAAGAAATAACCTTCCTATCATTTCCAATCATAATACCCACACGGTTACTACACACAACACCCATTCTATCGGTGCTGGACTAGGAATTTAGGTTAGTTCAGACCAAGAGCTTTCAAAACCCTAAACAAGAGAAATTGACTTAATTCCTAAAAATAAGGATTGCAAGACTTTAATCTACATCAATTGAATGTAAAGCAAACACTGTATTGAAGCCAAATCTTTACGAGATTGATGAGTTTTAACCCCAGGAAACTTTAGTTAACAGGCAAATCCTCTAGTCAACTGGCTTCAGTCTACTTCTCCTTCATTTGAGAAAGAAAAAAAGAAAAAAAAAAGGCAGGATAATCACTGGCAGAATTGAAGCTGCTTCTCTGAAGTTACAATTCAATTTGTTGATTCACCACAGGGTTTGCCAGAAAGAGGGCTCAATCTCTGTCTTTAGATTTACAGTCTAATGCTAACTCAGTCATTTTACCTCTGTTCATACACTGCTGATTATTTTCAACAAATCACAAAGATATCGGCATTTTATATTTACTATTTGGTGCTTGAGCTGTAGTAGCAGGCAGCACCTTAATTATATTAATCCAGGCTGAGCTATGCTGACCTGGACCGCTACTTGGAGATGCCCAAATCTGTAAGGTTGTCATAACAGTCCCTGCACTTGTAATAATTTTCTTTATAGCTGTACCTGTTATGATTGCAGGCTTTGAAAACTGACTTGGGCCACTAATAACTCGGGCACCTGAAGTAGCATTTCCCCCAATAAATCATATAAACTTTTGCCTACTTCCCCCATCATTCTTACTCCTACTCATATCACCAATAGTAGAAGCTGGTTCTGGTACCAGTGGGACCGTGTATTCAGCTCTAGCCTGCAATCTGGCCCATGCAGGAGCCTCTGTCGACCTAACTGTTTTCTCCTTACATTTAGCAGGTGTCTCCTCAATTCTTGGTATTATTACTTTTATTACTATAGTCTTTAATACAAAACCAGCAGTCATATCCCAATACCAAACACCATTATTTGTTTAATCTTCCCCAACTATAGCCATATTACTATAATTATCAATCTCAGTCCAAGCAGCCAGAATTGCCATGCTGTTAAGAGATAGAAATCTAAACACTACTTTCTTTGACCCGGCAGGAGGAGACCGAATCCTATACCAACACCTCTTTTGATACTTTGCTCACCCTGAAGTCTGTATTCATGGCCTAACAGGGTTTGTTATAAACTCACATATCATTACATACTATTTAGGACAAAAATTGCCTTTCAGGTATCTGGGAATAGTATGAGTCATGTCCACTGGTTTTTTAGGAGTTCTCTTGTGGGCCCATCATATGTTTACCATAGGGATAGCTGTGGACTCAGGAGCATACTTTGCATCAGCTACCGTAATTACTTCTATCCCTACAGGAGTAAAAGTATCTAGCTGATTAGCAACTCTTTATTTAATTTTTCTTTTTCTTTTCTTTTTTTTTTTTTTTGGCTGAGTTGGGTCTTGGTTGCTGCGCATTGGCTTTCTCTGGTTGCGGTGAGCGGCAGCTACTCTTCGTTGCGGTGTGCGGCCCTTTCATTGCAGTGGCTTCTCTTGTTGCAGAGCACGGCCTCTAGGCTCGTGGGCTTCAGTAGTGGTGGCTTGCGGGCTCTAGAGGGCAGGCTCAGTAGTTGTGGCACACGGGCTTTTTGCTCCACGGCATGTGGAATCTTCCCAGACAAGGGCTCGAACCGGTGTCCCCTGCATTGGCAGACGAATTCTTAACCACTGCGTCACCAGGGAAGTCCCTAGTTAGCAACTGTTCACGGAGGCAATACTATATGACCTCCCACTATATTATGAGTTTTAGGCTTTAGTTTTTCTTTTTACAGTAGGTGGTTTGACAGGAAACATCTTAGCCAACTCATCCCCAGACATTGTCCTCCAGGATACATACTATGTAGTAGCACACTTCCATGACCTAATGTCCATGGGAGCAGTCTTCACTATTATAGGAGGCTTTCTACACTGATTCCCACTATTCTCAGGTTATACAGTTAACTCAGCATGAGCAAAAATTCACTTCACAAGTATATTTGTAGTAGTAAATATGACTTCCTGCAGCACTTTCGTGGCCTCTCAGGGAGGTCACTACATTAGTCTGAGTACCCTGAGGCACACACAACATGAAATATTTTGTCTTTAGGCTCATTCATCTCAGTAGCAGCAGTAATGCTAATAATCTTCATACTTTGAAAAGCATTTGTGTCTAAACAAGAAGTCTTAGCAGTGGAAATTGCTACCCCTAACCTAGAATGGTTACACGTATGTCCTCCACCATATCCTACGTTTCAAGATCCTACCTATGTAAATGTAAAATAAGGAAGGACTCAAGTCCTTTTCAACCAGTTTCAAGCCAACACCATAACAATTATGTCTTCCTCAATAAATGAGATAAAAGTAAAAAGTGATGTAGATTTGTCAAAGTTAAATGATAGGCTAAAATCCTGTATATCACTAAGGCATATCAATTTAATCTAGGCTCTCAAGATACAACATCACCGATTATGGAAGAACTTTTACATTTTCTTCATCACATATTAATAGTGATTTTTAAAATAAATTCTCTAGTCCTCTATATCATTTCACTAATATTGACATCTAAACTCATATGCATACAATAGATGCACAGGTAGAGAAAATGTGAACAATTTACTAGCTATTATTGTAATCTTAATTGCCCTATCATCATTGTGAATCCTTTACATGATACATGAAATCAATAACTCTTCCCAAACCATAAAAAACTATGGGTCAGTAACGATACTGAAGCTACAAATACACAGATTACGAAGATTTAAATGTTGACTCCTCTGTAATCCCCACATCAGAGCTAAAACCAGGAGAATAATGACTAATAGAAGTCAACAACCGAGTAGTTAGGGATAGTCATTGAATATTAGTTTCATCTGAAATCGTTGTACACTCCGGAGTTGTTCCTTCTCAGGCCTAAAAGGAGCTGCTATCCCAGGACGCCTAACTTAAAGAATCGTAATATCAACAGGACCAGGCCTATGTTGTGGACAAGAGAGCTCGTTTTCCTGAGTTCAAAGACAGGACAGAGGGATATGGCTGAGATATGGGGTGAATCTGCAGCCCATGGGGATGCACTCTCCAAGCTCCAATATAGGAATGGGGCCTCTAGGGTCCCAGGCCACCCACCACGCCCTCTGGAGCAGGATCTGGGCAACATTCCCTGTCAGTGATGAGGCAGCCCTAGCACTTGTCACGCCCTGATGTCGTGTCCTATGTGGGCCCCATGCTCTTGGGACCACACCCCACACTCTGCAGGTCCATGCTACAGGGTCCTTCATGCCTCAGGAGTAGAGACCACACAGCAAGCAGTTCCCTCCGCAACCAGCAGGAGGAGGGGAGGAGAGCAGGGGCACCAGGGGACTCTCACTCAGACAACAACACCCCAGCGGTGGCAGCGGGGACAGTGATGATGCAGATGAGGCACAGACCAAGAGATGGGACCAGAGGACCCAAAAGGCAGCTGGTCAGGTCCTGGCTCACCTGCACCCCGGACACCTTTGTCCCGCATACACCCCCTTCCTCATACACCCTCTCCTTAAATGCAGATTCTTCAGATGCGAACAGGCAGAGCTTCAGATTGAAAGTCAGCTCTTCCAAAATGACCCGTCAGCAAACACGGCAGGATTCCACTCCAGTGGGTGCCCTGGAGTCGACAACTCAGGGACTGAAGTGGATATCGGTGCCAGGGGCAGTGGGAGGGAATGGGGAATGAGACTTTCATGGTTGTGGAATTTTGGTTTTGCAGGACGAAAAGTTCTAGTGATGGTGGTGATGGCTCCACGAGAAAGTGAATCTATCTGATGCCTTCAAAAACGTGCACTTAAAATGGTGATGATGGTAAAGGGTATGTGACGTGTGTTTTATTTCACTTGAAAAAAATTCTTAAAATAATGTCTTGTTAATTGAGATTCCATTTCGACTCCCCTTCATCACAAATGTCGGAGGCCCAGACGCAGTCCCCTACCTTAGGGGCCATCACGGTACCCTCACAGAGCACGTGGGAGACCATTCTTTGGGGGGGCTAGTCTGTGCTCACCTGACCTCTGTCCAGGGGGACCCAGGCAGTGGTGACCCCCATAGATTAGACATTTGATATGCTATAGTATTAATACGATACCACCAAGTGTTGTCACTCACCGGAACACAGAGCAGCAACCCACTCAAACATGCCTGACCTCATATGATTGTGACAAGATGAAGAGAAGAAAAGGAACCACAGGTTAATCAGGACAACACCCTTAATGCAGAGGTTGGAAATCTCAAAGGGGACAGGACACACTGCAGGCAAAGAGCGCATATGCGGTCTCCCCATCCATGTGATCCTGACACATGCAGGTATGGTGAGACCCACACAGTCCCCGCACCCTATACCTGGGGCCACACATCCACACTCACCAGGGTGACCCACCTCCCCAGACCCCTCCACCTGGGTCACATGTCCACAGTCCCAGGGTGACCTCACCTCCCCAGACCCTGCACCTGGGGTCACACGTCCCCTTGGTCAGGACACCATGGCTCTGCAGGGGGCTCCCCCAATGTGGAAACAAGCTGGGTCCCTGGGACCTCCTGGGATGGGAAAAAGTGTCAGGTGGGTCTCCTTTCCCCACACTTGTCCCAGAGGAGTCCTCCTCTTCTCACTATGGTTCTGTGTGATTTTAACTGTTTTTACAGCTTTCATACTAGAGTTGAACACACGACCCTGGTGCTGGCATGCTCAGTCCTTTCTCGTCTCACTTACATGTTGAGAAAACTCACAGGACAGCAGGGCTGAAAGCCGAGGGGCAGCTCTGGACTCTGCTGAGTAGGGACGGTAGACTGGAGGGAGAGCTCAGCAGCAGCCTCAGCTGTCACCCATCGGCCTTTTGCCCGATCTGCGTGCCCTGCAATCAATTCAGCAGCTAACCCTGCTTCCCTATGCACCAGGCACGTGCTGGTAAATTGGAATTATTGCCAGGTAGTCCTGCTGAGGATTCTCCATGAGCCCCAGGGAAGGTGAACCTTGCAGGGATTAAGACTAAGGCCCCGACCATAGCACTGACCCTTGGGAGGACCAGGTCACCACACTCAGAAGAGAGGCTGTTACGTAGGCAAGCCCACCTCATCTCCAGACCCCAGACATCTAAGCACTGACATTCAGATGCAGGCACGGAGCTTCCCAGTACTGAGGCCAGGCCGGGTCTCTACCCAGGTCCCCATAGTCCTAGCGTACAGAGAACATGGTCAGGTCTAAATCTTCTTATTCTAGACAACACATGGTCAGCTCTAAACATAATCAGTAGACAGGACATGCAGAGGTCTAAATCTACCATGTAGACACAACTTGATCATGTTTAAACTAGCTTAGGGCTGATCTCATAGGGGGTACAGATCACACACATGGGTCTCTCATCTTTGGACACCCACATCAGGAAACTGAACAAAATCTTTGTCATTAAACATTTCAACAGGCAAAACAGAAATGTTCCCAATGTCTCTGGCCACCTGATGGTCAGCATCCACGGGCGAGCCACGAACTTCTTAGAGTGCAGCCCAGTCTGCTGCCAGGACAGACAAGAAGTGGCCTGATTCCAGCCTCCCAGGCTTCCAGAAGGAGGCGGCCACACTGCAAGCCAGGTCAGGAGAGTCCTGCATGGTCCGGGCCGGGAGATCCGGTCTGTCCATTCGGCTGGCCGATTCCGGGCGGGGCGCTCAGGGCCGCTGAGAGCCCTGCACTCAGGTCCTGCTTCCCTGCAGCGTGTGCGTGTGCGTGTCCGTGTGCGTGTGTGTGTGTGTGTAGAGGGGGCGGTGGCTGACGGCTCCCATGGTTCCCAACCCGGGCACCGCGCTGTCTTCGAAGGGAGGCACGGGGAGAGGTAGGGGCACAGAAGCCGTTGGAGAGGAGAACCCACCGCGGAACTCCTTGCATACTGGCTCGCCCCACCCAGACACCCGCCTGCCCATTGTGGGCCGCATGTCGCCCCCCAGTCCCCCACCCCCGAGGGCAGGGTGCCTGCTCTTTCAACAGCACAGGGTCTCACATGAAGGAGACCCAGTGGGGACTGTCAGCCCCCGACTCCTGATGCTGTGTTTGGGGAGAATGAACCCCCTTGACTGGGCGATGGGACCCTGTGAGGAAAGACGTGTCGGCCCGTTCCAAGTAGGGGCCTGGCTGAGATATGAGAAAACAGGAGCCAAGGGCAGGGCCTGGAGGCCAGGCCAACAGGAGGTGCACCCCAGCCTTGGCCAGGCTCTCCAACGGTGACATTGTTGCTTTAGGGGACCTGGGACAGGTGACTGAATGTAAAGAAGGTGTGAAGGATGTTACTGAGACAGTGACAGTCATTGGAAGACAAACTCTGACAAGATGAAGAGAAGAAAAGGAACCACAGGTTAATCAGGAAAACACCCTTAATGCAGAGCTTGGAAATCTCAAAGGGGACAGGACACACCGCAGAGACAAACTCTGTGTCAGTATATCCTGCTCCGTCCATTTAAATCCCTGAGTTCTGTGACCTTTACGTGGCTACGCAGGATTGTTAGAGCAGCTGCGTGCGGATATATCTGGGGCACAATTCAGTCTGCAGCCAACTTGCAAGTGGTTCCAGCAAACACACAGGTGTGCGCACAGGCAGGCACAGCACACACACAAACATATGCACGTGCACAGCACAAATATATTCACACACTAGCATGTGAACACACATGCACCCATATGCCCATGCACACACTAATGTGTGCAAGTTCACATACCTATGCACATGCACAGCATATGTATGCAAACAGGCACATGCACACGCATAGCACACACACAGGGAATAAAGTGAATCCGTAAAGCATTAATTCCTGAACACAAGTGAAGCTGACATGTATTTTTCCCTTTTCTTAGCCTTGATGTTTTCCACAACAAAAAGTTTAAGAAAAAAGTTAATGGCAAATGACTTTTGATTCATAGGACTTTCTGATTTTATTCCACAAATATTATGACAGTAGAAATGAATGTAGATATTACATGTGTCCACTAATGGATGAATGGAGAAGAAAAACACGGTCCATCAATACAAGGAAAGGCTATTCAGCCTAAAAAGCAAGTCAATTCTGACACAGGATGCAGCAGGGATGAACCTTGAGGGCATTATGCTCAGTGATGTAAGCTAGACACAAAAAAACAAACAGTGCTTGATCCACTCATACAAGGCCCCTAGAGCAGTCGGAAATATAGAGACATAAAGTAGGATGTTGAGGGCCAGAGGCTGAGGGAGGGACAATGGGGAGTGAGTGTTTAATGGGGACTGTTTCAATTTTGCAAGATGAAAAAGTTCTGCAGGATGATGGTGGTCAGGTTTGCACAACAGTGTGAATTACTTCCTGACCCTGAAATGTGCACTTAAAAATGCTTAAGATAGTACATTTTATGTTATGTGTACCAGACCACAATTTTTAAAACTTTTCAAAAAACAACAGGAAATAGTCCATGAATACCACAAGATGCACAACTTCACTAACAACAGAGGGATTAAAGCCATAAGCAAAATACTGTGCATACACCTACCAGAATGGCAGACATGAAAGACATAGTATCAAACATCAGCAGGATGTGGAGCAATGGAAAGCCTGGTACGCAACGGGGGGATGCAACCACTTCTGAAGCAATCGGGCCTCAGATAGCGAAGTCCGTGCACAGAGACCCACAGTGCTCCTCCCAGTTGAACACAAACCCACCAGCCCTGCACCAGGACACACGGACATGGACTTGCAGCCACAGGAGCCAAACCTGAAGGAACCTGAAGGCCATCACAGACGGATGCAGAAATGAACCATGCACGCTCCTATGAAGGAATATTCCACAGCAATGGAGTACATTTTGTTTAAAGGTAGTAAAACTATAAAAATTATTTTTTAAAGAAAACTATATTTACAAGATGAAAGAATCTATAATTCTGGCACCTAGGGATTGTCGAATGCTCCTAAAAATAGATTGCTGTGGAAACGTTTATTATAGGGAAATTGACATATTCTCTAGGAAGGACGGGGTGAATGGGCCTGCTACATTTTCTACATTGAAGACATGTACAGGTTTTGATTCTACTTCTGTTAAATCAAGTGGGGCTTCACTGGATTTCTGCTACTGCGGAGATAATCAAATTCTCGGTAGGGGTCAGGAGAAAATTAATCATAGGTGTTCTTGTGTAATAATTACTGTTGAAAGTGTAAATGATCCATTTACCAGTAAGACTGAGAATAGAATAACTGCTACATTACTTCATATGAGATGATCGTCTGTGCTATTGTTCCTGGAGCTCCAGTGAGTGAGTATTTTGAATGTGAAGTTCATCCAGATCTGAGGATGGAATAAATGGCTAGGTGTGATATGGCTAATAGAAATAATATGCCTACATTTATACTAATTAGTGGATAAGATATGGGAAGAGGAATTCATGTTGTGAGAGCCAGGGTTAAGGCTAGCATTGGGGCAATAATATATAAATTGATGATGTTGATGGACATAGTGGTTCTTTAATAAGTAATTTGAACGCCTCAGCAATGGGTTGTAATCATCCATGGGGGCTGACGATTTTTGGCCCTTTCTGGATTTGTATATAGCCTAGGATTTTCCATTTAGTTAATATGAGGAATGCTATGGTGAATTAAATTGGGTAATTTGTGAAAGAATGTTGATTATAAACATATTCTTAGGAAGAGGACTTGAACCAGTGCAGAAAAAGTTTCAGTTTTACATAATTACCGGGCTCTGCCAGCGTAACGAACCCTGTTCTACAGTAGGGTATGTATAAATTAATTGAATGTAGATTATATCATCATTTAGTTTGAAGACATTTTGTAAAGGAAGCCGTATTGCTCTTGTCCTTTCATACTGGAAGAAATCTGCAATAGACAGAAACCAACCAGGATGACTCCAGTCTGAACTCAGATCACGTGAGACTTTAATCGTTGAACAAACAGACAATTAATAGCAGTTATACCGTTGAAATGTCGTGATCCAGCATCAAGGTCATAAACCATATTGCCCATATGAACTCCAGAATACAATTACACTGTTATCCCTAGTAAAACTTGTTCCATTGACCAGTGTTTTAGAAGAACAGGTGATAAAGCATTTTGACTAGCTGGCCTAAATTTTAATCACTCAGAAGTGGTTTTATTCTCCAAAAAATAAATGGCGCATGGGCTCAAGACACACCGTCTTCAGTAGTTGTGGCGTGCAGACTCAGTAGTTGTGGCCCAATGGCTTAGTTGTTCCGTGGCACGTGAGATCTTCCCGGACCGGGGATCGAACCGGGTCCCATAGTTCATTGGCAGGCGAATTCTTAATCACTGCATCACCAGGGAAGTCCCAGATTCGCAGTCTCCCTGTTAATATACCTTAAGCCCAAAGAATCCATGGAAAATTGTTAGAGAAAATAAGGCAATAAAAGATTGTAAGGACTATAACAGAAGCATATAGTACACAGTTCATATAGACACATCCCAAGCAGTTACAAAGTATATTAAAAGGGAGGCTGCAATTTTAAAAGAATAAGGAAAATTATACCCACAAACTCCCAATCTTTCCTGAAACGTTGCAATCTGAAACCCTATTGTAGGAAGCAGAAGATTCCAGGAGATATTCTACAAATGAAGGACTCCAAACCCTGTGGTTGGATAAGGAATTCTGGAAGGAAGGTATCCTCACCCAAGGAGAGCAGGTTCCTATACTTCTCTAACATCACATCCCTGTACAATTCCCATTGATCTTGGTCCAGGCATTCTCACTCCTCTTGACAGAAATCTATGGCCACATCCTGGAATGTCAGCAGTCCCTGAAATTAAACGTACACATGCCATGTGGCCACGGGAAGAGTTCATAATATGACCCAAGAAGAAAACAGCAAGTTAAGGAAGGTTTTAATTTAGAAGAGTGTCTTCAATTATCCACTAATACATATATATATATATATATATATATATATATATATATATATATATACAATTTCTTTTTTTACAAAGTGACTTTCTCTACCTTATTTCTACCTACAAGAAAAGAGTATGGCATGTGAGCCACAAAACCAGTATAGAGACTATACTTGTCTGAAAAAGAAATGATAAAATGATGGTTTCAACACAGGCATATGCATTTTTGAGTGTTTTATTTATATCAAACTGGATAAAATGTGTGTATTTCTCATAGAGAAAAGACCTGTCGAGGTAGAAATGTACCTTTCAACTATTCATGGGTACACGAGTACACTGGGGAGATTGTAAAAGTGCAGATTGTGATTCAGTAGGTCCGGTGGGCCTGAGTTCTATTTTTTTAACAAGCTCATTTTTAACTAGTGATGCCACAGTCTCTGATTCATTAACCACAACTGTGAATATCAGAGACATAATTAGAAAGGTAAAAATTCATATTTAATTTTGAACTTAAAGTGTTTTATGGATTTTACACCTTTAATAGAATAGTGAGCACAGCAGCAACAATCATTTGTGAGTATTTACTATAGACTGTGTATCTTTCTAATTTTTTTGGGTAGGATTCCAGGAAAAAGGCCTGGCTGCGGCCACAATGGGCATGGCCCCCAGGCCGGGCCGCCCCTCCAGGACCGCCGACGGGGCCCTGCGCTCCTGGCGGCGCCCTCCCCCGCCGCCCCGCTCCCTCCCGGAAGGCCTCGGGGCAGAGCGGTCCCACCCACTGCGCGCTGAACAGAGCCCGCGTTTCCTCAGAGCTGGAACTCCCGGCTCAGGCGGGGTCTCTTCCCTCCGCCTTCACGGAACTGCCCCGGAGCCCGAGGGGAGGGCAACCTCACTGAGGCTGCCGGCTCTGGAGGTGCCCCGGCTGCCGAAGCCATGACAGTCGCGGGGACGGCGGGCCGGGTAAGTGGGCGCCGACCCTCCGCCTGGTCCGGTGCCCGGGCAGCAGCACAAGACCAGCTTCTGAGGGGCAGGGGTTCGCTGCCACCCGCCGCAGCTGTGCAGAAAGAGCGGCCTCCAGCGTCTGGTCCCCGGGAACTTCGGTCCGTCCTCTCGCCCCTGCCCTCGTCCTGGCTCGCGAGGCCTGGTGGGCGTGAGGAGGGGGTCGGCCTGAGCGTCCTGAGGGGAAACGGGGCAAGGGAGGCGCAGGGTCCGGCTGCAGCGTCATCGCCCCTCTTCCCGACTGCGGGGAAAGCGGCTGAAAACTCCTCCCGAGGCGCGCAGGCCCCTTATTCAGCCGAGACCCTCTGCGCTCCTTCCTCCCTGAGCTAAAGTACCGGGGGGAGGGGACAGGGCAGGGAACTGACGCAGGTAATGGGGAACATCAAAAGGTGATTGTTAACTAAGGAAAACCAGCTCTCCCAAGGTGAGGAATGCGGCGCTTTTCTTTGCCTGGGCTCACTGAATTCCTTCCTTTGATATGCACCTCAGCTCTCTGGGGCCTGCATTCTGTATTTGCATATCCTGAGTGCCTCAGGGCCCGCCGGCTCACATTGGAGGGCTGCAAGTGCTGAAGACTGTGACATCCTTTGTTTACTGATAGGGCAAGAACTATTCCATTTCTCACAGGCTTGAGGGGCAGACAGTGGAAAAAAGTCAGAGAATCTCACTCGGCCTGTACTTTGGTTTACATATAGATAATATTTATACTTAACTGTGCTAATAGAGGTTCTCAAGTCCAATCAACTTGTACTACTGCCCTCTATGTATCAATTTCATCAATATCATAAGATAAATGCCTATAGAATTGACTTAATCCGTTTAAATAGGATAATGATTTTTAAAGGAAACATAATAGAAATATAACAACGAAACCTTTACCACTAAAGGCTGGGTCTGGAACACCCTAAATAAATGTTCCATTGTTAAAATATTGAAAGATGTAGTCAATAGAAATATCAACAAAAATGACAAATAATAAGGGTAGCAGAATGTGGAAATGTTCTATCTTTATCATTAAAGTGGCAGAAAATCATTTATTAGTAGGCACTGGGGGCAGAAGATGCCTGATTTTCTATCTGTGTCATATTTGTGCAGTTGTTTCAACAAGTAACTTAAAGACAAAATGGAAAAACAAGGAGGTTTGTGCCTGAGATCATGTTGATGTGAAACCAGGGATGGCCACCTTGTGCCAGGTGAGTTAAGTTTACCTGGCAGGTAGACCGCAGAGCTCCTGGGAAGCAAGGGTTGAAATTTTTCTGCTGGGTGCCCCTTAGGTTCTGTGACTTGACTGACTGTGAGTCATGTTTCGGGAAAGACCTGATCACAGGAAAAGGGTGGGAATAGAGTGATTTTGGGAGCAGCTAACCACATTCATCACAGCTCACGGCCTGAATGAATTTTAAAGAAACAGGAAAACAAATGCTTCTTATGGAATCAGAGAATGTGAGGGCTGGACAATCCCAGAAAATGAGGAACACCCATCCCATTTTGCAGATGACAAAACAGAGGTCCAGCAAGGTGAAATCCCTCACCCAAGTTGCACCCGTCTCTCCTCCCCACTACGTGGTTCATGAAAGCAGGACTCTTCCTGTCTTGATCACTGCTGAAGCCCAAAAAGGGCCAGGCATCTAGCAGCTGCTCCAAAAATGTGGGTTGACTGTAGGAACAATGCTATTTCTTTCTTTCTCACTCTTCTTCAGGATTGTGCCAAGAACTCCCCAGGTTGCAATGTAATTCGATAAATGTAAATATTAATTGAGTTTTGTTGTGATGAGGACTTAGGCTTTGAAGGTAACAGACTTGGTTCAGATCTTGGTTCTGCCACTCCATAGCTGTTTGGCTTTGGGAAAATTACTAAACCTCTCTGAGATTATTTCCTCCTTTGTAAAGTGGGGATAAATCTATCTGAGCCAGCAGAGCACCTGCATGAGAGATGTGCACTAAATATTGGTCTTTCTCACTCTCTTACGCCATCTCTGTGTTCTTCCCAGAGAAGCTGTACTGAAGGATATAGTACTTTTGTTTAAAATAGTTAACTAATTAATTTATTAATTTGTTTTTGGCTGCGTTGGGTCTTCATTGCTATGCGCAGGCTTTCTCTAGTTGCAGCAAGCGGGGGCTACTCTTTGTTGCGGTGCGCGGGCTTCTCATTGCGGTGGCTTCTCTTGCTAGCCTTAACCCCAATGCTAGCCTTAACCATGGCTCTCACAACATGAATTCCTCTTCCCATATCTTATCCACTAATTAATATAAATGTAGGCATATTATTTCTATTAGCCATATCACACCTAGCCATTTACTCCATCCTCAGATCTGGATGAACTTCACATTCAAAATACACACTCACTGGAGCTCTAGGAACAATAGCACAGACAATCATCTCCTATGAAGTAATGTAGCAGTTATTCTATTCTCAGTCTTACTGATAAATGGATCATTTACACTTTCAACAGTAATTATTACACAAGAACACCTATGACTAATTTTCTCCTGACCCCTACCCAGAATTTGATTATCTCCGCAGTAGCAGAAATCCAATGAAGCCCCACTTGATTTAACGGAAGTAGCATCAAAACCTGTATATGTCTTCAATGTAGAAAATGTAGCAGGCCCATTCACCCCGTCCCTCCTAGAGAATATGTCAATTTCCCTATAATAAACATTTCCACAGCAATCTATTTTTAAGAGCATTCGACAATCCCTAGGTGCCAGAATTATATACAGCCCAAGTCATCATTAAAACACATCTAACAATCTCCTTTCTATGAATTTGAGCCTCCTACCTACAATTTTGATATGATCAACGCATACATCTCTTATGAAAAGTTTTTTTACGACTAACATTAACCCTATGTATATGAGAGTTTTCACTACTTGTCATCATACCAGGCAACCCACCACAAATTTAAGAAATATGTCTGACAAAAGAGTTACTTTGATAGAGTAAATCATAGAGGTTTCAATGCTCTTATTCCTGGAATTGAATTCTTCCTAATAATTTTACATTCTCCATGCTACCTACCACATTACACCACATGCTATATAGTAAAGTTCTCTAAGTAAGCTACAGGCCCATACCCCCAAAATATTTTTGTATATCCTTCCTGTGCTAATAAACTCTCATTGTTTTTACCATCATTCTACTGACCATTTTCTCAGGAAATATAATTGTATAACAAGCTCACACTGGTTAATGGTATCCCCATTCTAATAAAAAACATGAACCCATAAGCTACAGAAGCATCCAACAAATATTTCCTAAAACAGTCCACCACATCAATACTACTTATAATGGCTATTATCATTAATCTAATATACTCTGGTCAAAGAGCACAGTGAATAACAAGAATCTTTAATCCAGGAGCATCCACCCTCATGACAATCGCCCTTGTCACAAAAGTAGGACTTTCCCCATTTCACTTCTGAGTGCCTGAAGTCACACGAGGCATCCCATGAACAGCAGACCTGATGCTATCAACATGACAAAATTGCACCCCTATCAGTTTTATACCACATGTCACCATCCATCAACCTAAATATACTATTAATCATAGTGATATTATAAATCATAGCTGGAGGCTGAGGCAGACTTCGCCATACTCACCTGGAAAATATTACACCCTCCTCATCAATTGCCCATATAGGATGAATAACAGCTATTATAATGTATATTCAGATTATAACAATCCTAAACATACTAATTTATATCATAACAACACTATCTTCTTCTTATTTATTCCCAGATCATGTACTACAAGAGTATCATTATCACACACATGAGATAAAACACCTCCCATCACAATCATTTTCCTCACCATTATAGTATCATTAGGACATCGCCCATCACTATCAGGCTTTCTACGCAAATGAATAATTATCCAAGAGATAACAAAAACGACAACATCATTCTACCAACACTAATAGCCACCATAGCAGTCCTCAGCATATATTTCTACTTGCAGCTAACATACTCCACATCACTAAC
Source organism: Balaenoptera physalus (assembly GCF_965194825.1). Lineage (NCBI taxonomy): Eukaryota > Metazoa > Chordata > Mammalia > Artiodactyla > Balaenopteridae > Balaenoptera > Balaenoptera physalus. Next base: position 40,905,788 of record NC_138890.1, read on the forward strand.
TATATTCCCTTCATTAAACAACACAAACACAAAACAATTTCAACATACAAAGAAATAACCTTCCTATCGTTACCAATCATAATACCCTCACGGTTACTACACACAACACCCATTCTATCGGTGCTGGACTAGGAATTTAGGTTAGTTCAGACCAAGAGCTTTCAAAACCCTAAACAAGTGAAATTGACTTAATTCCTAAAAATAAGGATTGCAAGATTTTATTCTACATCAATTGAATGTAAAGCAAACACTGTATTGAAGCCAAATCTTTACGAGATTGATGAGTTTTAACCCCAGGAAACTTTAGTTAACAGGCAAATCCTCTAGTCAACTGGCTTCAGTCTACTTCTCCTTCATTTGAGAAAGAAAAAAAGAAAAAAAAAGGCAGGATAATCACTGGCAGAATTGAAGCTGCTTCTCTGAAGTTACAATTCAATTTGTTGATTCACCACAGGGTTTGCCAGAAAGAGGGCTCAATCTCTGTCTTCAGATTTACAGTCTAATGCTAACTCAGTCATTTTACCTCTGTTCATACACTGCTGTATATTTTCAACAAATCACAAAGATATCGGCATTTTATATTTACTATTTGGTGCTTGAGCTGGAGTAGCAGGCAGCACCTTAATTATATTAATCCAGGCTGAGCTATGCTGACCTGGACCGCTACTTGGAGATGCCCAAGTCTGTAAGGTTGTCATAACAGTCCCTGCACTTGTAATAATTTTCTTTATAGCTGTACCCGTTATGATTGCAGGCTTTTGAAAACTGACTTGGGCCACTAATAACTCGGACACCTGAAGTAGCATTTCCCCCAATAAATCATATAAACTTTTGCCTACTTCCCCCATCATTCTTACTCCTACTCATATCACCAATAGTAGAAGCTGGTTCTGGTACCAGTGGGACCGTGTATTCAGCTCTAGCCTGCAATCTGGCCCATGCAGGAGCCTCTGTCGACCTAACTGTTTTCTCCTTACATTTAGCAGGTGTCTCCTCAATTCTTGGTATTATTACTTTTATTACTATAGTCTTTAATACAAAACCAGCAGTCATATCCCAATACCAAACACCATTATTTGTTTAATCTTCCACAACTATAGCCATATTACTATAATTACCAATCTCAGTCCAAGCAGCCAGAATTGCCATGCTGTTAAGAGATAGAAATCTAAACACTACTTTCTTTGACCCGGCAGGAGGAGACCGAATCCTATACCAACACCTCTTTTGATACTTTGCTCACCCTGAAGTCTGTATTCATGGCCTAACAGGGTTTGTTATAAACTCACATATCATTACATACTATTTAGGACAAAAATTGCCTTTCAGCTATCTGGGAATAGTATGAGTCATGTCCACTGGTTTTTTAGGAGTTCTCTTGTGGGCCCATCATATGTTTACCATAGGGATAGCTGTGGACTCAGGAGCACACTTTGCATCAGCTACCGTAATTACTTCTATCCCTACAGGAGTAAAAGTATCTAGCTGATTAGCAACTCTTTATTTAATTTTTCTTTTTCTTTTCTTTTTTTTTTTTTTTGGCTGAGTTGGGTCTTGGTTGCTGCGCATGGGCTTTCTCTGTTTGCGGTGAGCGGCAGCTACTCTTCGTTGCGGTGTGCGGCCCTTTCATTGCAGTGGCTTCTCTTGTTGCAGAGCACGGCCTCTAGGCGCGTGGGCTTCAGTAGTGGTGGCTTGCGGGCTCTAGAGGGCAGGCTCAGTAGTTGTGGCACACGGGCTTTTTGCTCCGCGGCATGTGGAATCTTCCCAGACAAGGGCTCGAACCCGTGTCCCCTGCATTGGCAGACGAATTCTTAACCACTGCGTCACCAGGGAAGTCCCTGGTTAGCAACTGTTCACGGAGGTAATACTATATGACCTCCCACTATATTATGAGTTTTAGTCTTTAGTTTTTCTTTTTACAGTAGGTGGTTTGACAGGAATCATCTTAGCCAACTCATCCCCAGACATTGTCCTCCAGGATATATACTATGTAGTAGCACACTTCCATGACCTAATGTCCATGGGAGCAGTCTTCACTATTATAGGAGGCTTTCTACACTGATTCCCACTATTCTCAGGTTATACAGTTAACTCAGCATGAGCAAAAATTCACTTCACAAGTATATTTGTAGTAGTAAATATGACTTCCTGCAGCACTTTCGTGGCCTCTCAGGGATGTCACTACGTTAGTCTGAGTACCCTGAGGCACACACAACATGAAATATTTTGTCTTTAGGCTCATTCATCTCAGTAGCAGCAGTAATGCTAATAATCTTCATACTTTGAAAAGCATTTGTGTCTAAACAAGAAGTCTTAGCAGTGGAAATTGCTACTCCTAACCTAGAATGGTTACACGGATGTCCTCCACCATATCCTACGTTTCAAGATCCTACCTATGTAAATGTAAAATAAGGAAGGACTCAAGTCCTTTTCAACCAGTTTCAAGCCAACACCATAACAATTATGTCTTCCTCAATAAATGAGATAAAAGTAAAAAGTGATGTAGCTTTGTCAAAGTTAAATGATAGGCTAAAATCCTGTATATCACTAAGGCATATCAATTTCATCTAGGCTCTCAAGATACAACATCACCGATTATGGAAAAACTTTTACATTTTCTTCATCACACATTAATAGTGATTTTTAAAATAAGTTCTCTAGTCCTCTATATCATTTCACTAATATTGACATCTAAACTCATATGCATACAATAGATGCACAGGTAGAGAAAATGTGAACAATTTACTAGCTATTATTGTAATCTTAATTGCCCTATCATCATTGTGAATCCTTTACATGATACATGAAATCAATAACTCTTCCCAAACCATAAAAAACTATGGGTCAGTAATGATACTGAAGCTACAAATACACAGATTACGAAGATTTAAATGTTGACTCCTCTGTAATCCCCACATCAGAGCTAAAACCAGGAGAATAATGACTAATAGAAGTCAACAACCGAGTAGTTAGGGATAGTCATTGAATATTAGTTTCATCTGAAATCGTTGTACACTCCGGAGTTGTTCCTTCTCAGGCCTAAAAGGAGCTGCTATCCCAGGACGCCTAACTTAAAGAATCGTTATATCAACAGGATCAGGCCTATGTTGTGGACAAGAGAGCTCGTTTTCCTGAGTTCAAAGACAGGACAGAGGGATATGGCTGAGATATGGGGTGAATCTGCAGCCCATGGGGATGCACTCTCCAAGCTCCAGTATAGGAATGGGGCCTCTAGGGTCCCAGGCCACCCACCACGCCCTCTGGAGCAGGATCTGGGCAACATTCCCTGTCAGTGATGAGGCAGCCCTAGCACTTGTCACGCCCCAATGTCGTGTCCTATGTGGGCCCCATGCTCTTGGGACCACACCCCACACTCTGCAGGTCCATGCTACAGGGTCCTTCATGCCTCAGGAGTAGAGACCACACAGCAAGCAGTTCCCTCCGCAACCAGCAGGAGGAGGGGAGGAGAGCAGGGGCACCAGGGGACTCTCACTCAGACAACAACACCCCAGCGGTGGCAGCGGGGACAGTGATGATGCAGATGAGGCACAGACCAAGAGATGGGACCAGAGGACCCAAAAGGCAGCTGGTCAGGTCCTGGCTCACCTGCACCCCGGACACCTTTGTCCCGCATACACCCCCTTCCTCATACACCCTCTCCTTAAATGCAGATTCTTCAGATGCGAACAGGCAGAGCTTCAGATTGAAAGTCAGCTCTTCCAAAATGACCCGTCAGCAAACACGGCAGGATTCCACTCCAGTGGGTGCCCTGGAGTCGACAACTCAGGGATTGAAGTGGATATCGGTGCCAGGGACAGTGGGAGGGAATGGGGAATGAGACTTTCATGGTTGTGGAATTGTGGTTTTGAAGGACGAAAAGTTCTAGTGATGGTGGTGATGGCTCCACGAGAAAGTGAATCTATCTGATGCCTCAGAAACGTGCACTTAAAATGGTGATGATGGTAAAGGGTATATGACGTGTGTTTTATTTCACTTAAAATAAATTCTTAAGATAATGTCTTGTTAATTGAGATTCCATTTCGACTCCCCTTCATCACAAATGTCGGAGGCCCAGACACAGTCCCCTACCTTAGGGGCCATCACGGTACCCTCACAGAGCACGTGGGAGACCATTCTTAGGGGGGGCTAGTCTGTGCTCACCTGACCTCTGTCCAGGGGGACACAGGCAGTGGTGACCCCCATAGATTAGACATATGATATGCTATAGTATTAATACGATACCACCAAGTGTTGTCACTCACCGGAACACAGAGCAGCAACCCACTCAAACATGCCTGACCTCATATGATTGTGACAAGATGAAGAGAAGAAAAGGAACCACAGGTTAATCAGGACAACACCCTTAATGCAGAGGTTGGAAATCTCAAAGGGGACAGGACACACTGCAGGCAAAGAGCGCATATGCGGTCTCCCCATCCATGTGCTCCTGACCCATGCAGGTATGGTGAGACCCACACAGTCCCAGCACCCTATACCTGGGGCCACACATCCACACTCACCAGGGTGACCCACCTCCCCAGACCCCTCCACCTGGGTCACATGTCCACAGTCCCAGGGTGACCTCACCTCCCCAGACCCTGCACCTGGGGTCACACGTCCCCTTGGTCAGGACACCATGGCTCTGCAGGGGGCTCCCCCAATGTGGAAACAAGCTGGGTCCCTGGGACCTCCTGGGATGGGAAAAAGTGTCAGGTGGGTCTCCTTTCCCCACACTTGTCCCAGAGGAGTCCTCCTCTTCTCACTTTGGTTCTGTGTGATTTTAACTGTTTTTACAGCTTTCATACTAGAGTTGAACACACGACCCTGGTGCTGGCATGCTCAGTCCTTTCTCGTCTCACTTACATGTTGAGAACACTCACAGGACAGCAGGGCTGAAAGCCGAGGGGCAGCTCTGGACTCTGCTGAGTAGGGACGGTAGACTGGAGGGAGAGCTCAGCAGCAGCCTCAGCTGTCACCCATCGGCCTTTTGCCCGATCTGCGTGCCCTGCAATCAATTCAGCAGCTAAACCTGCTTCCCTATGCACCGTGCACGTGCTGGTAAATTGGAATTATTGCCAGGTAGTCCTCCTGAGGATTCTCCATGAGCCCCAGGGAAGGTGAACCTTGCAGGGATTAAGACTAAGGCCCCGACCATAGCACTGACCCTTGGGCGGACCAGGTCACCACACTCAGAAGAGAGGCTGTTACGTACACAAGCCCACCTCAGCTCCAGACCCTAGACATCTAAGCACTGACATTCAGATGCAGGCACGGAGCTTCCTAGTACTGAGGCCAGGCCGGGTCTCTACCCAGGTCCCGATAGTCCTAGCGTACACAGAACATGGTCAGGTCTAAATCTTCTTATTCTAGACAACACATGGTCAGCTCTAAACATAATCAGTAGACAGGACATGCAGAGGTCTAAATCTACCATGTAGACACAACTTGATCATGTTTAAACTAGCTTAGGGCTGATCTCATAGGGGGTACAGATCACACACATGGGTCTCTCATCTTTGGACACCCACATCAGGAAACTGAACAAAATCTTTGTCATTAAACATTTCAACAGGCAAAACAGAAATGTTCCCAATGTCTCTGGCCACCTGATGGTCAGCATCCACGGGCGAGCCACGAACTTCTTAGAGTGCAGCCCAGTCTGCTGCCAGGACAGACAAGAAGTGGCCTGATTCCAGCCTCCCAGACTTCCAGAAGGAGGCGGCCACACTGCAAGCCAGGTCAGGAGAGTCCTGCATGGTCCAGGCAGGGAGATCCGGTCTGTCCATTCGGCTGGCCGATTCCGGGTGGGGCGCTCAGGGCCGCTGAGACCCCTGCACTCAGGTCCTGCTTCCCTGCAGCGTGTGCGTGTGCGTGTGCATGTGTGTGTGTGTGTGTGTGTAGAGGGGGCGGTGGCTGACGGCTCCCATAGTTCCCAACCCGGGCACCGCACTGTCTTCGAGGGGAGGCACGGGGAGAGTTAGGGGCACAGAAGCCGTTGGAGAGGAGAACCCACCGCGGAACTCCTTGCATACTGGCTCGCCCCACCCGGACACCCGCCTGCCCATCGTGGGCCGCATGTCGCCCCCCAGTCCCCAACCCCCGAGGGCTGGGTGCCTGCTCTTTCAACAGCACAGGGTCTCACATGAAGGAGACCCAGTGGGGACTGTCAGCCCCCGACTCCTGATGCTGTGTTTGGGGAGAATGAACCCCCTTGACTGGGCGATGGGACCCTGTGAGGAAAGAGGTGTCGGCCCGATCCAAGTCGGGGCCTGGCTGAGATATGAGAAAACAGGAGCCAAGGGCAGGGCCTGGAGGCCAGGCCAACAGGAAGGGCACCCCCAGCCTTGGCCGGGCTCTCCAACGGTGACAATGTTGCTTTAGGGGACCTGGGACAGGTGACTGAATGTAATGGGAGTCTAAACTGGACCCTGAATGGGGCTTAAAGAAGCTGTGAAGGATGTTACTGAGACAGTGACAGTCATTGGAAGACAAACTCTGTGTCAGGATATCCTGCTCCATCCATTTAAATCCCTGAGATCTGTGACCTTTACGTGGCTACGCAGGATTGTTAGAGCAGCTGCGTGCGGATATATCTGGGGCACAATTCAGTCTGCAGCCAACTTGCAAGTGGTTCCAGCAAACACACAGGTGTGCGCACAGGCAGGCACAGCACACACACAAACATATGCACGTGCACAGCACAAATATATTCACACACTAGCATGTGAACACACATGCACCCATATGCCCATGCACACACTAATGTGTGCAAGTTCACATACCTATGCACATGCACAGCATATGTATGCAAACAGGCACATGCACACGCATAGCACACACACAGGGAATAAAGTGAATCCGTAAAGCATTAATTCCTGAACACAAGTGAAGCTGACATGTATTTTTCCCTTTTCTTAGCCTTGATGTTTTCCACAACAAAAAGTTTAAGAAAAAAGTTAATGGCAAATGACTTTTGATTCATAGGACTTTCTGATTTTATTCCACAAATATTATGACAGTAGAAATGAATGTAGATATTACATGTGTCCACTAATGGATGAATGGAGAAGAAAAACACGGTCCATCAATACAAGGAAAGGCTATTCAGCCTAAAAAGCAAGTCAATTCTGACACAGGATGCAGCAGGGATCAACCTTGAGGGCATTATGCTCAGTGATGTAAGCTAGACACAAAAAAACAAACAGTGCTTGATCCACTCATACAAGGCCCCTAGAGCAGTCGGAAATATAGAGACATAAAGTAGGATGTTGAGGGCCAGAGGCTGAGGGAGGGACAATGGGGAGAGAGTGTTTAATGGGGACTGTTTCAATTTTGCAAGATGAAAAAGTTCTGGAGGATGATGGTGGTCAGGTTTGCACAACAGTGTGAATTACTTCCTGACCCTGAAATGTGCACTTAAAAATGCTTAAGATAGTACATTTTATGTTATGTGTACCAGACCACAATTTTTAAAACTTTTCAAAAAACAACAGGAAATAGTCCATGAATACCACAAGATGCACAACTTCACTAACAACAGAGGGATTAAAGCCATAAGCAAAATACTGTGCATACACCTACCAGAATGGCAGACATTAAAGACATAGTATCAAATATCAACAGGATGTGGAGCAATGGAAAGCCTGGTACGCAACGTGGGGATGCAACCACTTCTGAAGCAATCGGGCCTCAGATAGCGAAGTCCGTGCACAGAGACCCACAGTGCTCCTCCCAGTTGAACACAAACCCTCCAGCCCTGCACCAGGACACACGGACATGGACTTGCAGGCACAGGAGCCAAACCTGAAGGAACCTGAAGGCCATCACAGACGGATGCAGAAATGAACCATTCACGCTCCTATGAAGGAATATTCCACAGCAATGGAGTACATTTTGTTTAAAGGTAGTAAAACTATAAAAATTATTTTTTAAAGAAAACTATATTTACAAGATGAAAGAATCTATAATTCTGGCACCTAGGGATTGTCGAATGCTCCTAAAAATAGATTGCTGTGGAAACGTTTATTATAGGGAAATTGACATATTCTCTAGGAAGGACGGGGTGAATGGGCCTGCTACATTTTCTACATTGAAGACATGTACAGGTTTTGATTCTACTTCTGTTAAATCAAGTGGGGCTTCACTGGATTTCTGCTACTGCGGAGATAATCAAATTCTGGGTAGGGGTCAGGAGAAAATTAGTCATAGGTGTTCTTGTGTAATAATTACTGTTGAAAGTGTAAATGATCCATTTACCAGTAAGACTGAGAATAGAATAACTGCTACATTACTTCATATGAGATGATCATCTGTGCTATTTTTCCTGGAGCTCCAGTGAGTGAGTATTTTGAATGTGAAGTTCATCCAGATCTGAGGATGGAATAAATGGCTAGGTGTGATATGGCTAATAGAAATAATATGCTTACATTTATATTAATTAGTGGATAAGATATGGGAAGAGGAATTCATGTTGTGAGAGCCAGGGTTAAGGCTAGCATTGGTGCAATAATATATAAATTGATGATGTTGATGGACATTGTGGTTCTTTAATAAGTAATTTGAATGCCTCAGCAATGGGGTGTAATCATCCATGGGGGCTGATGATTTTTGGCCCTTTCTGGATTTGTGTATAGCCTAGGATTTTCCATTTAGTTAATATGAGGAATGCTATGGTGAATTAAATTGGGTAATTTGTGAAAGAATGTTGATTATAAACATATTCTTAGGAAGAGGACTTGAACCAGTGCAGAAAAAGTTTCAGTTTTACATAATTACCGGGCTCTGCCAGTGTAACGAGCCCTGTTCTACAGTAGGGTATGTATAAATTAATTGAATGTAGATTATATCATCATTTAGTTTGAAGACATTTTGTAAAGGAAGCCGTATTGCTCTTGTCCTTTCATACTGGAAGAAATCTGCAGTAGACAGAAAAAAACCAGGATGACTCCAGTCTGAACTCAGATCACGTGAGACTTTAATAGTTGAACAAACAGACAATTAATAGCAGTTATACCGTTGAAATGTCGTGATCCAGCATCAAGGTCATAAACCATATTGCCCATATGAACTCCAGAATACAATTACACTGTTATCCCTAGTAAAACTTGTTCCATTGACCAGTGTTTTAGAAGAACAGGTGATAAAGCATTTTGACTAGCTGGCCTAAATTTTAATCACTCAGAAGTGGTTTTATTCCTCAAAATATAAATGGCGCACGGGCTCAAGACACACCGGCTTCAGTAGTTGCGGGGTGCAGACTCAGTAGTTGTGGCCCAATGGCGTAGTTGTTCCGTGGCACGTGAGATCTTCCCGGACCGGGGATCGAACCGGGTCCCCTGCATTGGCAGGCGAATTCTTAATCACTGCATCACCAGGGAAGTCCCAGATTCGCAGTCTCCCTTTTAATATACCTTAAGCCCAAAGAATCCATGGAAAATTGTTAGAGAAAATAAGACAATAAAATATTGTAAGGACTATAAGAGAAGCATATAGTACACAGTTCATATAGACACATCCCAAGCAGTTACAAAGTATATTAAAAGGGAGGCTGCAATTTTAAAAGAATAAGAAAAATTATACCCACAAACTCCCAATCTTTCCTGAAACGTTGCAATCTGAAACCCTATTGTAGGAAGCAGAAGATTCCAGGAGACATTTTACAAATGAATGACTGCAAACCCTGTGGTTGAATAAGGAATTCTGGAAGGAAGGTATCCTCACCCAAGGAGAGCAGGTTCCTATACTTCTCTAACATCACATCCCTGTACAATTCCCATTGATCCTGGTCCAGGCATTCTCACTCCTCTTGATAGAAATCTATGGCCACATCCTGAAATGTCAGCAGTCCCTGAAATTAAACGTACACATGCCATGTGGCCACGGGAAGAGTTCATAATATGACCCAATAAGAAAACAGCAAGTTAAGAGAAGGTTTTAATTTAGAAGAGTGTCTTCAATTATCCACTAATACATATATATATATATATATATATATATAATTTTTTTTTTAAAGTAACTTTCTGTACCTTATTTCTAACTACAAGAAAAGAGTATGGCATGTGATCCACAAAACCAGTATAGAGACTATACTTGTCTGGAAAAGAAATGATAAAATGATGGTTTCAACACAGGCATATGCATTTTTGAGTGTTTTATTTATATCAAACTGGATAAAATGTGTGTATTTCTCACAGAGAAAAGACCTGTCGAGGTAGAAATGTACCTTTCAACTATTCATGGGTACACGAGTACACTGGGGAGATTGTAAAAGTGCAGATTGTGATTCAGTAGGTCCGGTGGGCCTGAGTTCTATTTTTTTCACAAGCTCATTTTTAACTAGTGATGCCACAGTCTCTGATTCATTAACCACAACTGTGAATATCAGAGACATAATTAGAAAGGTAAAAATTCATATTTAATTTTGAACATAAAGTGTTTTATGGATTTTACACCTTTAATAGAATAGTGAGCACAGCAGCAACAATCATTTGTGAGTATTTACTATAGACTGTGTATCTTTCTAATTTTTTTGTGTAGGATTCCAGGAAAAAGGCCTGGGCCGCGGCCACAATGGGCATGGCCCCCAGGCCGGGCCGCCCCTCCAGGACCCGCGACGGGGCCCTGCGCTCCTGGCGGCTCCCTCCCCCGCCGCCCCGCTCCTTCCCGGAAGGCCTCGGGGCAGAGCGGTCCCACCCACTGCGCGCTGAACAGAGCCCGCGTTTCCTCCCATCTCCCGGCTCAGGCGGGGTCTGTTCCCTCCGCCTTCACGGAACTGTCCCGGAGCCCGAGGGGAGGGCGACCTCACTGAGGCTGCGGGCTCTGGAGGTGCCCCGCCGGCTGAAGCCATGACAGTCGCGGGGACGGCGGGCCGGGTAAGTGGGCGCTGAGCTTCCGCCTGGTCCGGTGCCCGGGCGGCAGCACAAGACCAGCTTCTGAGGGGCAGGGGTTCGCTGCCACCCGCCGCTGCTGTGCAGAAAGAGTGGCCTCCAGCGTCTGGTCCCCGGGAACTTCGGTCCGTCCTCTCGCCCCTTCCCTCGTCCTGGCTCGCGAGGCCTGGTGGGCGTGAGGAGGGGGTCGGCCTGAGCGTCCTCAGGGGAAACGGGGCAAGGGAGGCGCAGGGTCCGGCTGCAGAGTCAGCGCCCCTCTTCCCGACTGCGGGGAAAGCGGCTGAAAAATCCTCCCGAGGCGCGCAGGCCCCTTATTCAGCCAAGTCCCTCTGCGCTCCTTCCTCCCTGAGCTAAAGTACTGGGAGGAGGGGACAGGGCAGGGGACGGCTCAGGTAATGGGGAACATCAAAAGGTGATTGTTAACTAAGGAAAACCAGCTCTCCCAAGGTGAGGAATGCGGCGCTTTTCTTTGCCTGGGCTCACTGAAATCCTTCCTTTGATATGCACCTCAGCTCTCTGGGGCCTGCATTCTGTATTTGCATATCCTGAGTGCCTCAGGGCCCGCCGGCTCACATTGGAGGGCTGCAAGTGCTGAAGACTGTGACATCCTTTGTTTACTGATAGGGCAAGAACTATTCCATTTCTCACAGGCTTGAGGGGCAGACAGTGGAAAAAAGTCAGAGAATCTCACTCGGCCTGTACTTTGGTTTACATATACATAATATTTATACTTAACTGTGCTAATAGAGGTTCTCAAGTCCAATCAACTTGTACTACTGCCCTCTATGTATCAATTTCATCAATATCATAAGATAAATGCCTATAGAATTGACTTAATCCATTTAAATAGGATAATGATTTTTAAAGGAAACATAATAGAAATATAACAACAAAACCTTTACCACTAAAGGCTGGGTCTGGAACACCCTAAATAAATGTTCCATTGTTAAAATATTGAAAGATGTAGTCAATAGAAATATCAACAAAAATGACAAATAATAAGGGTAGCAGAATGTTGAAATGTTCTATCTTTATCATTAAAGTAGCAGAAAATCATTTATTAGTAGGCACTGGGGGCAGAAGATGCCTGATTTTATATCTGTGTCATATTTGTGCAGTTGTTTCAACAAGTTACTTAAAGACATAATGGAAAAACAAGGAGGTTTGTGCCTGAGATCATGTTGATGTGAAACCAGGGATGGCCACCTTGTGCCAGGTGAGTCAAGTTTACCTGGCAAGTAAACCGCAGAGCTCCTGGGAAGCAAGGGTTGGAATTTTTCTGCTGGGTGCCCCTTAGGTTCTGTGACTTGACTGACTGTGAGTCATGTTTCGGGAAAGACCTGATCACAGGAAAAGGGTGGGAAAAGAGTGCTTTGGGGAACAGCTAACAACATTCATCACAGGAAAAGGGTGGGAAAAGAGTGCTTTGGGGAGCAGCTAACAACATTCATCCCAGCTCTCGGCCTGAATGAATTTTAAAGAAACAGGAAAGCAAATGCTTCTTATGGAATCAGAGAATGTGAGGGCTGGACAATCCCAGAAAATGAGGAACACCCATCCCATTTTCCAGATGACAAAACAGAGGTCCAGCAAGGTGAAATCCCTCACCCAAGTTGCACCTGTCTCTCCTCCCCACTACGTGGTTCATGAAAGCAGGACTCTTCCTGTCTTAATCACTGCTGAACCCCAAAAAGGACCAGGCATCTAGCAGCTGCTCCAAAAATTTGGGTTGACTGTAAGAAAAATGCTATTTCTTTCTTTCTCACTCTTATTCAGGATTGTGCCAAGAACTCCCCAGGTTGCAATGTAATTCGATAAATGTAAATATTAATTGAGTTTTGTTGTGATGAGGACTTAGGCTTTGAAGGTAACAGACTTGGTTCAGATCTTGGTTCTGCCACTCCATAGCTGTTTGGCTTTGGGAAAATTACTAAACCTCTCTGAGATTATTTCCTCCTTTGTAAAGTGGGGATAAATCTATCTGAGCCAGCAGAGCACCTGCATGAGAGATGTGCACTAAATATTGGTCTTTCTCACTCTCCTACGCCATCTCTCTGTTCTTCCCAGAGAAGCTGTACTGAAGGATATAGTACCTTTTTAAAATAGTTAACTAATTAATTAATTAATTTGTTTTTGGCTGCGTTGGGTCTTCGTTGCTATGCGCAGGCTTTCTCTAGTTGCGGCAAGCGGGGGCTACTCTTTGTTGCGGTGCGCGGGGTTCTCATTGCGGTGGCTTCTGCTGCGCTTGTTGTGGAGCACCGGTTCTAGGCGCGCCGGTTTCAGTAGTTGTGGTCTGCAGGCTCAGTAGTTGTGGCCCATGGGCTTAGCTGCTGCGCGGCATGTGGGATCTTCCCTGACCAGAGCTCGAACCCATGTCCCCTGCCTTGGCAGGCAGATTCTTAACCACTGAGCCACCAGGAAAGTCCGATATAGTACTTTTTAAAGAGGGGTTTGAATTTATTTCAGATTGTGTACATTTTTCTTGTAGAAAAGATTATTCCACTATAGAAACATAAACACGCAAAACCACTCCAAATGCAGTATTCTGTGGTTTAGATATTATCAGTCACATTTTATAAGTAATTGGGCAAATGCCAAAGCACTAGGTACTGGGGCGTAAGAAGACTCAAATCTGGGGTGACCCCACCCCAATTTCAAGAGCAGGGTTTGCTTTTCAAATCCATGTTTCATCTGGTCTTTGTTTCTCATCCATCCTCTGTGTCTGCCTTTCTCAAGAAGGCTCAGATCCTTGGCTTTCACACCCTCCCGGCTGGCTGTGCCCCAGCTCCCGGCCTGGAACCTCTGCGTGCCTGGGTGTGCCTGCTCCCCCTGTGCATCACCAGCTTTGCCAGGGAGCTGCTGTATCGTGCACTGCTTGCTGTATCCAGAGTACCTGGACCCTTCTGATACATGAAGTGCACCCTCCTCACCATGTGTGCAGCCCATCCCCTTACCTTATATCCTGCCTCTAAGCCAGGCTTGGGGTGACTACAGTGTGCATTCAGCTGTGTGAGGTGTTGGGATCAAAGTGAAGTTCCCAACTTTTGAAGTGGCAGGCTTGAGGGGCACACAGTGATTTAAAGTCGGGTCACCTGAATAAAGGGGGGACTGATTTAAAGCCAAGGCAGCTGACTTAAAGCCTGCGTCCCTCAGCTGCAGGACGAGACCAACTTTGGCGGTGCACGGGTTCGTTCCAAGCCAGCACTGCTGTTCAGGAAGAGATTCCAGTAGCGCCTTAGTGCAGGGGGACTTGGTCCGTTGTCTTGCCCCTGCCCTCAGAGGGGGGCCACCTGCTCTTCTGGAGAATCAGGGAGGGGGAAGTGCAGAGTCCCGGCTGGAGTTGCAGCACCGCTTGTCTGATGGCAGGGAAAGGGGGACAGGGCTGTGTGGTGTCCTGGGGCTGGACTCAGCAGGTCGACTCAACCTCTCAGCCTCCTAACCTCCCCCCCCCCACACACTCCACAAGAGTTTCCAATAATATGTAATTGCGCCTTAGGTTCTCGGTCTTCAAACTCATCCCCAGGCTCCCAGGTCCCTTGATTCAGCCAATTCCTCTGTGCTCTTTCTTCTATTAGATACAATCCCAAGGGAGGGGCTGGGGGATGGGACTGGAGGGATGCCGGCAGCACTGGCCTCAGCTGACTAAAGAGATCCGGGGCCTGTGCTATCACACATGTGCGAGGACCCTTAAGGTGGAATCGAGGGGGCCAGTTAGAGGCAGTCCTTGCTGCCTCAAGTGAGTATGGATCACCGTCGGGTGGGGAGCACGCTGACCCCTGAGAAGTAGTGTTAGGAGGATGTGTTCCTCCCTCGGCTTCAAGGACGTGGGTGGGCTTCAGGGCTCCAGTTCCCCTCCAGGCCTCCAGGTCCGACTGCACCACAGCGGCCTTGCAGACCCGCCTTCCTGTTCCAGAACGTGCCAGGCTCCAGGAAGAATCCAGACAGCAGAGATGGTGCCTGAGGGCTCCAGCTTGAAAAGTGCTGTCCCTGGGGACCCTACAGTGGAGGGAGGAAGGGTGAAGGGAGTGGGGGGGTGGGGTCGGGAAGGGTGGCTGCCCTGGGAGACGTTGAGAGAGAAATATCGCCCCCCACACCCCTTTCCCCTGCAACTGACCCATTGATGCCATAGGATCACAGGGCCTTTTAGTCAGAGATGCCTCTGCTTCTTTACTCCTGTGTTCAAAACTATGCAAAACCAACTCTTCATCCTCTTGCTGCCTTGCCAGGACTTTTAAAGCACTGTTCTTTTGAAGCACTCGTTCCCTAAACTGCAGTTTGGAGCTGTCCCAGCTATTTAAAAGTGTTCTCCTTAAACTGAGACTAAATCCTACTCTTTTGGAAAAACGGCCTTCACTTCACTGGAGATCATCTTTTCTGCCCATTCCTTCCTTCTACTGCCCTCTTAAGAACCCCTGTGCTCAAAGAGCTTGGTGATTTATTTTTTGCTTGATGTCAAAAAGAAACCTTCCCCATGCACCCCAAAAAGCTTTCCTGGAACATAGGTGTTTCACAACCATGACAGTGGTTTGCAGTTAGTATACACTGGGTAGAGTGCCTAGCAATCCCTCCAAGAGCCAGAGGTGAGCAGACATTTACTTATTTGATTGGATGCCCTTCAAGTTTAGGAAGGTCCCATTCTTATGACCCAGCAGGTAAGACAGAGCCCTGGATGGCTGTGGCTGTGATTAGATAACTTCTGATGATTTTATTTCCCTTACTGAGCTGCTGCTTCTAGGTTAAATTCGTTTTATTACCTGTCCATTTTTAAAGAAAGGCTGACAAAGTCACTGTAATAGGTCAGGAGTCTGAACTCAGGGTTGGTCAAAGGTACTCACAGGGAGGAAGGTGGATAAAAATAGGTGGGTAAAATAGGAGGGTTGGCAAGTACAGCCAGGACACCCGTGTTCATCATGCATACTAATAAAGGCCAGAATCTCCTCATTTATCTCTGGTGGGAAGTTCTGATGGTTTCACAGGATCAAACTCAAATCATATTCAAACTAGGGGATTTCCCTGAGCATAAAAGGAAGTATCCGTCCCTAGCAGGAGTCGCTGCTGAGGAATAAAGACGTAGATGTAGAGAACGGACCTGAGGACACAGGGAGGGGGAAGGGTATGCTGGGATGAAGTGAGAGAGTGGCATGGACATATATACACTACCAAAGGTGAAATAGATAGCTATTGGGAAGCAGCTGCATATAGCACAGGGAGATCAGCTCAGTGCTTTGTGATCACCTAGAGGGGTGGGATAGGGAAGGTGGGAGGGAGACACAAGAGGGAGAGGATATGGGGATATATGTATACGAATAGTTGATTCACTTTGTTATACAGCAGAAACTAACACAACAAGGTAAAGCAATTATACTCCAATAAAGATGTTAACAACAACAACAACAACAAGAAGAAACCCAAAATCTAAGTCAATCAAGCCAACGGAGACAATGTATGTTTACAGTTCCAGAAATCCACAAGGGAATCCTTTATTCTGTAGGCAATGAATGGTCCATTCGAAAAGGAAAAAACTTCCTAAAATGTTGTCTTTCCATTTATTGTTCAGAACATCATTTTTATACCTCTGCATTTCTTACTATTCAAAGCCAAGTCACGTGAGTTACAGGGAAGCAGCTGATGGATTTAAAGTTGGGTCACTTGATTTAAAAACCAGTGGCAGTTGATTGATTTAAATCCCGGTCATATGTCATGAGGAGGGGGTGCTAAAAACTGCTTTTTCATTTCTGGCTCAGAATATCATATTTACCTTGGTTTTTCTTATGATTTAGAAAACTTGAGCTGTCTCTCCTTGGAATCATCAGGAGAAAAATACAGTATTTCAGGTTCATTCTTGAAACCAACTTCTCACGGTTAAGGTGTATTGGCTAAAAGATCTTCCTTCTTCAAGAGATTCCAAACCTCTGAAAGACTCTTCATTGTAATTGGAGAAAAAAGAAGAATGAATTCAGGCCAGCAGCTGCAGGAGGCCAAGGCAGCCCCCAGGACTAGGGAAGGAGGAGGAGGAAGGGCTGAGAGTTGCCATTAGAGCAGACAACCTCCAGAGGGCGCTGAAGCACCGGCAGAGCCCACCTGCCACTCCCAGTTTGGCACTCCAGGGTCAGATTTGGGTTTGGAGATGGGGTTGCTGTAACCCCAAGGAGGTGAGCAGAGAGGAGGAGTTGATTACCGGTCTCCTCTGACTCTCTGACCCAAATTGCCTGGCTTCACAGGGGGGACAGGGTTTTGCTTTCAGCAAACTGATGGGGCACTTCCAGGCTGGTCGGGTGCCCAGTGGCCCGACAGCCTGACAGGCTGACTGCGGTGTGACTGCCCTTTGTTTCTCCAGAATCTGTGCATCAGGAGGTGCATGGGTGCGGGAGCCCATCCACCGCCCCTCCCCCCAAGGGGGATGGCACCTTCCCTGGCTGTACCCTATGATCACCAGGTACTTGAAATGAATGCTAGTTTTTTGACTTCAAGGAAAAGCTCACATAACCGTTTCTTCCTCATAATGTGTGGGATTTACTATAATGGAAGGACATTAGAAAGAACAGGTAGAAAACTCACCTTTTGGTCTCCATGTAGGAGTTTATTTTGCATGAATCCCTCCTACGTGAGTAGATAGCAGAGGTTTATTTTTGTTCCCGTGTGTGTAGTTGTGGCAGAGGATGTAGGTATGGTGATTTGAAGCCCTCAAAGAAATATTCTCAGAACTCTCAAGATTTCTCTTGATCGGAACCGAAAGAGACCTGGAAAAGGAGGAAAAGAAAAGGAGGAGGGAGAACGAATGACTGTTTCTCAGTAAATTCACCTTCCTGGTTGATTGTTCTGTCTTCTCATTTCTTTTAACTTCTATGTATGTCTAATGGAATAATGTAGAAAGGCTGATTTTTATGCTTTAAAAGATTTTACATCACAAAGAAACTAGAAGTGGCTAACAGAACTTATTCAAATCAATTTTGCATAGAGACTTTGATATTAAATTTGGATACTAAAATGGGTTTATCCCAATTTTCTCTTTCCTTTTGAGTGAATATTTGTAACATATTTTTGTAGATAATAATTTATCCTAGATATACAAAATTGTGAGAATGGGTACCATTTTTTACCACTTAAATGATTTCTTTTAAATGAATAGATTGTACACTTTAAATGCCAATGTTGTGTCTTACGTGTTGTTTTTTAATTCCTTGATTTCCAAAACTTGTGTTTATTTAATTGATTTCTATCTAATAATCTGTGTCTCCCCTTTATTGTTTCTTACTTTATATTTTATTGATCTATAGTTAATTTACATTATTATATTAGTTTCAGAGGTACAGCATAGTGATTCATAAATGTTTAGGTTCTTCTCCATTTATAGTTATTATAAAAGAGTGGCTATATTCCCCATGCTATACAGTACATCACTGTAGATTATTGATTTTATACATAGTGGATTGTACCTCAAAATCTCCTACCACTATTTTGCCCCTCCACCCTATCTCTCCCTGCTGGTAACCACTAGTCTGTTCTTTAATCTGTGAGTCTGTTTTTTTGTTGTTATTGTATTCAATTTTTTAGATGCCACATGTAAGTGATAACATACCATGCTTGTTTTCTCATACCATACCATGCTTTTTTTCTCATAACATACCATGCTTGTTTTCTCTGCGGTTTATTTTACTAAGCATAATACCCTCCAAATCCATCCATGTTCTTGCAAATGGCAAAATTTCATTTTTTGCTGAAGTCATCACAAAAAATCTTTTTTATCCACGAAGCTATTGATGAACACTTAGTTTGACTCTATATCTTGGCTATGGCAAATAACACTGTTATGAACATTGGTGTGCAGTTATTTTTTTTGAAATAGTGTTTTTGTTTTCTTCTGATATACCCAACAGTGAAATTGCTGGATATTATGGTAGTTCTATTTTTCGTTTTTTGTGGAACCTCCATTCTGCTTTCCACAGTAGCTGCACTACTTCACATTCACATCAAGAGTGTACAAGAGTTTCCCTTTCTCCACATCCTCACCAACCTTTGTTATTTGTGATCTTTTGGATGACAGCCATTCTGACAAGACTGAGGTGATATATCTCATAGTTTTGATTTGCATTTTACTGCCGATTAACTATGTTTAGCATCTTTGTGAGTTCTGGCTGTCTATATGTAGTTTTTCCTTGGAAAAAAATGTCTATTTAGGTCTTCTCATTTTTTTAAAAAAGATTTTGGGTATTTTTTTTGATATTGAGTTGTATGTGCTGTTTCTGTAGTTTAGGTATGAACCCTTGCTTGGTCATCTTTTTTGATGTTAACCTCTTATCATGTGCAAATATGGTCTCTCCCTCAGCAGGTTGTCTTTTCATTTTGTCTTTGGTTTCCTTTGCTGTGCAAAATCTTTTAAGTTTAGTGAAGTCCCATTTGTTTATTTTTGCTTTTGTTTCATTTGCCTTAGTAGACTGAACCTAAAACTGTTGCTATCATTTATGTTGAAGAATGTTCTATATTTTCCTCTAGGGGTTTTATGGTTTCTGGTCCTACATTTAGGTCTTTATTCAGTTTTGCATTTATTTTATATATGGTGTGCTAAAATAATCTAATTTTATTCTTTTCCATGTAGCTGACCAGTTTTCCCAGTACCACTTATTGAAGAGACAGTTTTTTCTCCATATTGCCTGCTTTGTCATAAATCAATTAAATATAAGTGTGTGGGCTTATTTCTGGGATCTCTATTCTATTCCAGTGATCTTTGTGTCTCTTTTTGCTCTGGTACCTTTCTCTTTGATTACTGTCGCTTTGCAGTATAGTCTGAAGTCAAGGTGCCTGATGCCTCCAGCTGTGTTCTTTCTCAAGATTGTTTGGCTATTTGGGGTCTTTGTGTTTCTATACAAATTTTAAAATTACTTTTTCAAGTTCTGTGAAAATGTTTTGGTATTCTGATAGGAATTGCATTAAATCTGTAGATTGTGTTTGGTAGTATGGTTATTTTAACAGTATTAATTCTTCCAGTCGATGCACATGCTATATTTTTCCATCTTTTTGTGTTGTCTTCAACTTCTTTCACCAATGGCTGATAGATTTCTGAGCACATGTCTTTTACCTGCTTAGGTGTGTTTATTCCTAGGTGTCTTATTCTTTTTGATGTCATTGCATATGGTATAGTTTTCTTAATTTTCCTTTCTGACAGCTTTGAGTTTTGTTTTTTCTTCTTTTTCTAATTCCTTCAGGTGTAATGTTAGGTTGTTTATTTGATATTTTTCTTGATTCCTAAGAATAAGCTTGTATCACTATAACTTCCCCCTGTGAACTGCGTTGGCTGTGTCCCATAGATTTTGGATCATTGTGTGTTCATTTTCATTCGTCTTGGGTATTTTTAGAATCCCTCTTTAATTTCTTCAGTGTTCCTTTCTTCCCCTTTTATTTCCTTCATCTGTGATGTGAGGACTATCTTTAATATTATGTTTGGATTTCTTTCAGATGTGTGTGTGTGTGTGTGTGTGTGTGTGATTATTTAAGTTGCTGAGCTCTTAATTTCACATGGACACTAACAACCCTGCATTTTTACTCTGCTCCCCCACAGTTACTGAATTTGACCTTGTATTTTACATCTACTTGTTTAGTGTGTCCCTTAACTTCTTATTGTGAATATAGATGATTTTATTACTGTTTTTTTTTCATCCTTCCTATTAGCTGTGTCCATGGTTGATTTACTACCTTTGTTGAATATTTGCCTTAACCAATGAGGTTTTTCCTTTAGTAAGTTTCCTTTCCTAATTTTTATGTTTCAATCGTGACCTTTTCTTTTTCACTTAGAAAAGCCCCTTTAAGATTTCTCCTAAAGCTGGTTTGGCGATGCTGAGCTCTTTTAGTTTTGCTTCTCTGTAAAACGTTAGATCTCACCATCAAAGCTGAGGGAGAGCCTTGCTGGGTAGAGTATTTTTGCTTATAGGCTTTTCCCTTTCATGACTTTAAATATACCATGCCACTCCCTTCTGGCATGCAGAGGTTATCCTGAAAAGTCAGCAGATAACTTTGTGCAATTTCCCATGTTTGTAACTTGTTGCTTTTCCTTTGCTCCTTTTAATAGTGTCTTTTTATCTTTATTTTTTTTTTCATTTTAATTACAATGAGTCTTGGTGTGGTCCTCTTTGGGTTGATCCTGTTTTGGCCTTACTGTGTTTACTGGACTTGGATGTCTGTTTTCTTTCCCAGGTTAGGGAAGTTTTCAACTCTTATGTCTTCAGGTATGCTCTACACTGCTTTGTCTTTCCTTTTTGCTTCTGGGACCAGTATAATGCAAATATTAGTACACTTGATGTTGTTTCACAAGTCTGTTCAACTTTCCTCATTTCATTTTAATCTATTGTTTTACCGTTCATCTTCAGTGATTGCCAGTACTCTGTCCTTCAGTTTTCTGATTCATTCCTCTGTATCATTTAGTCTACAGTAGTTTCCTTTAATGTATTTTTCATTTCAGTTATTGTATTCCTCATCTCTGTTTTGTTGTTCTTTAATGTCTAACTCTTTTTAAAAAAAAATCTAACTTCTTGCTCTGGTCGTCCATTCTTCTCCTGAGTTCTTTGATCATCTTTACAGTCATTACCTTGAACCCTTTGTTGACGAGATTGGCTATCTCCACTTCACTTAGATCTTCTTCTGAATTCTTATCTTGGTCCTTCATTTGGATCGTGTTTCCGTGTCACCTCATTTTTCTTAACTTCCTGTTTTTATTGCTATGTGTGTAGTAGGTTCGTTACATTTCCTGACCTTTGGGAAGTGGCCTTTTGTAGGAGCTGTCCTATGGGTCCCAGCAGCCCCCTCTCCCCTGGTCACTAGAGCTATATATTCTAGGTGTATGTACCCCCTATGTGGGCTGCTTGGGCTCTTCTGCTGTGGTGGGCTGACTACTGTGGGTAGTCTGGTAGGCTTGGCTGCCCCCAGACTGCTTGTTTGCCAGGCTCTGCCTTGTATGGAGGCTGTCTGTGCTGCTTGGTGAGACTAAATCATAAGGCAGCTGGCTGCACAACTCTGGGGGACACCAAATCTGGTGCTGGTTCACTTATGGGTAGAATTGCAGTCCAGGTGATATCAGGGCTAGTGCCCAGTCACTGGTTCTGGGGCTATGCTGGCTACTGGGAGGAAGAGACAGGTTCTGCGTTCTGGCTGCAGGGCCCAGGAGCCACAGAGTTGGTGTTGGATCACTGTTCCTGACACAGCTCTCTGCAGGGCCGGGGGTATCCCTAATCTTGTGTTGGCATTCTGATGGGCAGGGTCAGGACCCAGCTGAGTCCATGGCTGCTTCTGGCCTGCAATTAAGTGGCCTGGTTACACAGGCTGCTGGGCTGTGGTATCCCTGGAGCTGGTGTGTGCCTGTCGGTGTATGAGGCTGATCCCACTGCTAAAGCAGGTTTGCTGTTGGGTAGGTCCAAGCTCCATCCAGTCCCTGTGCAGTTACCACCTGCCGATGGTGAGGCTGACTCCAAGGCCAGAGCAGGCTCACTTGTCAGAGGGGCCAGGGACTCTGGGGCTGGTGCCTGTCCACTGAGGTGTGGAGGCTGGTCCTGGGGCTTTTGGTGGCTGGACCCATGTCCAGGGGCAGCTGTGCACTGAGAGGATCTGAAGGCAGCCTGTTTGCTGGTGGATCGGGCTATGCCCCTGCTCAAGTTAGTTGCTTGGCCTGCAGCATCCTAGTACTTGTGTCTGTAGTCTGGTGGAAATGGGTGGGGCTCGGTCCTGAGGCTGATAAGCTACAGGGAGGATTCTGAAATTATGCTTGCTGCTACCAGCGTCCACGAGGTAGAAGGAGCTCCCCCGAATGGCTGATGCCAGTGTCTCTGTCCCTGAGGCTGTGCTGTAGTTGCCTCTTGCCTCTCTGGGAGACTCTCCAAGCTCAGGAGGTAGGTGTGACCCGGGATCCTTTCAAATGACTGCTTCTGTTCTGATTCTCAGATCATGTGGGATTTTGTGAGCATCTTTTAAGAGTGGAATCTCTATTTCCCACAACCCTCTGGCTCTCTGGAAAATAAGCACTACTGGTCTTCAAAGCCCAACTTTCTAGGAACTCTTCTTTCCACAACAGGATCCCTGGGCTTGGGAGCCTGATGTTGGCTTCATACCCCTTGCTACCTGGGAGCACCTCTGAAATTGTAATTATTCTCCCATTTGTGGGCCACCCACTTGGTGGTATGGGTCTTGACTCTATTGAGATTTTGCCCTTCCTTTCTGTCTTGTCGAGGTGCCTTCCTTATATCTTTAGCTGTAAAACATCTTTTATGGTAGGTCCCGGCCTTTTTCATCAATTGCTGTTCTGTAAACAGTTGTGACTTTGGTGTGCCCATGAGAGGCATCAAGCTCTGGGTCTTTGAATGCTACCATGTTGGACAATCTCTCTACTTCATTCTTAAATCATATTATTTAAGTTTTCTTAGTATCTTATTTGATTAGCGACAGTTTGAAATTTATTATCACTCATGTTTACTTCGCCTGTTTAAAAAAATTGAATAGTGCATTCATTCAGTTGGAAATGAAGGTAGTGACCTGTGAATTTCCATACCTCAAAAATCAAGGATAGGACAAAAGCCTTTTCTACTTGTGTTACCTTCAAACTCTGCACCCCACCCCAGCCTGGGGATTAACCTCTTGCACCCATGCTCACCTTCTGTTTTCGGACCGTTAACCATCATTGCATCTGTATGTGTGTTGACAAAGTGAACTCTAGTCTTTGCAGTTTTTGTGTTTTGTTTTTTGGTTTAGGGAACAGTCCTACTATGAATGTACATTTACTGCTCTACTGAAGTTCATATATAAACCTGTCAAGCACATTACCAGGATTGGAATTGCTTGTATATACACTTTGATAAATTTTAGAGACAATGGTAGAACAGAAGTAAATTGTATTTCAAATGCCACAATATTCTCACACCATGAAAACCCTTCCCTTTTTAATATATTTGTGTGTAGTTTATCTTTATGCCCATACTATATTTCCCAGAGATGGGTAAGTGTTATGTTTCTTGCTGGCATATTTACCGTATTGTTCAAAGTCAGGCGTTTAGTGGTTTTAGCATGATCCTATTTCCATGAACTCGCAAATACAAGATCTTCTCTCACACTGTCTTTTACTCCCTGCTGTTTTATATTGCCCTCCTAATTCTCAGTCCTGGTCTTTCTTTATGTTCTTCATCAACCTGGATAGGTTATGCTATTTTCTCCCTTATTCAAGACCAATAGAATAGAATAGAATACAACACCCAGAAATAAACCCTGATATATGGCCAAATGATTTTTGACAAGTTGCCAAGACTTTTCAAAGTAGAAAGGATAGTATTTTCAACACATGGTGCTGAGAAGTCTTGTGGTCAACATGCAAAAGAAGGAAGATGGACCCTTACCTAACATCATATGCAAAAATTAATGAAAACGTATGAAGAAACTAAATATAAGACCTAATAATATAAAAAGTCTTAGAAGAAGATACAGGAAAAGAGCTTCATGATATTGGATTTGGCAGTGTTTTCCTCCATATGAAACGAAGGAACAACAAAGGTACAGCTAACAAAAAATAAACAATTTGCAGTACATAAGTTAAAAAAAATGTGTATCAAAGAAATGTAAACAGAATAAAATGGCAACCCACAAGATGGGAGAAAATATTTCAGAGCCATCTATCTGACAAGAGATTTCTATTCAGAATATACAGAGAACTCCTACAACTGAACAAAAAGCAAACACCCTGATTCAAAAATGGATAAAAGACTTCAATAGATGGTTCTTCCAAAAGATGTACAAATGACTAAGCACTTGAATAGATGCTCCATATCACTAAATGCATGTTTATATATTTGTGTGCATGCATACACACACAAGCACACACACACATACACAAGCAGAAAACAACTATTGGTGAGGATGTGAGGGAGTTGGAACCATTGTGCTATGTCAGAGGGAATGCAGAATGATACAGCTGCTTTGCAAAAGAGTATGGCAATTTTTCAGATATTGAAAAATAGAATTACTACATGATCCAGGAATTTTACTATGAGGTATACCCAAAGGTATTGAAATCAGGGTCTTAAAGAACTATTTGTACTCCAGTGTTTAGAGCAGTAATAATCACAGTAGCTAAAATATGAAAGCAACCTAACTGTTCATCCACTAGTTCCTGGATAAGCAAAGTGTGGTATACCCATATAATACAATATTATTCAGTGTTAAGAAAGAAAAGATCTAGGAATATGCTACAACATGGATGAATCTTGAGGAAATTTAGCTACCAAAAATGCCATTTTTGTGACTTTTAGTGAGTCATAACAATACAACTACTTATTTCAATTTTATGGGGGTACTTAGGGTAGTCAAAACCATAGAAATTGGGAGGGTAATGATGCTTTTCAGGTGGTTATGGAACAAAAAGGAAAGTTATATTTAAAGGATATAGAGTTACAGTTTTAAAACGTAGAAAAGAATTAGAAAGATAAATGGTGATGTTGATCGCCCAATAATATGAATGCATTTAATATCACTGAACGGTGCACTTTATAATAACTTACATGTTGTATTTTATGTTATTTGATTTTACCAACATACAAAATTGGGAAAGAATGTAATATCAGGAAAGGGAGTGGACCTGGGATAGAGCAGAGAGCAATCAGAAGGGTGAGACACTGCATATGTTGAAGAAGAAGAGCTGAGAGTCTTCATTGGCCAGAAGAGACTTTATAAAAGAGAAAAAAAAATTACTCTGAGGGTGTATTAGATAGATATCTGTGGGTGTGCTGCTATCTCCCATGGGTTATCTTAAAGAGTCTTTAATAAAGTCCATAAGGCTTGCTGAGGCTTTTTTAAAAATTGGATTCCCTAGGAGATAATTAGTGGGTGGTACTTAAGTCTATGTCTAGGTTGACAGATTTTGCAGGGAAGACGAACCTGAGAACAGTGGAGGTCTTAAGAGTGTAAGTACATGGAAATTAGAAAAAAAATAATAATAAAGGGAATTAGGAAAACTTTGGACTTTGAAGGTCATGTATTATTACTGAGTCAGACCTGAGGTTTCTAAGGAGTTATATACACAGTTGCTATTTGGATTACTTGTTGATAAAGATAAGTGGAAAAACTAGAGTCGTTCCCAAGTGTAGGTAAGATATAATGAGAGGATGGAGGTGGAAAGTAGGGAGACCCAGAGAAAAGTGGGAAGGTCATATTGGGCCAAGATGGTGGTAATATCCAACAGAACAGACGGTAGGACAGACTATGGATTCATCTTTTTTATTTCGCCTCCCCCCCTCATCCTTAATAATTCTTTGGGAATATTTCACTACTCTGTGATGCAGGTACAGAATTCGAGTGAGGAGGCTACACCTTCAGTGTCCAGCTGTCTGAGTCCTCAGTGTGCTTCAAATGATGGAGAACTATTGCTTCTTTATGAGAAGGGTTAGTACCTCGTAGCTAAGCTTAAGCTGGAGCTTATGCAATATTGATTCCATTTTATATATACTGTTGGCATGGAGGTTCCTCCTCCTCTTTCCTTGACCATTATGAAATGAATCTATATTTCTCAGTATTTGGGTATATCAGATAAATACGTTAAGTAAAGGAATCTTATATATTGCTCCCTGCATAGTTTGCTCTTTCTTGTTTCTCTTTTACCTTTACTAAATTAGCACAGGGAGAGACCTTGAAATGTTCTAATCAGGAGAGATTAGAACATCATATTTCTAGAGAGGTTGGTTGGACAGAGCAGGGGTCCCAGTGAGAATCCAAGCTTCTGCTTCTACTTGGAAGTGTACCTGTGTAGAATAGAGGGCTCCAGGAAATATCCTAGAATATTCCAATGTCCCTGTGGGAGATCATTAAGAGAGGCAGGATCTGGTACCTGATCAGTGTACTATGACATGTTTGTCAGTCATCTGATGTGAGATTCTCAGAGCCAATCCCATATGGTAGGGCTGAGTGCAGAGTGATGAAGAACCTGTGAAAGCCTTTGATTGCATGTTAAAGATGAAGCTCTGATTTCAGGGAGAATTTTCTTACCTGACTGAATGTCACCCTTCTGTGTGCTTTTCCTCTGTTGATGACCACTGACTGCAAATCATTAGAGGATCATGTCTAGAAAGCATTCTTTATTTAATTTCTAAAAGAAGAAAGCATAGAAAACATTTTTATCCACTTTCAAATTGAGGATCAAGGAGAATGACATCAGTGAAAATGTCAGAGTAGGGAGCTCTGGCTTGTGTCCATCCCCAGAAACACTGACATACGTGGTAAAACCTGTCAAAATGACCTTATCAACACATGTAAGTTTTCTTTTCTTTTCACGCTGTAGATTTATCTTTCATGGAAACTTTACTTACTACAGGATGTGGAGAATAAACAGGGAAGTAGAAACTGTATTTCCTGATGAGAGAATCACTAAGTCACATTAGCTGTTCTGAACTCTGCCTTACTCACCGTGACTCTAATTAAAACAAACAAACAAACAAAACACTTTTTTTTTTGGTAAGTCAGTTCTGACATTTCCTCGTTAAAGACAAGGTAACAGATACAGACTTAGATCTACCAGAATTGAGCAAACTTTTGATTGTACCTGTGTTGAACATATGAGCATGACCTGCTACAAATCTTCATTATACTTATTGCCACAACGGACAAATTCCCTTTTTCCACTCCTGATATGTTGCATGTAAGGAATGCATAGGTCACTAACCCCAGCTGGTCACAGGTAAACTCTGCCACATGGATTACTGCATGTTTTCCTGCTGGAAGACCACACATTCTCGAGGATCATGCCTGCAGAGTATCTGGGCTCTTCTTTTCTTCTGGATAAAGGTTAGATCATCACCTAATTTTATGAGAAATATATAAATTGTATTTGCATATTCTTCCGGTTTTTATTTATCCATTCTCTTTCAAGTCCTAAGTGCAAATATTAAAGTGATTTCCAAGAGGGTGGTAAATAAGACAGCTCCAAAATTAGCAATAAATCATAATACATTTGTGAATGCATTAATGTGTGATTAATGTGTAGATACTTATGTAAATGCAAGTTTAGTAATGCTTTGTGGAGAGCTTCAGAATCTAGGTATTAAAAAAAAAGAAGAAGGAGTTCTTGAAACTCTCAGGGTATTATAGAGAAGTCTTTGTGTCTATAAATATCATTCTGAAATAATGCATATTCTCAGAAATAAACTAGGCATAACATTGTAGGAAAAAACTTCATGAAATGAAAGAGCATGTGAGATGGCCATACAAGAAAAAGAATATTCTCAGAGAATAATGAACAGTGTGGAGTTCAGCAGAAGGGTCATACACATTCAGAGATGAAAACTTTGGAGAGCCTAATTGTGAGTTCCTCATATTTCATCTTTGGAGACACGGTAGTCATTTGCAATATGATGTTATAAGATGACGTTAATAAAAAAAAAAAAAAGATGACGTTAACATACTTAAATACTTTCGTTTAGAAATGACCACTTAGAACCAGAGTAAATGAAAGAGAACACAAAATTATGTTTATGTTGATTTTTAAAGACCTCAGGTGAGTGCTGATTATTTAAAAATGCATGATGTCTTTCACTGCAAAGTAAAGGAGCTGTTACAGTGGAGGATTACTGGACTGAATGTCAATATTATGACATAGTATGAGTGTGTTTCGTGTTTGGTAATTGCAATCATTGTTGCTTTTGTTGTGGTCATCCATTGACAGTGCTTGGTGTCAGTTGATTTATCTCTTGTAAAAATAAAATACAGTCCGTGTGTGTGTGTGAAAAAAAAATACATGATGTCTTGACTAAAGTTGTATGGAATTTGAGATCTGGAAAAAAGCATTTCTTTTCTGTAATGCTAGGATGATAATTGGACATTTTTGCAAGAAAGAGATTTCAGGATGCAAATCTCGTGTCTCTAAGGTGGGAAGTCAGTTCATGGTGGAACATTCTATTAAAATTGTGTGAGTGGAGAAATATTTCTTTGGAAGGAAGAGGTCACGAATCCCTTTTTAAGAGTTAATGGTTTATAGCATACCGAATGAGCAAAATGGCTATTTCTGAACTTTAGAAAAAAATAATATGGTTTTTCTGCATTTATAACATGAGGCTGATGTAAAATATCAAAAATTCTTTATTTTGAAAAGTAATGTAATCAATTTGACATAATTCATATATTTTGAACCTGTGGTACACACACACACAGTAAAACTTACATTCAGAAAATTGTTTGCACTTAAGAAATATTTTCAAGTGTAGTTGATTTACAATGTTGTGGGTTTTTTAAGTACATGTTTATTGGAGTATACTTACTTTATAACACTGTATTAGTTTCTGCTTTACAACAAAGTGAATCAGCTATATGTATACATATATTCCCCATATCCCCCCCCCCTTGAGCCTCCCTCCCACACTCCCTATCCCACCCCTATGGGGGAGATAAAGCACCAAGCTGATCTCCCTGTGCTATGCGGCAGCTTATCACTAGCTATTTTACATTTGGTAGTGTATATATGTCAGTGCTACTGTCTCACTATGTCCCTGTCTCCCCTTGCCCCCTGTGTCCTTAAGTCCGTTCTCTACATCTGTGTCTTTATTCCTGCCCTGTCACTAGGTTCGTCAGTACCATTTTTCTAGATTCCATATATATGTGTTAGCGTACGGTATTTGTTTTTCTCTTTCTGACTTACTTCACTCTGTATGACAGACTCTAGGTCCAACCAACTCACTGCAAATAACTCAATTTTGTTCCTTTTTATGGCTGAGTAATACTCCATTGTATAGATGTGCCACATCTTCTTTATATATTCATCTGTCGATGGACATTTAGGTTGCTTCTATGTCCTGGCTATTGTAAATAGTGCTACAGTGAACATTGGGGTACATGTATCTTTTTGAATTATGGTTTTCTCCAGGTATATGCCCAGTAGTGGGATTGCTGGGTCATATGGTAGTTCTATTTTTTAGCTTTTAAGGGATCTCCATACTGTTCTCCATAGTGGCTGTATCAGTTTACATTCCCACCAACAGTTCAGGAGGGTTCCCTTTTCTCCACACCCTCTGCAGCCTTTATACATTGTTGTATTAATTTCTGCTGTTCAGCAAAGTGATTCAGTTTTATATATATCTATCTATATATCTATCTATATCTATATATCTATATCTATATATCTATATATATTCTTTTCCATTATGGTTTATCACAGGGTATTGAATATAGTTTCCTGTGCTATACAGTAGGTCTTGGTGGGTTGTCTATCCTATGTAGAAAAGTTTGCTTCTGCTATTCCAAAACTCCCAATCTTTCCTTCACTCTCTCCTTGGCAACCACAACTCTCTTTTCTATATCTGTGTGTTTGTTTCTGTTTCGCTGACATGCTCATTTGTGTCCTGTTTTCGATTCCACATATAAGTGATATTATATGGTATTTGTCTTTCTCTGACTTACTTTACTTAGTATCATTATCTCTAGGTCAATCCATGTTGCTGCAAATGGCATTATTTCATTATTTTTTATGTCTGAGTAATATCTTTTGTATACATATACCACACCTTCTTTATACACTCATTTTTCAATGAACATTTAGGTTGTTTCCATGTCTTGGCTGTTATAAATAGTGCTGCTATGAACATAGGGTTTCATGTATCTTTTTGAATTATATTTTTGTCTAGATATATGTCCACAAGTGGGATTGCTAGATCATATGGCAACCCTATAGTTTTTTTGAGGAACCTCCATACTGTTTTCCATAGTGGCTGCACCAACTTACATGGCCACCGACAGTGTAGAAGCGTTCCCTTTTCTCCATATCCCCTCCAGCATTTGTTAATTGTAGATTTTTTTTAATGATGGCCATTCTGATCAGTGTGAAGTGATACCTCATTGTAATTTGGATTTGCATTTATCTAATAATTAGTGATGATGAGCATCTTTTCATGTGCCTATTGGCTCTCTGTATGTCTTCTTTGGAGAAATGTTTATTTAGGTCTTCTACCCATTTTTCCATTGAGTTATTTGTTATTTTGTTATTGAGTTGTATGAGCTGTTTGTATAGTTTGGAAATTAAGCCCTTGTCAGTCTCATCATTTGCTAATATTTTCTCCCAGTCCATAGGTTGTATTTTTATTTTGATTATGGTTTCCTTTGCTGTGCAAAAGCTTATAAGTTTGATTAGTTCCTGTTTCTTTTTTGCTTTGACAGTAAGTCCCCTACATATGAACAAGTTCTGTTCCAAGAGTGCGTTTGTAAGTTCAATTTGTTTGTAAGTCCAACAAAGTTCGCCTAGGTACACAACTTACACAGTCGGCTATATGCTATTGTACCGTAATAGGTTTATAATACTTTTCACACAAACAATACATAAAAAACAAGCACAAAAACAAAGAAAGCATTTTTAATCTTACAGTACAGTAACTTGAAAAGTACAGTAATACAGTACAACAGCTGGGATACTCGGGCTGGCATCGAGGGAACAGGCGAGCAGAGTTACTGATTGGAGGAGGGAGGGGAGGTGGGAGATGGTAGGGGTGAAGGATTATCAGCAGTAGGAGACAGAGGGCAAGCTGCAATTTCACTCATACCTGACGTTGATGGCAAAGGTTCTGGTTCCTTGCTGGATTTAATTCTATCTACCCTCTTGAAAGAATGATCCATTGATGTCTGGGTAGTAGCTCTTTTTTTCTCATCATAGATGACAAGGTAACACTGGATTGCAATCTGAATGGCTGCTGCCACCTTTGGGTCCCATTCTAGGTTCGGGTCCTGTGCCTCAAAAACTAACAGTGCTTCCTCAAATAACGAAGATTCCCTTGCCATTTTCTGTGTCGTGAATCTCTTCAGTTCTTCAGTTACTTTTTCTTCCTCCTGTCCCTCTTCATCCTTTCTCTGGGCCTCCAATTCCATCAGTAAGCTCCTCATGTTGCACAGCAAGGAGGTCAGCGAAATCGTCCTCTTGCAGATCTAGCTCCAGCTTCTCGCTGAGGGTCACTACGTTGCTGAAGACCTCTTCGGACTTCTGATCTACCTTCTCAAATCCACAAAAATCATGAACAAACTGTGGGCAAAGGTTCTTCCAAACCCCATTCATCGTGACCGCCATACCCTCACACCATGCAAAGTCAATGTTTTTTATGGTCTTGTAGATGTTATGGTCCTCCCAAAGTTGTCCCTAGGTTGTTCCTGATTTGTCACTTACCTTTACTGCCTGACAAAAAGTGTGACATAAATAATATTTCTTGAAAGTCGCTATAACGCCCTGGTCCATAGGTTGGATGAGCAACGTAGTATTTGGTGACAGATGCAGTACTTTGACGTTGGGATGAAAGTCATCCATGAATGGGGGGTGGCCCAGAGCAGAGTCGAGCAGCAAAAGAATGTTTTGCTGGAACGTCCTTCTCCAAGCAATATTTCTCTACATCTGGGATAAAGTGGTGGCAAAACCAGTCCTGGAACGTGGCCTGTGTAATCCGGGATTTGGGGTTACACTTCCACACAACAGGAAGAGAGCCCTTGGCTATGTTTTTAAGGGTTCTTGGGTTCTGTGAATGATAAACTAAGAGAGGTTTCAGCTTCAATTCACCGGAAGCATTGCCACCAAACAACAGTTAGCCTATCCTTTGCTGCTTTACAGCCCGGCATCAACTTTTCCTCCTTACTGACGTAACTTCGGTCTGGCATCCTCTTCCAGTACAGTTGTGTCTCATCCACATTAAAAACTTGGTTGGGTAAATACACACCATCATCAATAATTTCTCAAAGTGTTTCTGGAAGTTCCTGGACAGCTACCCTATCTGCACTTGCTGTCTCTCCACTTACTTTTACATTGTGAAGGCTGGCTCTAGCCTTGAACCGATGAAAGCAGCCATGGCTGGCGTTAAAAGAAGTGCCCTCTGATTCTTTGCCGTGTTTCTTCTTCAAGTCTTCATAAAGGCTTTTAGCTTTCTCTTGAATCAGCGTTAAGTTGAGCAGGACTCAGCGCTGATGTTGATCCTGCATCCGCACACTGAGAAGTTTCTCCATCTCCTCCATCACTTTTCCATGCTTCTTGGATATTGTGTCAACATCGTCGGCACAGCAGACTTCACATATTCCATGATCTTGTCCTTGTTCTTTAGATTCGTGCCAATGATTGAATGATTCATATTATAAGAATGAGCGATGTCTAACATCTTTTTGCCTCGCTCCACTCTCTCAATTACTTTCACTTTTGTTTCCGTCATTATCGCTTGGCGCTTCTTAACAGTACCAGCTACATCACGTCTGCTTTTACGCTTGCTTCCAGACATCTTGGGCTTGAAATAAAGGTACTGTACTACTGTACTCTACACAGTACTGTAAAGTACACAAAAGCACAACCACATATAGAGGAAGCACGCACGTGACAATGTATGTCAGACACGTGAACTAACTTACATGATTGGACACGCGAATGGACGTTTGCATCTTTGAAAGTTTGCAACTTGAAGGTTCGTATGTAGGTGACTTACTGTATTTGTACTGCCTAGGGAGAACTACCTAGGAAAATTTTGGTATGACTTATGTCAGAGAATGTTTTGCTTATGTTCTCTTCTAGGAGTTATAAGGTGTCCTATCTTATATTTAAGCATATAAGCCGTTTTGAGTTTATTTTTGTGTATGGTGTGAGGGTATGTTCTGACTTCACTGATTTGCATACGGCTCTCCAACTTTCAAAACACCACTTGCTGAAGAGACTGTCTTTTCACCATTGTATATTCTTGCCTCCTTTGTCAAAGGTTAATTGACCATAGGTGTGTGGGTTTATTTCTTAGCTCTCTATTCTATTCCATTGATCCATGTATCTCTTTCTGTGCCAATACAATGCGGCTTTGATTACTGTAACTTTGTAGTATTTTCTGAAGTTTAGGAGGGTTATGCCTCCTGCTTTCTTCTTTTTCCTGGGGATTGTGTTCACATTTCTGACTTTTTTATGGTTCCAGATACATTTTAGGATTATTTGTTCTAGTTCTGGGGAAAATGTCATGGGTAATTTGATAGGGATCACATTAAATCTGTAGATTGCTTTGGGTAGTATAACCATTTTAACAGTATTAATTCCTCCCATCCAAGAGCGTGGGATGTCTTTCCATTTCTTTGAATCATCTTCAGCTTCCTTTACTAATGTTTTGTAGTTTTCAGTATATAAGTCTTTCACCTCCTTGGTGAGGTTTAATCCTAAGCATTTTATTTTTTTGATGCCATTAAAAAAAGGATTGCTTGTTTACATTTCCTTTCTGATATTTCATTGTTAGTGTAAAGAAATGCAACCAGGGACTTCCCTGGTGGCTCGGTGGTTGAGAATCCGCCTGCCAATACAGGGGACACGGGTTTGAGCCCTGATGCAGGAAGATCTCACATGCCGTGGAGCAACTAAACCTGTGTGCCACAACTACTTAGCCTGCACTCTAGAGCCAGTGAGCCACAAATACTGAGCCCATGTGTCACAACTACTTAAGCCTGCATGCCTAGAGCCCGTGCTCCACAACAAGAGAAGCCACTGCAATGAGAAGCCTGCGCACCACAAGAAAGTCTAGTCCCCACTGGCCACAACTAGAGAAAGTCCGTGCACAGCAATGAAGACCCAATGCAGCCAAAATAAATTTAAAAAAAAAAGAAAGAAAAACCAGGAAATGCAACCAATTTATATATGTTAATCTTGTATCCTGGTACTTTGCTGAATTTGTTTATCAGTTCTAGTAGTGTTTGTGTGGAATTTTTAGGGTTTCCTTTATATATATTATCATGTCATCTGCATATAATGGCAACTTTACCTCTTCCCTTCCAATTTGGTTAGATTGTATTTCTTTTTCTTGTCTGATTGTTGTGGCTAGGACATCCAATACTATGTTGAAGAGAAGACGTGAGAGTGGGCATCCTTGTCTTGTTCCAGATTTTAGCGGGAAGGCTTTCAGCTTATGAACGTTGAGTATTATATTGGCTGTGGGTTTGTCATAAATAGCTTTTATTATGTTGAGATATGTTTCCTCTGTACCCACGTTGGTAAGTGTTTTTACCATGAATGGATGTTGAAGCTTTTCAAATGCTTTTTTGCCATCTAATGAGATGATCGTTTGTTTCTTGTTTTTCCTTTGTCGATGGGGTGTATCATGTTGATTGATTTGCATATGTTGAAACAGCTTTGTGAAACTGGGGTGAATCAAATTTGGTCATGGTGTATGATCCTCTTATGTGTTGTCGGATTCGGTTTTCTAATATTCAGTTGAGAATTTTTGCATCTATATTTATCAACGATATTGGCCTGCAGTTTTCTTTTTCGGTAGTGTCTTTCTCTGTGTTTTTTTTTTAAAGTCTTTATTGAATTTGTTCCAATATTGCTTCTGTTTTATGTTTTGGTTTCTTGTTTGTGAGGCATGTGGGATCTTAGCTCCAAAACCAGGGATCGAACTCGCACCCCCTGCACTGGAAGGCGAAATCTTAACTGCTGGACCAAGAGAAAAGTCCCCATCTGTTTTATTTGTTTTTTTTTTAAGTAAATTTCTTTCTTTATTTATTTTTGGATGCATTGGACATTCGTTGCTGTGCTCGGGCTCTCTCTAGTTGAGGTGAGCGGGGGCTACTCTTCATTGTGGTGTGCAGGCTGTTCATTGTGGTGGCTTCTTTTGTTGCAGTTCATGGGCTCTAGGTGCGTGGGCTTCAGCAGTTGTGGCTATCAGGCTCAGTAGTTGTGGCTCGTGGGCTGTAGAGCGCAGGCTCAGTAGTTGTGGCACACAGGCTTAGTTGCTCCATGGCATGTGGGATCTTTCCAGACCAGGTCGCGAACCTATGTCCCCTGCAGTGGCAGACAGATTCTTAACCACTGTGCCACCAGGGAAGTCCCCCCTCCCCATCTGTTTTTGATATCAGCGTGATAGTGGCTTCATAGAATGTCTTTGGAAGTATTCCTTACTCTTCAATCTTTTCGAAGAGTTTGAGAAGAATCAGTGTAAGTTCTGCTTTTTATATTTGGTAGAATTTGCCTGTGAAACCATCTGATCCTGGACTTCTGTTGGTAGGGAGTTTTTTTAAATTACAGATTCTATTTTTTTTTAAATTCTATTTATTTATTTATTTATTTTGGCTGTGTTGGGTCTTCGTTTCTGTGCGAGGGCTTTCTCTAGTTGCAGTGAGCGGGGGCCACTCTTCATCACGGTGAGTGGACCTCTCACTATCGTGACCTCTCTTGTTGTGGAGCACGGGCTCCAGACGCTCAGGCTCAGTAGTTGTGGCTCACGGGTCCATTTGCTCCGCGGCATGTGGGATCTTCCTAGACCTGGGCTCGAACCCGTGTCCCCTGCATTGGCAGGCAGATTCTCAACCACCGCGCCACCAGGGAAGCCCTCTATTTTGCTTTTAGTGATCAGTATGTTCAAGTTATCTATTTCTTCTTGATTCAGTTTTGTTCAGCTGTAAAAAAAACAAAATATATTTTTAAGTTATGTTAGCAGCTAAATACTTACCATGTATTAGCCCACAAAAGAGAGAAGAAAAAATATTAAAATATTTTTTCAAGTACAAAAAGTATTGAAATGTTTTAAAGAAATTGGTATAATAATACTAATTACAATAATGACAAATTGTTCTGAAATTAAAGACTACTTATATCTAAGATGCATATTATATGCGTATTGTTTTATTGTTTTTAAATACATGGAATGTTTTCTCCTTTCTAAGGTAATTCTTTTATTTTACCTGTATATTGTGAAAAAAATTTAGTTCCACATAATATAAAAAATTACACTTTAATAGGAGATATTAATCCATTTACATTTACTATAGTACTGAAAATACTTAGGTTTAGCGTTCCATGTCATGGAGTGCTCTTTTTTATTTATTTATTTTTAAAAAAGATTTAATTTGGAGGGGGGGCCATAAATTATTCATTTATTTATTTATTTAATTTTAACATCTTTATTGGACTATAATTGCTTTACAATGGTGTGTTAGTCTCTGCTTTAGAACAAAGTGAATCAGCTATACATATCCATATATCCCCATATCTCCTCCCTGTTGCGTCTCCCTCCCGCCCTCCCTATCCCACCCCTCTAAGTGGTCATAAAGCACTGAGCTGATCTCCCTCTTCTATGCAGCTGTTTCCTACTAGCTAGCTATTTTACATTTGGTAGTACATATAAGTCCATGCCACTCTCTCACTTCGTCCCAGCTTACCCTTCCCCCTCCCCATGTCCTCAAGTCCATTCTCTATGTCTGCGTCTTTATTCCTGTCCTGTCCCTAGGTTCTTCCCAACCGTTTCTTTTCCTTTTTTTTTTAGATTTCACATATATGTGTTAGCATACAGTATTTGTTTTTCTCTTTCTGACT
The DNA here is from genome assembly GCF_965194825.1 of Balaenoptera physalus. Taxonomy (NCBI): domain Eukaryota; kingdom Metazoa; phylum Chordata; class Mammalia; order Artiodactyla; family Balaenopteridae; genus Balaenoptera; species Balaenoptera physalus. Next base: position 40,942,967 of record NC_138890.1, read on the forward strand.
TACTTCACTCTGTATGACAGACTCTAGGTCCATCCATCTCACTACAAATAACTCAATTTCATTTCTTTTTATGGCTGAGTAATATTCCATTTTATATTGAAGATGTGCAACATCTTTTTTACCCATTCATCAGTTGATGGACACTTAGGTTGCTTCCATGTCCTGGCTATTGCAAATAGAGCTGCAATGAACATTGTGGAACATGACTCTTTTTGAATTATGGTTTTCTCCAGATATATGCCCAGTAGTGGGATTGCTGTGTCATATGGTAGTTCTATTTTTAGTTTTTTAAGGAACCTCGATACCGTTCTCGATAGTGGCTGTATCAATTTACACTCCCACCAATGGTGCAAGAGGATTCCCTTTTTTCCACACCTCTGCAGCATTTATTGTTTGTAGATTTTTTTGATGATGGCCATTCTTACCTGTGTGTGGTGATACCTCATTGTAATTTCGACTTGCATTTCTCTAATGATCAGTGATGTTGAGCATTCTTTCATGTGTTTGTTGGCAATCTGTATATCTTCATTGGAGAAATGTCTATTTAGGTCTTCTGCCCATTTATGGATTGGGTTGTTTGTGGGGTTTTTTTTGATATTGAGCTGCATGGGCTGCTTGTAAAGTTTGGAGATTAATCCTTTGTCAGCTGCTTCGTTGGCAAATATTTTCTCCCATTCTGAGGGTGGCCTTTTCGTCTTGTTTACGTTTTCCTTTGCTGTGCAAAAGCTTTTAACTCTCCTTAGGTCTCATTTGTTTATGTTTCTTTTTAATTTCCGTTTTCTAGGAGGTGGGTCAAAAAGGATCTTGCTGTGATTGATGTCATAGAGTGTTCTGCCTATGTTTTCCTCTAAGAGTTTGATAGTGTCTGGCCTTACATTTAGGTATTTAATCCATTTTGAGTTTATTTTTGTGTATGGTGTTAGGGAGTCTTCTAATATCATTCTTTTACTGGTAGCTGTCCAGTTTTCCCAGCACCACTTATTGAAGAGGCTGTGATTTCTCCATTGTATAGTCTTGCCTCCTTTATCAAAATTAAGGTGACCATATGTGTATGGGTTTATGTCTGGGCTTTCTCTTCTGTTCCATTGCTCTATATTTCTGTTTTTGTGCCAGTACCATACTGTCTTGACTACTGTAGCTTTGTAGTATTGTCTGAAGTCAGGGAGCCTGATTCCTCCAGTTCTGTTTTTCTTCTCAAGATTGCTTTGGCTGTTCGGGGTCTTTTGTGTTTCCATACAAATTGTGAAATTATTTTGTTCTAGTTCTCTGAAAAATTCCATTGGTAGTTTGATAGGGATTGCATTGAATCTGTAGATTGCTTTGGGTAGTAGAGTCATTTTCACAATGTTGATTCTTCCAATCCAAGAACATGGTATATCTCTGTTTGTGTCGTCTTTGATTTCTTTCATCAGTGTCTTATAGTTTGTTGAGTAAACGTCTTTTGTCTCCTTAGGTAGGTTTATTCCTAGGTATTTTATTCTTTGTGTTGCAGTGGTAAATGGGAGTGTTTCCCTAATTTCTCTTTCAGAATTTTCATCTTTAGTGTATAGGAATGAAAGAGATATCTGTACATTAATTTTGTATCCTGCAACCTTACCAGTTCATTGATTAACTCTAGTAGGTTTCTGGTAGCATCTTTAGGATTCTCTATGTATAGTATCATGTCATCTGCAAACAGTGAGAGCTTAACTTCTTCTTTTCCGATTTGGATTCCTTTTATTTCTTTTTCTTCTCTGATTGCTGTAGCTAAAAATTCCAAAAGTGTGTGGAATAATAGTGGTGAGAGTGGGCAACCTTGTCTTGTTCCTGATCTTGGTGGAAATGGTTTCACTTTTTCACCATTGAGAACGATGCTGGCTGTGGGTTTGTCATATATGGCCTTTATTATGTTGAGGAAAGTTCCCTCTATGCCTACTTTCTGGAGGGTTTTTATGATAAATGGGTGTTTAATATTGTCGAAAGCATTTTCTGCATCTATTGAGATGACCATATTGTTTTTATCCTTCAGTTTTTTAATATGGTGTATCCCATTGATTTGCATGTATTGAAGAATCCTTGCATCCCTGGGATAAACCCCACTTGATCATGGTGTATGATCCTTTTAAGGCGCTGTTGGATTCTGTTTGCTAGTATTGTGCAGTGGATTTTTGCAGCTATGTTCATCAGTGATATTGACCTGTAGTTTTCTTTCGTTGTGACATCTTTGTCTGGTTTTGGTGTCAGGGAGATGGTGGTCTCATAGAATAAGTTTGGGAGAGTTCCTCCCTCTGCTATATTTTGGAAGAGTTTGAGAAGGATAGGTGTTAACTCTTCTCTAAATGTTTGATAGAATTTGCCTGTGAAGCCATCTGGTCCTGGGCTTTTGTTTGTTGGAAGATTTTTAATCACAGTCTCAAGTTCAGTGCTTGGGATTGGTTTGTTTGTAGTTTCTATTTCTTCCTGGTTCAGTGTTGGAAGGTTGTGCTTTTCTAAGAATTTGTCCATTTCTTCCAGGTTGTCCATTTTATTGGTATATAGTTGCTTGCAGTAATCTCTCATGATCCTTTGTATGTCTGCAGTGTCAGTTGTTACTTCTCCTTTTTCATTTGTAATTCTATTGATTTGAGTCGTCTCCCTTTTTTTCTTGATGAGTCTGGCTAATGGTTTATCAATTTTGTTTATCCTCTCAAGGAACCAGCTTTTAGTTTATTTGATCTTTGCTGTTGTTTCCTTCATTTCTTTTTCATTTATTTCTGGTCTGATCCTTATGATGTCTTTCCTCTGCTGACTTTGTTTTTTTTTTCTTTCTTTCTCTAATTGCTTTAGGTGTAAGGTTAACTTGTTTATTTGAAATATTTCTTGTTTCTTGAGGTAGGATTGTATTGCTATAAACTTCTCTCTTAGAACTGCTCTTGCTGCATCCCATAGGTTTTGGGTCTTCATGTTTTCATTGTCATTTGTTTCTAGGTATTTTTTTATTTCCTCTTTGATTTCTTCAGTGATGTCTTGGTTATTAAGTAGTGTATTGTTGAGCGTCCATGTGTTTTTATGTTTTACAGATTTTTTTCCTGTAGTTGATATCTAGTCTGATAGCATTGTGGTCGGGAAAGATACTTGATACAATTTCAATTTTCTTATATTTACCAAGGCTTGATTTGTGACCCAAGATATGATCTATATCCTGGAGAATGTTCCAGGAGCACTTGAGAAAAAGTGTATTCAGTTGTTTTTGGATGGAATGTCCTATAAATATCAATTAAGTTCATCTTGTTTAATGTATCATTTAAAGCTTGTGTTTCCTTATTTATTTTCATTGTGGATGATCTGTTCATTGGTGAAAGAGGGGTGCTAAAGTCCCCTACTATGATTGTGTTACTGTCGATTTCCCCTTTTATGGCTGTTAGCATTTGCCTTATGTTTTGAGGTGCTCCTATGTTGGGTGCATAAAATTATACAATTGTTATATCTTCTTCTTGGATTGATCCCTTGATCATTATGTAGTGTCCTTCTTTGTCTCCTGTAATAGTCTTTATTTTAAAGTCTTTTTTGTCTGATATGAGAATTGCTACTCTAGCTTTCTTTTGATTTCCATTTGCATGGAATATCTTATTCCATCCCCTCACTTTCCATCTGTATGTGTCCCTATGTCTGAAGTGGGTCTCTTGTAGACCACAAACATACCGGTCGTGTTTTCAGATCCATTCAGCCAGTCTATGTCTTTTGGTTGGAGCATTTAATCCATTTACATTTAAGGTAATTATTGATATGTATGTTCTTATTACCATTTTCTTAATTGTTTTGGGTTTCTTATTGTAGGTCTTTTCCTTCTCTTGTGTTTCCTGCCTAGAGAAGTTCCTTTAGCATTTGTTGTAAAGCGGGTTTGGTGGTGCTGAATTCTCTTAGCTTTTGCTTGTCTGTAAAGGTTTTAATTTCTCTGTCGAATCTGAACGAGATCCTTGGTGGGTCGAGTAATCTTGGTTGTAGCTTTTCCCCTTTCATTACTTTAAATATGTCCTGCCAGTCCCTTCTGGCTTGCAGAGTTTCTGCTGAAAGTTCAGTTGTTAACCTTACGAGGATTCCCTTGTATGTTATTTGTTGTTTTTCCCTTGCTGCTTTTAATATTTTTTCTTTGTATTTAATTTTTGATAGTTTGATTAATATATGTTTTGGCATGTTTCTCCTTGGGTTTATCTTGTATGGGACTCCCTGCGCTTCCTGGACTTGATTAACGATTTCCTTTCCCATATTAGGGAAGTTTTCAACTATAATCTCTTTAAATATTTTCTCAGTGTCTTTCTTTTTCTCTTCTACTTCTGGGAACCCTATATTCGAATGTTGGTGCATTTAATGTTTTCCCAGAGCTGTCTCAGATTGTCCTCAATTCTTTTCATTCTGTTTTCTTTATTTTGCTTTGCAGTAGTTATTTCCACTATTTTATCTTCCACGTCATTTATCCATTCTTCTGCCTCAGTTATTCTGCTATTGTTTCCTTCTAGAGAATTTTTAATTCAATTTATTGTGTTGTTCATCATTGTTTGTTTGCTCTTTAGTTCTTCTAGGTCCTTGTTAAACGTTTCTTGTCTATTCTCCATTCCGGTACCAAGATTTGGGATCATCTTTACTATCATTACTCTGAATTCATTTTCAGGTAGACTGCCTATTTCCTCCACATTTGTTTGGTCTGGTGGGTTTTTACCTTGCTCCTTCATCTGCTGTGTGTTTCTGTGTCTTCTCATTTGGCTTTGGGGACTGTGTTTGGGGTCTCCTTTTCAGAGGCTGCAGATTCGTAGTTCCCGTAGTATTTGGTGTCTGCCCCCAGTGGCTAAGGTTGGTTCAGTGGGTTGTGTAGGCTTTCTGATGGAGGGGACTGGTGCCTGTGTTCTGGTGGGTGTGTCTGGATCTTGTCTTTCTGGTGGACAGATCCGCATCTGGTGGTGTGTTTTGGGGTGTCTGTGACCTTATTGTGATTTTCGGCAGCCTCTCTGCTAATGGGTGGGCCTGCATTCCTGTCTTGCTAGTTGTTTGGCATGGGATGTCCAGCACTGGATCTTGCTGGTCTCTGAGTGGAGCTGGGTCTTAGCGTTGAGACGGATATCTCTGGAAGAGCTTTCGCCATTTGATGTTACAAGGTGCCAGAGGTCTCTGGTAGACCAATGTCCTGAACTCGGCTCTCACACCTCAGAGGCACAGGCTTGACACCCGGCTGGAGCACCATGACCCTGTCAGCCACACAGCTGGGGGTGAGAGCAAGAGGTAGCTTTGGTACATCTCAAAGACCACCAATGAGGTTCACTGACCATTTTCTCTCCAGAAGTGAAGAAAACAAAATTCAGACTTTGGCTAGTCAGCCACTTAGGTAGCCAGCCTCCAAGATGGACCTAATTATCCCCTAATTATCTCCCAGTCTCCATGTACCAGTGTGGCTCCTCGCACTTGAAAAGGGTTGACGGTTTAACTAATAAGAAATTGCAGAAATGACAAAGTGCAGCTTCCAAAGTTATAAAAGACATTGCAGCTTCTGCTTTGGTTTCTGCTAGATCACTCATCCTGGGGTAAGCCAGCTGCCATGTCATGAGGACACTCAAGCAGCCCTAAGGAGAGATCCATATGGCAAGGAACTGAGGCCTCTTACCTACAGCCACGTGAGTGAGTCATCTCAGAAGTCAAAAGATTTAATTTTTTAAATTTTTGGTTGTGTTGGGTCTTCGTTGCTGCACAGGGTTTCTCCAGTTGTTACTAGAGAAGCAGGGGTCACTCATCGTTGTGGTGCACGGGCTTCTCCTTGCGGTGGTTTCTCTTGTTGTGGAGTATGGGCTCTAGGTGCATGGGCTTCAGTAGTTGTGTCATGCAGGCTCAATAGTTGTTGCTTGCAGGATCTAGAGCACAGGCTCAGTACTTGTGGCACACGGGCTTAGTTGCTCTGCGGCATGTGGGATCTTCCCAGACCAGGGATGGAACCCCTGTTCCCTGCATTGGCAGGCAAATTCTTACCCACTGTGCCACCAGGGAAGTCCTGTGTGCTCTTTTTTAAACCTAGTCTGTTTTCATTATTTTGTATCTTAACGATTCTGTATTAAAAAAAAAATAATACTCCTTTCTACCCCTCCTCTTTGAGGATTATATATGAAGAAGTATGTCATATTTATTAACCTCAAATTTTCACCTTACTTTTAAGAAGTAATCACAATGTCAAGTATTTAATACTTTTCACTTCCACCTTGTAAAGCATGGATATTAAAGTGCTAATACAATTGCCTTCCCTGGTCTATCTTTTTTAGTTTTTGTTATGTATAAAAAACAACGAAAAACATGCATGGTTTGTAAGGAAATGACAAATTTCAGAAAATTCAGCATCTGAATACACTCTAAACATAGCTTCTAGATAAAGACACAGAAAATTGCCAGATACTCAGAGGCCCCCTGGTCCCATTCTAGTGACTCCGCTTAAGGTTTAATATTGTTCTGGTATCTAACAAAAAGATAACTTTACGTGTATTTTGTATTTTATATAAATGTTATGGCACAGTAAAATCACTTTTGGATTGGGCTGTTTTATTTTATGTTGTTTGTGAATATGCCTATATGGTTGCCTGTTGTTGTGATCATGCATTGCCACTGTTGCATAGGATTCCATAATGTAAATATTTAACTATTAATTAATTTATTCCAATGTGCATTACAATATGAGTGATTTTCAGTTTGTGTCTATTGAGAACAGCACTGGTATATAAATTCTAGAACTTGAGCTTTGGTGGTGTGTGTATAAATTATTGTTCAGTATACACGTAGTAGTAAAATTTTCGAGTCATAGCTTTCTTGTGTTTATCTTTTTAGATATTTCTAAATATTTTCAAAACATTTGTATGATTTTTCATCTTCAGCAGCAGTGAATGAGATTCAAGGATTATACACATTCTTGTCAAACTTGATAATACCTGTCATTTTCATTTGAACCCTCTGGTTGGTGAGTGATAATTCCAGGTATCACGCTTTTGCATTTAATTGACTACTAAGAAGCCAAGCATCTTTTGATATGTTTACTTAACATTCTGTACTCTCTTTTTTGAAATATCTTTTGGTATATTTCCCCCAGTTTGCTATTCCATTATCTTCTTATTGAAGACTTCCTTTTTTTTTTAACATCTGAAGACTTCTTATTTAGGAGTTTTTAATACATGCTTGAGATGAGTTCTTCTCTCTTTCTGTCTCTCCTTCTCTTTCTTTAGATGAGTGTCAGTTTTTAATGTTAATAACATCTAATTTGTTATTTTCCTCTTTATTTATTTAGTCTTATTTCTATTTATTTATGTAGTCTTCTTACCTGTAGCAGAACACATTATTTATTCTAAACCACAAATATATTTTCATTTCTTCAATAAATGTAATTATTAAGCTTTAAATTTAAGTTAACTTTCTAAACTAAATATGTTGTATCATAGTGAGTATTAATTTTTCTATGACAGCTGAAAGGTTACATTTATTCAGAAAATGTTGTATCAGCTTTCTTTTCATTTGCTCCTACTTCTCATTGATTCAGAGTGGTAAACATCACTTCATCCATGGATCTGACTTTTCTCTGATTTCTCATGGTCATTCTCACTAATTCGTCTTGCCTCCTGAAATCTTTAGCAATCCCCTTATTCCACAGAAGCAAAAACCTTCCTTGGGTCTTTTTCCTCAGAAGATTGATTATTCCCACATTTTAAATGGGAGATTGCAATAAGTTAGGAGAAAATGCCACAAGGGTCTCTCATTTTTTTTTCACATCCTGTATCAGCCTCTGCTTGCACTCTCTGTTCAAAGATATTTGTGCAACACATTGATGGAAGATGCCACTTGTTTCTCTCCTTGGGGAAAAGACAGATTAATTACGTAACAAATAAAATAAAGAGAGTGTCTTGCTCTTTTCAAATGTTGGACAGGATTGCTTGCATCCTAATTTAAATGTTTCAGGTGACTGAAGCTTAAGATTCCTAAGCTTTAATCCATACTTGCACCATGCACAGCACCCAACAGGAGAGCTTTACATAACCCCATGAGACACTTGTGTGCAAGTGGAACAGATAAAAATATAAAACTATTGCTGTCTTTTTGTGTCATAAAAATGATTTTTTGTCTGATTTAAAATATTTTTTTCTAAAATCCAAAAACTTGTCAGGCTAAAATATTGTTATTTCAAATATGGTAAAATCGAAGACCCTTCAAATTTCTTTCCAGTTTTGTTGATGATGGGATGCCGTCAGAGATATGACTTCATTAATAAACACAATAGGTAAGATTCCTTCATAGGCCTGATTGGGGAATATGAAAATAAACCCCAGAAAAATCTGGACATTTTCTAGTTCTCAAATATTGGTTAAGATGGTAGAAAGGGCCCTTCATTGTCTTATATGTTAATGCAGATCAATTGTGAGAGGTGGGGATAAAACAAGCAGCCTAAATATCCTTTATGTTTGTTGTACTACTAGTAGAAAGAGGAAGGGTCAACATGTCACCATGGTTGATATAGCAAATAAGCTGCTTGAAACTACACAGAAATGTACCTGCTTGTATTTTCTGTGCAGTTACCCTCTCTTTTGGTGTGCCCTGATACCTCCCTCAACTTATGTACCAACTCCAGCAGCATTAAGCAGAAATCCAAAGAAACCTATTCTTTGGAATTATGAGGAAGGGAAGAGTCAAACATTTTATAACATGCTCTATACAAGGATACACGTCACCATCCTTATCTATGTCGTGCCATGCATGGAGGGTCAGTAGGTTCAGGGGATTCTGGAAGCACCAAGTTCTGTGGGGTTAATCACAGTTCCATTCATGGGCAGTAAAAGAGAAGGGCCTTATCTTGGTCACTTTCTCAATGCTAGTAGCTACAAAAAGAAGAGGATAGCAGACATCTTAGGGAGAAGAACCAACATTGAATGAAATGTCCAAATTACTCTAGGCAACCTCTCATGGTGGCCTCCCATAGCTCCTCAAATCCCTACATACTTGCACAAGGGATAGTGTAATATTACTGGAGTGTCTGACTGCAGATTAACATTATTTTTGTTGAAAAAAATAAAAATAGGTTCAAGTGATAGGGTTTGAAAAGGGTTCACAGTGTGAAGGAAACTATTGTAACAATGTGGACAGAACCCTTTGGATGGATTTATCATGTTTTTTTTTTTTTTGCTGCTTCAGAATCTGTAGTAGCGATTGGTGTGTTCCATGATACATCCCCGCTTCTTATAAGTTTTAGATGGAATACCCCATTAGGAAGAAGTGCATGTAAGGAAGATTAGTGAGTCAAACTCCTCTGCCCTCTGTCAGCAGTGGGTGCAAAGGGATTTAGACCAAGTGCTTTCATCCTTTGATTTGCAAAGTTTTCACTATATGAATGATGTTTTGTTTGTTTGCAGGTCAGGAGCCTTGGTCTCAATATCCCTGTTTAAAAACTGTTATCACGTGTCTGCCAGAAGAATTGCTGATGATACTGGGAAAAATTGAGAGTTATCCTTAACAATTAAGGGTTTTGTAGCGACATGGATGGACCTACAGATTGTTATACTGAGTGAAGCAAGTCAGACACAGAAAGACAGATATCATATGATATTGCTTATATGAGGAATCTATAAAAGAAAAAAATAGGTACAAATGAATTTATTTACACAACAGAGATAGAATCATGGATATAGAAAACAAACTTATGGTTACCAGGGAATAAGTGGGGAAGGGATAAATTGGGAGATTGGGACTGACTTATACACACTACTATATATAAAATAGATAAAGACCTGCTTTATAGCACAGGGAACTCTACTCAGTGGTCTGTACTGGCGTATACGGAAAAAGAATCTTATAAAAAAAAACAAGGGTTTTGGGATTATATAATAAATATAAATGTGCAAACCTTTAACATGAAAGGAAAAATCAGTTAACTCTGTGGTCCCTGTTATGGTGTAAATATTTTGTACCTCTAATTTTAAAATTTTGAAACCCAGCTCCCATGTGGATGGTATTAGGAGGTGGGGCTTTTGGGAGGTGATTAGGTTATGAGGCCAGAGACCTCAAACATGGGATTAGTGACCTAATAAATGTAGCACACAGAAGATCTTATGCCCATTCCATGATTTCATTGCCGAGCGAGAAGACCCACATTATGAACCAGAAATTGGTCCCTCGCCAGACACTACGTCAGCCGGCAACTTGTTCTTTTTTAAAAAAAAAATAATTAAATAATTAATTAATTAATTTTTTGGCTGTGTTGGGTCTTTGGTGTGGTGTGCGGGCTTCTCATTGAGTGGCTTCTCTTGTTGCGGAGCACCGGCTCTAGGTGTGTGGGTTTCAGTGGTTGTGGCTCATGGGCTCAGTGGTTGTGGCCTGTGGACTCTAGAGCACAGGCTCAGTATTTGTGGTGCACGGGCTTAGTTGTTCCATGGTACGTGGGATCTTCCTGGACCAGGGCTCGAACCCTTGTCCCCTTTATTGGTAGGCAGATTCTTAACCACTGCACCTCCAGGGAAGCCCCTGGTTACTTGTTCTTGAACTTTTCAGCCTCAGCAATTATGAGAAAACAAAAATATTCTGTTGTTTATAAAATACCAAGTCTCTCGTATTTTGTTTTAGCAGTCAAAGAGCTGGCTGAGGAGAAATATCTGTGAGCTTGAAGACATATCAGGAGAAACCTTTAAATCTCAAAAGAAAAGAGAAAATGGGCAGGAAAGGAATCAACAGAACAGAGTAATCAATAATTGAGGAACAATGAAAAATGCTGTGACCTATACATAATGGGTATAGCAGGAGGAGAATATAGATAATAAAGAACAGAAAATATTTTTTAAAAATGACTGAGACTCTCCCCAAATGAATGTCTGACACTAAATCCACAACATCCAAACTTAGAAGAACATATCAATAGTAAAGAAAACTGACCAATATCTCTCAGGAACATCAATGCAAAAATCCTCAACAAAATATTACCAAATCGAATCCAACAATATTTTGAGAGAATTTTATATCATGAATGAGAGGAAATAATCCCAGGTATGAAAGGCTGGTTCCACATTCTAGAATCAAGTAATTATATCCATCATATCAACACCTTAAAGACAATCATTAGCATATCAATAGATTCAGAAGACCTTTGAAAAAATCTAACACCCATTCTTCATAAAAACTCTCAGTTAAAGAAATAGACTGGAGCTTTCTCAAGTTGATAACAAAGATTTACAGGAAACTTTTATCTTACATCATGATTAATGGTCAAAATCATGAAGCTTTTCCACTAAGTTCAGGTAAAAGCAAGGATGTCCCCTTTCATGAATCCTTTTCCATATTTTACTCCAAGTCCTTGCTAATGCAATAAGGCACGAAAATAAATAAAACAAATACAGATTGGGTAGAAAAAAATGAAAGCAACCTAAATAAAATGTGGACCAATATACTTTATGGACACCTCACCAAAGAAAATAGACACTATGCATATAAGTATACAGAAGAATAATCCAGATTACATGCTGCCATGAAAAAGCAAATTAAAAATACAATTCCATACCACTATGTAACACTTAGAATGGCTAAAATGTGAACAATGACAAGAACAAATTCTGTAGGAGATGTGGAACAATAGGAAATGTCATTTGTCATTGGTGGAAATGAAAAATAATACAGCTACTTTGGTAGTCTGATTGACACTTGCTAGAATATTGAGCATTCCCTTACTGTACAATCCATCGAGTGTTCTCATGGATATTTACTGAAAGTAGTTTAAAACATACTTCCAGAGGAAAACCTGCATATGGATATTTATAGCACCTAATTCAATATTGCCAAAATGTGAATGAAACTAAGGTGTCCTCCAATAGGTGAATGAAATGATATAGTATTAATATATTCTGGGAATGGGATAATATTGAGCACTAAAAAAGTAAGCTATCAAGCCATATAAAGAGATGGGAATTCTTTTTTTTTCTTTTGAAATATAGGTGATTTTCTTTATTTTGAAATTTAAATGTTATTGGAGTATAGTTGATTTACAATGTTGTGTTAATTTCAGTTGCACAGCAAGTGATTCAGTTACACATATGCATATATTCATTCTTTATCAGATCCTTTTCTGATAACGGTATTCCCAGAACACTGAGTAGAGCTCCCTGTGCTATACAGTAGGTCCTTGTTGCTTATCTGTTATATATAGTAGTATTCGTATGTTTACCCCAAGCTCCTGATTTATCCCTACCCCCCACCTCTCCCCTTTGGTAACCATAAGTTTGTTTTCCAAGTCTGTGAGTCTGCCTCTGTTTTGTAAGTTAGTTCATTTGTATCAATTTTTAGCTTCCACCTAGAAGTGATATCATCCAATATTTGTCTTCCTCTGTCTGACTTACTTCACTTAGTACAATCATCTCTAGGTCCATCCATGTTACTGCAACTGGCATTATTTTCTTCTATTTTATGGCTGAGTCATATTCCATTATATATATGTATCACATATTCTTTACCTACATTCATATGTTGATGGACATTTTGGTTGCTTCCATGTCTTCGCTATTGTAAAGAGTGTTGCAGTGAACATTGGGGAAGATGTGTCTTTTCGATTTATGCTTTCCTCCAGATATGCACACAGGAGTGAACTTGCTGGATCATCTGGTAGCTCTATTTTATTTTATTTTACTTCATTTCATTTCAATTTCAATTTTTTTGGAATAGAGTTGATTTACAATGTTGTGTTACTTTCTGCTGCACAGCACAGTGAAGCAGTTATACATATATCCAATCCTTTTTGGATTCCTTTCCCAAACAGGTCATTACAGAGTATTGAGTAGAGTTCCCTGTGCTATACAGTAAGCCCTTATTTGTTATCTCTTTTATATATAGTGGTGTGTATATGTCAATCCCAATTTCCAATTTATCCCTCCCACCTCCCCTTACTCTGGTAACCTCCATTCTGTGCTCCATAGTGGCTGTTACCAATTGGCATTGCCACCGATAGCATAGAATTGGTGGTGCAGTGGTTAAGAATCTGCCTGCCAGTTCAGGGGACACAGGTTGGAGCCCTGGCCCGGGAAGATCTCACATGCCACAGAACAAGTAAGCCCGTGTACCACAACTACTCAGTCTGCGCTCTAGAGCCCACGAGCCACAACTACTGAAGCATGTGTGCCTACAGCTTGTGCTCCACAACAAGAGAAGCCACCACAAAGAGAAGGCTTCGTACCACAATGATGAGTAGCCCCCGCTTGCTGCAACTATAGAAAAGCCGTGCGCAGCAACGAAGACCCAACGCAGATTAAAAAAAAAAAAGTAGTAGGTTTCTCTTTTTTCCACACCCTCTGAAGCATTTCTTGTTTGTAGACATTGTGATGGTGGCTATTCTGAGTGGTTCCATGTGATACTTCTTTGTACATCTGATTTGCATTTGTCTAACATAAAGCAATGGTGAGTATCTTCATATGTGCTTTTTTTTTGAACAGTGTCAGTAAGATTTACCCCTTGAAAAAGGGTTATTGAAAGGTTGCCTTGTTTTGAAGTCTACTTCGATTACCTACCCCAAGACATTTTTTGAGGGCTGTTGTCATTTACAGCTCCCCAGGCATTGTGAATATGAAGTGCGTATAAGGTCCAGTTTTAGAATTGTTGTTGTGGGAAACAGAAGGCGGCAGGGTTTCTACTGTCCCTCTCTGGTTACTGACACAACCTTAGGTGTAGGGCAAGTCCTGTTCTTGGGTATTAAATTAGAGTGGAATGTGCCTGTCCAGACATGTAAGGGCTTCTGTCCCATTCCTTCTTCCCCCTTACCCTTCATCCCCCGAACAAGTATAAACCCCTGCAAAATCACCTGTTGAGGGTGCTGTCTTGTAGAGTGGGATGACCCTTATGAAGGAGTAGGGAGGTCGGAACCCAAACACCAGGATATGTTGAGAGCAGGTGATTTTCCAAATGTCATCCAGCCCAGAGAGTCCACCATCCTTTGGGTGTCAGAGGGTTGGTTTAGTAGTATGAGGGCACACTTAGATCTGGAGATAGTGATCCCATGCAGAGGGGACCAGGTTGCCCATGTTCAAGGGGGGCGAATTAGCTGGCATATCCTCCCGAGGTCCTCAGGCCTACAACAGTCCAGCCTTGGGACCAAATTGTGTCTGTGTCCAGGGATGTGACACTAGTATGTTCACTGCGACTAAACAAATTTAGTGATCATTTTTCTTTTCTTTAACTTAATTTTAAATTTATAATGGAGTATATAGTTGATTTATCATGTTGTGTTCATTTTTGACATACACCAACATGATTCATTTATACAGAGATAACTATATATTCTTTTTAGAATTATTTTCCCATTGAGGTTACTAAAGGTTGTTGAGAAGAGTTCCAAGTGCTCTACAGCAGGTCCATGTTAATTACAAGTTTTCTCTCTGTAAATATGTATATACTAACTCCAACCTCATGATTTATGCCTCCAACACACCTTTCCAGTTTGGTAACCATAAGTCTGTGTTCTAAGTCTGGGACTCTTTTTCTGTGTTGTAAGATAGTACCTTTCTATCAATTTTTAGATTCCACCGATAAGTAATATCATATGATATTTTTCATTGCCTGATTTATGACACTTAATATGAAGGTATGTAGGTCCTTCTGAGTGGCCCTAAATGGCCTTATTTCATTCACTTCATGGCTGAGTAATATTCCATTGTACATATCTACCATAATTTCTTTATCCATTCTTCCCTCCAAGGACTTTTAGGTAGCTTCCGAGTAGAGGCTCTTGTAAACAGGGCTGCATAAATTTTAGAGTGCCTGGGTCCTGTCAATTTACGTTTTTTCCAAGATACAGGCCCAGGAGTGGAAGCGCCATATGCTCTGAAGCTCTGGTTTTTAGATTTTTAAGGAATCACCACCCACTTCTCCAGAGTGGCTGTTAGCAATTTACATTCCCACCATCATCTTGTCAGGGTTCCCTTTTCTCCACGCCCTGTCCTGCATTTCAGGTTTTACAGTTTGTGAGGTTGGCCATTCTGACTGGTGCGAAGTGATATCTCTTTGTAGTATTAATTTACATTGCCCGCCTGTTTTGTTGGCCAAAAATGGAGTAAGGGTTTTTCCTGAATATATTAAGGAATAACGCATACGGCCTTTTTGGCAAACTGCATCATTGGCGATGTTCAGCAGCTTTGCATGTGCTTTGATGACGAGTGCAAACTACCCCTTGAAATCCCTTTCCTGCAATTCTGCCTTGCTTACAAGGCCTTTACGAATACTTGGCTCAAGAAATGACTCCATTAGAGGTGTCAATTACAACCCTGCATGTTTGTGAATTGCAGTGCCCCTGAGCACCGGTTTTCAACTTGTTTAGGGAAGCAGACACAAAGGGGCAGGATTTCTACAGACCCATTCCAGTTACTGGGGCACCTGAAGGATAGGGAAATTCTTCTTCCAGGTAGGAAACTAGAGTGGCATATGCCTGTCCAAACATCTAAGGCTTCTGTCTCATTCCATCCCGCCATTCCCCTTCTTCACCGGAAAATTCCAAGCCGTGCAAAACCGGCTGTTGAGTGTGCTGCCTTCCCAAAGTGGGGAGACTCTAAGGAAAGGAGCTGGGGAACCCGAATACCAGGAGACGTGGAGATGAGGTGAGTTTTCCAAACTCTTCCCGATCAGACGGTGTACCATCCTCTGGATGTGCCATGCATGTTTTAGCTGTAGGAAGGGTCCCCTGCACCTGGAGATATGGAACCCATGGAATGAGGGCCAGGCAGTATTACTCTAAAAGTGCTGCATTTGCTGTACCATCCTCACGAAGCCTCTCAGACCAACGAGTGTAGAGCCTTAGGTCCCATCCAGCTCTGTGTCTAGATATGGTCAGTCCAGGTTGCATCACAGCCCTTGAACAAATTTTGTGAGAATTTCTCTCTCTCTCACTGTCTTTATTTTGTTCTTGTTATTTAATTTTATAATGGGGTATAGCTGATTTTCAATACTGTGTTTCTTCCTGCTCTACATCTATCCACTTGATTCACTTAAAGAGAGACATCAATAAATTCTTTTACAGATTCTTACCAGTCTTATATATCCTTTTCTGGTGACAACAGTGTGCTGACTCCAGCTCTTTGAGCTATAGAGTAGGTCCTGTCGAATACCTATTTTGTTTATGGAACCGTATCTGTGCTAATTTCAACCTCCTGGTTTATGCATCACCCCGCCCCACCTTTCTCCTTTAGCAGCCATAAGTGTGTTTTCTAAATGTGTGACTCCGTTTCTGTTTTGTAATTGCGTTCATGTGAAGGCATTTTTAGATACTCTCTATAAGTGATACCTTATGATAAGTCTCTTTTTATGTCTGACTTATGTCACTTAGAATGATCGTACCTCAGTCTCCACGAGTTGCTGCCACTGGCTTTATTTCATTGATTTAATTGCTGAGTAATATTCCATTGTACATAAGTACCACATCTTCTTTCTCCATTTTTTCCTTCCAAGGATATGTAAGTTGGACCCAAATCGAGGCATTTCTAAACAGAGCAGCCCTAAACTTTGGGGTGCCTGTGTCTTGTCGATTTTTTGGTTTTCCCAAGATATACGCCCATGAGGGGAAGTGCTGTATGCTTGTAGCTCTGTGTTTTAGAAGTTCTAAGATACAGCATACACTTCTCAAGAGTGGCCGGTGGCAATTTATATCCCGCCGATCAGCATAACAAGGCTCCGTTTTCTCCATGGCCTGCCCTGCATTTCTGGGTTTTACACTTTTTCAGCATGGGCCTTTTGACCAATGCGAAGTGAGACATTTTTGTAATGCTGATTTGCATTGCCCGCTTGTTTAGTTGGCCAAAAAGAGCATCTGCGTTTTTTCCAAAATTTATTCAAGAAACAACGCAGACGCCCTTTTTGGCCAACAGCATCATTGTCGAAGTTCTGCGGAATTTCATGTGCTTTAAAGGCGAGTCCAATCTACCTGGAAAAACTGTTTCCTGCAATTCTGTATTGCTTTGAAATCCTCTTCGTTGTCTTACCTCAATACATTTTTAGACGAGAGTTATCATTTATAACTCCGCAGATTTGTGAATTGCCGTGCTCCTGAGCTCCATTTTCGAAATCGCTTTTTTGGGAGCTGGCCGCAAACCCGCAGGATTGCTTCAGGCCCTATTCTGGTTCCGGGCGGCAGGCTGAGCCTATGGTTAATTCTTCTTCCTGATGGAAATTAGAGTGACCTGTGCCTGTCCCAACACCTAGAGCTAGTCTCTCATTGGTTCCCCCTATTCCCATTCATCCTCAGGACAAATTGCAACCTGTACGAAACAGGAGGTTAAAGGTGCTGATTCTCCAAGTGGGGAGATTGTTAGTAATGCGGCTGGAATGGCGAACCCGAGCACCAGGAGATGAGGAATGAGGTGCGTTTGAGAAACCTTTCCCGATCACACTGTATACCATCCACTGGGTTTCCCATGAATTTTTTCGCTATAAGAAGATTCCCTTGAACCTGGAGATTTGGGACCCATAGAATGGGTACCATGCACTATTACTTTAAAGGGTAGGCGTTTGCTCACCCAACCTCACCAATCCTCACAGCCCCAAGAGTTTCCAGCCTTATAGCTAATTCAGCTGTGGGTCTAGGTATGGTCAATCCTGGTTGCTTCACTGCCCCTGAACGAACTTTTTACGAATTTCTCTCTCTTTCACTGTCTTTGTTGGGGTTTTTTTTGTAATCTATTTTTATAATGGGGTTTAGCTGATTTTTACTGCTGTGTTTATGCCGCTTTACACTCACTTGATTCATTTACAGAGAGATATCAATACATAGGTTTTAAGTTTCTTACTAGTCAGATATACTCTTGTGCGGTGAATACGGGGCGTTGAGTCCAGTTCACTGAGCAAGGGGTAGGTGTTGTCTGTTACATATTTGGTTTATGGAACGGTATGTGTGCTAATTTCAAACCCTTGTTTTATGCCTCACCGCACCTCACCTTTCCAGTTAAGCAGTCATCCATGTTTTCTAAATGTGTGACTCTGTTCTGTTTTGTAATCAGGTCATGGGTAGCGATTTTTACTTTCCCTCTATAAGTGATATCTTATGATAAGTGTCTTTTTCTGTGTGACTTATTTCACTTAGAAACATCGTACATAAATCCACTCATCTTGCTGCTAGTAGCCGTATGACACTGATTTCATGGCTGAGTGATATGCCATTGTGCATAAGTACCACACTTCTTTATCCATTTTTCTCTATCCTGGCATATTTAAGGTGTACTGAAGTGGAGGTTCTTGTAAACAGAGCAGGCCTAAACTTTGGGGTGCCTGTGTCTTGTTGATTTTTAGGTTTCTCATTTTATACGCCCACGAGTGGAAGGGCCCTATGCTCTCTAGCTGTGTTTTTTAGATGTTTTAGGAAACACCATGCACTTCTCCAGAGTGGCCGTTGGCAATTTACATCTCACCCATCAGCCTAACAAGACTCCCTTTTCTACCTGGCCTGTCCTGCACTTCTGTTTTTTACACTTTTTTGGATGGCTTTTGGAAGGATGGGAAGCGAGACTTATTTGTAGTGCTGATTTGCCTTTCCGGCTTGCTTGGTTGGCCAAAAAGGGCGTATGTGTTTTCTCCTGAATATATTCAGGAAAAAACGCATAGGCCCTTTTAGGCCAAGTGCATCATTGTCGACGTTTTGCCGCTTTTCATGTGCTCTAAAGGCGATTCGTATCTACCTCCTGAAATCTGGGGGCTTGTCCCCACACATTCTTCTCTAATATACAACCTCGGAACACTACCTCCATGAAGTCTCTGTTGCCCTAGTAACAAGGGTTGAGAACGTAATAATGCTGCCGCCTTGTGGCTGTTTCTCACAACAGCAGCTTTAAATCCAGTGCTAATGGTTGCTTAATAGTCACAAGGAGTTCAGGGCTGTAAATGACACCTCCCCTCAAAAAATGCCCTGGGGTAGGGAATAGGCAAGAAAATTCAACACATGACAAATTTTTCCAGAAATCAATATGAAGAGAGGAGTTGTACTCACTCTTTAAAAAAAACAGAGGAAAAGAAAAAAAGGACATGCCTAAAGCTCAGTATAAGAAATTATTAGCCACATGCAAATCCAACCTCCAAAAAGGTTTCAGCACACACCAGTCAAATGACCATCAGCAAAATGTCTACAAACTATAAATGCTGAAGGGGTTTTAGAGAACTTTGTACCTTCTAGCAGCTGGTGGGATGTAAAGTGGTAACAGCACTAACGAAAACTGAATGGAGCTGCTTTAAAAGGTAAAATTTGAGCTACCAGATGATGTAGCAGGGCACCTTTTGGGCCTATAATCTAAGTCCACCAGAATCGGAAAGACAGAGGCAGGTAAATGTGCACTGCAGCAATATTGAAATAGCCAAGACATGGAAGCAAAAAAAAGGTCCATAAATAGATGAATTGACAAAGAAGAAGTGGTATATGTACAGAATGGAATAGTAGCCTCGGGAAAAAAATGAAGAGTGCCATTTTCAGGACTACAAATGAGCCTAGAAATAATCATATTAGGTAAAGTAAGTCAAAAGGGAATGACAAATATCCTATGATATCATTTATACAAGTTATCCTAAGATTGCTACCAATGAACATACCTCCACAGAAAAAGACACTCACAGATTTATAAAACAAACTAATGTTTAACCAAAATGAAAGGTAGAAGGATGGAAAAATTAGGATTATGGGGCTAACCTAAATAGGCTAATGTATGTTAAATGTATATAAACCCTTAACATATAAAGTATATAAATTTCCTGCAATTCTGCCTTGCTTTCAAATCCTCTTCGTTGCCTTGCTTCAATATATTTTTGGACTTGAGTTACCATTTATAACTCTACAGGACTTTGAATTGCAGTGCCACTGAGCTCCATTTTTCAACTCGCTTTTTTGGAAGCTGGCCGCAAAACTGCAGGATTGCTTCAGGCCCTATTCTGGTTCCGAGGGGCAGGCTGAGCCTGTGGTTAATTCTTCTTCCTGATGGTAAATTAGAGTGGCCTGTGCCTGTCCCAACACCTAGCGCTAGTCTCTCATTGTTTCCCCCTCTTCCCGTTCATCCTCAGGACAAATTGCAACTTGTACGGAAGAGGAGGTTAAAGGTGCTGATTCTCCAAGAGGGAGATTGCTAGTAAAGCGGCTGGGATGGCGAACCCGAGCACAAGGAGATGAGAAATGAGGTTCGTTTTGGAAACCTTTCCCGATCACACGGTGTACCATCTTCTGGGTTTCTCATGCATGTTTTCGATGTAGGAAGATGCCCTTGAACCTGGAGATTTGGGACCCATGGGATGGGTACCACGCAGTATTACTTTTAATGGTCTGCGTTTGCTCAGCCAACCTCACCAAACCTCTCAGCCCCAAGAGTGTCCACCCTTATGTCTCAATCAGCTGTGGGTCTAGATATGGTCAATCCAGGTGGCATCACAGGCCCTGAACAAATTTTGTAAGAATTTCTCTTTCACTGTCTTTGTTTCACATGTTTTTAAATTAATTGATTTTTATAATGGGGTTTAGCTGCTTTTCACTGCTGTGTTTCTGCCGCTTTACACCCACCTGACTCACTTACTGAGAGATATCAATACATAGGTTTTAAGATTCTTACTAGTCAGATATATTCTTAGGCGGTGAATAGGGGGTGTTGAGTCCAATTCACTGAGCAAGGAGTAGGTCTTGTCTATTACCTATTGGGTTTATGGAACGGTATCTGAGCTAATTTGAAACCCTTGTTTTATGCATCACCCCCCTCACCTTTCCCGTTAAGCAGCCATAGTGTGTTTTCTAAACGTGTGACTCTGTTCTGTTTTGTAATTCAGTTCAAGGGTAGCGGTTTTCATATTCCCTCTATAAGTGATATCTTATGATAAGTGTCTTTTCTGTGTGACTTATTTCACTTAGAATCGTCGTACCTAAATCCACTCATCATGCTGCTACTAGCCTTATGACGTTGATTTCATGGCTGAGTGATATTCCATTGTACATAAGGACCACAACTTCTTTATCCATTTTTCTCTTTACTGGGATATTTAAGGTGTAACGAAGTGGAGGTTCTTGTCAACAGAGCAGCCCTAAACTTTGGGGTGCCTGTGTCTTGCTGATTTTTAGTATTCCCAATTTATACGCCCATGAGTGGAAGTGCCCTATGCTCTCTAAGCTGAGTTTTTTAGATGTTTCAGGACACACCGTACACTTCTCCAGAGTGGCTGTTGGCAATTTACATCCCACCCATCAGCGTAGCCAGGCTCCCGTTTCTCCATGGCCTGTCCTGAATTTCTGGTTTTGACACTTTATTCAGCATGGCCCTTTTGACCGATGGGAAGCGAGAATTCTTTGTACTGCTGATTTGCCTTTCCAGCTTGTTTGGTTGGCCAAAAACGGCGTATGCGTTTCTTCCTGAATATATTCAGGAAGAAACGCTTACGCCCTTTTTGGCCAAGGGCATCATTGTCGAGGTTTTGCCGCTTTCCATGTGCTTCAAAGGCGATTCGAATCTCCCTCCTGAAATCTGTTTCCTGCAATTCTGCCTTGCTTTCACATCCTCTTCGTTGCCTTCCCTCAATATGTTTGAGGACGAGAGTTATCATTTATAAGTCTGCAGGTTTGTGAATTGCAGTGCCCCTGATCTCCATTTTTCAACTCGCTCTTTTGGGAGTTGGCCGAAAAACCGCAGGATGGCTTCAGGCCCTATTCTGCTTCCGGGCGGCAGGCTGAGCCTGTGGTTAATTCTTCTTCCTGATGGAAATTAGAGTGACCTGTGCCTGTCCCAACACCTAGAGCTCCCCTCTCATGGGTTCCGCCTCTTCCCATTCATCCTCAGGACAAATTGCAACCTGTACGAAACAGGAGGTTAAAGGTGCTGATTCTCCAAGTGGGGAGATTGTTAGTAATGCGGCTGGAATGGCGAACCCGAGCACCAGGAGATGAGGAATGAGGTGCGTTTCAGAAACCATTCCCTATCACACTGTATACCATCCACTGGGTTCCCCATGCATTTTTTCGCTGTAAGAAGAATCCCTTGACCCTGGAGATTTGGGACCCATAGAATGGGTACCATGCACTATTACTTTAAAGCGTAGGCGTTTGCTCACCCAACCTCACCAATCCTCTCAGCCCCAAGAGTGTCCAGCCTTATAGCTAATCCAGCTGTGGGTCTAGGTATGGTCAATCCTGGTTGCTTCACTGCCCCTGAACAAACTTTTTACGAATTTCTCTCTCTTTCACTGTCTTTGTTGGGGTTTTTTTTGTAATCTATTTTTATAATGGGGTTTAGCTGATTTTTACTGCTGTGTTTATGCCGCTTTACACTCACTTGATTCATTTACAGAGAGATATCAATACATAGGTTTTAAGATTCTTACTAGTCAGATATACTCTTGTGCGGTGAATACGGGGCGTTGAGTCCAGTTCACTGAGCAAGGGGTAGGTGTTGTCTGTTACATATTTGGTTTATGGAACGGTATGTGTGCTAATTTCAAACCCTTGTTTTATGCCTCACCGCACCTCACCTTTCCAGTTAAGCAGCCATCCATGTTTTCTAAATGTGTGACTCTGTTCTGTTTTGTAATCAGGTCATGGGTAGCGATTTTTACTTTCCCTCTATAAGTGATATCTTATGATAAGTGTCTTTTTCTGTGTGACTTATTTCACTTAGAAACATCGTACATAAATCCACTCATCTTGCTGCTAGTAGCCGTATGACACTGATTTCATGGCTGAGTGATATGCCATTGTGCATAAGTACCACACTTCTTTATCCATTTTTCTCTATCCTGGCATATTTAAGGTGTACTGAAGTGGAGGTTCTTGTAAACAGAGCAGGCCTAAACTTTGGGGTGCCTGTGTCTTGTTGATTTTTAGGTTTCTCATTTTATACGCCCACGAGTGGAAGGGCCCTATGCTCTCTAGCTGTGTTTTTTAGATGTTTTAGGAAACACCATGCACTTCTCCAGAGTGGCCGTTGGCAATTTACATCTCACCCATCAGCCTAACAAGGCTCCCTTTTCTACCTGGCCTGTCCTGCACTTCTGTTTTTTACACTTTTTTGGATGGCTTTTGGAAGGATGGGAAGCGAGACTTATTTGTAGTGCTGATTTGCCTTTCCGGCTTGCTTGGTTGGCCAAAAAGGGCGTATGTGTTTTCTCCTGAATATATTCAGGAAAAAACGCATAGGCCCTTTTAGGCCAAGTGCATCATTGTCGACGTTTTGCCGCTTTTCATGTGCTCTAAAGGCGATTCGTATCTACCTCCTGAAATCTGGGGGCTTGTCCCCACACATTCTTCTCTAATATACAACCTCGGAACACTACCTCCATGAAGTCTCTGTTGCCCTAGTAACAAGGGTTGAGAACGTAATAATGCTGCCGCCTTGTGGCTGTTTCTCACAACAGCAGCTTTAAATCCAGTGCTAATGGTTGCTTAATAGTCACAAGGAGTTCAGGGCTGTAAATGACACCTCCCCTCAAAAAATGCCCTGGGGTAGGGAATAGGCAAGAAAATTCAACACATGACAAATTTTTCCAGAAATCAATATGAAGAGAGGAGTTGTACTCACTCTTTAAAAAAAACAGAGGAAAAGAAAAAAAGGACATGCCTAAAGCTCAGTATAAGAAATTATTAGCCACATGCAAATCCAACCTCCAAAAAGGTTTCAGCACACACCAGTCAAATGACCATCAGCAAAATGTCTACAAACTATAAATGCTGAAGGGGTTTTAGAGAACTTTGTACCTTCTAGCAGCTGGTGGGATGTAAAGTGGTAACAGCACTAACGAAAACTGAATGGAGCTGCTTTAAAAGGTAAAATTTGAGCTACCAGATGATGTAGCATGGTACCTTTTGGGCCTATAATCTAAGTCCACCAGAATCGGAAAGACAGAGGCAGGTAAATGTGCACTGCAGCAATATTGAAATAGCCAAGACATGGAAGCAAAAAAAAGGTCCATAAACAGATGAATTGACAAAGAAGAAGTGGTATATGTACAGAATGGAATAGTAGCCTCGGAAAAAAAATGAAGAGTGCCATTTTCAGGACTACAAATGAGCCTAGAAATAATCATATTAGGTAAAGTAAGTCAAAAGGGAATGACAAATATCCTATGATATCATTTATACAAGTTATCCTAAGATTGCTACCAATGAACATACCTCCACAGAAAAAGACACTCACAGATTTATAAAACAAACTAATGTTTAACCAAAATGAAAGGTAGAAGGATGGAAAAATTAGGATTATGGGGCTAACCTAAATAGGCTAATGTATGTTAAATGTATATAAACCCTTAACATATAAACTATATAAATTTCCTGCAATTCTGCCTTGCTTTCAAATCTTCTTCGTTGCCTTGCTTCAATATATTTTTGGACTTGAGTTACCATTTATAACTCTACAGGACTTTGAATTGCAGTGCCCCAGAGCTCCATTTTTCAACTCGCTTTTTTGGAAGCTGGCCGCAAAACTGCAGGATTGCTTCAGGCCCTATTCTGGTTCCGAGGGGCAGGCTGAGCCTGTGGTTAATTCTTCTTCCTGATGGTAAATTAGAGTGGCCTGTGCCTGTCCCAACACCTAGCGCTAGTCTCTCATTGTTTCCCCCTCTTCCCGTTCATCCTCAGGACAAATTGCAACCTGTAAGGAACAGGAGGTTAAAGGTGCTGATTCTCCAAGAGGGAGATTGCTAGTAAAGCGGCTGGAATGGCGAACCCGAGCACAAGGAGATGAGAAATGAGGTTCGTTTTGGAAACCTTTCCCGATCACACGGTGTACCAACTTCTGGGTTTCTCATGCATGTTTTCGATGTAGGAAGATGCCCTTGAACCTGGAGATTTGGGACCCATGGGATGGGAACCACGCAGTATTACTTTTAATGGTCTGCGTTTGCTCAGCCAACCTCACCAAACCTCTCAGCCCCAAGAGTGTCCACCCTTATGTCTCAATCAGCTGTGGGTCTAGATATGGTCAATCCAGGTGGCATCACAGGCCCTGAACGAATTTTGTAAGAATTTCTCTTTCACTGTCTTTGTTTCACATGTTTTTAAATTAATTGATTTGTATAATGGGGTTTAACTGCTTTTCACTGCTGTGTTTATGCCGCTTTACACCCACCTGACTCACTTACTGAGAGATATCAATACATAGGTTTTAAGATTCTTACTAGTCAGATAGATTCTTGGGCGGTGAATAGGGGGTGTTGAGTCCAATTCACTGAGCAAGGAGTAGGTCTTGTCTATTACCTATTGGGTTTATGGAACGGTATCTGAGCTAATTTGAAACCCTTGTTTTATGCATCACCCCACCTCACCTTTCCCGTTAAGCAGCCATAGTGTGTTTTCTAAACGTGTGACTCTGTTCTGTTTTGTAATTCAGGTCAGGAGTAGCGGTTTTTACATTCCCTCTATAAGTGATATCTTATGATAAGTGTCTTTTTCTGTGTGACTTATTTCACTTAGAATCGTCGTACCTAAATCCACTCATCATGCTGCTACTAGCCTTATGACGTTGATTTCATGGCTGAGTGATATTCCATTGTACATGAGGACAACAACTTCTTTATCCATTTTTCTCTTTCCTGGGATATTTAAGGTGTAACGAAGTGGAGGTTCTTGTCAACAGAGCAGCCTTAAACTTTGGGGTGCCTGTGTCTTGCTGATTTTTAGTTTTCCCAATATATACGCCCATGAGTGGAAGTGTCCTATGCTCTCTAAGCTGAGTTTTTTAGATGTTTCAGGACACACAGTACACTTCTCCAGAGTGGCTGTTAGCAATTTACATCCCGCCCATCAGCGTAGCCAGGACCCCGATTCTTCATTTCCTGTCCTGCCTTTCTGGTTTTGACACTTTATTCAGCATGGCCCTTTTGACTGAATGGAAGCGAGACTTCTTTGTAGCGCTGATTTGCCTTTCCAGGTTGTTTGGTTGGCCACAAAGGGCGTATGCGTTTTTTCCTGAATATATTCAGGAAAAAACGCATATGCCCTTTTTGGCCAAGGGCATCATTGTCGAGGTTTTGCCGCTTTTCCTGTTTTTTAAAGGCGATTCGAATCTCCCTCCTGACATCTGTTTCCTGCAATTCTGCCTTGCTTTCAAATCCTCTTCGTTGCTTTCCCTCAATATATTTGTGGACGAGAGTTATCATTTATAAGTCTGCAGGTTTGTGAATTGCAGTGCCCCTGAGCTCCAATTTTCAACTCACTTTCTTGGGAGCTGGCCGCAAAAGCGCAGGATTGCTTCAGGCCCTATTCTGGTCCCGAGCGGCAGGCTGAGCTTCTGGTTAATTCTTCTTCCTGATGGGAAAATAGAGTGACCTGTGTCTGTCCCAACACCTAGAGTTAGTCTCTCATTGGTTCCCCCTCTTCCCGTTCATCCTCAGAACAAATTGCAACCTGTACGGAACAGGAGGTTAAAGGTGCTGATTCTCCAAGGAGGGAGATTGCTAGTAAAGCTGCTGGAATGGCGAACCCGTTCACAAGGAGATGAGAAATGAGGTGCGTTTTGGAAACCTTTCCCGATCACACAGTGTACCATCTTCTGAGTTTCTCATGCATTGTTTCGATGTAGGAAGATGCCCTTGAACCTGGAGATTTGGGACCCATGGGATGGGTACCACGCAGTATTACTTTAAAGGGTCTGCGTTTCCTCACCCAACCTCAGCAAACCTCTCAGCCCCAAGAGTGTCCACCCTTATGTCTCAATCAGCTGTGGGTCTAGATATGGTCAATCCAGGTGGCATCACAGCCCCTGAACGAATTTTGTAAGAATTTCTCTCTCTTTCACTATCTTTGTTTCACGGGTTTTTAAAAGTAATTGATTTTTATAATGGGGTTTAGCTGCTTTTCACTGCTGTGTTTCTGCCGCTTTACACCCACTTGACTCACTTGCAGAGAGATATCAATACATAGGTTTTAAGATTCTTACTAGTCAGATATATTCTTGGGCGGTGAATAGTGGGTGTTGAGTCCAATTCACTGAGCAAGGAATAGGTCTTGTCTATTACCTATTGGGTTTATGGAACGGTATCTGAGCTAATTTCAAACCCTTATTTTATGCATCACCCCACCTCACCTTTCCCGTTAAGCAGCCATAGGGTGTTTTCTAAACGTGTGACTCTGTTCTGTTTTGTAATTCAGTTCAAGGGTAGCGGTTTTTACATTCCCTCTATAAGTGATATCTTATGATAAGTGTCTTTTTCTGTGTGACTTATTTCACTTAGAATCGTCGTACCTAAATCCACTCATCATGCTGCTACTAGCCTTATGACGTTGATTTCATGGCTGAGTGATATTCCATTGTACATAAGGACCACAACTTGTTTATCCATTTTTCTCTTTCCTGGGATATTTAAGGTGTAACGAAGTGGAGGTTCATGTCAACAGAGCAGCCCTAAACTTTGGGGTGCCTGTGTCTTGCTGATTTTTAGTTTTCCCAATTTATACGCCCATGAGTGGAAGTGCCCTATGCTCTCTAAGCTGAGTTTTTTAGATGTTTCAGGACACACCGTACACTTCTCCAGAGTGGCTGTTGGCAATTTACATCCCGCCCATCAGCGTAGGCAGGCTCCCGTTTCTCCATGGCCTGTCCTGCCTTTCTGGTTTTGACACTTTATTCAGCAGGGCCCTTTTGACCGATGGGAAGCGAGACTTCTTTTTAGCGCGGATTTGCCTTTCCAGGTTGCTTGGTTGGCCAAAAAGGGCGTATGAGTTTTTTCCTGAATATATTCAGGAAAAAACGCATACGCCCTATTTGGCCAAGGGCATCATTGTCGAGGTTTTGCCGCTTTTCCTGTGCTTTAAAGGCGATTCGAAACTCCCTCTTGAAATCTGTTTACTGTAATTCTGCCTTGCTTTCAAATCCTCTTCGTTTGCCTTCCCTCAATATATTTGTGGACGAGAGTTATCATTTATAAGTCTGCAGGTTTGTGAATTGCAGTGCCCCTGAGCTCCATTTTTCAACTCGCTTTCTTGGGAGCTGGCCGCAAAAGCGCAGGATTGCTTCAGGCCCTATTCTGGTCCCGGGCGGCAGGCTGAGCCTGTGGTTAATTCTTCTTCCTAATGGGAAAATAGAGTGACCTGTGCCTGTCCCAACACCTAGAGCTAGTCTCTCATTGGTTCCCCCTCTTCCCGTTCATCCTCAGGACAAATTGCAACTTGTACGGAAGAGGAGGTTAAAGGTGCTGATTCTCCAAGGAGGGAGATTGCTAGTAAAGTGGCTGGAATGGCGAACCCGAACACAAGGAGATGAGAAATGAGGTGCGTTTTGGAAACCTTTCCCGATCACACGGTGTACAATCTTCTGGGTTTCTCATGCATGGTTTCGATGTAGGAAGATGCCCTTGAACCTGGAGATTTGGGACCCATGGTATGGGTACCACGCAGTATTACTTTAAAGGGTCTGCATTTCCTCACCCAACCTCACCAAACCACTCAGCCCCAAGAGTGTCCACCCTTATGTCTCAATCAGCTGTGGGTCTAGATATGGTCAATCCAGGAGGCATCACAGCCCCTGAACGAATTTTGTAAGAATTTCTCTCTCTTTAACTGTCTTTGTTTCACGGGTTTTTAAAAGTAATTGATTTTTATAATGGGATTTTGCTGCTTTTCACTGCTGTGTTTCTGCCGCTTTACACCCACTTGACTCACTTACAGAGAGATATCAATACATAGGTTTTACGATTCTTAATAGGCAGATATATTCTTGGGCGGTTAATAGGGGGTGTTGAGTCCAATTCACTGAGCAAGGAGTAGGTCTTGTCTATTACCTATTGGGTTTATGGAACGGTATCTGAGCTAATTTGAAATCCTTGTTTTATGCATCACCACACCTCACCTTTCCCGTTAGGCTGCCTTAGTGTGTTTTCTAAACGTGTGACTCTGTTCTGTTTTGTAATTCAGTTCAAGGGTAGCGGTTTTTACATTCCCTCTATAAGTGATATCTTATGATAAGTGTCTTTTTCTGTGTGACTTATTTCACTTAGAATCGTCGTACCTAAATCCACTCATCATGCTGCTACTAGCCTTATGACGTTGATTTCATGGCTGAGTGATATTCCATTGTACATAAAGACCACAACTTTTTTATCCATTTTTCTCTTTCCTGGGATATTTAAGGTGTAATGAAGTGGAGGTTCTTGTCAACAGAGCAGCCTTAAATTTTTGGGTGCCTCTGTCTTCCTGATTTTTAGTTTTCCCAATTTATACGCTCATGAGTGGAAGTGCCCTATGCTCTCTAAGCTGAGTTTTTTAGATGTTTCAGGACACACCGTACAGTTCTCCAGAGTGGCTGTTGGCAATTTACATCCCGCCCATCAGCGTAGCCAGGCTCCCGTTTCTCCATGGCCTGTCCTGCCTTTCTGGTTTTGACACTTTTTTCAGCATGGCGCTTTTGACCGATGGGAATCAAGAATTCTTTGTAGCGCTGATTTGCCTTTCCAGGTTGCTTGGTTGGCCAAAAAGGGCGTATGCGTTTTTTCCTGAATATATTCAGGAAAAAACGCATACGCCCTTTTTGGCCAAGGGCATCATTGTCGAGGTTTTGCCGCTTTTCCTGTTTTTTAAAGGCGATTCGAATCTCCCTCCTGAAATCTGTTTCCTGCAATTCTGCCTTGCTTTCAAATCCTCTTCGTTGCCTTCCCTCAATATATTTGTGGACGAGAGTTATCATTTATAAGTCTGCAGGTTTGTGAATTGCAGTGCCCCTGAGCTCCAATTTTCAACTCACTTTCTTGGGAGCTGGCCGCAAATGCGCAGGATTGCTTCAGGCCCTATTCTGGTCCCGAGCGGCAGGCTGAGCTTCTGGTTAATTCTTCTTCCTGATGGGAAAATAGAGTGACCTGTGTCTGTCCCAACACCTAGAGTTAGTCTCTCATTGGTTCCCCCTCTTCACCTTCATCCTCAGAACAAATTGCAACCTGTACGGAACAGGAGGTTAAAGGTGCTGATTCGCCAAGGAGGGAGATTTCTAGTAAAGCTGCTGGAATGGCCAACCCGATCACAAGGAGATGAGAAATGAGGTGCGTTTTGGAAACCTTTCCCGATCACACAGTGTACCATCTTCTGAGTTTCTCATGCATTGTTTCGATGTAGGAAGATGCCCTTGAACCTGGAGATTTGGGACCCATGGGATGGGTACCACGCAGTATTACTTTAAAGGGTCTGCGTTTCCTCACCCAACCTCAGCAAACCTCTCAGCCCCAAGAGTGTCCACCCTTATGTCTCAATCAGCTGTGGGTCTAGATATGGTCAATCCAGGTGGCATCACAGCCCCTGAACGAATTTTGTAAGAATTTCTCTCTCTTTCACTATCTTTGTTTCACGGGTTTTTAAAAGTAATTGATTTTTATAATGGGGTTTAGCTGCTTTTCACTGCTGTGTTTCTGCCGCTTTACACCCACTTGACTCACTTGCAGAGAGATATCAATACATAGGTTTTAAGATTCTTACTAGTCAGATATATTCTTGGGCGGTGAATAGTGGGTGTTGAGTCCAATTCACTGAGCAAGGAATAGGTCTTGTCTATTACCTATTGGGTTTATGGAACGGTATCTGAGCTAATTTCAAACCCTTATTTTATGCATCACCCCACCTCACCTTTCCCGTTAAGCAGCCATAGGGTGTTTTCTAAACGTGTGACTCTGTTCTGTTTTGTAATTCAGTTCAAGGGTAGCGGTTTTTACATTCCCTCTATAAGTGATATCTTATGATAAGTGTCTTTTTCTGTGTGACTTATTTCACTTAGAATCGTCGTACCTAAATCCACTCATCATGCTGCTACTAGCCTTATGACGTTGATTTCATGGCTGAGTGATATTCCATTGTACATAAGGACCACAACTTGTTTATCCATTTTTCTCTTTCCTGGGATATTTAAGGTGTAACGAAGTGGAGGTTCATGTCAACAGAGCAGCCCTAAACTTTGGGGTGCCTGTGTCTTGCTGATTTTTAGTTTTCCCAATTTATACGCCCATGAGTGGAAGTGCCCTATGCTCTCTAAGCTGAGTTTTTTAGATGTTTCAGGACACACCGTACACTTCTCCAGAGTGGCTGTTGGCAATTTACATCCCGCCCATCAGCGTAGGCAGGCTCCCGTTTCTCCATGGCCTGTCCTGCCTTTCTGGTTTTGACACTTTATTCAGCAGGGCCCTTTTGACCGATGGGAAGCGAGACTTCTTTTTAGCGCTGATTTGCCTTTCCAGGTTGCTTGGTTGGCCAAAAAGGGCGTATGAGTTTTTTCCTGAATATATTCAGGAAAAAACGCATACGCCCTATTTGGCCAAGGGCATCATTGTCGAGGTTTTGCCGCTTTTCCTGTGCTTTAAAGGCGATTCGAAACTCCCTCTTGAAATCTGTTTACTGTAATTCTGCCTTGCTTTCAAATCCTCTTCGTTTGCCTTCCCTCAATATATTTGTGGACGAGAGTTATCATTTATAAGTCTGCAGGTTTGTGAATTGCAGTGCCCCTGAGCTCCATTTTTCAACTCGCTTTCTTGGGAGCTGGCCGCAGAAGCGCAGGATTGCTTCAGGCCCTATTCTGGTCCCGGGCGGCAGGCTGACCCTGTGGTTAATTCTTCTTCCTAATGGGAAAATAGAGTGACCTGTGCCTGTCCCAACACCTAGAGCTAGTCTCTCATTGGTTCCCCCTCTTCCCGTTCATCCTCAGGACAAATTGCAACTTGTACGGAAGAGGAGGTTAAAGGTGCTGATTCTCCAAGGAGGGAGATTGCTAGTAAAGTGGCTGGAATGGCGAACCCGAACACAAGGAGATGAGAAATGAGGTGCGTTTTGGAAACCTTTCCCGATCACACGGTGTACAATCTTCTGGGTTTCTCATGCATGGTTTCGATGTAGGAAGATGCCCTTGAACCTGGAGATTTGGGACCCATGGTATGGGTACCACGCAGTATTACTTTAAAGGGTCTGCATTTCCTCACCCAACCTCACCAAACCACTCAGCCCCAAGAGTGTCCACCCTTATGTCTCAATCAGCTGTGGGTCTAGATATGGTCAATCCAGGAGGCATCACAGCCCCTGAACGAATTTTGTAAGAATTTCTCTCTCTTTAACTGTCTTTGTTTCACGGGTTTTTAAAAGTAATTGATTTTTATAATGGGATTTTGCTGCTTTTCACTGCTGTGTTTCTGCCGCTTTACACCCACTTGACTCACTTACAGAGAGATATCAATACATAGGTTTTACGATTCTTAATAGGCAGATATATTCTTGGGCGGTTAATAGGGGGTGTTGAGTCCAATTCACTGAGCAAGGAGTAGGTCTTGTCTATTACCTATTGGGTTTATGGAACGGTATCTGAGCTAATTTGAAATCCTTGTTTTATGCATCACCCCACCTCACCTTTCCCGTTAGGCTGCCTTAGTGTGTTTTCTAAACGTGTGACTCTGTTCTGTTTTGTAATTCAGTTCAAGGGTAGCGGTTTTTACATTCCCTCTATAAGTGATATCTTATGATAAGTGTCTTTTTCTGTGTGACTTATTTCACTTAGAATCGTCGTACCTAAATCCACTCATCATGCTTCTACTAGCCTTATGACGTTGATTTCATGGCTGAGTGATATTCCATTGTACATAAGGACCACAACTTGTTTATCCATTTTTCTCTTTCCTGGGATATTTAAGGTGTAACGAAGTGGAGGTTCTTGTCAACAGAGCAGCCCTAAACTTTGGGGTGCCTGTGTCTTGCTGATTTTTAGTTTTCCCAATTTATAAGCCCATGAGTGGAAGTGCCCTATGCTCTCTAAGCTGAGTTTTTTAGATGTTTCAGGACACACCGTACACTTCTCCAGAGTGGCTGTTGGCAATTTACATCCCGCCCATCAGCGTAGCCAGGCTCCCGTTTCTCCATGGCCTGTCCTGCCTTTCTGGTTTTGACACTTTATTCAGCAGGGCCCTTTTGACCGATGGGAAGCGAGACTTCTTTTTAGCGCTGATTTGCCTTTCCAGGTTGCTTGGTTGGCCAAAAAGGGCGTATGCGTTTTTTCCTGAATATATTTAGGAAAAAACGCATACGCCCTTTTTGGCCAAGGGCATCATTGTCGAGGTTTTGCCGCTTTTCCTGTGCTTTAAAGGCGATTCGAATCTCCCTCTTGAAATCTGTTTACTGCAATTCTGCCTTGCTTTCAAATCCTCTTCGTTTGCCTTCCCTCAATATATTTGTGGACGAGAGTTATCATTTATAAGTCTGCAGGTTTGTGAATTGCAGTGCCCCTGAGCTCCATTTTTCAACTCGCTTTCTTGGGAGCTGGCCGCAAAAGCGCAGGATTGCTTCAGGCCCTATTCTGGTCCCGGGTGGCAGGCTGAGCCTGTGGTTAATTCTTCTTCCTGATGGGAAAATAGAGTGACCTGTGCCTGTCCCAACACCTAGAGCTAGTCTCTCATTGGTTCCCCCTCTTCCCGTTCATCCTCAGGACAAATTGCAACTTGTACGGAAGAGGAGGTTAAAGGTGCTGATTCTCCAAGGAGGGAGATTGCTAGTAAAGTGGCTGGAATGGCGAACCCGAACACAAGGAGATGAGAAATGAGGTGCGTTTTGGAAACCTTTCCCGATCACACGGTGTACAATCTTCTGGGTTTCTCATGCATGGTTTCGATGTAGGAAGATGCCCTTGAACCTGGAGATTTGGGACCCATGGTATGGGTACCACGCAGTATTACTTTAAAGGGTCTGCATTTCCTCACCCAACCTCACCAAACCACTCAGCCCCAAGAGTGTCCACCCCTATGTCTCAATCAGCTGTGGGTCTAGATATGGTCAATCCAGGAGGCATCACAGCCCCTGAACGAATTTTGTAAGAATTTCTCTCTCTTTAACTGTCTTTGTTTCACGGGTTTTTAAAAGTAATTGATTTTTATAATGGGATTTTGCTGCTTTTCACTGCTGTGTTTCTGCCGCTTTACACCCACTTGACTCACTTACAGAGAGATATCAATACATAGGTTTTACGATTCTTAATAGGCAGATATATTCTTGGGCGGTTAATAGGGGGTGTTGAGTCCAATTCACTGAGCAAGGAGTAGGTCTTGTCTATTACCTATTGGGTTTATGGAACGGTATCTGAGCTAATTTGAAATCCTTGTTTTATGCATCACCACACCTCACCTTTCCCGTTAGGCTGCCTTAGTGTGTTTTCTAAACGTGTGACTCTGTTCTGTTTTGTAATTCAGTTCAAGGGTAGCGGTTTTTACATTCCCTCTATAAGTGATATCTTATGATAAGTGTCTTTTTCTGTGTGACTTATTTCACTTAGAATCGTCGTACCTAAATCCACTCATCATGCTGCTACTAGCCTTATGACGTTGATTTCATGGCTGAGTGATATTCCATTGTACATAAAGACCACAACTTTTTTATCCATTTTTCTCTTTCCTGGGATATTTAAGGTGTAATGAAGTGGAGGTTCTTCTCAACAGAGCAGCCTTAAATTTTTGGGTGCCTGTGTCTTCCTGATTTTTAGTTTTCCCAATTTATACGCTCATGAGTGGAAGTGCCCTATGCTGTCTAAGCTGAGATTTTTTAGATGTTTCAGGACACACCGTACACTTCTCCAGAGTGGCTGTTGGCAATTTACATCCCGCCCATCAGCGTAGCCAGGCTCCCGTTTCTCCATGGCCTGTCCTGCCTTTCTGGTTTTGACACTTTTTTCAGCATGGCGCTTTTGACCGATGGGAATCAAGACTTCTTTGTAGCGCTGATTTGCCTTTCCAGGTTGCTTGGTTGGCCAAAAAGGGCGTATGCGTTTTTTCCTGAATATATTCAGGAAAAAACGCATACGCCCTTTTTGGCCAAGGGCATCATTGTCGAGGTTTTGCCGCTTTTCCTGTTTTTTAAAGGCGATTTGAATCTCCCTCCTGAAATCTGTTTCCTGCAATTCTGCCTTGCTTTCAAATCCTCTTCGTTGCCTTCCCTCAATATATTTGTGGACGAGAGTTATCATTTATAAGTCTGCAGGTTTGTGAATTGCAGTGCCCCTGAGCTCCAATTTTCAACTCACTTTCTTGGGAGCTGGCCGCAAATGCGCAGGATTGCTTCAGGCCCTATTCTGGTCCCGAGCGGCAGGCTGAGCTTCTGGTTAATTCTTCTTCCTGATGGGAAAATAGAGTGACCTGTGTCTGTCCCAACACCTAGAGTTAGTCTCTCATTGGTTCCCCCTCTTCACCTTCATCCTCAGAACAAATTGCAACCTGTACGGAACAGGAGGTTAAAGGTGCTGATTCGCCAAGGAGGGAGATTTCTAGTAAAGCTGCTGGAATGGCGAACCCGATCACAAGGAGATGAGAAATGAGGTGCGTTTTGGAAACCTTTCCCGATCACACAGTGTACCATCTTCTGAGTTTCTCATGCATTGTTTCGATGTAGGAAGATGCCCTTGAACCTGGAGATTTGGGACCCATGGGATGGGTACCACGCAGTATTACTTTAAAGGGTCTGCGTTTCCTCACCCAACCTCAGCAAACCTCTCAGCCCCAAGAGTGTCCACCCTTATGTCTCAATCAGCTGTGGGTCTATATATGGTCAATCCAGGTGGCATCCCAGCCCCTGAACGAATTTTGTAAGAATTTCTCTCTCTTTCACTATCTTTGTTTCACGGGTTTTTAAAAGTAATTGATTTTTATAATGGGGTTTAGCTGCTTTTCACTGCTGTGTTTCTGCCGCTTTACACCCACTTGACTCACTTGCAGAGAGATATCAATACATAGGTTTTAAGATTCTTACTAGTCAGATATATTCTTGGGCGGTGAATAGTGGGTGTTGAGTCCAATTCACTGAGCAAGGAATAGGTCTTGTCTATTACCTATTGGGTTTATGGAACGGTATCTGAGCTAATTTCAAACCCTTATTTTATGCATCACCCCACCTCACCTTTCCCGTTAAGCAGCCATAGGGTGTTTTCTAAACGTGTGACTCTGTTCTGTTTTGTAATTCAGTTCAAGGGTAGCGGTTTTTACATTCCCTCTATAAGTGATATCTTATGATAAGTGTCTTTTTCTGTGTGACTTATTTCACTTAGAATCGTCGTACCTAAATCCACTCATCATGCTTCTACTAGCCTTATGACGTTGATTTCATGGCTGAGTGATATTCCATTGTACATAAGGACCACAACTTGTTTATCCATTTTTCTCTTTCCTGGGATATTTAAGGTGTAACGAAGTGGAGGTTCTTGTCAACAGAGCAGCCCTAAACTTTGGGGTGCCTGTGTCTTGCTGATTTTTAGTTTTCCCAATTTATAAGCCCATGAGTGGAAGTGCCCTATGCTCTCTAAGCTGAGTTTTTTAGATGTTTCAGGACACACCGTACACTTCTCCAGAGTGGCTGTTGGCAATTTACATCCCGCCCATCAGCGTAGCCAGGCTCCCGTTTCTCCATGGCCTGTCCTGCCTTTCTGGTTTTGACAGTTTATTCAGCAGGGCCCTTTTGACCGATGGGAAGCGAGACTTCTTTTTAGCGCTGATTTGCCTTTCCAGGTTGCTTGGTTGGCCAAAAAGGGCGTATGCGTTTTTTCCTGAATATATTTAGGAAAAAACGCATACGCCCTTTTTGGCCAAGGGCATCATTGTCGAGGTTTTGCCGCTTTTCCTGTGCTTTAAAGGCGATTCGTATCTCCCTCTTGAAATCTGTTTACTGCAATTCTGCCTTGCTTTCAAATCCTCTTCGTTTGCCTTCCCTCAATATATTTGTGGACGAGAGTTAACATTTATAAGTCTGCAGGTTTGTGAATTGCAGTGCCCCTGAGCTCCATTTTTCAACTCGCTTTCTTGGGAGCTGGCCGCAAAAGCGCAGGATTGCTTCAGGCCCTATTCTGGTCCCGGGTGGCAGGCTGAGCCTGTGGTTAATTCTTCTTCCTGATGGGAAAATAGAGTGACCTGTGCCTGTCCCAACACCTAGAGCTAGTCTCTCATTGGTTCCCCCTCTTCCCGTTCATCCTCAGGACAAATTGCAACTTGTACGGAAGAGGAGGTTAAAGGTGCTGATTCTCCAAGGAGGGAGATTGCTAGTAAAGCGGCTGGAATGGCGAACCCGAGCACAAGGAGATGAGAAATGAGGTGCGTTTTGGAAACCTTTCCCGATCACACGGTGTACAATCTTCTGGGTTTCTCATGCATGGTTTCGATGTAGGAAGATGCCCTTGAACCTGGAGATTTGGGACCCATGGGATGGGTACCACGCAGTATTACTTTAAAGGGTCTGCATTTCCTCACCCAACCTCAGCAAACATCTCAGCCCCAAGAGTGTCCACCCTTATGTCTCAATCAGCTGTGGGTCTAGATATGGTCAATCCAGGAGGCATCACAGCCCCTGAACGAATTTTGTAAGAATTTCTCTCCCTTTCACTGTCTTTGTTTCACGGGTTTTTAAAAGTAATTGATTTTTATAATGGGATTTAGCTGCTTTTCACTGCTGTGTTTCTGCCGCTTTACACCCACTTGACTCACTTACAGAGAGATATCAATACATAGGTTTTAAGATTCTTAATAGGCAGATATATTCTTGGGCGGTTAATAGGGGGTGTTGAGTCCAATTCACTGAGCAAGGAGTAGGTCTTGTCTATTACCTATTGGGTTTATGGAACGGTATCTGAGCTAATTTGAAATCCTTGTTTTATGCATCACCACACCTCACCTTTCCCGTTAGGCTGCCTTAGTGTGTTTTCTAAACGTGTGACTCTGTTCTGTTTTGTAATTCAGTTCAAGGGTAGCGGTTTTTACATTCCCTCTATAAGTGATATCTTATGATAAGTGTCTTTTTCTGTGTGACTTATTTCACTTAGAATCGTCGTACCTAAATCCACTCATCATGCTGCTACTAGCCTTATGACGTTGATTTCATGGCTGAGTGATATTCCATTGTACATAAAGACCACAACTTTTTTATCCGTTTTTCTCTTTCCTGGGATATTTAAGGTGTAATGAAGTGGAGGTTCTTGTCAACAGAGCAGCCTTAAATTTTTGGGTGCCTGTGTCTTCCTGATTTTTAGTTTTCCCAATTTATACGCTCATGAGTGGAAGTGCCCTATGCTCTCTAAGCTGAGTTTTTTAGATGTTTCAGGACACACCGTACACTTCTCCAGAGTGGCTGTTGGCAATTTACATCCCGCCCATCAGCGTAGCCAGGCTCCCGTTTCTCCATGGCCTGTCGTGCCTTTCTGGTTTTGACACTTTTTTCAGCATGGCGCTTTTGACCGATGGGAATCAAGACTTCTTTGTAGCGCTGATTTGCCTTTCCAGGTTGCTTGGTTGGCCAAAAAGGGCGTATGCGTTTTTTCCTGAATATATTCAGGAAAAAACGCATACGCCCTTTTTGGCCAAGGGCATCATTGTCGAGGTTTTGCCGCTTTTCCTGTTTTTTAAAGGCGATTCGAATCTCCCTCCTGAAATCTGTTTCCTGCAATTCTGCCTTGCTTTCAAATCCTCTTCGTTGCCTTCCCTCAATATATTTGTGGACGAGAGTTATCATTTATAAGTCTGCAGGTTTGTGAATTGCAGTGCCCCTGAGCTCCAATTTTCAACTCACTTTCTTGGGAGCTGGCCGCAAATGCGCAGGATTGCTTCAGGCCCTATTTTGGTCCCGAGCGGCAGGCTGAGCTTCTGGTTAATTCTTCTTCCTGATGGGAAAATAGAGTGACCTGTGTCTGTCCCAACACCTAGAGTTAGTCTCTCATTGGTTCCCCCTCTTCACCTTCATCCTCAGAACAAATTGCAACCTGTACGGAACAGGAGGTTAAAGGTGCTGATTCGCCAAGGAGGGAGATTTCTAGTAAAGCTGCTGGAATGGCGAACCCGTTCACAAGGAGATGAGAAATGAGGTGCGTTTTGGAAACCTTTCCCGATCACACAGTGTACCATCTTCTGAGTTTCTCATGCATTGTTTCGATGTAGGAAGATGCCCTTGAACCTGGAGATTTGGGACCCATGGGATGGGTACCACGCAGTATTACTTTAAAGGGTCTGCGTTTCCTCACCCAACCTCAGCAAACCTCTCAGCCCCAAGAGGGTCCACCCTTATGTCTCAATCAGCTGTGGGTCTATATATGGTCAATCCAGGTGGCATCACAGCCCCTGAACGAATTTTGTAAGAATTTCTCTCTCTTTCACTATCTTTGTTTCATGGGTTTTTAAAAGTAATTGATTTTTATAATGGGGTTTAGCTGCTTTTCACTGCTGTGTTTCTGCCGCTTTACAACCACTTGACTCACTTGCAGAGAGATATCAATACATAGGTTTTAAGATTCTTACTAGTCAGATATATTCTTGGGCGGTGAATAGTGGGTGTTGAGTCCAATTCACTGAGCAAGGAATAGGTCTTGTCTATTACCTATTGGGTTTATGGAACGGTATCGGAGCTAATTTCAAACCCTTATTTTATGCATCACCCCACCTCACCTTTCCCGTTAAGCAGCCATAGGGTGTTTTCTAAACGTGTGACTCTGTTCTGTTTTGTAATTCAGTTCAAGGGTAGCGGTTTTTACATTCCCTCTATAAGTGATATCTTATGATAAGTGTCTTTTTCTGTGTGACTTATTTCACTTAGAATCGTCGTACCTAAATCCACTCATCATGCTGCTACTAGCCTTATGACGTTGATTTCATGGCTGAGTGATATTCCATTGTACATAAAGACCACAACTTGTTTATCCATTTTTCTCTTTCCTGGGATATTTAAGGTGTAACGAAGTGGAGGTTCTTGTCAACAGAGCAGCCCTAAACTTTGGGGTGCCTGTGTCTTGCTGATTTTTAGTTTTCCCAATTTATACGCCCATGAGTGGAAGTGCCCTATGCTCTCTAAGCTGAGTTTTTTAGATGTTTCAGGACACACCGTACACTTCTCCAGAGTGGCTGTTGGCAATTTACATCCCGCCCATCAGCGTAGGCAGGCTCCCGTTTCTCCATGGCCTGTCCTGCCTTTCTGGTTTTGACACTTTATTCAGCAGGGCCCTTTTGACCGATGGGAAGCGAGACTTCTTTTTAGCGCTGATTTGCCTTTCCAGGTTGCTTGGTTGGCCAAAAAGGGCGTATGCGTTTTTTCCTGAATATATTCAGGAAAAAACGCATACGCCCTTTTTGGCCAAGGGCATCATTGTCGAGGTTTTGCCGCTTTTCCTGTGCTTTAAAGGCGATTCGAATCTCCCTCTTGAAATCTGTTTACTGCAATTCTGCCTTGCTTTCAAATCCTCTTCGTTTGCCTTCCCTCAATATATTTGTGGACGAGAGTTATCATTTATAAGTCTGCAGGTTTGTGAATTGCAGTGCCCCTGAGCTCCATTTTTCAACTCGCTTTCTTGGGAGCTGGCCGCAAAAGCGCAGGATTGCTTCAGGCCCTATTCTGGTCCCAGGTGGCAGGCTGAGCCTGTGGTTAATTCTTCTTCCTGATGGGAAAATAGAGTGACCTGTGCCTGTCCCAACACCTAGAGCTAGTCTCTCATTGGTTCCCCCTCTTCCCGTTCATCCTCAGGACAAATTGCAACTTGTACGGAAGAGGAGGTTAAAGGTGCTGATTCTCCAAGGAGGGAGATTGCTAGTAAAGCGGCTGGAATGGCGAACCCGAGCACAAGGAGATGAGAAATGAGGTGCGTTTTGGAAACCTTTCCCGATCACACGGTGTACAATCTTCTGGGTTTCTCATGCATGGTTTCGATGTAGGAAGATGCCCTTGAACCTGGAGATTTGGGACCCATGGGATGGGTACCACGCAGTATTACTTTAAAGGGTCTGCATTTCCTCACCCAACCTCAGCAAACATCTCAGCCCCAAGAGTGTCCACCCTTATGTCTCAATCAGCTGTGGGTCTAGATATGGTCAATCCAGGAGGCATCACAGCCCCTGAACGAATTTTGTAAGAATGTCTCTCCCTTTCACTGTCTTTGTTTCACGGGTTTTTAAAAGTAATTGATTTTTATAATGGGATTTAGCTGCTTTTCACTGCTGTGTTTCTGCCGCTTTACACCGACTTGACTCACTTACAGAGAGATATCAATACATAGGTTTTAAGATTCTTAATAGGCAGATATATTCTTGGGCGGTTAATAGGGGGTGTTGAGTCCAATTCACTGAGCAAGGAGTAGGTCTTGTCTATTACCTATTGGGTTTATGGAACGGTATCTGAGCTAATTTGAAATCCTTGTTTTATGCATCACCACACCTCACCTTTCCCGTTAGGCTGCCTTAGTGTGTTTTCTAAACGTGTGACTCTGTTCTGTTTTGTAATTCAGTTCAAGGGTACCGGTTTTTACATTCCCTCTATAAGTGATATCTTATGATAAGTGTCTTTTTCTGGGTGACTTATTTCACTTAGAATCGTCGTACCTAAATCCACTCATCATGCTGCTACTAGCCTTATGACGTTGATTTCATGGCTGAGTGATATTCCATTGTACATAAAGACCACAACTTTTTTATCCATTTTTCTCTTTCCTGGGATATTTAAGGTGTAATGAAGTGGAGGTTCTTGTCAACAGAGCAGCCTTAAATTTTTGGGTGCCTGTGTCTTCCTGATTTTTAGTTTTCCCAATTTATACGCTCATGAGTGGAAGTGCCCTATGCTCTCTAAGCTGAGTTTTTTAGATGTTTCAGGACACACCGTACACTTCTCCAGAGTGGCTGTTGGCAATTTACATCCCGCCCATCAGCGTAGCCAGGCTCCCGTTTCTCCATGGCCTGTCCTGCCTTTCTGGTTTTGACACTTTTTTCAGCATGGCGCTTTTGACCGATGGGAATCAAGACTTCTTTGTAGCGCTGATTTGCCTTTCCAGGTTGCTTGGTTGGCCAAAAAGGGCGTATGCGTTTTTTCCTGAATATATTCAGGAAAAAACGCATACGCCCTTTTTGGCCAAGGGCATCATTGTCGAGGTTTTGCCGCTTTTCCTGTTTTTTAAAGGCGATTCGAATCTCCCTCCTGAAATCTGTTTCCTGCAATTCTGCCTTGCTTTCAAATCCTCTTCGTTGCCTTCCCTCAATATATTTGTGGACGAGAGTTATCATTTATAAGTCTGCAGGTTTGTGAATTGCAGTGCCCCTGAGCTCCAATTTTCAACTCACTTTCTTGGGAGCTGGCCGCAAATGCGCAGGATTGCTTCAGGCCCTATTTTGGTCCCGAGCGGCAGGCTGAGCTTCTGGTTAATTCTTCTTCCTGATGGGAAAATAGAGTGACCTGTGTCTGTCCCAACACCTAGAGTTAGTCTCTCATTGGTTCCCCCTCTTCACCTTCATCCTCAGAACAAATTGCAACCTGTACGGAACAGGAGGTTAAAGGTGCTGATTCGCCAAGGAGGGAGATTTTTAGTAAAGCTGCTGGAATGGCGAACCCGATCACAAGGAGATGAGAAATGAGGTGCGTTTTGGAAACCTTTCCCGATCACACAGTGTACCATCTTCTGAGTTTCTCATGCATTGTTTCGATGTAGGAAGATGCCCTTGAACCTGGAGATTTGGGACCCATGGGATGGGTACCACGCAGTATTACTTTAAAGGGTCTGCGTTTCCTCACCCAACCTCAGCAAACCTCTCAGCCCCAAGAGTGTCCACCCTTATGTCTCAATCAGCTGTGGGTCTATATATGGTCAATCCAGGTGGCATCACAGCCCCTGAACGAATTTTGTAAGAATTTCTCTCTCTTTCACTATCTTTGTTTCAAGGGTTTTTAAAAGTAATTGATTTTTATAATGGGGTTTAGCTGCTTTTCACTGCTGTGTTTCTGCCGCTTTACACCCACTTGACTCACTTGCAGAGAGATATCAATACATAGGTTTTAAGATTCTTACTAGTCAGATATATTCTTGGGCGGTGAATAGTGGGTGTTGAGTCCAATTCACTGAGCAAGGAATAGGTCTTGTCTATTACCTATTGGGTTTATGGAACGGTATCTGAGCTAATTTCAAACCCTTATTTTATGCATCACCCCACCTCACCTTTCCCGTTAAGCAGCCATAGGGTGTTTTCTAAACGTGTGACTCTGTTCTGTTTTGTAATTCAGTTCAAGGGTAGCGGTTTTTACATTCCCTCTATAAGTGATATCTTATGATAAGTGTCTTTTTCTGTGTGACTTATTTCACTTAGAATCGTCGTACCTAAATCCACTCATCATGCTTCTACTAGCCTTATGACGTTGATTTCATGGCTGAGTGATATTCCATTGTACATAAGGACCACAACTTGTTTATCCATTTTTCTCTTTCCTGGGATATTTAAGGTGTAACGAAGTGGAGGTTCTTGTCAACAGAGCAGCCCTAAACTTTGGGGTGCCTGTGTCTTGCTGATTTTTAGTTTTCCCAATTTATAAGCCCATGAGTGGAAGTGCCCTATGCTCTCTAAGCTGAGTTTTTTAGATGTTTCAGGACACACCGTACACTTCTCCAGAGTGGCTGTTGGCAATTTACATCCCGCCCATCAGCGTAGCCAGGCTCCCGTTTCTCCATGGCCTGTCCTGCCTTTCTGGTTTTGACACTTTATTCAGCAGGGCCCTTTTGACCGATGGGAAGCGAGACTTCTTTTTAGCGCTGATTTGCCTTTCCAGGTTGCTTGGTTGGCCAAAAAGGGCGTATGCGTTTTTTCCTGAATATATTTAGGAAAAAACGCATACGCCCTTTTTGGCCAAGGGCATCATTGTCGAGGTTTTGCCGCTTTTCCTGTGCTTTAAAGGCGATTCGAATCTCCCTCTTGAAATCTGTTTACTGCAATTCTGCCTTGCTTTCAAATCCTCTTCGTTTGCCTTCCCTCAATATATTTGTGGACGAGAGTTATCATTTATAAGTCTGCAGGTTTGTGAATTGCAGTGCCCCTGAGCTCCATTTTTCAACTCGCTTTCTTGGGAGCTGGCCGCAAAAGCGCAGGATTGCTTCAGGCCCTATTCTGGTCCCGGGTGGCAGGCTGAGCCTGTGGTTAATTCTTCTTCCTGATGGGAAAATAGAGTGACCTGTGCCTGTCCCAACACCTAGAGCTAGTCTCTCATTGGTTCCCCCTCTTCCCGTTCATCCTCAGGACAAATTGCAACCTGTACGGAACACGAGGTTAAAGGTGCTGATTCTCCAAGGAGGGAGATTGCTAGTAAAGCGGCTGGAATGGCGAACCCGAGAACAAGGAGATGAGAAATGAGGTGCGTTTTGGAAACCTTTCCCGATCACACGGTGTACCATCTTCTGGGTTTCTCATGCATGT
The DNA here is from genome assembly GCF_965194825.1 of Balaenoptera physalus. Lineage (NCBI taxonomy): Eukaryota > Metazoa > Chordata > Mammalia > Artiodactyla > Balaenopteridae > Balaenoptera > Balaenoptera physalus. The sequence goes on from NC_138890.1 coordinate 40,987,064, forward strand.
TTTCGATGAAGGAAGATGCCCTTGAACCTGGAGATTTGGGACCCATGGGATGGGTACCACGCAGTATTGCTTTAAAGGGTCTGCGTTTCCTCACCCAACCTCACCAAACCTCTCAGCCCCAAGAGTGTCCACCCTTATGTCTCAATCAGCTGTGGGTCTAGATATGGTCAATCCAGGTGGCATCACAGCCCCTGAACGAATTTTGTAAGAATTTCTCTCTCTTTCACTGTCTTTGTTTCACGGGTTTTTAAAAGTAATTGATTTTTATAATGGGATTTTGTTGCTTTTCACTGCTGTGTTTCTGCCGCTTTACACCCACTTGACTCACTTACAGAGAGATATCAATACATAGGTTTTACGATTCTTAATAGGCAGATATATTCTTGGGCGGTTAATAGGGGGTGTTGAGTCCAATTCACTGAGCAAGGAGTAGGTCTTGTCTATTACCTATTGGGTTTATGGAACGGTATCTGAGCTAATTTGAAATCCTTGTTTTATGCATCACCACACCTCACCTTTCCCGTTAGGCTGCCTTAGTGTGTTTTCTAAACGTGTGACTCTGTTCTGTTTTGTAATTCAGTTCAAGGGTAGCGGTTTTTACATTCCCTCTATAAGTGATATCTTATGATAAGTGTCTTTTTCTGTGTGACTTATTTCACTTAGAATCGTCGTACCTAAATCCACTCATCATGCTGCTACTAGCCTTATGACGTTGATTTCATGGCTGAGTGATATTCCATTGTACATAAAGACCACAACTTTTTTATCCATTTTTCTCTTTCCTGGGATATTTAAGGTGTAATGAAGTGGAGGTTCTTGTCAACAGAGCAGCCTTAAATTTTTGGGTGCCTCTGTCTTCCTGATTTTTAGTTTTCCCAATTTATACGCTCATGAGTGGAAGTGCCCTATGCTCTCTAAGCTGAGTTTTTTAGATGTTTCAGGACACACCGTACAGTTCTCCAGAGTGGCTGTTGGCAATTTACATCCCGCCCATCAGCGTAGCCAGGCTCCCGTTTCTCCATGGCCTGTCCTGCCTTTCTGGTTTTGACACTTTTTTCAGCATGGCGCTTTTGACCGATGGGAATCAAGAATTCTTTGTAGCGCTGATTTGCCTTTCCAGGTTGCTTGGTTGGCCAAAAAGGGCGTATGCGTTTTTTCCTGAATATATTCAGGAAAAAACGCATACGCCCTTTTTGGCCAAGGGCATCATTGTCGAGGTTTTGCCGCTTTTCCTGTTTTTTAAAGGCGATTCGAATCTCCCTCCTGAAATCTGTTTCCTGCAATTCTGCCTTGCTTTCAAATCCTCTTCGTTGCCTTCCCTCAATATATTTGTGGACGAGAGTTATCATTTATAAGTCTGCAGGTTTGTGAATTGCAGTGCCCCTGAGCTCCAATTTTCAACTCACTTTCTTGGGAGCTGGCCGCAAATGCGCAGGATTGCTTCAGGCCCTATTCTGGTCCCGAGCGGCAGGCTGAGCTTCTGGTTAATTCTTCTTCCTGATGGGAAAATAGAGTGACCTGTGTCTGTCCCAACACCTAGAGTTAGTCTCTCATTGGTTCCCCCTCTTCACCTTCATCCTCAGAACAAATTGCAACCTGTACGGAACAGGAGGTTAAAGGTGCTGATTCGCCAAGGAGGGAGATTTCTAGTAAAGCTGCTGGAATGGCCAACCCGATCACAAGGAGATGAGAAATGAGGTGCGTTTTGGAAACCTTTCCCGATCACACAGTGTACCATCTTCTGAGTTTCTCATGCATTGTTTCGATGTAGGAAGATGCCCTTGAACCTGGAGATTTGGGACCCATGGGATGGGTACCACGCAGTATTACTTTAAAGGGTCTGCGTTTCCTCACCCAACCTCAGCAAACCTCTCAGCCCCAAGAGTGTCCACCCTTATGTCTCAATCAGCTGTGGGTCTAGATATGGTCAATCCAGGTGGCATCACAGCCCCTGAACGAATTTTGTAAGAATTTCTCTCTCTTTCACTATCTTTGTTTCACGGGTTTTTAAAAGTAATTGATTTTTATAATGGGGTTTAGCTGCTTTTCACTGCTGTGTTTCTGCCGCTTTACACCCACTTGACTCACTTGCAGAGAGATATCAATACATAGGTTTTAAGATTCTTACTAGTCAGATATATTCTTGGGCGGTGAATAGTGGGTGTTGAGTCCAATTCACTGAGCAAGGAATAGGTCTTGTCTATTACCTATTGGGTTTATGGAACGGTATCTGAGCTAATTTCAAACCCTTATTTTATGCATCACCCCACCTCACCTTTCCCGTTAAGCAGCCATAGGGTGTTTTCTAAACGTGTGACTCTGTTCTGTTTTGTAATTCAGTTCAAGGGTAGCGGTTTTTACATTCCCTCTATAAGTGATATCTTATGATAAGTGTCTTTTTCTGTGTGACTTATTTCACTTAGAATCGTCGTACCTAAATCCACTCATCATGCTGCTACTAGCCTTATGACGTTGATTTCATGGCTGAGTGATATTCCATTGTACATAAGGACCACAACTTGTTTATCCATTTTTCTCTTTCCTGGGATATTTAAGGTGTAACGAAGTGGAGGTTCATGTCAACAGAGCAGCCCTAAACTTTGGGGTGCCTGTGTCTTGCTGATTTTTAGTTTTCCCAATTTATACGCCCATGAGTGGAAGTGCCCTATGCTCTCTAAGCTGAGTTTTTTAGATGTTTCAGGACACACCGTACACTTCTCCAGAGTGGCTGTTGGCAATTTACATCCCGCCCATCAGCGTAGGCAGGCTCCCGTTTCTCCATGGCCTGTCCTGCCTTTCTGGTTTTGACACTTTATTCAGCAGGGCCCTTTTGACCGATGGGAAGCGAGACTTCTTTTTAGCGCTGATTTGCCTTTCCAGGTTGCTTGGTTGGCCAAAAAGGGCGTATGAGTTTTTTCCTGAATATATTCAGGAAAAAACGCATACGCCCTATTTGGCCAAGGGCATCATTGTCGAGGTTTTGCCGCTTTTCCTGTGCTTTAAAGGCGATTCGAAACTCCCTCTTGAAATCTGTTTACTGTAATTCTGCCTTGCTTTCAAATCCTCTTCGTTTGCCTTCCCTCAATATATTTGTGGACGAGAGTTATCATTTATAAGTCTGCAGGTTTGTGAATTGCAGTGCCCCTGAGCTCCATTTTTCAACTCGCTTTCTTGGGAGCTGGCCGCAGAAGCGCAGGATTGCTTCAGGCCCTATTCTGGTCCCGGGCGGCAGGCTGACCCTGTGGTTAATTCTTCTTCCTAATGGGAAAATAGAGTGACCTGTGCCTGTCCCAACACCTAGAGCTAGTCTCTCATTGGTTCCCCCTCTTCCCGTTCATCCTCAGGACAAATTGCAACTTGTACGGAAGAGGAGGTTAAAGGTGCTGATTCTCCAAGGAGGGAGATTGCTAGTAAAGTGGCTGGAATGGCGAACCCGAACACAAGGAGATGAGAAATGAGGTGCGTTTTGGAAACCTTTCCCGATCACACGGTGTACAATCTTCTGGGTTTCTCATGCATGGTTTCGATGTAGGAAGATGCCCTTGAACCTGGAGATTTGGGACCCATGGTATGGGTACCACGCAGTATTACTTTAAAGGGTCTGCATTTCCTCACCCAACCTCACCAAACCACTCAGCCCCAAGAGTGTCCACCCTTATGTCTCAATCAGCTGTGGGTCTAGATATGGTCAATCCAGGAGGCATCACAGCCCCTGAACGAATTTTGTAAGAATTTCTCTCTCTTTAACTGTCTTTGTTTCACGGGTTTTTAAAAGTAATTGATTTTTATAATGGGATTTTGCTGCTTTTCACTGCTGTGTTTCTGCCGCTTTACACCCACTTGACTCACTTACAGAGAGATATCAATACATAGGTTTTACGATTCTTAATAGGCAGATATATTCTTGGGCGGTTAATAGGGGGTGTTGAGTCCAATTCACTGAGCAAGGAGTAGGTCTTGTCTATTACCTATTGGGTTTATGGAACGGTATCTGAGCTAATTTGAAATCCTTGTTTTATGCATCACCCCACCTCACCTTTCCCGTTAGGCTGCCTTAGTGTGTTTTCTAAACGTGTGACTCTGTTCTGTTTTGTAATTCAGTTCAAGGGTAGCGGTTTTTACATTCCCTCTATAAGTGATATCTTATGATAAGTGTCTTTTTCTGTGTGACTTATTTCACTTAGAATCGTCGTACCTAAATCCACTCATCATGCTTCTACTAGCCTTATGACGTTGATTTCATGGCTGAGTGATATTCCATTGTACATAAGGACCACAACTTGTTTATCCATTTTTCTCTTTCCTGGGATATTTAAGGTGTAACGAAGTGGAGGTTCTTGTCAACAGAGCAGCCCTAAACTTTGGGGTGCCTGTGTCTTGCTGATTTTTAGTTTTCCCAATTTATAAGCCCATGAGTGGAAGTGCCCTATGCTCTCTAAGCTGAGTTTTTTAGATGTTTCAGGACACACCGTACACTTCTCCAGAGTGGCTGTTGGCAATTTACATCCCGCCCATCAGCGTAGCCAGGCTCCCGTTTCTCCATGGCCTGTCCTGCCTTTCTGGTTTTGACACTTTATTCAGCAGGGCCCTTTTGACCGATGGGAAGCGAGACTTCTTTTTAGCGCTGATTTGCCTTTCCAGGTTGCTTGGTTGGCCAAAAAGGGCGTATGCGTTTTTTCCTGAATATATTTAGGAAAAAACGCATACGCCCTTTTTGGCCAAGGGCATCATTGTCGAGGTTTTGCCGCTTTTCCTGTGCTTTAAAGGCGATTCGAATCTCCCTCTTGAAATCTGTTTACTGCAATTCTGCCTTGCTTTCAAATCCTCTTCGTTTGCCTTCCCTCAATATATTTGTGGACGAGAGTTATCATTTATAAGTCTGCAGGTTTGTGAATTGCAGTGCCCCTGAGCTCCATTTTTCAACTCGCTTTCTTGGGAGCTGGCCGCAAAAGCGCAGGATTGCTTCAGGCCCTATTCTGGTCCCGGGTGGCAGGCTGAGCCTGTGGTTAATTCTTCTTCCTGATGGGAAAATAGAGTGACCTGTGCCTGTCCCAACACCTAGAGCTAGTCTCTCATTGGTTCCCCCTCTTCCCGTTCATCCTCAGGACAAATTGCAACTTGTACGGAAGAGGAGGTTAAAGGTGCTGATTCTCCAAGGAGGGAGATTGCTAGTAAAGTGGCTGGAATGGCGAACCCGAACACAAGGAGATGAGAAATGAGGTGCGTTTTGGAAACCTTTCCCGATCACACGGTGTACAATCTTCTGGGTTTCTCATGCATGGTTTCGATGTAGGAAGATGCCCTTGAACCTGGAGATTTGGGACCCATGGTATGGGTACCACGCAGTATTACTTTAAAGGGTCTGCATTTCCTCACCCAACCTCACCAAACCACTCAGCCCCAAGAGTGTCCACCCCTATGTCTCAATCAGCTGTGGGTCTAGATATGGTCAATCCAGGAGGCATCACAGCCCCTGAACGAATTTTGTAAGAATTTCTCTCTCTTTAACTGTCTTTGTTTCACGGGTTTTTAAAAGTAATTGATTTTTATAATGGGATTTTGCTGCTTTTCACTGCTGTGTTTCTGCCGCTTTACACCCACTTGACTCACTTACAGAGAGATATCAATACATAGGTTTTACGATTCTTAATAGGCAGATATATTCTTGGGCGGTTAATAGGGGGTGTTGAGTCCAATTCACTGAGCAAGGAGTAGGTCTTGTCTATTACCTATTGGGTTTATGGAACGGTATCTGAGCTAATTTGAAATCCTTGTTTTATGCATCACCACACCTCACCTTTCCCGTTAGGCTGCCTTAGTGTGTTTTCTAAACGTGTGACTCTGTTCTGTTTTGTAATTCAGTTCAAGGGTAGCGGTTTTTACATTCCCTCTATAAGTGATATCTTATGATAAGTGTCTTTTTCTGTGTGACTTATTTCACTTAGAATCGTCGTACCTAAATCCACTCATCATGCTGCTACTAGCCTTATGACGTTGATTTCATGGCTGAGTGATATTCCATTGTACATAAAGACCACAACTTTTTTATCCATTTTTCTCTTTCCTGGGATATTTAAGGTGTAATGAAGTGGAGGTTCTTCTCAACAGAGCAGCCTTAAATTTTTGGGTGCCTGTGTCTTCCTGATTTTTAGTTTTCCCAATTTATACGCTCATGAGTGGAAGTGCCCTATGCTGTCTAAGCTGAGATTTTTTAGATGTTTCAGGACACACCGTACACTTCTCCAGAGTGGCTGTTGGCAATTTACATCCCGCCCATCAGCGTAGCCAGGCTCCCGTTTCTCCATGGCCTGTCCTGCCTTTCTGGTTTTGACACTTTTTTCAGCATGGCGCTTTTGACCGATGGGAATCAAGACTTCTTTGTAGCGCTGATTTGCCTTTCCAGGTTGCTTGGTTGGCCAAAAAGGGCGTATGCGTTTTTTCCTGAATATATTCAGGAAAAAACGCATACGCCCTTTTTGGCCAAGGGCATCATTGTCGAGGTTTTGCCGCTTTTCCTGTTTTTTAAAGGCGATTTGAATCTCCCTCCTGAAATCTGTTTCCTGCAATTCTGCCTTGCTTTCAAATCCTCTTCGTTGCCTTCCCTCAATATATTTGTGGACGAGAGTTATCATTTATAAGTCTGCAGGTTTGTGAATTGCAGTGCCCCTGAGCTCCAATTTTCAACTCACTTTCTTGGGAGCTGGCCGCAAATGCGCAGGATTGCTTCAGGCCCTATTCTGGTCCCCAGCGGCAGGCTGAGCTTCTGGTTAATTCTTCTTCCTGATGGGAAAATAGAGTGACCTGTGTCTGTCCCAACACCTAGAGTTAGTCTCTCATTGGTTCCCCCTCTTCACCTTCATCCTCAGAACAAATTGCAACCTGTACGGAACAGGAGGTTAAAGGTGCTGATTCGCCAAGGAGGGAGATTTCTAGTAAAGCTGCTGGAATGGCGAACCCGATCACAAGGAGATGAGAAATGAGGTGCGTTTTGGAAACCTTTCCCGATCACACAGTGTACCATCTTCTGAGTTTCTCATGCATTGTTTCGATGTAGGAAGATGCCCTTGAACCTGGAGATTTGGGACCCATGGGATGGGTACCACGCAGTATTACTTTAAAGGGTCTGCGTTTCCTCACCCAACCTCAGCAAACCTCTCAGCCCCAAGAGTGTCCACCCTTATGTCTCAATCAGCTGTGGGTCTATATATGGTCAATCCAGGTGGCATCACAGCCCCTGAACGAATTTTGTAAGAATTTCTCTCTCTTTCACTATCTTTGTTTCAAGGGTTTTTAAAAGTAATTGATTTTTATAATGGGGTTTAGCTGCTTTTCACTGCTGTGTTTCTGCCGCTTTACACCCACTTGACTCACTTGCAGAGAGATATCAATACATAGGTTTTAAGATTCTTACTAGTCAGATATATTCTTGGGCGGTGAATAGTGGGTGTTGAGTCCAATTCACTGAGCAAGGAATAGGTCTTGTCTATTACCTATTGGGTTTATGGAACGGTATCTGAGCTAATTTCAAACCCTTATTTTATGCATCACCCCACCTCACCTTTCCCGTTAAGCAGCCATAGGGTGTTTTCTAAACGTGTGACTCTGTTCTGTTTTGTAATTCAGTTCAAGGGTAGCGGTTTTTACATTCCCTCTATAAGTGATATCTTATGATAAGTGTCTTTTTCTGTGTGACTTATTTCACTTAGAATCGTCGTACCTAAATCCACTCATCATGCTTCTACTAGCCTTATGACGTTGATTTCATGGCTGAGTGATATTCCATTGTACATAAGGACCACAACTTGTTTATCCATTTTTCTCTTTCCTGGGATATTTAAGGTGTAACGAAGTGGAGGTTCTTGTCAACAGAGCAGCCCTAAACTTTGGGGTGCCTGTGTCTTGCTGATTTTTAGTTTTCCCAATTTATAAGCCCATGAGTGGAAGTGCCCTATGCTCTCTAAGCTGAGTTTTTTAGATGTTTCAGGACACACCGTACACTTCTCCAGAGTGGCTGTTGGCAATTTACATCCCGCCCATCAGCGTAGCCAGGCTCCCGTTTCTCCATGGCCTGTCCTGCCTTTCTGGTTTTGACAGTTTATTCAGCAGGGCCCTTTTGACCGATGGGAAGCGAGACTTCTTTTTAGCGCTGATTTGCCTTTCCAGGTTGCTTGGTTGGCCAAAAAGGGCGTATGCGTTTTTTCCTGAATATATTTAGGAAAAAACGCATACGCCCTTTTTGGCCAAGGGCATCATTGTCGAGGTTTTGCCGCTTTTCCTGTGCTTTAAAGGCGATTCGTATCTCCCTCTTGAAATCTGTTTACTGCAATTCTGCCTTGCTTTCAAATCCTCTTCGTTTGCCTTCCCTCAATATATTTGTGGACGAGAGTTAACATTTATAAGTCTGCAGGTTTGTGAATTGCAGTGCCCCTGAGCTCCATTTTTCAACTCGCTTTCTTGGGAGCTGGCCGCAAAAGCGCAGGATTGCTTCAGGCCCTATTCTGGTCCCGGGTGGCAGGCTGAGCCTGTGGTTAATTCTTCTTCCTGATGGGAAAATAGAGTGACCTGTGCCTGTCCCAACACCTAGAGCTAGTCTCTCATTGGTTCCCCCTCTTCCCGTTCATCCTCAGGACAAATTGCAACTTGTACGGAAGAGGAGGTTAAAGGTGCTGATTCTCCAAGGAGGGAGATTGCTAGTAAAGCGGCTGGAATGGCGAACCCGAGCACAAGGAGATGAGAAATGAGGTGCGTTTTGGAAACCTTTCCCGATCACACGGTGTACAATCTTCTGGGTTTCTCATGCATGGTTTCGATGTAGGAAGATGCCCTTGAACCTGGAGATTTGGGACCCATGGGATGGGTACCACGCAGTATTACTTTAAAGGGTCTGCATTTCCTCACCCAACCTCAGCAAACATCTCAGCCCCAAGAGTGTCCACCCTTATGTCTCAATCAGCTGTGGGTCTAGATATGGTCAATCCAGGAGGCATCACAGCCCCTGAACGAATTTTGTAAGAATTTCTCTCCCTTTCACTGTCTTTGTTTCACGGGTTTTTAAAAGTAATTGATTTTTATAATGGGATTTAGCTGCTTTTCACTGCTGTGTTTCTGCCGCTTTACACCCACTTGACTCACTTACAGAGAGATATCAATACATAGGTTTTAAGATTCTTAATAGGCAGATATATTCTTGGGCGGTTAATAGGGGGTGTTGAGTCCAATTCACTGAGCAAGGAGTAGGTCTTGTCTATTACCTATTGGGTTTATGGAACGGTATCTGAGCTAATTTGAAATCCTTGTTTTATGCATCACCACACCTCACCTTTCCCGTTAGGCTGCCTTAGTGTGTTTTCTAAACGTGTGACTCTGTTCTGTTTTGTAATTCAGTTCAAGGGTAGCGGTTTTTACATTCCCTCTATAAGTGATATCTTATGATAAGTGTCTTTTTCTGTGTGACTTATTTCACTTAGAATCGTCGTACCTAAATCCACTCATCATGCTGCTACTAGCCTTATGACGTTGATTTCATGGCTGAGTGATATTCCATTGTACATAAAGACCACAACTTTTTTATCCGTTTTTCTCTTTCCTGGGATATTTAAGGTGTAATGAAGTGGAGGTTCTTGTCAACAGAGCAGCCTTAAATTTTTGGGTGCCTGTGTCTTCCTGATTTTTAGTTTTCCCAATTTATACGCTCATGAGTGGAAGTGCCCTATGCTCTCTAAGCTGAGTTTTTTAGATGTTTCAGGACACACCGTACACTTCTCCAGAGTGGCTGTTGGCAATTTACATCCCGCCCATCAGCGTAGCCAGGCTCCCGTTTCTCCATGGCCTGTCGTGCCTTTCTGGTTTTGACACTTTTTTCAGCATGGCGCTTTTGACCGATGGGAATCAAGACTTCTTTGTAGCGCTGATTTGCCTTTCCAGGTTGCTTGGTTGGCCAAAAAGGGCGTATGCGTTTTTTCCTGAATATATTCAGGAAAAAACGCATACGCCCTTTTTGGCCAAGGGCATCATTGTCGAGGTTTTGCCGCTTTTCCTGTTTTTTAAAGGCGATTCGAATCTCCCTCCTGAAATCTGTTTCCTGCAATTCTGCCTTGCTTTCAAATCCTCTTCGTTGCCTTCCCTCAATATATTTGTGGACGAGAGTTATCATTTATAAGTCTGCAGGTTTGTGAATTGCAGTGCCCCTGAGCTCCAATTTTCAACTCACTTTCTTGGGAGCTGGCCGCAAATGCGCAGGATTGCTTCAGGCCCTATTTTGGTCCCGAGCGGCAGGCTGAGCTTCTGGTTAATTCTTCTTCCTGATGGGAAAATAGAGTGACCTGTGTCTGTCCCAACACCTAGAGTTAGTCTCTCATTGGTTCCCCCTCTTCACCTTCATCCTCAGAACAAATTGCAACCTGTACGGAACAGGAGGTTAAAGGTGCTGATTCGCCAAGGAGGGAGATTTCTAGTAAAGCTGCTGGAATGGCGAACCCGTTCACAAGGAGATGAGAAATGAGGTGCGTTTTGGAAACCTTTCCCGATCACACAGTGTACCATCTTCTGAGTTTCTCATGCATTGTTTCGATGTAGGAAGATGCCCTTGAACCTGGAGATTTGGGACCCATGGGATGGGTACCACGCAGTATTACTTTAAAGGGTCTGCGTTTCCTCACCCAACCTCAGCAAACCTCTCAGCCCCAAGAGGGTCCACCCTTATGTCTCAATCAGCTGTGGGTCTATATATGGTCAATCCAGGTGGCATCACAGCCCCTGAACGAATTTTGTAAGAATTTCTCTCTCTTTCACTATCTTTGTTTCATGGGTTTTTAAAAGTAATTGATTTTTATAATGGGGTTTAGCTGCTTTTCACTGCTGTGTTTCTGCCGCTTTACAACCACTTGACTCACTTGCAGAGAGATATCAATACATAGGTTTTAAGATTCTTACTAGTCAGATATATTCTTGGGCGGTGAATAGTGGGTGTTGAGTCCAATTCACTGAGCAAGGAATAGGTCTTGTCTATTACCTATTGGGTTTATGGAACGGTATCGGAGCTAATTTCAAACCCTTATTTTATGCATCACCCCACCTCACCTTTCCCGTTAAGCAGCCATAGGGTGTTTTCTAAACGTGTGACTCTGTTCTGTTTTGTAATTCAGTTCAAGGGTAGCGGTTTTTACATTCCCTCTATAAGTGATATCTTATGATAAGTGTCTTTTTCTGTGTGACTTATTTCACTTAGAATCGTCGTACCTAAATCCACTCATCATGCTTCTACTAGCCTTATGACGTTGATTTCATGGCTGAGTGATATTCCATTGTACATAAAGACCACAACTTGTTTATCCATTTTTCTCTTTCCTGGGATATTTAAGGTGTAACGAAGTGGAGGTTCTTGTCAACAGAGCAGCCCTAAACTTTGGGGTGCCTGTGTCTTGCTGATTTTTAGTTTTCCCAATTTATACGCCCATGAGTGGAAGTGCCCTATGCTCTCTAAGCTGAGTTTTTTAGATGTTTCAGGACACACCGTACACTTCTCCAGAGTGGCTGTTGGCAATTTACATCCCGCCCATCAGCGTAGGCAGGCTCCCGTTTCTCCATGGCCTGTCCTGCCTTTCTGGTTTTGACACTTTATTCAGCAGGGCCCTTTTGACCGATGGGAAGCGAGACTTCTTTTTAGCGCTGATTTGCCTTTCCAGGTTGCTTGGTTGGCCAAAAAGGGCGTATGCGTTTTTTCCTGAATATATTCAGGAAAAAACGCATACGCCCTTTTTGGCCAAGGGCATCATTGTCGAGGTTTTGCCGCTTTTCCTGTGCTTTAAAGGCGATTCGAATCTCCCTCTTGAAATCTGTTTACTGCAATTCTGCCTTGCTTTCAAATCCTCTTCGTTTGCCTTCCCTCAATATATTTGTGGACGAGAGTTATCATTTATAAGTCTGCAGGTTTGTGAATTGCAGTGCCCCTGAGCTCCATTTTTCAACTCGCTTTCTTGGGAGCTGGCCGCAAAAGCGCAGGATTGCTTCAGGCCCTATTCTGGTCCCAGGTGGCAGGCTGAGCCTGTGGTTAATTCTTCTTCCTGATGGGAAAATAGAGTGACCTGTGCCTGTCCCAACACCTAGAGCTAGTCTCTCATTGGTTCCCCCTCTTCCCGTTCATCCTCAGGACAAATTGCAACTTGTACGGAAGAGGAGGTTAAAGGTGCTGATTCTCCAAGGAGGGAGATTGCTAGTAAAGCGGCTGGAATGGCGAACCCGAGCACAAGGAGATGAGAAATGAGGTGCGTTTTGGAAACCTTTCCCGATCACACGGTGTACAATCTTCTGGGTTTCTCATGCATGGTTTCGATGTAGGAAGATGCCCTTGAACCTGGAGATTTGGGACCCATGGGATGGGTACCACGCAGTATTACTTTAAAGGGTCTGCATTTCCTCACCCAACCTCAGCAAACATCTCAGCCCCAAGAGTGTCCACCCTTATGTCTCAATCAGCTGTGGGTCTAGATATGGTCAATCCAGGAGGCATCACAGCCCCTGAACGAATTTTGTAAGAATGTCTCTCCCTTTCACTGTCTTTGTTTCACGGGTTTTTAAAAGTAATTGATTTTTATAATGGGATTTAGCTGCTTTTCACTGCTGTGTTTCTGCCGCTTTACACCGACTTGACTCACTTACAGAGAGATATCAATACATAGGTTTTAAGATTCTTAATAGGCAGATATATTCTTGGGCGGTTAATAGGGGGTGTTGAGTCCAATTCACTGAGCAAGGAGTAGGTCTTGTCTATTACCTATTGGGTTTATGGAACGGTATCTGAGCTAATTTGAAATCCTTGTTTTATGCATCACCACACCTCACCTTTCCCGTTAGGCTGCCTTAGTGTGTTTTCTAAACGTGTGACTCTGTTCTGTTTTGTAATTCAGTTCAAGGGTACCGGTTTTTACATTCCCTCTATAAGTGATATCTTATGATAAGTGTCTTTTTCTGGGTGACTTATTTCACTTAGAATCGTCGTACCTAAATCCACTCATCATGCTGCTACTAGCCTTATGACGTTGATTTCATGGCTGAGTGATATTCCATTGTACATAAAGACCACAACTTTTTTATCCATTTTTCTCTTTCCTGGGATATTTAAGGTGTAATGAAGTGGAGGTTCTTGTCAACAGAGCAGCCTTAAATTTTTGGGTGCCTGTGTCTTCCTGATTTTTAGTTTTCCCAATTTATACGCTCATGAGTGGAAGTGCCCTATGCTCTCTAAGCTGAGTTTTTTAGATGTTTCAGGACACACCGTACACTTCTCCAGAGTGGCTGTTGGCAATTTACATCCCGCCCATCAGCGTAGCCAGGCTCCCGTTTCTCCATGGCCTGTCCTGCCTTTCTGGTTTTGACACTTTTTTCAGCATGGCGCTTTTGACCGATGGGAATCAAGACTTCTTTGTAGCGCTGATTTGCCTTTCCAGGTTGCTTGGTTGGCCAAAAAGGGCGTATGCGTTTTTTCCTGAATATATTCAGGAAAAAACGCATACGCCCTTTTTGGCCAAGGGCATCATTGTCGAGGTTTTGCCGCTTTTCCTGTTTTTTAAAGGCGATTCGAATCTCCCTCCTGAAATCTGTTTCCTGCAATTCTGCCTTGCTTTCAAATCCTCTTCGTTGCCTTCCCTCAATATATTTGTGGACGAGAGTTATCATTTATAAGTCTGCAGGTTTGTGAATTGCAGTGCCCCTGAGCTCCAATTTTCAACTCACTTTCTTGGGAGCTGGCCGCAAATGCGCAGGATTGCTTCAGGCCCTATTTTGGTCCCGAGCGGCAGGCTGAGCTTCTGGTTAATTCTTCTTCCTGATGGGAAAATAGAGTGACCTGTGTCTGTCCCAACACCTAGAGTTAGTCTCTCATTGGTTCCCCCTCTTCACCTTCATCCTCAGAACAAATTGCAACTTGTACGGAACAGGAGGTTAAAGGTGCTGATTCGCCAAGGAGGGAGATTTCTAGTAAAGCTGCTGGAATGGCGAACCCGTTCACAAGGAGATGAGAAATGAGGTGCGTTTTGGAAACCTTTCCCGATCACACAGTGTACCATCTTCTGAGTTTCTCATGCATTGTTTCGATGTAGGAAGATGCCCTTGAACCTGGAGATTTGGGACCCATGGGATGGGTACCACGCAGTATTACTTTAAAGGGTCTGCGTTTCCTCACCCAACCTCAGCAAACCTCTCAGCCCCAAGAGTGTCCACCCTTATGTCTCAATCAGCTGTGGGTCTAGATATGGTCAATCCAGGTGGAATCACAGCCCCTGAACGAATTTTGTAAGAATTTCTCTCTCTTTCACTATCTTTGTTTCACGGGTTTTTAAAAGTAATTGATTTTTATAATGGGGTTTAGCTGCTTTTCACTGCTGTGTTTCTGCCGCTTTACACCCACTTGACTCACTTGCAGAGAGATATCAATACATAGGTTTTAAGATTCTTACTAGTCAGATATATTCTTGGGCGGTGAATAGTGGGTGTTGAGTCCAATTCACTGAGCAAGGAATAGGTCTTGTCTATTACCTATTGGGTTTATGGAACGGTATCTGAGCTAATTTCAAACCCTTATTTTATGCATCACCCCACCTCACCTTTCCCGATAAGCAGCCATAGGGTGTTTTCTAAACGTGTGACTCTGTTCTGTTTTGTAATTCAGTTCAAGGGTAGCGGTTTTTACATTCCCTCTATAAGTGATATCTTATGATAAGTGTCTTTTTCTGTGTGACTTATTTCACTTAGAATCGTCGTACCTAAATCCACTCATCATGCTTCTACTAGCCTTATGACGTTGATTTCATGGCTGAGTGATATTCCATTGTACATAAGGACCACAACTTGTTTATCCATTTTTCTCTTTCCTGGGATATTTAAGGTGTAACGAAGTGGAGGTTCTTGTCAACAGAGCAGCCCTAAACTTTGGGGTGCCTGTGTCTTGCTGATTTTTAGTTTTCCCAATTTATACGCCCATGAGTGGAAGGGCCCTATGCTCTCTAAGCTGAGTTTTTTAGATGTTTCAGGACACAGCGTACACTTCTCCAGAGTGGCTGTTGGCAATTTACATCCCGCCCATCAGCGTAGGCAGGCTCCCGTTTCTCCATGGCCTGTCCTGCCTTTCTGGTTTTGACACTTTATTCAGCAGGGCCCTTTTGACCGATGGGAAGCGAGACTTCTTTTTAGCGCTGATTTGCCTTTCCAGGTTGCTTGGTTGGCCAAAAAGGGCGTATGTGTTTTTTCCTGAATATATTCAGGAAAAAACGCATACGCCCTTTTTGGCCAAGGGCATCATTGTCGAGGTTTTGCCGCTTTTCCTGTGCTTTAAAGGCGATTCGAATCTCCCTCTTGAAATCTGTTTACTGCAATTCTGCCTTGCTTTCAAATCCTCTTCGTTTGCCTTCCCTCAATATATTTGTGGACGAGAGTTATCATTTATAAGTCTGCAGGTTTGTGAATTGCAGTGCCCCTGAGCTCCATTTTTCAACTCGCTTTCTTGGTAGCTGGCCGCAAAAGCGCAGGATTGCTTCAGGCCCTATTCTGGTTCCGGGTGGCAGGCTGAGCCTGTGGTTAATTCTTCTTCCTGATGGGAAAATAGAGTGACCTGTGCCTGTCCCAACAAATAGAGCTAGTCTCTCATTGGTTCCCCCTCTTCCCGTTCATCCTCAGGACAAATTGCAACTTGTACGGAAGAGGAGGTTAAAGGTGCTGATTCTCCAAGGAGGGAGATTGCTAGTAAAGCGGCTGGAATGGCGAACCCGAGCACAAGGAGATGAGAAATGAGGTGCGTTTTGGAAACCTTTCCCGATCACACGGTGTACAATCTTCTGGGTTTCTCATGCATGGTTTCGATGTAGGAAGATGCCCTTGAACCTGGAGATTTGGGACCCATGGGATGGGTACCACGCAGTATTACTTTAAAGGGTCTGCATTTCCTCACCCAACCTCAGCAAACATCTCAGCCCCAAGAGTGTCCACCCTTATGTCTCAATCAGCTGTGGGTCTAGATATGGTCAATCCAGGAGGCATCACAGCCCCTGAACGAATTTTGTAAGAATTTCTCTCCCTTTCACTGTCTTTGTTTCACGGGTTTTTAAAAGTAATTGATTTTTATAATGGGATTTAGCTGCTTTTCACTGCTGTGTTTCTGCCGCTTTACACCCACTTGACTCACTTACAGAGAGATATCAATACATAGGTTTTAAGATTCTTAATAGGCAGATATATTCTTGGGCGGTTAATAGGGGGTGTTGAGTCCAATTCACTGAGCAATTAGTAGGTCTTGTCTATTACCTATTGGGTTTATGGAACGGTATCTGAGCTAATTTGAAATCCTTGTTTTATGCATCACCCCACCTCACCTTTCCCGTTAGGCTGCCTTAGTGTGTTTTCTAAACGTGTGACTCTGTTCTGTTTTGTAATTCAGTTCAAGGGTAGCGGTTTTTACATTCCCTCTATAAGTGATATCTTATGATAAGTGTCTTTTTCTGTGTGACTTATTTCACTTAGAATCGTCGTACCTAAATCCACTCATCATGCTGCTACTAGCCTTATGACGTTGATTTCATGGCTGAGTGATATTCCATTGTACATAAAGACCACAACTTGTTTATCCATTTTTCTCTTTCCTGGGATATTTAAGGTGTAATGAAGTGGAGGTTCTTGTCAACAGAGCAGCCTTAAATTTTTGGGTGCCTGTGTCTTCCTGATTTTTAGTTTTCCCAATTTATACGCCCATGAGTGGAAGTGCCCTATGCTCTCTAAGCTGAGTTTTTTAGATGTTTCAGGACACACCGTACACTTCTCCAGAGTGGCTGTTGGCAATTTACATCCCGCCCATCAGCGTAGCCAGGCTCCCGTTTCTCCATGGCCTGTCCTGCCTTTCTGGTTTTGACACTTTTTTCAGCATGGCGCTTTTGACCGATGGGAATCGAGAATTCTTTGTAGCGCTGATTTGCCTTTCCAGGTTTCTTGGTTGGCCAAAAAGGGCGTATGCGTTTTTTCCTGAATATATTCAGGAAAAAACGCATACGCCCTTTTTGGCCAAGGGCATCATTGTCGAGGTTTTGCCGCTTTTCCTGTGCTTTAAAGGCGATTCGAAACTCCCTCTTGAAATCTGTTTACTGCAATTCTGCCTTGCTTTCAAATCCTCTTCGTTTGCCTTCCCTCAATATATTTGTGGACGAGAGTTATCATTTATAAGTCTGCAGGTTTGTGAATTGCAGTGCCCCTGAGCTCCATTTTTCAACTCGCTTTCTTGGGAGCTGGCCGCAAAAGCGCAGGATTGCTTCAGGCCCTATTCTGGTCCCGGGCGGCAGGCTGAGCCTGTGGTTAATTCTTCTTCCTGATGGGAAAATAGAGTGACCTGTGCCTGTCCCAACACCTAGAGCTAGTCTCTCATTGGTTCCCCCTCTTCCCGTTCATCCTCAGGACAAATTGCAACTTGTACGGAAGAGGAGGTTAAAGGTGCTGATTCTCCAAGGAGGGAGATTGCTAGTAAAGCGGCTGGAATGGCGAACCCGAGCACAAGGAGATGAGAAATGAGGTGCGTTTTGGAAACCTTTCCCGATCACACGGTGTACAATCTTCTGGGTTTCTCATGCATGGTTTCGATGTAGGAAGATGCCCTTGAACCTGGAGATTTGGGACCCATGGGATGGGTACCACGCAGTATTACTTTAAAGGGTCTGCGTTTCCTCACCCAACCTCAGCAAACCTCTCAGCCCCAAGAGTGTCCACCCTTATGTCTCAATCAGCTGTGGGTCTAGATATGGTCAATCCAGGTGGCATCACAGCCCCTGAACGAATTTTGTAAAAATTTCTCTCTCTTTCACTATCTTTGTTTCACGGGTTTTTAAAAGTAATTGATTTTTATAATGGGGTTTAGCTGCTTTTCACTGCTGTGTTTCTGCCGCTTTACACCCACTTGACTCACTTGCAGAGAGATATCAATACATAGGTTTTAAGATTCTTACTAGTCAGATATATTCTTGGGCGTTGAATAGTGGGTGTTGAGTCCAATTCACTGAGCAAGGAATAGGTCTTGTCTATTACCTATTGGGTTTATGGAACGGTATCTGAGCTAATTTCAAACCCTTATTTTATGCATCACCCCACCTCACCTTTCCCGTTAAGCAGCCATAGGGTGTTTTCTAAACGTGTGACTCTGTTCTGTTTTGTAATTGAGTTCAAGGGTAGCGGTTTTTACATTCCCTCTATAAGTGATATCTTATGATAATTGTCTTTTTCTGTGTGACTTATTTCACTTTGAATCGTCGTACCTAAATCCACTCATCATGCTGCTAGTAGCCTTATGACGTTGATTTCATGTCTGAGTGATATTCCATTGTACATAAGGACCACAACTTGTTTATCCATTTTTCTCTTTCCTGGGATATTTAAGGTGTAACGAAGTGGAGGTTCTTGTCAACAGAGCAGCCCTAAACTTTGGGGTGCCTGTGTCTTGCTGATTTTTAGTTTTCCCAATTTATACGCCCATGAGTGGAAGTGCCCTATGCTCTCTAAGCTGAGTTTTTTAGATGTTTCAGGACACACCGTACACTTCTCCAGAGTGGCTGTTGGCAATTTAAATCCCGCCCATCAGCGTAGCCAGGCTCCCGTTTCTCCATGGCCTGTCCTGCCTTTCTGGTTTTGACACTTTTTTCAGCATGGCGCTTTTGACCGATGGGAATCAAGACTTCTTTGTAGCGCTGATTTGCCTTTCCAGGTTGCTTGGTTGGCCAAAAAGGGCGTATGCGTTTTTTCCTGAATATATTCAGGAAAAAACGCATACGCCCTTTTTGGCCAAGGGCATCATTGTCGAGGTTTTGCCGCTTTTCCTGTTTTTTAAAGGCGATTCGAATCTCCCTCCTGAAATCTGTTTCCTGCAATTCTGCCTTGCTTTCAAATCCTCTTCGTTGCCTTCCCTCAATATATTTGTGGACGAGAGTTATCATTTATAAGTCTGCAGGTTTGTGAATTGCAGTGCCCCTGAGCTCCAATTTTCAACTCACTTTCTTGGGAGCTGGCCGCAAATGCGCAGGATTGCTTCAGGCCCTATTCTGGTCCCGAGCGGCAGGCTGAGCTTCTGGTTAATTCTTCTTCCTGATGGGAAAATAGAGTGACCTGTGTCTGTCCCAACACCTAGAGTTAGTCTCTCATTGGTTCCCCCTCTTCACCTTCATCCTCAGAACAAATTGCAACCTGTACGGAACAGGAGGTTAAAGGTGCTGATTCGCCAAGGAGGGAGATTTCTAGTAAAGCTGCTGGAATGGCGAACCCGTTCACAAGGAGATGAGAAATGAGGTGCGTTTTGGAAACCTTTCCCGATCACAGAGTGTACCATCTTCTGAGTTTCTCATGCATTGTTTCGATGTAGGAAGATGCCCTTGAACCTGGAGATTTGGGACCCATGGAATGGGTACCACGCAGTATTACTTTAAAGGGTCTGCGTTTCCTCACCCAACCTCAGCAAACCTCTCAGCCCCAAGAGGGTCCACCCTTATGTCTCAATCAGCTGTGGGTCTATATATGGTCAATCCAGGTGGCATCACAGACCCTGAACGAATTTTGTAAGAATTTCTCTCTCTTTCACTATCTTTGTTTCATGGGTTTTTAAAAGTAATTGATTTTTATAATGGGGTTTAGCTGCTTTTCACTGCTGTGTTTCTGCCGCTTTACACCCACTTGACTCACTTGCAGAGAGATATCAATACATAGGTTTTAAGATTCTTACTAGTCAGATATATTCTTGGGCGGTGAATAGTGGGTGTTGAGTCCAATTCACTGAGCAAGGAATAGGTCTTGTCTATTACCTATTGGGTTTATGGAACGGTATCTGAGCTAATTTCAAACCCTTATTTTATGCATCACCCCACCTCACCTTTCCCGTTAAGCAGCCATAGGGTGTTTTCTAAACGTGTGACTCTGTTCTGTTTTGTAATTCAGTTCAAGGGTAGCGGTTTTTACATTCCCTCTATAAGTGATATCTTATGATAAGTGTCTTTTTCTGTGTGACTTATTTCACTTAGAATCGTCGTACCTAAATCCACTCATCATGCTTCTACTAGCCTTATGACGTTGATTTCATGGCTGAGTGATATTCCATTGTACATAAGGACCACAACTTGTTTATCTATTTTTCTCTTTCCTGGGATATTTAAGGTGTAACGAAGTGGAGGTTCTTGTCAACAGAGCAGCCCTAAACTTTGGGGTGCCTGTGTCTTGCTGATTTTTAGTTTTCCCAATTTATACGCCCATGAGTGGAAGTGCCCTATGCTCTCTAAGCTGAGTTTTTTAGATGTTTCAGGACACACCGTACACTTCTCCAGAGTGGCTGTTGGCAATTTACATCCCGCCCATCAGCGTAGGCAGGCTCCCGTTTCTCCATGGCCTGTCCTGCCTTTCTGGTTTTGACACTTTATTCAGCAGGGCCCTTTTGACCGATGGGAAGCGAGACTTCTTTTTAGCGCTGATTTGCCTTTCCAGGTTGCTTGGTTGGCCAAAAAGGGCGTATGCGTTTTTTCCTGAATATATTCAGGAAAAAACGCATACGCCCTTTTTGGCCAAGGGCATCATTGTCGAGGTTTTGCCGCTTTTCCTGTGCTTTAAAGGCGATTCGAATCTCCCTCTTGAAATCTGTTTACTGCAATTCTGCCTTGCTTTCAAATCCTCTTCGTTTGCCTTCCCTCAATATATTTGTGGACGAGAGTTATCATTTATAAGTCTGCAGGTTTGTGAATTGCAGTGCCCCTGAGCTCCATTTTTCAACTCGCTTTCTTGGGAGCTGGCCGCAAAAGCGCAGGATTGCTTCAGGCCCTATTCTGGTCCCGGGTGGCAGGCTGAGCCTGTGGTTAATTCTTCTTCCTGATGGGAAAATAGAGTGACCTGTGCCTGTCCCAACACCTAGAGCTAGTCTCTCATTGGTTCCCCCTCTTCCCGTTCATCCTCAGGACAAATTGCAACTTGTACGGAAGAGGAGGTTAAAGGTGCTGATTCTCCAAGGAGGGAGATTGCTAGTAAAGCGGCTGGAATGGCGAACCCGAGCACAAGGAGATGAGAAATGAGGTGCGTTTTGGAAACCTTTCCCGATCACACGGTGTACAATCTTCTGGGTTTCTCATGCATGGTTTCGATGTAGGAAGATGCCCTTGAACCTGGAGATTTGGGACCCATGGGATGGGTACCACGCAGTATTACTTTAAAGGGTCTGCATTTCCTCACCCAACCTCAGCAAACATCTCAGCCCCAAGAGTGTCCACCCTTATGTCTCAATCAGCTGTGGGTCTAGATATGGTCAATCCAGGAGGCATCACAGCCCCTGAACGAATTTTGTAAGAATTTCTCTCCCTTTCACTGTCTTTGTTTCACGGGTTTTTAAAAGTAATTGATTTTTATAATGGGATTTAGCTGCTTTTCACTGCTGTGTTTCTGCCGCTTTACACCCACTTGACTCACTTACAGAGAGATATCAATACATAGGTTTTAAGATTCTTAATAGGCAGATATATTCTTGGGCGGTTAATAGGGGGTGTTGAGTCCAATTCACTGAGCAAGGAGTAGGTCTTGTCTATTACCTATTGGGTTTATGGAACGGTATCTGAGCTAATTTGAAATCCTTGTTTTATGCATCACCACACCTCACCTTTCCCGTTAGGCTGCCTTAGTGTGTTTTCTAAACGTGTGACTCTGTTCTGTTTTGTAATTCAGTTCAAGGGTAGCGGTTTTTACATTCCCTCTATAAGTGATATCTTATGATAAGTGTCTTTTTCTGTGTGACTTATTTCACTTAGAATCGTCGTACCTAAATCCACTCATCATGCTGCTACTAGCCTTATGACGTTGATTTCATGGCTGAGTGATATTCCATTGTACATAAAGACCACAACTTTTTTATCCATTTTTCTCTTTCCTGGGATATTTAAGGTGTAATGAAGTGGAGGTTCTTGTCAACAGAGCAGCCTTAAATTTTTGGGTGCCTGTGTCTTCCTGATTTTTAGTTTTCCCAATTTATACGCTCATGAGTGGAAGTGCCCTATGCTCTCTAAGCTGAGTTTTTTAGATGTTTCAGGACACACCGTACACTTCTCCAGAGTGGCTGTTGGCAATTTACATCCCGCCCATCAGCGTAGGCAGGCTCCCGTTTCTCCATGGCCTGTCCTGCCTTTCTGGTTTTGACACTTTTTTCAGCATGGCGCTTTTGACCGATGGGAATCAAGACTTCTTTGTAGCGCTGATTTGCCTTTCCAGGTTGCTTGGTTGGCCAAAAAGGGCGTATGCGTTTTTTCCTGAATATATTCAGGAAAAAACGCATACGCCCTTTTTGGCCAAGGGCATCATTGTCGAGGTTTTGCCGCTTTTCCTGTTTTTTAAAGGCGATTCGAATCTCCCTCCTGAAATCTGTTTCCTGCAATTCTGCCTTGCTTTCAAATCCTCTTCGTTGCCTTCCCTCAATATATTTGTGGACGAGAGTTATCATTTATAAGTCTGCAGGTTTGTGAATTGCAGTGCCCCTGAGCTCCAATTTTCAACTCACTTTCTTGGGAGCTGGCCGCAAATGCGCAGGATTGCTTCAGGCCCTATTCTGGTCCCGAGCGGCAGGCTGAGCTTCTGGTTAATTCTTCTTCCTGATGGGAAAATAGAGTGACCTGTGTCTGTCCCAACACCTAGAGTTAGTCTCTCATTGGTTCCCCCTCTTCACCTTCATCCTCAGAACAAATTGCAACCTGTACGGAACAGGAGGTTAAAGGTGCTGATTCGCCAAGGAGGGAGATTTCTAGTAAAGCTGCTGGAATGGCGAACCCGTTCACAAGGAGATGAGAAATGAGGTGCGTTTTGGAAACCTTTCCCGATCACACAGTGTACCATCTTCTGAGTTTCTCATGCATTGTTTCGATGTAGGAAGATGCCCTTGAACCTGGAGATTTGGGACCCATGGGATGGGTACCACGCAGTATTACTTTAAAGGGTCTGCGTTTCCTCACCCAACCTCAGCAAACCTCTCAGCCCCAAGAGTGTCCACCCTTATGTCTCAATCAGCTGTGGGTCTATATATGGTCAATCCAGGTGGCATCCCAGCCCCTGAACGAATTTTGTAAGAATTTCTCTCTCTTTCACTATCTTTGTTTCACGGGTTTTTAAAAGTAATTGATTTTTATAATGGGGTTTAGCTGCTTTTCACTGCTGTGTTTCTGCCGCTTTACACCCACTTGACTCACTTGCAGAGAGATATCAATACATAGGTTTTAAGATTCTTACTAGTCAGATATATTCTTGGGCGGTGAATAGTGGGTGTTGAGTCCAATTCACTGAGCAAGGAATAGGTCTTGTCTATTACCTATTGGGTTTATGGAACGGTATCTGAGCTAATTTCAAACCCTTATTTTATGCATCACCCCACCTCACCTTTCCCGTTAAGCAGCCATAGGGTGTTTTCTAAACGTGTGACTCTGTTCTGTTTTGTAATTCAGTTCAAGGGTAGCGGTTTTTACATTCCCTCTATAAGTGATATCTTATGATAAGTGTCTTTTTCTGTGTGACTTATTTCACTTAGAATCGTCGTACCTAAATCCACTCATCATGCTTCTACTAGCCTTATGACGTTGATTTCATGGCTGAGTGATATTCCATTGTACATAAGGACCACAACTTGTTTATCCATTTTTCTCTTTCCTGGGATATTTAAGGTGTAACGAAGTGGAGGTTCTTGTCAACAGAGCAGCCCTAAACTTTGTGGTGCCTGTGTCTTGCTGATTTTTAGTTTTCCCAATTTATACTCCCATGAGTGGAAGGGCCCTATGCTCTCTAAGCTGAGTTTTTTAGATGTTTCAGGACACAGCGTACACTTCTCCAGAGTGGCTGTTGGCAATTTACATCCCGCCCATCAGCGTAGGCAGGCTCCCGTTTCTCCATGGCCTGTCCTGCCTTTCTGGTTTTGACACTTTATTCAGCAGGGCCCTTTTGACCGATGGGAAGCGAGACTTCTTTTTAGCGCTGATTTGCCTTTCCAGGTTGCTTGGTTGGCCAAAAAGGGCGTATGCGTTTTTTCCTGAATATATTCAGGAAAAAACGCATACGCCCTTTTTGGCCAAGGGCATCATTGTCGAGGTTTTGCCGCTTTTCCTGTGCTTTAAAGGCGATTCGAATCTCCCTCTTGAAATCTGTTTACTGCAATTCTGCCTTGCTTTCAAATCCTCTTCGTTTGCCTTCCCTCAATATATTTGTGGACGAGAGTTATCATTTATAAGTCTGCAGGTTTGTGAATTGCAGTGCCCCTGAGCTCCATTTTTCAACTCGCTTTCTTGGGAGCTGGCCGCAAAAGCGCAGGATTGCTTCAGGCCCTATTCTGGTCCCGGGTGGCAGGCTGAGCCTGTGGTTAATTCTTCTTCCTGATGGGAAAATAGAGTGACCTGTGCCTGTCCCAACACCTAGAGCTAGTCTCTCATTGGTTCCCCCTCTTCCCGTTCATCCTCAGGACAAATTGCAACTTGTACGGAAGAGGAGGTTAAAGGTGCTGATTCTCCAAGGAGGGAGATTGCTAGTAAAGCGGCTGGAATGGCGAACCCGAGCACAAGGAGATGAGAAATGAGGTGCGTTTTGGAAACCTTTCCCGATCACACGGTGTACAATCTTCTGGGTTTCTCATGCATGGTTTCGATGTAGGAAGATGCCCTTGAACCTGGAGATTTGGGGCCCATGGGATGGGTACCACGCAGTATTACTTTAAAGGGTCTGCATTTCCTCACCCAACCTCAGCAAACATCTCAGCCCCAAGAGTGTCCACCCTTATGTCTCAATCAGCTGTGGGTCTAGATATGGTCAATCCAGGAGGCATCACAGCCCCTGAACGAATTTTGTAAGAATTTCTCTCCCTTTCACTGTCTTTGTTTCACGGGTTTTTAAAAGTAATTGATTTTTATAATGGGATTTAGCTGCTTTTCACTGCTGTGTTTCTGCCGCTTTACACCCACTTGACTCACTTACAGAGAGATATCAATACATAGGTTTTAAGATTCTTAATAGGCAGATATATTCTTGGGCGGTTAATAGGGGGTGTTGAGTCCAATTCACTGAGCAAGGAGTAGGTCTTGTCTATTACCTATTGGGTTTATGGAACGGTATCTGAGCTAATTTGAAATCCTTGTTTTATGCATCACCACACCTCACCTTTCCCGTTAGGCTGCCTTAGTGTGTTTTCTAAACGTGTGACTCTGTTCTGTTTTGTAATTCAGTTCAAGGGTAGCGGTTTTTACATTCCCTCTATAAGTGATATCTTATGATAAGTGTCTTTTTCTGTGTGACTTATTTCACTTAGAATCGTCGTACCTAAATCCACTCATCATGCTGCTACTAGCCTTATGACGTTGATTTCATGGCTGAGTGATATTCCATTGTACATAAAGACCACAACTTGTTTATCCATTTTTCTCTTTCCTGGGATATTTAAGGTGTAATGAAGTGGAGGTTCTTGTCAACAGAGCAGCCTTAAATTTTTGGGTGCCTGTGTCTTCCTGATTTTTAGTTTTCCCAATTTATACGCCCATGAGTGGAAGTGCCCTATGCTCTCTAAGCTGAGTTTTTTAGATGTTTCAGGACACACCGTACACTTCTCCAGAGTGGCTGTTGGCAATTTACATCCCGCCCATCAGCGTAGCCAGGCTCCCGTTTCTCCATGGCCTGTCCTGCCTTTCTGGTTTTGACACTTTTTTCAGCATGGCGCTTTTGACCGATGGGAATCGAGAATTCTTTGTAGCGCTGATTTGCCTTTCCAGGTTTCTTGGTTGGCCAAAAAGGGCGTATGCGTTTTTTCCTGAATATATTCAGGAAAAAACGCATACGCCCTTTTTGGCCAAGGGCATCATTGTCGAGGTTTTGCCGCTTTTCCTGTGCTTTAAAGGCGATTCGAAACTCCCTCTTGAAATCTGTTTACTGCAATTCTGCCTTGCTTTCAAATCCTCTTCGTTTGCCTTCCCTCAATATATTTGTGGACGAGAGTTATCATTTATAAGTCTGCAGGTTTGTGAATTGCAGTGCCCCTGAGCTCCATTTTTCAACTCGCTTTCTTGGGAGCTGGCCGCAAAAGCGCAGGATTGCTTCAGGCCCTATTCTGGTCCCGGGCGGCAGGCTGAGCCTGTGGTTAATTCTTCTTCCTGATGGGAAAATAGAGTGACCTGTGCCTGTCCCAACACCTAGAGCTAGTCTCTCATTGGTTCCCCCTCTTCCCGTTCATCCTCAGGACAAATTGCAACTTGTACGGAAGAGGAGGTTAAAGGTGCTGATTCTCCAAGGAGGGAGATTGCTAGTAAAGCGGCTGGAATGGCGAACCCGAGCACAAGGAGATGAGAAATGAGGTGCGTTTTGGAAACCTTTCCCGATCACACGGTGTACAATCTTCTGGGTTTCTCATGCATGGTTTCGATGTAGGAAGATGCCCTTGAACCTGGAGATTTGGGACCCATGGGATGGGTACCACGCAGTATTACTTTAAAGGGTCTGCGTTTCCTCACCCAACCTCAGCAAACCTCTCAGCCCCAAGAGTGTCCACCCTTATGTCTCAATCAGCTGTGGGTCTAGATATGGTCAATCCAGGTGGCATCACAGCCCCTGAACGAATTTTGTAAAAATTTCTCTCTCTTTCACTATCTTTGTTTCACGGGTTTTTAAAAGTAATTGATTTTTATAATGGGGTTTAGCTGCTTTTCACTGCTGTGTTTCTGCCGCTTTACACCCACTTGACTCACTTGCAGAGAGATATCAATACATAGGTTTTAAGATTCTTACTAGTCAGATATATTCTTGGGCGTTGAATAGTGGGTGTTGAGTCCAATTCACTGAGCAAGAAATAGGTCTTGTCTATTACCTATTGGGTTTATGGAACGGTATCTGAGCTAATTTCAAACCCTTATTTTATGCATCACCCCACCTCACCTTTCCCGTTAAGCAGCCATAGGGTGTTTTCTAAACGTGTGACTCTGTTCTGTTTTGTAATTGAGTTCAAGGGTAGCGGTTTTTACATTCCCTCTATAAGTGATATCTTATGATAATTGTCTTTTTCTGTGTGACTTATTTCACTTTGAATCGTCGTACCTAAATCCACTCATCATGCTGCTAGTAGCCTTATGACGTTGATTTCATGTCTGAGTGATATTCCATTGTACATAAGGACCACAACTTGTTTATCCATTTTTCTCTTTCCTGGGATATTTAAGGTGTAACGAAGTGGAGGTTCTTGTCAACAGAGCAGCCCTAAACTTTGGGGTGCCTGTGTCTTGCTGATTTTTAGTTTTCCCAATTTATACGCCCATGAGTGGAAGTGCCCTATGCTCTCTAAGCTGAGTTTTTTAGATGTTTCAGGACACACCGTACACTTCTCCAGAGTGGCTGTTGGCAATTTAAATCCCGCCCATCAGCGTAGCCAGGCTCCCGTTTCTCCATGGCCTGTCCTGCCTTTCTGGTTTTGACA
This sequence comes from Balaenoptera physalus, assembly GCF_965194825.1. NCBI lineage: Eukaryota > Metazoa > Chordata > Mammalia > Artiodactyla > Balaenopteridae > Balaenoptera > Balaenoptera physalus. The sequence goes on from NC_138890.1 coordinate 41,014,524, forward strand.
CTTTTTTCAGCATGGCGCTTTTGACCGATGGGAATCAAGACTTCTTTGTAGCGCTGATTTGCCTTTCCAGGTTGCTTGGTTGGCCAAAAAGGGCGTATGCGTTTTTTCCTGAATATATTCAGGAAAAAACGCATACGCCCTTTTTGGCCAAGGGCATCATTGTCGAGGTTTTGCCGCTTTTCCTGTTTTTTAAAGGCGATTCGAATCTCCCTCCTGAAATCTGTTTCCTGCAATTCTGCCTTGCTTTCAAATCCTCTTCGTTGCCTTCCCTCAATATATTTGTGGACGAGAGTTATCATTTATAAGTCTGCAGGTTTGTGAATTGCAGTGCCCCTGAGCTCCAATTTTCAACTCACTTTCTTGGGAGCTGGCCGCAAATGCGCAGGATTGCTTCAGGCCCTATTCTGGTCCCGAGCGGCAGGCTGAGCTTCTGGTTAATTCTTCTTCCTGATGGGAAAATAGAGTGACCTGTGTCTGTCCCAACACCTAGAGTTAGTCTCTCATTGGTTCCCCCTCTTCACCTTCATCCTCAGAACAAATTGCAACCTGTACGGAACAGGAGGTTAAAGGTGCTGATTCGCCAAGGAGGGAGATTTCTAGTAAAGCTGCTGGAATGGCGAACCCGTTCACAAGGAGATGAGAAATGAGGTGCGTTTTGGAAACCTTTCCCGATCACAGAGTGTACCATCTTCTGAGTTTCTCATGCATTGTTTCGATGTAGGAAGATGCCCTTGAACCTGGAGATTTGGGACCCATGGAATGGGTACCACGCAGTATTACTTTAAAGGGTCTGCGTTTCCTCACCCAACCTCAGCAAACCTCTCAGCCCCAAGAGGGTCCACCCTTATGTCTCAATCAGCTGTGGGTCTATATATGGTCAATCCAGGTGGCATCACAGACCCTGAACGAATTTTGTAAGAATTTCTCTCTCTTTCACTATCTTTGTTTCATGGGTTTTTAAAAGTAATTGATTTTTATAATGGGGTTTAGCTGCTTTTCACTGCTGTGTTTCTGCCGCTTTACACCCACTTGACTCACTTGCAGAGAGATATCAATACATAGGTTTTAAGATTCTTACTAGTCAGATATATTCTTGGGCGGTGAATAGTGGGTGTTGAGTCCAATTCACTGAGCAAGGAATAGGTCTTGTCTATTACCTATTGGGTTTATGGAACGGTATCTGAGCTAATTTCAAACCCTTATTTTATGCATCACCCCACCTCACCTTTCCCGTTAAGCAGCCATAGGGTGTTTTCTAAACGTGTGACTCTGTTCTGTTTTGTAATTCAGTTCAAGGGTAGCGGTTTTTACATTCCCTCTATAAGTGATATCTTATGATAAGTGTCTTTTTCTGTGTGACTTATTTCACTTAGAATCGTCGTACCTAAATCCACTCATCATGCTTCTACTAGCCTTATGACGTTGATTTCATGGCTGAGTGATATTCCATTGTACATAAGGACCACAACTTGTTTATCTATTTTTCTCTTTCCTGGGATATTTAAGGTGTAACGAAGTGGAGGTTCTTGTCAACAGAGCAGCCCTAAACTTTGGGGTGCCTGTGTCTTGCTGATTTTTAGTTTTCCCAATTTATACGCCCATGAGTGGAAGTGCCCTATGCTCTCTAAGCTGAGTTTTTTAGATGTTTCAGGACACACCGTACACTTCTCCAGAGTGGCTGTTGGCAATTTACATCCCGCCCATCAGCGTAGGCAGGCTCCCGTTTCTCCATGGCCTGTCCTGCCTTTCTGGTTTTGACACTTTATTCAGCAGGGCCCTTTTGACCGATGGGAAGCGAGACTTCTTTTTAGCGCTGATTTGCCTTTCCAGGTTGCTTGGTTGGCCAAAAAGGGCGTATGCGTTTTTTCCTGAATATATTCAGGAAAAAACGCATACGCCCTTTTTGGCCAAGGGCATCATTGTCGAGGTTTTGCCGCTTTTCCTGTGCTTTAAAGGCGATTCGAATCTCCCTCTTGAAATCTGTTTACTGCAATTCTGCCTTGCTTTCAAATCCTCTTCGTTTGCCTTCCCTCAATATATTTGTGGACGAGAGTTATCATTTATAAGTCTGCAGGTTTGTGAATTGCAGTGCCCCTGAGCTCCATTTTTCAACTCGCTTTCTTGGGAGCTGGCCGCAAAAGCGCAGGATTGCTTCAGGCCCTATTCTGGTCCCGGGTGGCAGGCTGAGCCTGTGGTTAATTCTTCTTCCTGATGGGAAAATAGAGTGACCTGTGCCTGTCCCAACACCTAGAGCTAGTCTCTCATTGGTTCCCCCTCTTCCCGTTCATCCTCAGGACAAATTGCAACTTGTACGGAAGAGGAGGTTAAAGGTGCTGATTCTCCAAGGAGGGAGATTGCTAGTAAAGCGGCTGGAATGGCGAACCCGAGCACAAGGAGATGAGAAATGAGGTGCGTTTTGGAAACCTTTCCCGATCACACGGTGTACAATCTTCTGGGTTTCTCATGCATGGTTTCGATGTAGGAAGATGCCCTTGAACCTGGAGATTTGGGACCCATGGGATGGGTACCACGCAGTATTACTTTAAAGGGTCTGCATTTCCTCACCCAACCTCAGCAAACATCTCAGCCCCAAGAGTGTCCACCCTTATGTCTCAATCAGCTGTGGGTCTAGATATGGTCAATCCAGGAGGCATCACAGCCCCTGAACGAATTTTGTAAGAATTTCTCTCCCTTTCACTGTCTTTGTTTCACGGGTTTTTAAAAGTAATTGATTTTTATAATGGGATTTAGCTGCTTTTCACTGCTGTGTTTCTGCCGCTTTACACCCACTTGACTCACTTACAGAGAGATATCAATACATAGGTTTTAAGATTCTTAATAGGCAGATATATTCTTGGCCGGTTAATAGGGGGTGTTGAGTCCAATTCACTGAGCAAGGAGTAGGTCTTGTCTATTACCTATTGGGTTTATGGAACGGTATCTGAGCTAATTTGAAATCCTTGTTTTATGCATCACCACACCTCACCTTTCCCGTTAGGCTGCCTTAGTGTGTTTTCTAAACGTGTGACTCTGTTCTGTTTTGTAATTCAGTTCAAGGGTAGCGGTTTTTACATTCCCTCTATAAGTGATATCTTATGATAAGTGTCTTTTTCTGTGTGACTTATTTCACTTAGAATCGTCGTACCTAAATCCACTCATCATGCTGCTACTAGCCTTATGACGTTGATTTCATGGCTGAGTGATATTCCATTGTACATAAAGACCACAACTTTTTTATCCATTTTTCTCTTTCCTGGGATATTTAAGGTGTAATGAAGTGGAGATTCTTGTCAACAGAGCAGCCTTAAATTTTTGGGTGCCTGTGTCTTCCTGATTTTTAGTTTTCCCAATTTATACGCTCATGAGTGGAAGTGCCCTATGCTCTCTAAGCTGAGTTTTTTAGATGTTTCAGGACACACCGTACACTTCTCCAGAGTGGCTGTTGGCAATTTACATCCCGCCCATCAGCGTAGGCAGGCTCCCGTTTCTCCATGGCCTGTCCTGCCTTTCTGGTTTTGACACTTTTTTCAGCATGGCGCTTTTGACCGATGGGAATCAAGACTTCTTTGTAGCGCTGATTTGCCTTTCCAGGTTGCTTGGTTGGCCAAAAAGGGCGTATGCGTTTTTTCCTGAATATATTCAGGAAAAAACGCATACGCCCTTTTTGGCCAAGGGCATCATTGTCGAGGTTTTGCCGCTTTTCCTGTTTTTTAAAGGCGATTCGAATCTCCCTCCTGAAATCTGTTTCCTGCAATTCTGCCTTGCTTTCAAATCCTCTTCGTTGCCTTCCCTCAATATATTTGTGGACGAGAGTTATCATTTATAAGTCTGCAGGTTTGTGAATTGCAGTGCCCCTGAGCTCCAATTTTCAACTCACTTTCTTGGGAGCTGGCCGCAAATGCGCAGGATTGCTTCAGGCCCTATTCTGGTCCCGAGCGGCAGGCTGAGCTTCTGGTTAATTCTTCTTCCTGATGGGAAAATAGAGTGACCTGTGTCTGTCCCAACACCTAGAGTTAGTCTCTCATTGGTTCCCCCTCTTCACCTTCATCCTCAGAACAAATTGCAACCTGTACGGAACAGGAGGTTAAAGGTGCTGATTCGCCAAGGAGGGAGATTTCTAGTAAAGCTGCTGGAATGGCGAACCCGTTCACAAGGAGATGAGAAATGAGGTGCGTTTTGGAAACCTTTCCCGATCACACAGTGTACCATCTTCTGAGTTTCTCATGCATTGTTTCGATGTAGGAAGATGCCCTTGAACCTGGAGATTTGGGACCCATGGGATGGGTACCACGCAGTATTACTTTAAAGGGTCTGCGTTTCCTCACCCAACCTCAGCAAACCTCTCAGCCCCAAGAGTGTCCACCCTTATGTCTCAATCAGCTGTGGGTCTATATATGGTCAATCCAGGTGGCATCCCAGCCCCTGAACGAATTTTGTAAGAATTTCTCTCTCTTTCACTATCTTTGTTTCACGGGTTTTTAAAAGTAATTGATTTTTATAATGGGGTTTAGCTGCTTTTCACTGCTGTGTTTCTGCCGCTTTACACCCACTTGACTCACTTGCAGAGAGATATCAATACATAGGTTTTAAGATTCTTACTAGTCAGATATATTCTTGGGCGGTGAATAGTGGGTGTTGAGTCCAATTCACTGAGCAAGGAATAGGTCTTGTCTATTACCTATTGGGTTTATGGAACGGTATCTGAGCTAATTTCAAACCCTTATTTTATGCATCACCCCACCTCACCTTTCCCGTTAAGCAGCCATAGGGTGTTTTCTAAACGTGTGACTCTGTTCTGTTTTGTAATTCAGTTCAAGGGTAGCGGTTTTTACATTCCCTCTATAAGTGATATCTTATGATAAGTGTCTTTTTCTGTGTGACTTATTTCACTTAGAATCGTCGTACCTAAATCCACTCATCATGCTTCTACTAGCCTTATGACGTTGATTTCATGGCTGAGTGATATTCCATTGTACATAAGGACCACAACTTGTTTATCCATTTTTCTCTTTCCTGGGATATTTAAGGTGTAACGAAGTGGAGGTTCTTGTCAACAGAGCAGCCCTAAACTTTGTGGTGCCTGTGTCTTGCTGATTTTTAGTTTTCCCAATTTATACGCCCATGAGTGGAAGGGCCCTATGCTCTCTAAGCTGAGTTTTTTAGATGTTTCAGGACACAGCGTACACTTCTCCAGAGTGGCTGTTGGCAATTTACATCCCGCCCATCAGCGTAGGCAGGCTCCCGTTTCTCCATGGCCTGTCCTGCCTTTCTGGTTTTGACACTTTATTCAGCAGGGCCCTTTTGACCGATGGGAAGCGAGACTTCTTTTTAGCGCTGATTTGCCTTTCCAGGTTGCTTGGTTGGCCAAAAAGGGCGTATGCGTTTTTTCCTGAATATATTCAGGAAAAAACGCATACGCCCTTTTTGGCCAAGGGCATCATTGTCGAGGTTTTGCCGCTTTTCCTGTGCTTTAAAGGCGATTCGAATCTCCCTCTTGAAATCTGTTTACTGCAATTCTGCCTTGCTTTCAAATCCTCTTCGTTTGCCTTCCCTCAATATATTTGTGGACGAGAGTTATCATTTATAAGTCTGCAGGTTTGTGAATTGCAGTGCCCCTGAGCTCCATTTTTCAACTCGCTTTCTTGGGAGCTGGCCGCAAAAGCGCAGGATTGCTTCAGGCCCTATTCTGGTCCCGGGTGGCAGGCTGAGCCTGTGGTTAATTCTTCTTCCTGATGGGAAAATAGAGTGACCTGTGCCTGTCCCAACACCTAGAGCTAGTCTCTCATTGGTTCCCCCTCTTCCCGTTCATCCTCAGGACAAATTGCAACTTGTACGGAAGAGGAGGTTAAAGGTGCTGATTCTCCAAGGAGGGAGATTGCTAGTAAAGCGGCTGGAATGGCGAACCCGAGCACAAGGAGATGAGAAATGAGGTGCGTTTTGGAAACCTTTCCCGATCACACGGTGTACAATCTTCTGGGTTTCTCATGCATGGTTTCGATGTAGGAAGATGCCCTTGAACCTGGAGATTTGGGGCCCATGGGATGGGTACCACGCAGTATTACTTTAAAGGGTCTGCATTTCCTCACCCAACCTCAGCAAACATCTCAGCCCCAAGAGTGTCCACCCTTATGTCTCAATCAGCTGTGGGTCTAGATATGGTCAATCCAGGAGGCATCACAGCCCCTGAACGAATTTTGTAAGAATTTCTCTCCCTTTCACTGTCTTTGTTTCACGGGTTTTTAAAAGTAATTGATTTTTATAATGGGATTTAGCTGCTTTTCACTGCTGTGTTTCTGCCGCTTTACACCCACTTGACTCACTTACAGAGAGATATCAATACATAGGTTTTAAGATTCTTAATAGGCAGATATATTCTTGGGCGGTTAATAGGGGGTGTTGAGTCCAATTCACTGAGCAAGGAGTAGGTCTTGTCTATTACCTATTGGGTTTATGGAACGGTATCTGAGCTAATTTGAAATCCTTGTTTTATGCATCACCACACCTCACCTTTCCCGTTAGGCTGCCTTAGTGTGTTTTCTAAACGTGTGACTCTGTTCTGTTTTGTAATTCAGTTCAAGGGTAGCGGTTTTTACATTCCCTCTATAAGTGATATCTTATGATAAGTGTCTTTTTCTGTGTGACTTATTTCACTTAGAATCGTCGTACCTAAATCCACTCATCATGCTGCTACTAGCCTTATGACGTTGATTTCATGGCTGAGTGATATTCCATTGTACATAAAGACCACAACTTTTTTATCCATTTTTCTCTTTCCTGGGATATTTAAGGTGTAATGAAGTGGAGGTTCTTGTCAACAGAGCAGCCTTAAATTTTTGGGTGCCTGTGTCTTCCTGATTTTTAGTTTTCCCAATTTATACGCTCATGAGTGGAAGTGCCCTATGCTCTCTAAGCTGAGTTTTTTAGATGTTTCAGGACACACCGTACACTTCTCCAGAGTGGCTGTTGGCAATTTACATCCCGCCCATCAGCGTAGGCAGGCTCCCGTTTCTCCATGGCCTGTCCTGCCTTTCTGGTTTTGACACTTTTTTCAGCATGGCGCTTTTGACCGATGGGAATCAAGACTTCTTTGTAGCGCTGATTTGCCTTTCCAGGTTGCTTGGTTGGCCAAAAAGGGCGTATGCGTTTTTTCCTGAATATATTCAGGAAAAAACGCATACGCCCTTTTTGGCCAAGGGCATCATTGTCGAGGTTTTGCCGCTTTTCCTGTTTTTTAAAGGCGATTCGAATCTCCCTCCTGAAATCTGTTTCCTGCAATTCTGCCTTGCTTTCAAATCCTCTTCGTTGCCTTCCCTCAATATATTTGTGGACGAGAGTTATCATTTATAAGTCTGCAGGTTTGTGAATTGCAGTGCCCCTGAGCTCCAATTTTCAACTCACTTTCTTGGGAGCTGGCCGCAAATGCGCAGGATTGCTTCAGGCCCTATTCTGGTCCCGAGCGGCAGGCTGAGCTTCTGGTTAATTCTTCTTCCTGATGGGAAAATAGAGTGACCTGTGTCTGTCCCAACACCTAGAGTTAGTCTCTCATTGGTTCCCCCTCTTCACCTTCATCCTCAGAACAAATTGCAACCTGTACGGAACAGGAGGTTAAAGGTGCTGATTCGCCAAGGAGGGAGATTTCTAGTAAAGCTGCTGGAATGGCGAACCCGTTCACAAGGAGATGAGAAATGAGGTGCGTTTTGGAAACCTTTCCCGATCACACAGTGTACCATCTTCTGAGTTTCTCATGCATTGTTTCGATGTAGGAAGATGCCCTTGAACCTGGAGATTTGGGACCCATGGGATGGGTACCACGCAGTATTACTTTAAAGGGTCTGCGTTTCCTCACCCAATCTCAGCAAACCTCTCAGCCCCAAGAGTGTCCACCCTTATGTCTCAATCAGCTGTGGGTCTATATATGGTCAATCCAGGTGGCATCCCAGCCCCTGAACGAATTTTGTAAGAATTTCTCTCTCTTTCACTATCTTTGTTTCACGGGTTTTTAAAAGTAATTGATTTTTATAATGGGGTTTAGCTGCTTTTCACTGCTGTGTTTCTGCCGCTTTACACCCACTTGACTCACTTGCAGAGAGATATCAATACATAGGTTTTAAGATTCTTAATAGTCAGATATATTCTTGGGCGGTGAATAGTGGGTGTTGAGTCCAATTCACTGAGCAAGGAATAGGTCTTGTCTATTACCTATTGGGTTTATGGAACGGTATCTGAGCTAATTTCAAACCCTTATTTTATGCATCACCCCACCTCACCTTTCCCGTTAAGCAGCCATAGGGTGTTTTCTAAACGTGTGACTCTGTTCTGTTTTGTAATTCAGTTCAAGGGTAGCGGTTTTTACATTCCCTCTATAAGTGATATCTTATGATAAGTGTCTTTTTCTGTGTGACTTATTTCACTTAGAATCGTCGTACCTAAATCCACTCATCATGCTTCTACTAGCCTTATGACGTTGATTTCATGGCTGAGTGATATTCCATTGTACATAAGGACCACAACTTGTTTATCCATTTTTCTCTTTCCTGGGATATTTAAGGTGTAACGAAGTGGAGGTTCTTGTCAACAGAGCAGCCCTAAACTTTGGGGTGCCTGTGTCTTGCTGATTTTTAGTTTTCCCAATTTATACGCCCATGAGTGGAAGGGCCCTATGCTCTCTAAGCTGAGTTTTTTAGATGTTTCAGGACACAGCGTACACTTCTCCAGAGTGGCTGTTGGCAATTTACATCCCGCCCATCAGCGTAGGCAGGCTCCCGTTTCTCCATGGCCTGTCCTGCCTTTCTGGTTTTGACACTTTATTCAGCAGGGCCCTTTTGACCGATGGGAAGCGAGACTTCTTTTTAGCGCTGATTTGCCTTTCCAGGTTGCTTGGTTGGCCAAAAAGGGCGTATGCGTTTTTTCCTGAATATATTCAGGAAAAAACGCATACGCCCTTTTTGGCCAAGGGCATCATTGTCGAGGTTTTGCCGCTTTTCCTGTGCTTTAAAGGCGATTCGAATCTCCCTCTTGAAATCTGTTTACTGCAATTCTGCCTTGCTTTCAAATCCTCTTCGTTTGCCTTCCCTCAATATATTTGTGGACGAGAGTTATCATTTATAAGTCTGCAGGTTTGTGAATTGCAGTGCCCCTGAGCTCCATTTTTCAACTCGCTTTCTTGGGAGCTGGCCGCAAAAGCGCAGGATTGCTTCAGGCCCTATTCTGGTCCCGGGTGGCAGGCTGAGCCTGTGGTTAATTCTTCTTCCTGATGGGAAAATAGAGTGACCTGTGCCTGTCCCAACACCTAGAGCTAGTCTCTCATTGGTTCCCCCTCTTCCCGTTCATCCTCAGGACAAATTGCAACTTGTACGGAAGAGGAGGTTAAAGGTGCTGATTCTCCAAGGAGGGAGATTGCTAGTAAAGCGGCTGGAATGGCGAACCCGAGCACAAGGAGATGAGAAATGAGGTGCGTTTTGGAAACCTTTCCCGATCACACGGTGTACAATCTTCTGGGTTTCTCATGCATGGTTTCGATGTAGGAAGATGCCCTTGAACCTGGAGATTTGGGGCCCATGGGATGGGTACCTCGCAGTATTACTTTAAAGGGTCTGCATTTCCTCACCCAACCTCAGCAAACATCTCAGCCCCAAGAGTGTCCACCCTTATGTCTCAATCAGCTGTGGGTCTAGATATGGTCAATCCAGGAGGCATCACAGCCCCTGAACGAATTTTGTAAGAATTTCTCTCCCTTTCACTGTCTTTGTTTCACGGGTTTTTAAAAGTAATTGATTTTTATAATGGGATTTAGCTGCTTTTCACTGCTGTGTTTCTGCCGCTTTACACCCACTTGACTCACTTACAGAGAGATATCAATACATAGGTTTTAAGATTCTTAATAGGCAGATATATTCTTGGGCGGTTAATAGGGGGTGTTGAGTCCAATTCACTGAGCAAGGAGTAGGTCTTGTCTATTACCTATTGGGTTTATGGAACGGTATCTGAGCTAATTTGAAATCCTTGTTTTATGCATCACCACACCTCACCTTTCCCGTTAGGCTGCCTTAGTGTGTTTTCTAAACGTGTGACTCTGTTCTGTTTTGTAATTCAGTTCAAGGGTAGCGGTTTTTACATTCCCTCTATAAGTGATATCTTATGATAAGTGTCTTTTTCTGTGTGACTTATTTCACTTAGAATCGTCGTACCTAAATCCACTCATCATGCTGCTACTAGCCTTATGACGTTGATTTCATGGCTGAGTGATATTCCATTGTACATAAAGACCACAACTTTTTTATCCATTTTTCTCTTTCCTGGGATATTTAAGGTGTAATGAAGTGGAGGTTCTTGTCAACAGAGCAGCCTTAAATTTTTGGGTGCCTGTGTCTTCCTGATTTTTAGTTTTCCCAATTTATACGCTCATGAGTGGAAGTGCCCTATGCTCTCTAAGCTGAGTTTTTTAGATGTTTCAGGACACACCGTACACTTCTCCAGAGTGGCTGTTGGCAATTTACATCCCGCCCATCAGCGTAGCCAGGCTCCCGTTTCTCCATGGCCTGTCCTGCCTTTCTGGTTTTGACACTTTTTTCAGCATGGCGCTTTTGACCGATGGGAATCAAGACTTCTTTGTAGCGCTGATTTGCCTTTCCAGGTTGCTTGGTTGGCCAAAAAGGGCGTATGCGTTTTTTCCTGAATATATTCAGGAAAAAACGCATACGCCCTTTTTGGCCAAGGGCATCATTGTCGAGGTTTTGCCGCTTTTCCTGTTTTTTAAAGGCGATTCGAATCTCCCTCCTGAAATCTGTTTCCTGCAATTCTGCCTTGCTTTCAAATCCTCTTCGTTGCCTTCCCTCAATATATTTGTGGACGAGAGTTATCATTTATAAGTCTGCAGGTTTGTGAATTGCAGTGCCCCTGAGCTCCAATTTTCAACTCACTTTCTTGGGAGCTGGCCGCAAATGCGCAGGATTGCTTCAGGCCCTATTCTGGTCCCGAGCGGCAGGCTGAGCTTCTGGTTAATTCTTCTTCCTGATGGGAAAATAGAGTGACCTGTGTCTGTCCCAACACCTAGAGTTAGTCTCTCATTGGTTCCCCCTCTTCACCTTCATCCTCAGAACAAATTGCAACCTGTACGGAACAGGAGGTTAAAGGTGCTGATTCGCCAAGGAGGGAGATTTCTAGTAAAGCTGCTGGAATGGCGAACCCGTTCACAAGGAGATGAGAAATGAGGTGCGTTTTGGAAACCTTTCCCGATCACACAGTGTACCATCTTCTGAGTTTCTCATGCATTGTTTCGATGTAGGAAGATGCCCTTGAACCTGGAGATTTGGGACCCATGGGATGGGTACCACGCAGTATTACTTTAAAGGGTCTGCGTTTCCTCACCCAACCTCAGCAAACCTCTCAGCCCCAAGAGGGTCCACCCTTATGTCTCAATCAGCTGTGGGTCTATATATGGTCAATCCAGGTGGCATCACAGCCCCTGAACGAATTTTGTAAGAATTTCTCTCTCTTTCACTATCTTTGTTTCACGGGTTTTTAAAAGTAATTGATTTTTATAATGGGGTTTAGCTGCTTTTCACTGCTGTGTTTCTGCCGCTTTACACCCACTTGACTCACTTGCAGAGAGATATCAATACATAGGTTTTAAGATTCTTACTAGTCAGATATATTCTTGGGCGGTGAATAGTGGGTGTTGAGTCCAATTCACTGAGCAAGGAATAGGTCTTGTCTATTACCTATTGGGTTTATGGAACGGTATCTGAGCTAATTTCAAACCCTTATTTTATGCATCACCCCACCTCACCTTTCCCGTTAAGCAGCCATAGGGTGTTTTCTAAACGTGTGACTCTGTTCTGTTTTGTAATTCAGTTCAAGGGTAGCGGTTTTTACATTCCCTCTATAAGTGATATCTTATGATAAGTGTCTTTTTCTGTGTGACTTATTTCACTTAGAATCGTCGTACCTAAATCCACTCATCATGCTTCTACTAGCCTTATGACGTTGATTTCATGGCTGAGTGATATTCCATTGTACATAAGGACCACAACTTGTTTATCCATTTTTCTCTTTCCTGGGATATTTAAGGTGTAACGAAGTGGAGGTTCTTGTCAACAGAGCAGCCCTAAACTTTGGGGTGCCTGTGTCTTGCTGATTTTTAGTTTTCCCAATTTATACGCCCATGAGTGGAAGTGCCCTATGCTCTCTAAGCTGAGTTTTTTAGATGTTTCAGGACACACCGTACACTTCTCCAGAGTGGCTGTTGGCAATTTACATCCCGCCCATCAGCGTAGGCAGGCTCCCGTTTCTCCATGGCCTGTCCTGCCTTTCTGGTTTTGACACTTTATTCAGCAGGGCCCTTTTGACCGATGGGAAGCGAGACTTCTTTTAGCGCTGATTTGCCTTTCCAGGTTGCTTGGTTGGCCAAAAAGGGCGTATGCGTTTTTTCCTGAATATATTCAGGAAAAAACGCATACGCCCTTTTTGGCCAAGGGCATCATTGTCGAGGTTTTGCCGCTTTTCCTGTGCTTTAAAGGCGATTCGAATCTCCCTCTTGAAATCTGTTTACTGCAATTCTGCCTTGCTTTCAAATCCTCTTCGTTTGCCTTCCCTCAATATATTTGTGGACGAGAGTTATCATTTATAAGTCTGCAGGTTTGTGAATTGCAGTGCCCCTGAGCTCCATTTTTCAACTCGCTTTCTTGGGAGCTGGCCGCAAAAGCGCAGGATTGCTTCAGGCCCTATTCTGGTCCCGGGTGGCAGGCTGAGCCTGTGGTTAATTCTTCTTCCTGATGGGAAAATAGAGTGACCTGTGCCTGTCCCAACACCTAGAGCTAGTCTCTCATTGGTTCCCCCTCTTCCCGTTCATCCTCAGGACAAATTGCAACTTGTACGGAAGAGGAGGTTAAAGGTGCTGATTCTCCAAGGAGGGAGATTGCTAGTAAAGCGGCTGGAATGGCGAACCCGAGCACAAGGAGATGAGAAATGAGGTGCGTTTTGGAAACCTTTCCCGATCACACGGTGTACAATCTTCTGGGTTTCTCATGCATGGTTTCGATGTAGGAAGATGCCCTTGAACCTGGAGATTTGGGACCCATGGGATGGGTACCACGCAGTATTACTTTAAAGGGTCTGCATTTCCTCACCCAACCTCACCAAACCACTCAGCCCCAAGAGTGTCCACCCTTATGTCTCAATCAGCTGTGGGTCTAGATATGGTCAATCCAGGAGGCATCACAGCCCCTGAACGAATTTTGTAAGAATTTCTCTCTCTTTAACTGTCTTTGTTTCACGGGTTTTTAAAAGTAATTGATTTTTATAATGGGATTTTGCTGCTTTTCACTGCTGTGTTTCTGCCGCTTTACACCCACTTGACTCACTTACAGAGAGATATCAATACATAGGTTTTACGATTCTTAATAGGCAGATATATTCTTGGGCGGTTAATAGGGGGTGTTGAGTCCAATTCACTGAGCAAGGAGTAGGTCTTGTCTATTACCTATTGGGTTTATGGAACGGTATCTGAGCTAATTTGAAATCCTTGTTTTATGCATCACCACACCTCACCTTTCCCGTTAGGCTGCCTTAGTGTGTTTTCTAAACGTGTGACTCTGTTCTGTTTTGTAATTCAGTTCAAGGGTAGCGGTTTTTACATTCCCTCTATAAGTGATATCTTATGATAAGTGTCTTTTTCTGTGTGACTTATTTCACTTAGAATCGTCGTACCTAAATCCACTCATCATGCTGCTACTAGCCTTATGACGTTGATTTCATGGCTGAGTGATATTCCATTGTACATAAAGACCACAACTTTTTTATCCATTTTTCTCTTTCCTGGGATATTTAAGGTGTAATGAAGTGGAGGTTCTTGTCAACAGAGCAGCCTTAAATTTTTGGGTGCCTGTGTCTTCCTGATTTTTAGTTTTCCCAATTTATACGCTCATGAGTGGAAGTGCCCTATGCTCTCTAAGCTGAGTTTTTTAGATGTTTCAGGACACACCGTACACTTCTCCAGAGTGGCTGTTGGCAATTTACATCCCGCCCATCAGCGTAGCCAGGCTCCCGTTTCTCCATGGCCTGTCCTGCCTTTCTGGTTTTGACACTTTTTTCAGCATGGCGCTTTTGACCGATGGGAATCAAGACTTCTTTGTAGCGCTGATTTGCCTTTCCAGGTTGCTTGGTTGGCCAAAAAGGGCGTATGCGTTTTTTCCTGAATATATTCAGGAAAAAACGCATACGCCCTTTTTGGCCAAGGGCATCATTGTCGAGGTTTTGCCGCTTTTCCTGTTTTTTAAAGGCGATTCGAATCTCCCTCCTGAAATCTGTTTCCTGCAATTCTGCCTTGCTTTCAAATCCTCTTCGTTGCCTTCCCTCAATATATTTGTGGACGAGAGTTATCATTTATAAGTCTGCAGGTTTGTGAATTGCAGTGCCCCTGAGCTCCAATTTTCAACTCACTTTCTTGGGAGCTGGCCGCAAATGCGCAGGATTGCTTCAGGCCCTATTCTGGTCCCGAGCGGCAGGCTGAGCTTCTGGTTAATTCTTCTTCCTGATGGGAAAATAGAGTGACCTGTGTCTGTCCCAACACCTAGAGTTAGTCTCTCATTGGTTCCCCCTCTTCACCTTCATCCTCAGAACAAATTGCAACCTGTACGGAACAGGAGGTTAAAGGTGCTGATTCGCCAAGGAGGGAGATTTCTAGTAAAGCTGCTGGAATGGCGAACCCGTTCACAAGGAGATGAGAAATGAGGTGCGTTTTGGAAACCTTTCCCGATCACACAGTGTACCATCTTCTGAGTTTCTCATGCATTGTTTCGATGTAGGAAGATGCCCTTGAACCTGGAGATTTGGGACCCATGGGATGGGTACCACGCAGTATTACTTTAAAGGGTCTGCGTTTCCTCACCCAACCTCAGCAAACCTCTCAGCCCCAAGAGGGTCCACCCTTATGTCTCAATCAGCTGTGGGTCTATATATGGTCAATCCAGGTGGCATCCCAGCCCCTGAACGAATTTTGTAAGAATTTCTCTCTCTTTCACTATCTTTGTTTCACGGGTTTTTAAAAGTAATTGATTTTTATAATGGGGTTTAGCTACTTTTCACTGCTGTGTTTCTGCCGCTTTACACCCACTTGACTCACTTGCAGAGAGATATCAATACATAGGTTTTAAGATTCTTACTAGTCAGATATATTCTTGGGCGGTGAATAGTGGGTGTTGAGTCCAATTCACTGAGCAAGGAATAGGTCTTGTCTATTACCTATTGGGTTTATGGAACGGTATCTGAGCTAATTTCAAACCCTTATTTTATGCATCACCCCACCTCACCTTTCCCGTTAAGCAGCCATAGGGTGTTTTCTAAACGTGTGACTCTGTTCTGTTTTGTAATTCAGTTCAAGGGTAGCGGTTTTTACATTCCCTCTATAAGTGATATCTTATGATAAGTGTCTTTTTCTGTGTGACTTATTTCACTTAGAATCGTCGTACCTAAATCCACTCATCATGCTTCTACTAGCCTTATGACGTTGATTTCATGGCTGAGTGATATTCCATTGTACATAAGGACCACAACTTGTTTATCCATTTTTCTCTTTCCTGGGATATTTAAGGTGTAACGAAGTGGAGGTTCTTGTCAACAGAGCAGCCCTAAACTTTGGGGTGCCTGTGTCTTGCTGATTTTTAGTTTTCCCAATTTATACGCCCATGAGTGGAAGTGCCCTATGCTCTCTAAGCTGAGTTTTTTAGATGTTTCAGGACACACCGTACACTTCTCCAGAGTGGCTGTTGGCAATTTACATCCCGCCCATCAGCGTAGGCAGGCTCCCATTTCTCCATGGCCTGTCTTGCCTTTCTGGTTTTGACACTTTATTCAGCAGGGCCCTTTTGACCGATGGGAAGCGAGACTTCTTTTTAGCGCTGATTTGCCTTTCCAGGTTGCTTGGTTGGCCAAAAAGGGCGTATGCGTTTTTTCCTGAATATATTCAGGAAAAAACGCATACGCCCTTTTTGGCCAAGGGCATCATTGTCGAGGTTTTGCCGCTTTTCCTGTGCTTTAAAGGCGATTCGAATCTCCCTCTTGAAATCTGTTTACTGCAATTCTGCCTTGCTTTCAAATCCTCTTCGTTTGCCTTCCCTCAATATATTTGTGGACGAGAGTTATCATTTATAAGTCTGCAGGTTTGTGAATTGCAGTGCCCCTGAGCTCCATTTTTCAACTCGCTTTCTTGGGAGCTGGCCGCAAAAGCGCAGGATTGCTTCAGGCCCTATTCTGGTCCCGGGTGGCAGGCTGAGCCTGTGGTTAATTCTTCTTCCTGATGGGAAAATAGAGTGACCTGTGCCTGTCCCAACACCTAGAGCTAGTCTCTCATTGGTTCCCCCTCTTCCCGTTCATCCTCAGGACAAATTGCAACTTGTACGGAAGAGGAGGTTAAAGGTGCTGATTCTCCAAGGAGGGGGATTGCTAGTAAAGCGGCTGGAATGGCGAACCCGAGCACAAGGAGATGAGAAATGAGGTGCGTTTTGGAAACCTTTCCCGATCACACGGTGTACAATCTTCTGGGTTACTCATGCATGGTTTCGATGTAGGAAGATGCCCTTGAACCTGGAGATTTGGGGCCCATGGGATGGGTACCACGCAGTATTACTTTAAAGGGTCTGCATTTCCTCACCCAACCTCAGCAAACATCTCAGCCCCAAGAGTGTCCACCCTTATGTCTCAATCAGCTGTGGGTCTAGATATGGTCAATCCAGGAGGCATCACAGCCCCTGAACGAATTTTGTAAGAATTTCTCTCCCTTTCACTGTCTTTGTTTCACGGGTTTTTAAAAGTAATTGATTTTTATAATGGGATTTAGCTGCTTTTCACTGCTGTGTTTCTGCCGCTTTACACCCACTTGACTCACTTACAGAGAGATATCAATACATAGGTTTTAAGATTCTTAATAGGCAGATATATTCTTGGGCGGTTAATAGGGGGTGTTGAGTCCAATTCACTGAGCAAGGAGTAGGTCTTGTCTATTACCTATTGGGTTTATGGAACGGTATCTGAGCTAATTTGAAATCCTTGTTTTATGCATCACCACACCTCACCTTTCCCGTTAGGCTGCCTTAGTGTGTTTTCTAAACGTGTGACTCTGTTCTGTTTTGTAATTCAGTTCAAGGGTAGCGGTTTTTACATTCCCTCTATAAGTGATATCTTATGATAAGTGTCTTTTTCTGTGTGACTTATTTCACTTAGAATCGTCGTACCTAAATCCACTCATCATGCTGCTACTAGCCTTATGACGTTGATTTCATGGCTGAGTGATATTCCATTGTACATAAAGACCACAACTTTTTTATCCATTTTTCTCTTTCCTGGGATATTTAAGGTGTAATGAAGTGGAGGTTCTTGTCAACAGAGCAGCCTTAAATTTTTGGGTGCCTGTGTCTTCCTGATTTTTAGTTTTCCCAATTTATACGCTCATGAGTGGAAGTGCCCTATGCTCTCTAAGCTGAGTTTTTTAGATGTTTCAGGACACACCGTACACTTCTCCAGAGTGGCTGTTGGCAATTTACATCCCGCCCATCAGCGTAGCCAGGCTCCCGTTTCTCCATGGCCTGTCCTGCCTTTCTGGTTTTGACACTTTTTTCAGCATGGCGCTTTTGACCGATGGGAATCAAGACTTCTTTGTAGCGCTGATTTGCCTTTCCAGGTTGCTTGGTTGGCCAAAAAGGGCGTATGCGTTTTTTCCTGAATATATTCAGGAAAAAACGCATACGCCCTTTTTGGCCAAGGGCATCATTGTCGAGGTTTTGCCGCTTTTCCTGTTTTTTAAAGGCGATTCGAATCTCCCTCCTGAAATCTGTTTCCTGCAATTCTGCCTTGCTTTCAAATCCTCTTCGTTGCCTTCCCTCAATATATTTGTGGACGAGAGTTATCATTTATAAGTCTGCAGGTTTGTGAATTGCAGTGCCCCTGAGCTCCAATTTTCAACTCACTTTCTTGGGAGCTGGCCGCAAATGCGCAGGATTGCTTCAGGCCCTATTCTGGTCCCGAGCGGCAGGCTGAGCTTCTGGTTAATTCTTCTTCCTGATGGGAAAATAGAGTGACCTGTGTCTGTCCCAACACCTAGAGTTAGTCTCTCATTGGTTCCCCCTCTTCACCTTCATCCTCAGAACAAATTGCAACCTGTACGGAACAGGAGGTTAAAGGTGCTGATTCGCCAAGGAGGGAGATTTCTAGTAAAGCTGCTGGAATGGCGAACCCGTTCACAAGGAGATGAGAAATGAGGTGCGTTTTGGAAACCTTTCCCGATCACACAGTGTACCATCTTCTGAGTTTCTCATGCATTGTTTCGATGTAGGAAGATGCCCTTGAACCTGGAGATTTGGGACCCATGGGATGGGTACCACGCAGTATTACTTTAAAGGGTCTGCGTTTCCTCACCCAACCTCAGCAAACCTCTCAGCCCCAAGAGGGTCCACCCTTATGTCTCAATCAGCTGTGGGTCTATATATGGTCAATCCAGGTGGCATCCCAGCCCCTGAACGAATTTTGTAAGAATTTCTCTCTCTTTCACTATCTTTGTTTCACGGGTTTTTAAAAGTAATTGATTTTTATAATGGGGTTTAGCTGCTTTTCACTGCTGTGTTTCTGCCGCTTTACACCCACTTGACTCACTTGCAGAGAGATATCAATACATAGGTTTTAAGATTCTTACTAGTCAGATATATTCTTGGGCGGTGAATAGTGGGTGTTGAGTCCAATTCACTGAGCAAGGAATAGGTCTTGTCTATTACCTATTGGGTTTATGGAACGGTATCTGAGCTAATTTCAAACCCTTATTTTATGCATCACCCCACCTCACCTTTCCCGTTAAGCAGCCATAGGGTGTTTTCTAAACGTGTGACTCTGTTCTGTTTTGTAATTCAGTTCAAGGGTAGCGGTTTTTACATTCCCTCTATAAGTGATATCTTATGATAAGTGTCTTTTTCTGTGTGACTTATTTCACTTAGAATCGTCGTACCTAAATCCACTCATCATGCTTCTACTAGCCTTATGACGTTGATTTCATGGCTGAGTGATATTCCATTGTACATAAGGACCACAACTTGTTTATCCATTTTTCTCTTTCCTGGGATATTTAAGGTGTAACGAAGTGGAGGTTCTTGTCAACAGAGCAGCCCTAAACTTTGGGGTGCCTGTGTCTTGCTGATTTTTAGTTTTCCCAATTTATACGCCCATGAGTGGAAGTGCCCTATGCTCTCTAAGCTGAGTTTTTTAGATGTTTCAGGACACACCGTACACTTCTCCAGAGTGGCTGTTGGCAATTTACATCCCGCCCATCAGCGTAGGCAGGCTCCCGTTTCTCCATGGCCTGTCTTGCCTTTCTGGTTTTGACACTTTATTCAGCAGGGCCCTTTTGACCGATGGGAAGCGAGACTTCTTTTTAGCGCTGATTTGCCTTTCCAGGTTGCTTGGTTGGCCAAAAAGGGCGTATGCGTTTTTTCCTGAATATATTCAGGAAAAAACGCATACGCCCTTTTTGGCCAAGGGCATCATTGTCGAGGTTTTGCCGCTTTTCCTGTGCTTTAAAGGCGATTCGAATCTCCCTCTTGAAATCTGTTTACTGCAATTCTGCCTTGCTTTCAAATCCTCTTCGTTTGCCTTCCCTCAATATATTTGTGGACGAGAGTTATCATTTATAAGTCTGCAGGTTTGTGAATTGCAGTGCCCCTGAGCTCCATTTTTCAACTCGCTTTCTTGGGAGCTGGCCGCAAAAGCGCAGGATTGCTTCAGGCCCTATTCTGGTCCCGGGTGGCAGGCTGAGCCTGTGGTTAATTCTTCTTCCTGATGGGAAAATAGAGTGACCTGTGCCTGTCCCAACACCTAGAGCTAGTCTCTCATTGGTTCCCCCTCTTCCCGTTCATCCTCAGGACAAATTGCAACTTGTACGGAAGAGGAGGTTAAAGGTGCTGATTCTCCAAGGAGGGAGATTGCTAGTAAAGCGGCTGGAATGGCGAACCCGAGCACAAGGAGATGAGAAATGAGGTGCGTTTTGGAAACCTTTCCCGATCACACGGTGTACAATCTTCTGGGTTACTCATGCATGGTTTCGATGTAGGAAGATGCCCTTGAACCTGGAGATTTGGGGCCCATGGGATGGGTACCACGCAGTATTACTTTAAAGGGTCTGCATTTCCTCACCCAACCTCAGCAAACATCTCAGCCCCAAGAGTGTCCACCCTTATGTCTCAATCAGCTGTGGGTCTAGATATGGTCAATCCAGGAGGCATCACAGCCCCTGAACGAATTTTGTAAGAATTTCTCTCCCTTTCACTGTCTTTGTTTCACGGGTTTTTAAAAGAAATTGATTTTTATAATGGGATTTAGCTGCTTTTCACTGCTGTGTTTCTGCCGCTTTACACCCACTTGACTCACTTACAGAGAGATATCAATACATAGGTTTTAAGATTCTTAATAGGCAGATATATTCTTGGGCGGTTAATAGGGGGTGTTGAGTCCAATTCACTGAGCAAGGAGTAGGTCTTGTCTATTACCTATTGGGTTTATGGAACGGTATCTGAGCTAATTTGAAATCCTTGTTTTATGCATCACCACACCTCACCTTTCCCGTTAGGCTGCCTTAGTGTGTTTTCTAAACGTGTGACTCTGTTCTGTTTTGTAATTCAGTTCAAGGGTAGCGGTTTTTACATTCCCTCTATAAGTGATATCTTATGATAAGTGTCTTTTTCTGTGTGACTTATTTCACTTAGAATCGTCGTACCTAAATCCACTCATCATGCTGCTACTAGCCTTATGACGTTGATTTCATGGCTTAGTGATATTCCATTGTACATAAAGACCACAACTTTTTTATCCATTTTTCTGTTTCCTGGGATATTTAAGGTGTAATGAAGTGGAGGTTCTTGTCAACAGAGCAGCCTTAAATTTTTGGGTGCCTGTGTCTTCCTGATTTTTAGTTTTCCCAATTTATACGCTCATGAGTGGAAGTGCCCTATGCTCTCTAAGCTGAGTTTTTTAGATGTTTCAGGACACACCGTACACTTCTCCAGAGTGGCTGTTGGCAATTTACATCCCGCCCATCAGCGTAGCCAGGCTCCCGTTTCTCCATGGCCTGTCCTGCCTTTCTGGTTTTGACACTTTTTTCAGCATGGCGCTTTTGACCGATGGGAATCAAGACTTCTTTGTAGCGCTGATTTGCCTTTCCAGGTTGCTTGGTTGGCCAAAAAGGGCGTATGCGTTTTTTCCTGAATATATTCAGGAAAAAACGCATACGCCCTTTTTGGCCAAGGGCATCATTGTCGAGGTTTTGCCGCTTTTCCTGTTTTTTAAAGGCGATTCGAATCTCCCTCCTGAAATCTGTTTCCTGCAATTCTGCCTTGCTTTCAAATCCTCTTCGTTGCCTTCCCTCAATATATTTGTGGACGAGAGTTATCATTTATAAGTCTGCAGGTTTGTGAATTGCAGTGCCCCTGAGCTCCAATTTTCAACTCACTTTCTTGGGAGCTGGCCGCAAATGCGCAGGATTGCTTCAGGCCCTATCCTGGTCCCGAGCGGCAGGCTGAGCTTCTGGTTAATTCTTCTTCCTGATGGGAAAATAGAGTGACCTGTGTCTGTCCCAACACCTAGAGTTAGTCTCTCATTGGTTCCCCCTCTTCACCTTCATCCTCAGAACAAATTGCAACCTGTACGGAACAGGAGGTTAAAGGTGCTGATTCGCCAAGGAGGGAGATTTCTAGTAAAGCTGCTGGAATGGCGAACCCGTTCACAAGGAGATGAGAAATGAGGTGCGTTTTGGAAACCTTTCCCGATCACACAGTGTACCATCTTCTGAGTTTCTCATGCATTGTTTCGATGTAGGAAGATGCCCTTGAACCTCGAGATTTGGGACCCATGGGATGGGTACCACGCAGTATTACTTTAAAGGGTCTGCGTTTCCTCACCCAACCTCAGCAAACCTCTCAGCCCCAAGAGGGTCCACCCTTATGTCTCAATCAGCTGTGGGTCTATATATGGTCAATCCAGGTGGCATCACAGCCCCTGAACGAATTTTGTAAGAATTTCTCTCTCTTTCACTATCTTTGTTTCACGGGTTTTTAAAAGTAATTGATTTTTATAATGGGGTTTAGCTGCTTTTCACTGCTGTGTTTCTGCCGCTTTACACCCACTTGACTCACTTGCAGAGAGATATCAATACATAGGTTTTAAGATTCTTACTAGTCAGATATATTCTTGGGCGGTGAATAGTGGGTGTTGAGTCCAATTCACTGAGCAAGGAATAGGTCTTTTCTATTACCTATTGGGTTTATGGAACGGTATCTGAGCTAATTTCAAACCCTTATTTTATGCATCACCCCACCTCACCTTTCCCGTTAAGCAGCCATAGGGTGTTTTCTAAACGTGTGACTCTGTTCTGTTTTGTAATTCAGTTCAAGGGTAGCGGTTTTTACATTCCCTCTATAAGTGATATCTTATGATAAGTGTCTTTTTCTGTGTGACTTATTTCACTTAGAATCGTCGTACCTAAATCCACTCATCATGCTTCTACTAGCCTTATAACGTTGATTTCATGGCTGAGTGATATTCCATTGTACATAAGGACCACAACTTGTTTATCCATTTTTCTCTTTCCTGGGATATTTAAGGTGTAACGAAGTGGAGGTTCTTGTCAACAGAGCAGCCCTAAACTTTGGGGTGCCTGTGTCTTGCTGATTTTTAGTTTTCCCAATTTATACGCCCATGAGTGGAAGTGCCCTATGCTCTCTAAGCTGAGTTTTTTAGATGTTTCAGGACACACCGTACACTTCTCCAGAGTGGCTGTTGGCAATTTACATCCCGCCCATCAGCGTAGCCAGGCTCCCGTTTCTCCATGGCCTGTCCTGCCTTTCTGGTTTTGACACTTTATTCAGCAGGGCCCTTTTGACCGATGGGAAGCGAGACTTCTTTTTAGCGCTGATTTGCCTTTCCAGGTTGCTTGGTTGGCCAAAAAGGGCGTATGTGTTTTTTCCTGAATATATTCAGGAAAAAACGCATACGCCCTTTTTGGCCAAGGGCATCATTGTCGAGGTTTTGCCGCTTTTCCTGTGCTTTAAAGGCGATTCGAATCTCCCTCTTGAAATCTGTTTACTGCAATTCTGCCTTGCTTTCAAATCCTCTTCGTTTGCCTTCCCTCAATATATTTGTGGACGAGAGTTATCATTTATAAGTCTGCAGGTTTGTGAATTGCAGTGCCCCTGAGCTCCATTTTTCAACTCGCTTTCTTGGGAGCTGGCCGCAAAAGCGCAGGATTGCTTCAGGCCCTATTCTGGTCCCCGGTGGCAGGCTGAGCCTGTGGTTAATTCTTCTTCCTGATGGGAAAATAGAGTGACCTGTGCCTGTCCCAACACCTAGAGCTAATCTCTCATTGGTTCCCCCTCTTCCCGTTCATCCTCAGGACAAATTGCAACTTGTACGGAAGAGGAGGTTAAAGGTGCTGATTCTCCAAGGAGGGAGATTGCTAGTAAAGCGGCTGGAATGGCGAACCCGAGCACAAGGAGATGAGAAATGAGGTGCGTTTTGGAAACCTTTCCCGATCACACGGTGTACAATCTTCTGGGTTTCTCATGCATGGTTTCGATGTAGGAAGATGCCCTTGAACCTGGAGATTTGGGACCCATGGTATGGGTACCACGCAGTATTACTTTAAAGGGTCTGCGTTTCCTCACCCAACCTCAGCAAACCTCTCAGCCCCAAGAGTGTCCACCCGTATGTCTCAATCAGCTGTGGGTCTAGATATGGTCAATCCAGGTGGCATCACAGCCCCTGAACGAATTTTGTAAAAATTTCTCTCTCTTTCACTATCTTTGTTTCACGGATTTTTAAAAGTAATTGATTTTTATAATGGGGTTTAGCTGCTTTTCACTGCTGTGTTTCTGCCGCTTTACACCCACTTGACTCACTTGCAGAGAGATATCAATACATAGGTTTTAAGATTCTTACTAGTCAGATATATTCTTGGGCGGTGAATAGTGGGTGTTGAGTCCAATTCACTGAGCAAGGAATAGGTCTTGTCTATTACCTATTGGGTTTATGGAACGGTATCTGAGCTAATTTCAAACCCTTATTTTATGCATCACCCCACCTCACCTTTCCCGATAAGCAGCCATAGGGTGTTTTCTAAACGTGTGACTCTGTTCTGTTTTGTAATTCAGTTCAAGGGTAGCGGTTTTTACATTCCCTCTATAAGTGATATCTTATGATAATCGTCTTTTTCTGTGTGACTTATTTCACTTTGAGTCGTCGTACCTAAATCCACTCATCATGCTGCTACTAGCCTTATGACGTTGATTTCATGCCTGAGTGATATTCCATTGTACATAAGGACCACAACTTGTTTATCCATTTTTCTCTTTCCTGGGATATTTAAGGTGTAACGAAGTGGAGGTTCTTGTCAACAGAGCAGCCCTAAACTTTGGGGTGCCTGTGTCTTGCTGATTTTTAGTTTTCCCAATTTATACGCCCATGGGTGGAAGTGCCCTATGCTCTCTAAGCTGAGTTTTTTAGATGTTTCAGGACACACCGTACACTTCTCCAGAGTGGCTGTTGGCAATTTACATCCCGCCCATCAGCGTAGCCAGGCTCCCGTTTCTCCATGGCCTGTCCTGCCTTTCTGTTTTTGACACTTTATTCAGCAGGGCCCTTTTGACCGATGGGAAGCGAGACTTCTTTTTAGCGCTGATTTGCCTTTCCAGGTTGCTTGGTTGGCCAAAAAGGGCGTATGCGTTTTTTCCTGAATATATTCAGGAAAAAACGCATACGCCCTTTTTGGCCAAGGGCATCATTGTCGAGGTTTTGCCGCTTTTCCTGTGCTTTAAAGGCGATTCGAATCTCCCTCTTGAAATCTGTTTACTGCAATTCTGCCTTGCTTTCAAATCCTCTTCGTTTGCCTTCCCTCAATATATTTGTGGACGAGAGTTATCATTTATAAGTCTGCAGGTTTGTGAATTGCAGTGCCCCTGAGCTCCATTTTTCAACTCGCTTTCTTGGGAGCTGGCCGCAAAAGCGCAGGATTGCTTCAGGCCCTATTCTGGTCCCGGGTGGCAGGCTGAGCCTGTGATTAATTCTTCTTCCTGATGGGAAAATAGAGTGACCTGTGCCTGTCCCAACACCTAGAGCTAGTCTCTCATTGGTTCCCCCTCTTCCCGTTCATCCTCAGGACAAATTGCAACTTGTACGGAAGAGGAGGTTAAAGGTGCTGATTCTCCAAGGAGGGAGATTGCTAGTAAAGCGGCTGGAATGGCGAACCCGAGCACAAGGAGATGAGAAATGAGGTGCGTTTTGGAAACCTTTCCCGATCACACGGTGTACAATCTTTTGGGTTTCTCATGCATGGTTTCGATATAGGAAGATGCCCTTGAACCTGGAGATTTGGGACCCAAGGGATGGGTACCACGCAGTATTACTTTAAAGGGTCTGCATTTCCTCACCCAACCTCAGCAAACCTCTCAGCCCCAAGAGTGTCCACCCTTATGTCTCAATCAGCTGTGGGTCTAGATATGGTCAATCCAGGAGGCATCACAGCCCCTGAACGAATTTTGTAAGAATTTCTCTCCCTTTCACTGTCTTTGTTTCACGGGTTTTTAAAAGTAATTGATTTTTATAATGGGATTTAGCTGCTTTTCACTGCTGTGTTTCTGCCGCTTTACACCCACTTGACTCACTTACAGAGAGATATCAATACATAGGTTTTAAGATTCTTAATAGGCAGATATATTCTTGGGCGGTTAATAGGGGGTGTTGAGTCCAATTCACTGAGCAATTAGTAGGTCTTGTCTATTACCTATTGGGTTTATGGATCGGTATCTGAGCTAATTTCAAACCCTTATTTTATGCATCACCCCACCTCACCTTTCCCGTTAGGCTGCCTTAGTGTGTTTTCTAAACGTGTGACTCTGTTCTGTTTTGTAATTCAGTTCAAGGGTAGCGGTTTTTACATTCCCTCTATAAGTGATATCTTATGATAAGTGTCTTTTTCTGTGTGACTTATTTCACTTAGAATCGTCGTACCTAAATCCACTCATCATGCTGCTACTAGCCTTATGACGTTGATTTCATGGCTGAGTGATATTCCATTGTACATAAAGACCACAACTTGTTTATCCATTTTTCTCTTTCCTGGGATATTTAAGGTGTAATGAAGTGGAGGTTCTTGTCAACAGAGCAGCCTTAAATTTTTGGGTGCCTGTGTCTTACTGATTTTTAGTTTTCCCAATTTATACGCCCATAAGTGGAAGTGCCCTATGCTCTCTAAGCTGAGTTTTTTAGATGTTTCAGGACACACCGTACACTTCTCCAGAGTGGCTGTTGGCAATTTACATCCCGCCCATCAGCGTAGGCAGGCTCCCGTTTCTCCATGGCCTGTCCTGCCTTTCTGGTTTTGACACTTTATTCAGCAGGGCCCTTTTGACCGATGGGAAGCGAGACTTCTTTTTAGCGCTGATTTGCCTTTCCAGGTTGCTTGGTTGGCCAAAAAGGGCGTATGCGTTTTTTCCTGAATATATTCAGGAAAAAACGCATACGCCCTTTTTGGCCAAGGGCATCATTGTCGAGGTTTTGCCGCTTTTCCTGTGCTTTAAAGGCGATTCGAATCTCCCTCTTGAAATCTGTTTACTGCAATTCTGCCTTGCTTTCAAATCCTCTTCGTTTGCCTTCCCTCAATATATTTGTGGACGAGAGTTATCATTTATAAGTCTGCAGGTTTGTGAATTGCAGTGCCCCTGAACTCCATTTTTCAACTCGCTTTCTTGGGAGCTGGCCGCAAAAGCGCAGGATTGCTTCAGGCCCTATTCTGGTCCCGGGTGGCAGGCTGAGCCTGTGGTTCATTCTTCTTCCTGATGGGAAAATAGAGTGACCTGTGCCTGTCCCAACACCTAGAGCTAGTCTCTCATTGGTTCCCCCTCTTCCCGTTCATCCTCAGGACAAATTGCAACTTGTACGGAAGAGGAGGTTAAAGGTGCTGATTCTCCAAGGAGGGAGATTGCTAGTAAAGCGGCTGGAATGGCGAACACGAGCACAAGGAGATGAGAAATGAGGTGCGTTTTGGAAACCTTTCCCGATCACACGGTGTACAATCTTCTGGGTTTCTCATGCATGGTTTCGATGTAGGAAGATGCCCTTGAACCTGGAGATTTGGGACCCATGGGATGGGTACCACGCAGTATTACTTTAAAGGGTCTGCATTTCCTCACCCAACCTCAGCAAACATCTCAGCCCCAAGAGTGTCCACCCTTATGTCTCAATCAGCTGTGGGTCTAGATATGGTCAATCCAGGAGGCATCACAGCCCCTGAACGAATTTTGGAAGAATTTCTCTCCCTTTCACTGTCTTTGTTTCACGGGTTTTTAAAAGTAATTGATTTTTATAATGGGATTTAGCTGCTTTTCACTGCTGTGTTTCTGCCGCTTTACACCCACTTGACTCACTTACAGAGAGATATCAATACATAGGTTTTAAGATTCTTAATAGGCAGATATATTCTTGGGCGGTTAATAGGGGGTGTTGAGTCCAATTCACTGAGCAAGGAGTAGGTCTTGTCTATTACCTATTGGGTTTATGGAATGGTATCTGAGCTAATTTGAAATCCTTGTTTTATGCATCACCACACCTCACCTTTCCCGTTAGGCTGCCTTAGTGTGTTTTCTAAACGTGTGACTCTGTTCTGTTTTGTAATTCAGTTCAAGGGTAGCGGTTTTTACATTCCCTCTATAAGTGATATCTTATGATAAGTGTCTTTTTCTGTGTGACTTATTTCACTTAGAATCGTCGTACCTAAATCCACTCATCATGCTGCTACTAGCCTTATGACGTTGATTTCATGGCTGAGTGATATTCCATTGTACATAAAGACCACAACTTTTTTATCCATTTTTCTCTTTCCTGGGATATTTAAGGTGTAATGAAGTGGAGGTTCTTGTCAACAGAGCAGCCTTAAATTTTTGGGTGCCTGTGTCTTCCTGATTTTTAGTTTTCCCAATTTATACGCTCATGAGTGGAAGTGCCCTATGCTCTCTAAGCTGAGTTTTTTAGATGTTTCAGGACACACCGTACACTTCTCCAGAGTGGCCGTTGGCAATTTACATCCCGCCCATCAGCGTAGCCAGGCTCCCGTTTCTCCATGGCCTGTCCTGCCTTTCTGGTTTTGACACTTTTTTCAGCATGGCGCTTTTGACCGATGGGAATCGAGACTTCTTTGTAGCGCTGATTTGCCTTTCCAGGTTGCTTGGTTGGCCAAAAAGGGCGTATGCGTTTTTTCCTGAATATATTCAGGAAAAAACGCATACGCCCTTTTTGGCCAAGGGCATCATTGTCGAGGTTTTGCCGCTTTTCCTGTGCTTTAAAGGCGATTCGAAACTCCCTCTTGAAATCTGTTTACTGCAATTCTGCCTTGCTTTCAAATCCTCTTCGTTTGCCTTCCCTCAATATATTTGTGGACGAGAGTTATCATTTATAAGTCTGCAGGTTTGTGAATTGCAGTGCCCCTGAACTCCATTTTTCAACTCGCTTTCTTGGGAGCTGGCCGCAAAAGCGCAGGATTGCTTCAGGCCCTATTCTGGTCCCGGGTGGCAGGCTGAGCCTGTGGTTAATTCTTCTTCCTGATGGGAAAATAGAGTGACCTGTGCCTGTCCCAACACCTAGAGCTAGTCTCTCATTGGTTCCCCCTCTTCCCGTTCATCCTCAGGTCAAATTGCAACTTGTACGGAAGAGGAGGTTAAAGGTGCTGATTCTCCAAGGAGGGAGATTGCTAGTAAAGCGGCTGGAATGGCGAACCCGAGCACAAGGAGATGAGAAATGAGGTGCGTTTTGGAAACCTTTCCCGATCACACGGTGTACAATCTTCTGGGTTTCTCATGCATGGTTTCGATGTAGGAAGATGCCCTTGAACCTGGAGATTTGGGACCCATGGGATGGGTACCACGCAGTATTACTTTAAAGGGTCTGCATTTCCTCACCCAACCTCAGCAAACATCTCAGCCCCAAGAGTGTCCACCCTTATGTCTAAATCAGCTGTGAGTCTAGATATGGTCAATCCAGGAGGCATCACAGCCCCTGAACGAATTTTGGAAGAATTTCTCTCCCTTTCACTGTCTTTGTTTCACGGGTTTTTAAAAGTAATTGATTTTTATAATGGGATTTAGCTGCTTTTCACTGCTGTGTTTCTGCCGCTTTACACCCACTTGACTCACTTACAGAGAGATATCAATACATAGGTTTTAAGATTCTTAATAGGCAGATATATTCTTGGGTGGTTAATAGGGGGTGTTGAGTCCAATTCACTGAGCAAGGAGTAGGTCTTGTCTATTACCTATTGGGTTTATGGAACGGTATCTGAGCTAATTTGAAATCCTTGTTTTATGCATCACCACACCTCACCTTTCCCGTTAGGCTGCCTTAGTGTGTTTTCTAAACGTGTGACTCTGTTCTGTTTTGTAATTCAGTTCAAGGGTAGCGGTTTTTACATTCCCTCTATAAGTGATATCTTATGATAAGTGTCTTTTTCTGTGTGACTTATTTCACTTAGAATCGTCGTACCTAAATCCACTCATCATGCTGCTACTAGCCTTATGACGTTGATTTCATGGCTGAGTGATATTCCATTGTACATAAAGACCACAACTTTTTTATCCATTTTTCTCTTTCCTGGGATATTTAAGGTGTAATGAAGTGGAGGTTCTTGTCAACAGAGCAGCCTTAAATTTTTGGGTGCCTGTGTCTTCCTGATTTTTAGTTTTCCCAATTTGTACGCTCATGAGTGGAAGTGCCCTATGCTCTCTAAGCTGAGTTTTTTAGATGTTTCAGGACACACCGTACACTTCTCCAGAGTGGCCGTTGGCAATTTACATCCCGCCCATCAGCGTAGCCAGGCTCCCGTTTCTCCATGGCCTGTCCTGCCTTTCTGGTTTTGACACTTTTTTCAGCATGGCGCTTTTGACCGATGGGAATCGAGACTTCTTTGTAGCGCTGATTTGCCTTTCCAGGTTGCTTGGTTGGCCAAAAAGGGCGTATGCGTTTTTTCCTGAATATATTCAGGAAAAAACGCATACGCCCTTTTTGGCCAAGGGCATCATTGTCGAGGTTTTGCCGCTTTTCCTGTTTTTTAAAGGCGATTCGAATCTCCCTCCTGAAATCTGTTTCCTGCAATTCTGCCTTGCTTTCAAATCCTCTTCGTTGCCTTCCCTCAATATATTTGTGGACGAGAGTTATCATTTATAAGTCTGCAGGTTTGTGAATTGCAGTGCCCCTGAGCTCCAATTTTCAACTCACTTTCTTGGGAGCTGGCCGCAAATGCGCAGGATTGCTTCAGGCCCTATTCTGGTCCCGGGCGGCAGGGTGAGCCTGTGGTTAATTTTTCTTCCTGATGGGAAAATAGAGTGACCTGTGCCTGTCCCAACACCTAGAGCTAGTCTCTCATTGGTTCCCCCTCTTCCCGTTCGTCCTCAGGACAAATTGCAACCTGTACGGAACAGGAGGTTAAAGGTGCTGATTCTCCAAGGAGGGAGATTGCTAGTAAAGCGGCTGGAATGGCGAACCCGAGCACAAGGAGGTGAGAAATGAGGTGCGTTTTGGAAACCTTTCCCGATCACACGGTGTACAATCTTCTGGGTTTCTCATGCATGGTTTCGATGTAGGAAGATGCCCTTGAACCTGGAGATTTGGGACCCATGGGATGGGTACCACGCAGTATTACTTTAAAGGGTCTGCATTTCCTCACCCAACCTCACCAAACCTCTCAGCCCCAAGAGTGTCCACCCTTATGTCTCAATCAGCTGTGGGTCTAGATATGGTCAATCCAGGAGGCATCAGAGCCCCTGAACGAATTTTGTAAGAATTTCTCTGCCTTTCACTGTCTTTGTTTCATGGGTTTTTAAAAGTAATTGATTTTTATAATGGGGTTGTTTCACGGGTTTTTAAAAGTAATTGATTTTTATAATGGGGCTTAGCTGCTTTTCACTGCTGTGTTTCTGCCGCTTTACACCCACTTGACTCACTTACAGAGAGATATCAATACATAAGTTTTAAGATTCTTACTAGTCAGATATATTCTTGGGCGTTGAATAGGGGGTGTTGAGTCCAATTCACTGAGCAAGGAGTAGGCCTTGTCTATTACATATTGGGTTTATGGAACGGTATCTGAGCTAATTTGAAACCCTTGTTTTATGAATCACCCCACCTCACCTTTCCCGTTAAGCAGCCATAGTGTGTTTTCTAAACGTGTGACTCTGTTCTGTTTTGTAATTCAGTTCAAGGGTAGCGGTTTTTACATTCCCTCTCTAAGTGATATCTTATGATAAGTGTCTTTTTCTGTGTGACTTATTTCACTTAGAATCGTCGTACCTAAATCCACTCATCATGCTGCTACTAGCCTTATGACGTTGATTTCATGGCTGAGTGATATTCCATTGTACATAAGGACCACAACTTCTTTATCCATTTTTCTCTGTCCTGGGATATTTAAGGTGTAACGAAGTGGAGGTTTTTGTCAACAGAGCAGCCCTAAACTGTGGGGAGCCTGTGTCTTGCTGATTTTTAGTTTTCCCAATTTATACGCCCATGAGTGGAAGTGCCCTATGCTCTCTAAGCTGAGTTTTTTATATGTTTCAGGAAACACAGTACACTTCTCCAGAGTGGCTTTTGGCAATTTACATCCCGCCCATCAGCGTAGCCAGGCTCCCGTTTCTCCATGGCCTGTCCTGCCTTTCTGGTTTTGACACTTTATTCAGCATGGCCCTTTTGACCAATGGGAAGCGAGACTTCTTTGTAGCGCTGATTTGCCTTTCCAGGTTGCTTGGTTGGCCAAAAAGGGCGTATGCGTTTTTTCCTGAATATATTCAGGAAAAAACGCATACGCCCTTTTTGGCCAAGGGCATCATTGTCGAGGTTTTGCTGCTTTTCCTGTGCTTTAAAGGCGATGCGAATCTCCCTCCTGAAACCTGTTTCCTGCAATTCTGCCTTGCTTTCAAATCCTCTTCGTTACCTTCCCTCAATATATTTGTGGACGAGAGTTATCATTTATAAGTCTGCAGGTTTGTGAATTGCAGTGCCCCTGAGCTCCATTTTTCAACTCGCTTTCTTTGGAGCTGGCCGCAAAAACGCAGGATTGCTTCAGGCCCTATTCTGGTCCCGGGCGGCAGGGTGAGCCTGTGGTTAATTTTTCTTCCTGATGGGAAAATAGAGTGACCTGTGCCTGTCCCAACACCTAGAGCTAGTCTCTCATTGGTTCCCCCTCTTCCCGTTCGTCCTCAGGACAAATTGCAACCTGTACGGAACAGGAGGTTAAAAGTGCTGATTCTCCAAGGAGGGAGATTGCTAGTAAAGCGGCTGGAATGGGGAAACCGAGCACAAGGAGATGAGAAATGAGGTGCGTTTTGGAAACCTTTCCCGATCACACGGTGTACCATCTTCTGGGTTTCTCATGCATGTTTTCGATGTAGGAAGATGCCCTTGAACCTGGAGATTGGGACCCATGGGATGGGTATCACGCAGTATTACTTTAAAGGGTCTGCGTTTCCTCACCCAACCTCACCAAACCTCTCAGCCCCAAGAGTGTCCACCCTTATGTCTCAATCAGCTGTGGGTCTCGATATGGTCAATCCAGGTGGCATCACAGCCCCTGAACGAATTTTGTAAGAATTTCTCTCTCTTTCGCTGTCTCTGTTTCACGGGTTTTTAAAAGTAATTGATTTTTATAATGGGGTTTAGCTGCTTTTCACTGCTGTGTTTCTGCCGCTTTACACCCACTTGACTCACTTACAGAGAGATATCAATACATAGGTTTCAAGATTCTTACTAGTCAGATATATTCTTGGGCGGTGATTAGGGGGTGTTGAGTCAAATTCACTGAGCAAGCAGTAGTCCTTGTCTATTACATATTGGGTTTATGGAACGGTATCTGAGCTAATTTGAAACCCTTGTTTTATGCATCACCCCACCTCACCTTTCCCGTTAAGCAGCCATAGTGTGTTTTCTAAACGTGTAACTCTGTTCTGTTTTGTAATTCAGTTCAAGGGTAGCGGTTTTTACATTCCCTCTATAAGTGATATCTTATGATAAGTGTCTTTTTCTGTGTGACTTATTTCACTTAGATTCGTCGTACCTAAATCCACTCATCATGCTGCTACTAGCCTTATGACGTTGATTTCATGGCTGAGTGATATTCCATTGTACATAAGGACCACAACTTCTTTATCCATTTTTCTCTTTCCTGGGATATTTAAGGTGTAACGAAGTGGAGGTTCTTGTCAACAGAGCAGCCTGAAATTTTGGGGTGCCTGTGTCTTGCTGAATTTTAGTTTTCCCAATTTATACGTCCATGAGTGGTAGTGCCCTATGCTCTCTAAGCTGAGTTTTTTAGATGTTTCTGGACACACCGTACACTTCTCCAGAGTGGCTGTTGGCAATTTACATGCCGCCCATCAGCGTAGCCAGGCTCCCGTTTCTCCATGGCCTGTCCTGCCTTTCTGGTTTTGACAATTTATTCAGCATGGCCCTTTTGACCGATGGGAAGCGAGACTTCTTTGTAGCGATGATTTGCCTTTCCAGGTTGCTTGGTTGGCCAAAACGGGCGTATGCGTTTTTTCCTGAATATATTCAGGAAAAAACGCATACGCCCGTTTTGGCCAAGGGCATCATTGTCGAGGTTTTGCCGCTTTTCCTGTGCTTTAAAGGCGATGCGAATCTCCCTCCTGATACCTGTTCCCTGCAATTCTGCCTTGCTTTCAAATCCTCTTCGTTGCCTTCCCTCAATATATTTGTGGACGAGAGTGATCATTTATAAGTCTGCAGGTTTGTGAATTGCAGTGCCCCTGAGCTCCATTTTTCAACTCGCTTTCTTGGGAGCTGGCCGCAAAAGCGCAGGATTGCTTCAGGCCCTATTCTGGTCCCGGGTGGCAGGCTGAGACTGTGATTAATTCTTCTTCCTGATGGGAAAATAGAGTGACCTGTGCCTGTCCCAACACCTAGAGCTAGTCTCTCATTGGTTCCCCCTATTCCCGTTCGTCCTCAGGACAAATTGCAACCTGTACGGAACAGGAGGTTAAAGGTGCTGATTCTCTAAGGAGGGAGATTGCTAGTAAAGCGGCTGGAATGGCGAATCCGAGCACAAGGAGATGAGAAATGAGGTGCGTTTTGGAAACCTTTCCCGATCACACGGTGTACCATCTTCTGGGTTTCACATGCATGTTTTCGATGTAGAAAGATGCCCTTGAACCTAGAGATTTGGGACCCATGGGAGGGGTACCACGCAGTATTACTTTAAAGGGTCTGTGTTTCCTCACCCAGCCTCACCAAACCTCTCAGCCCCAAGAGTGTCCACCCTTATGTCTCAATCAGCTGTGGGTCTCGATATGGTCAATCCAGGTGGCATCACAGCCCCTGAACGAATTTTGTAAGAATTTCTCTCTCTTTCACTGTCTCTGTTTCACGGGTTTTTAAAAGTAATTGATTTTTATAATGGGGTTTAGCTGCTTTTCACTGCTGTGTTTCTGCCGCTTTACACCCACTTGACTCACTTACAGAGAGATATCAATACATAGGTTTCAAGATTCTTACTAGTCAGATATATTCTTGGGCGGTGAGTAGGGGGTGTTGAGTCCAATTCACTGAGCAATGAGTAGGCCTTGTCTATTACATATTGGGTTTATGGAACCGTATCTGAGCTAATTTGAAACCCTTGTTTTATGCATCACCCCACCTCACCTTTCCCGTTAAGCAGCCATAGTGTGTTTTGTAAACGTGTGACTCTGTTCTGTTTTGTAATTCAGTTCAAGGGTAGCGGTTTTTACATTCCCTCTATAAGTGATATCTTATGATAAGTGTCTTTTTCTGTGTGACTTATTTCACTTAGAAACGTCGTACCTAAATCCACTCATCATGCTGCTACTAGCCTTATGACGTTGATTTCATGGCTTAGTGATATTCCATTGTACATGAGGACCACAACTTCCTTATCAATTTTTCTCTTTCCTGGGATATTTAAGGTGTAACGAAGTGGAGGTTTTTGTCAACAGAGCAGCCCTAAACTTTGGGGTGCCTGTGTCTTGCTGATTTTTAGTTTTCCCAATTTATACGCCCATGAGTGGAAGTGCCCTATGCTCTCTAAGCTGAGTTTTTTAGATGTTTCAGGACACACCGTACACATCTCCAGAGTGGCTGTTGGCAATTTACATCCCGCCCATCAGCGTAGCCAGGCTCCCGTTTCTCCATGGCCTGTCCTGCCTTTCTGGTTTTGACACTTTTTTCAGCATGGCGCTTTTGACCGATGGGAATCGAGACTTCTTTGTAGCGCTGATTTGCCTTTCCAGGTTGCTTGGTTGGCCAAAAAGGGCGTATGCGTTTTTTCCTGAATATATTCAGGAAAAAACGCATACGCCCTTTTTGGCCAAGGGCATCATTGTCGAGGTTTTGCCGCTTTTCCTGTTTTTTAAAGGCGATTCGAATCTCCCTCCTGAAATCTGTTTCCTGCAATTCTGCCTTGCTTTCAACTCCTCTTCGTTGCCTTCCCTCAATATATTTGTGGACGAGAGTTATCATTTATAAGTCTGCAGGTTTGTGAATTGCAGTGCCCCTGAGCTCCAATTTTCAACTCACTTTCTTGGGAGCTGGCCGCAAAAGCGCAGGATTGCTTCAGGCCCTATTCTGGTCCCGGGCGGCAGGCTGAGCTTCTGGTTAATTCTTCTTCCTGATGGGAAAATAGAGTGACCTGTGTCTGTCCCAACACCTAGAGTTAGTCTCTCATTGGTTCCCCCTCTTCCCGTTCGTCCTCAGGACAAATTGCAACCTGTACGGAACAGGAGGTCAAAGGTGCTGATTCTCCAAGGAGGGAGATTGCTAGTAAAGCGGCTGGAATGGCGAACCCGAGCACAAGGAGATGAGAAATGAGGTGCGTTTTGGAAACCTTTCCCGATCACACGGTGTACCATCTTCTGGGTTTCTCATGCATGTTTTCGATGTAGGAAGATGCCCTTGAACCTGGAGATTTGGGACCCATGGGATGGGTACCACGCAGTATTACTTTAAAGGGTCTGCGTTTCCTCACCCAACCTCACCACACCTCTCAGCCCCAAGAGTGTCCACCCTTATGTCTCAATCAGCTGTGGGTCTCGATATGGTCAATCCAGGTGGCATCACAGCCCCTGAACGAATTTTGTAAGAATTTCTCTCTCTTTCACTGTCTCTGTTTCACGGGTTTTTAAAAGTAATTGATTTTTATAATGGGGTTTAGCTGCTTTTCACTGCTGTGTTTCTGCCGCTTTACACCCACTTGACTCACTTACAGAGAGATATCAATACATAGGTTTCAAGATTCTTACTAGTCAGATATATTCTTGGGCGGTGAGTAGGGGGTGTTGAGTCCAATTCACTGAGCAAGGAGTAGGCCTTGTCTATTACATATTGGGTTTATGGAACCGTATCTGAGCTAATTTGAAACCCTTGTTTTATGCATCACCCCACCTCACCTTTCCCGTTAAGCAGCCATAGTGTGTTTTGTAAACGTGTGACTCTGTTCTGTTTTGTAATTCAGTTCAAGGGTAGCGGTTTTTACATTCCCTCTATAAGTGATATCTTATGATAAGTGTCTCTTTCTGTGTGACTTATTTCACTTAGAATCGTCGTACCTAAATGCACTCATCATGCTGCTACTAGCCTTATGACGTTGATTTCATGGCTTAGTGGTATTCCATTGTACATAAGGACCACACCTTCTTTATCCATTTTTCTCTTTCCTGGGATATTTAAGGTGTAACGAAGTGCAGGTTTTTGTCAACAGAGCAGCCCTAAACTTTGGGGTGCCTGTGTCTTGTTGATTTTTAGTTTTCCCAATTTATACGCCCATGAGTGGAAGTGCCCTATGCTCTCTAAGCTGAGTTTTTTAGACGTTTCAGGACACAGAGTACACTTCTCCAGAGTGGCTGTTGGCAATTTACATCCCGCCCATCAGCGTAGCCAGGCTCCCGTTTCTCCATGGCCTGTCCTGCCTTTCTGGTTTTGACACTTTATTCAGCATGGCCCTTTTGACCAATGGGAAGCGAGACTTCTTTGTACCGCTGATTTGCCTTTCCAGGTTGCTTGGTTGGCCAAAACGGGCGTATGCGTTTTTTCCTGAATATATTCAGGAAAAAACGCATACGCCCGTTTTGGCCAAGGGCATCATTGTCTAGGTTTTGCCGCTTTACCTGTGCTTTAAAGGCGATGCGAATCTCCCTCCTGAAACCTGTTCCCTGCAATTCTGCCTTGCTCTCAAATCCTCTTCGTTGCCTTCCCTCAATATATTTGTGGACGAGAGTGATCATTTATAAGTCTGCAGGTTTGTTAATTGCAGTGCCCCTGAGCTCCATTTTTCAACTCGCTTTCTTGGGAGCTGGCCGCAAAAGCGCAGGATTGCTTCAGGCCCTATTCTGGTCCCGGGTGGCAGGCTGAGCCTGTGATTAATTCTTCTTCCTGATGGGAAAATAGAGTGACCTGTGCCTGTCCAACACCTAGAGCTAGTCTCTCATTGGTTCCCCCTCTTCCCGTTCGTCCTCAGGACAAATTGCAACCTGTACGGAACAGGAGGTCAAAGGTGCTGATTCTCCAAGGAGGGAGATTGCTAGTAAAGCGGCTGGAATGGCGAACCCGAGCACAAGGAGATGAGAAATGAGGTGCGTTTTGGAAACCTTTCCCGATCAAACGGTGTACCATCTTCTGGGTTTCTCATGCATGTTTTCGATGTAGGAAGATGCCCTTGAACCTGGAGATTTGGGACCCATGGGATGGGTACCACGCAATATTACTTTAAAGGGTCTGCGTTTCCTCACCCAACCTCACCAAACCTCTCAGCCCCAAGAGTGTCCACCCTTATGTCTCAATCAGCTGTGGGTCTCGATATGGTCAATCCAGGTGGCATCACAGCCCCTGAACGAATTTTGTAAGAATTTCTCTCTCTTTCACTGTCTCTGTTTCACGGGTTTTTAAAAGTATTTGATTTTTATAATGGGGTTTAGCTGCTTTTGACTGCTGTGTTTCTGCCGCTTTACACCCACTTGACTCACTTACAGAGAGATATCAATACATAGGTTTCAAGATTCTTACTAGTCAGATATATTCTTGGGCGGTGAGTAGGGGGTGTTGAGTCCAATTCACTGAGCAATGAGTAGGCCTTGTCTATTACATATTGGGTTTATGGAACCGTATCTGAGCTAATTTGAAACCCTTGTTTTATGCATCACCCCACCTCACCTTTCCCGTTAAGCAGCCATAGTGTGTTTTGTAAACGTGTGACTCTGTTCTGTTTTGTAATTCAGTTCAAGGGTAGCGGTTTTTACATTCCCTCTATAAGTGATATCTTATGATAAGTGTCTTTTTCTGTGTGACTTATTTCACTTAGAAACGTCGTACCTAAATCCACTCATCATGCTGCTACTAGCCTTATGACGTTGATTTCATGGCTTAGTGATATTCCATTGTACATGAGGACCACAACTTCCTTATCAATTTTTCTCTTTCCTGGGATATTTAAGGTGTAACGAAGTGGAGGTTTTTGTCAACAGAGCAGCCCTAAACTTTGGGGTGCCTGTGTCTTGCTGATTTTTAGTTTTCCCAATTTATACGCCCATGAGTGGAAGTGCCCTATGCTCTCTAAGCTGAGTTTTTTAGATGTTTCAGGACACACCGTACACTTCTCCAGAGTGGCTGTTGGCAATTTACATCCCGCCCATCAGCGTAGCCAGGCTCCCGTTTCTCCATGGCCTGTCCTGCCTTTCTGGTTTTGACACTTTGTTCAGCATGGCGCTTTTGACCGATGGGAATCGAGACTTCTTTGTAGCGCTGATTTGCCTTTCCAGGTTGCTTGGTTGGCCAAAAAGGGCGTATGCGTTTTTTCCTGAATATATTCAGGAAAAAACGCATACGCCCTTTTTGGCCAAGGGCATCATTGTCGAGGTTTTGCCGCTTTTCCTGTTTTTTAAAGGCGATTCGAATCTCCCTCCTGAAATCTGTTTCCTGCAATTCTGCCTTGCTTTCAACTCCTCTTCGTTGCCTTCCCTCAATATATTTGTGGACGAGAGTTATCATTTATAAGTCTGCAGGTTTGTGAATTGCAGTGCCCCTGAGCTCCAATTTTCAACTCACTTTCTTGGGAGCTGGCCGCAAAAGCGCAGGATTGCTTCAGGCCCTATTCTGGTCCCGGGCGGCAGGCTGAGCTTCTGGTTAATTCTTCTTCCTGATGGGAAAATAGAGTGACCTGTGTCTGTCCCAACACCTAGAGTTAGTCTCTCATTGGTTCCCCCTCTTCCCGTTCGTCCTCAGGACAAATTGCAACCTGTACGGAACAGGAGGTCAAAGGTGCTGATTCTCCAAGGAGGGAGATTGCTAGTAAAGCGGCTGGAATGGCAAACCCGAGCACAAGGAGATGAGAAATGAGGTGCGTTTTGGAAACCTTTCCCGATCACACGGTGTACCATCTTCTGGGTTTCTCATGCATGTTTTCGATGTAGGAAGATGCCCTTGAACCTGGAGATTTGGGACCCATGGGATGGGTACCACGCAGTATTACTTTAAAGGGTCTGCGTTTCCTCACCCAACCTCACCACACCTCTCAGCCCCAAGAGTGTCCACCCTTATGTCTCAATCAGCTGTGGGTCTCGATATGGTCAATCCAGGTGGCATCAGAGCCCCTGAACGAATTTTGTAAGAATTTCTCTCTCTTTCACTGTCTCTGTTTCACGGGTTTTTAAAAGTAATTGATTTTTATAATGGGGTTTAGCTGCTTTTCACTGCTGTGTTTCTGCCGCTTTACACCCACTTGACTCACTTACAGAGAGATATCAATACATAGGTTTCAAGATTCTTACTAGTCAGATATATTCTTGGGCGGTGAGTAGGGGGTGTTGAGTCCAATTCACTGAGCAAGGAGTAGGCCTTGTCTATTACATATTGGGTTTATGGAACCGTATCTGAGCTAATTTGAAACCCTTGTTTTATGCATCACCCCACCTCACCTTTCCCGTTAAGCAGCCATAGTGTGTTTTGTAAACGTGTGACTCTGTTCTGTTTTGTAATTCAGTTCAAGGGTAGCGGTTTTTACATTCCCTCTATAAGTGATATCTTATGATAAGTGTCTTTTTCTGTGTGACTTATTTCACTTAGAAACGTCGTACCTAAATCCACTCATCATGCTGCTACTAGCCTTATGACGTTGATTTCATGGCTTAGTGATATTCCATTGTACATGAGGACCACAACTTCCTTATCAATTTTTCTCTTTCCTGGGATATTTAAGGTGTAACGAAGTGGAGGTTTTTGTCAACAGAGCAGCCCTAAACTTTGGGGTGCCTGTGTCTTGCTGATTTTTAGTTTTCCCAATTTATACGCCCATGAGTGGAAGTGCCCTATGCTCTCTAAGCTGAGTTTTTTAGATGTTTCAGGACACACCGTACACTTCTCCAGAGTGGCTGTTGGCAATTTACATCCCGCCCATCAGCGTAGCCAGGCTCCCGTTTCTCCATGGCCTGTCCTGCCTTTCTGGTTTTGACACTTTGTTCAGCATGGCGCTTTTGACCGATGGGAATCGAGACTTCTTTGTAGCGCTGATTTGCCTTTCCAGGTTGCTTGGTTGGCCAAAAAGGGCGTATGCGTTTTTTCCTGAATATATTCAGGAAAAAACGCATACGCCCTTTTTGGCCAAGGGCATCATTGTCGAGGTTTTGCCGCTTTTCCTGTTTTTTAAAGGCGATTCGAATCTCCCTCCTGAAATCTGTTTCCTGCAATTCTGCCTTGCTTTCAACTCCTCTTCGTTGCCTTCCCTCAATATATTTGTGGACGAGAGTTATCATTTATAAGTCTGCAGGTTTGTGAATTGCAGTGCCCCTGAGCTCCAATTTTCAACTCACTTTCTTGGGAGCTGGCCGCAAAAGCGCAGGATTGCTTCAGGCCCTATTCTGGTCCCGGGCGGCAGGCTGAGCTTCTGGTTAATTCTTCTTCCTGATGGGAAAATAGAGTGACCTGTGTCTGTCCCAACACCTAGAGTTAGTCTCTCATTGGTTCCCCCTCTTCCCGTTCGTCCTCAGGACAAATTGCAACCTGTACGGAACCGGAGGTCAAAGGTGCTGATTCTCCAAGGAGGGAGATTGCTAGTAAAGCGGCTGGAATGGCGAACCCGAGCACAAGGAGATGAGAAATGAGGTGCGTTTTGGAAACCTTTCCCGATCACACGGTGTACCATCTTCTGGGTTTCTCATGCATGTTTTCGATGTAGGAAGATGCCCTTGAACCTGGAGATTTGGGACCCATGGGATGGGTACCACGCAGTATTACTTTAAAGGGTCTGCGTTTCCTCACCCAACCTCACCACACCTCTCAGCCCCAAGAGTGTCCACCCTTATGTCTCAATCAGCTGTGGGTCTCGATATGGTCAATCCAGGTGGCATCACAGCCCATGAACGAATTTTGTAAGAATTTCTCTCTCTTTCACTGTCTCTGTTTCACGGGTTTTTAAAAGTAATTGATTTTTATAATGGGGTTTAGCTGCTTTTCACTGCTGTGTTTCTGCCGCTTTACACCCACTTGACTCACTTACAGAGAGATATCAATACATAGGTTTCAAGATTCTTACTAGTCAGATATATTCTTGGGCGGTGAGTA
The DNA here is from genome assembly GCF_965194825.1 of Balaenoptera physalus. Lineage (NCBI taxonomy): Eukaryota > Metazoa > Chordata > Mammalia > Artiodactyla > Balaenopteridae > Balaenoptera > Balaenoptera physalus. The sequence goes on from NC_138890.1 coordinate 41,056,161, forward strand.
GGGGGTGTTGAGTCCAATTCACTGAGCAATGAGTAGGCCTTGTCTATTACATATTGGGTTTATGGAACCGTATCTGAGCTAATTTGAAACCCTTGTTTTATGCATCACCCCACCTCACCTTTCCCGTTAAGCAGCCATAGTGTGTTTTGTAAACGTGTGACTCTGTTCTGTTTTGTAATTCAGTTCAAGGGTAGCGGTTTTTACATTCCCTCTATAAGTGATATCTTATGATAAGTGTCTCTTTCTGTGTGACTTATTTCACTTAGAATCGTCGTACCTAAATGCACTCATCATGCTGCTACTAGCCTTATGACGTTGATTTCATGGCTTAGTGATATTCCATTGTACCTAAGGACCACACCTTCTTTATCCATTTTTCTCTTTCCTGGGATATTTAAGGTGTAACGAAGTGGAGGTTTTTGTCAACAGAGCAGCCCTAAACTTTGGGGTGCCTGTGTCTTGTTGATTTTTAGTTTTCCCAATTTATACGCCCATGAGTGGAAGTGCCCTATGCTCTCTAAGCTGAGTTTTTTAGACGTTTCAGGACACAGAGTACACTTCTCCAGAGTGGCTGTTGGCAATTTACATCCCGCCCATCAGCGTAGCCAGGCTCCCGTTTCTCCATGGCCTGTCCTGCCTTTCTGGTTTTGACACTTTATTCAGCATGGCCCTTTTGACCAATGGGAAGCGAGACTTCTTTGTAGCGCTGATTTGCCTTTCCAGGTTGCTTGGTTGGCCAAAACGGGCGTATGCGTTTTTTCCTGAATATATTCAGGAAAAAACGCATACGCCCGTTTTGGCCAAGGGCATCATTGTCTAGGTTTTGCTGCTTTACCTGTGCTTTAAAGGCGATGCGAATCTCCCTCCTGAAACCTGTTTCCTGCAATTCTGCCTTGCTTTCAAATCCTCTTCGTTACCTTCCCTCAATATATTTGTGGACGAGAGTTATCATTTATAAGTCTGCAGGTTTGTGAATTGCAGTGCCCCTGAGCTCCATTTTTCAACTCGCTTTCTTTGGAGCTGGCCGCAAAAACGCAGGATTGCTTCAGGCCCTATTCTGGTCCCGGGCGGCAGGGTGAGCCTGTGGTTAATTTTTCTTCCTGATGGGAAAATAGAGTGACCTGTGCCTGTCCCAACACCTAGAGCTAGTCTCTCATTGGTTCCCCCTCTTCCCGTTCGTCCTCAGGACAAATTGCAACCTGTACGGAACAGGAGGTTAAAAGTGCTGATTCTCCAAGGAGGGAGATTGCTAGTAAAGCGGCTGGAATGGGGAAACCGAGCACAAGGAGATGAGAAATGAGGTGCGTTTTGGAAACCTTTCCCGATCACACGGTGTACCATCTTCTGGGTTTCTCATGCATGTTTTCGATGTAGGAAGATGCCCTTGAACCTGGAGATTGGGACCCATGGGATGGGTATCACGCAGTATTACTTTAAAGGGTCTGCGTTTCCTCACCCAACCTCACCAAACCTCTCAGCCCCAAGAGTGTCCACCCTTATGTCTCAATCAGCTGTGGGTCTCGATATGGTCAATCCAGGTGGCATCACAGCCCCTGAACGAATTTTGTAAGAATTTCTCTCTCTTTCGCTGTCTCTGTTTCACGGGTTTTTAAAAGTAATTGATTTTTATAATGGGGTTTAGCTGCTTTTCACTGCTGTGTTTCTGCCGCTTTACACCCACTTGACTCACTTACAGAGAGATATCAATACATAGGTTTCAAGATTCTTACTAGTCAGATATATTCTTGGGCGGTGATTAGGGGGTGTTGAGTCAAATTCACTGAGCAAGCAGTAGTCCTTGTCTATTACATATTGGGTTTATGGAACGGTATCTGAGCTAATTTGAAACCCTTGTTTTATGCATCACCCCACCTCACCTTTCCCGTTAAGCAGCCATAGTGTGTTTTCTAAACGTGTAACTCTGTTCTGTTTTGTAATTCAGTTCAAGGGTAGCGGTTTTTACATTCCCTCTATAAGTGATATCTTATGATAAGTGTCTTTTTCTGTGTGACTTATTTCACTTAGATTCGTCGTACCTAAATCCACTCATCATGCTGCTACTAGCCTTATGACGTTGATTTCATGGCTGAGTGATATTCCATTGTACATAAGGACCACAACTTCTTTATCCATTTTTCTCTTTCCTGGGATATTTAAGGTGTAACGAAGTGGAGGTTCTTGTCAACAGAGCAGCCTGAAATTTTGGGGTGCCTGTGTCTTGCTGAATTTTAGTTTTCCCAATTTATACGTCCATGAGTGGTAGTGCCCTATGCTCTCTAAGCTGAGTTTTTTAGATGTTTCTGGACACACCGTACACTTCTCCAGAGTGGCTGTTGGCAATTTACATGCCGCCCATCAGCGTAGCCAGGCTCCCGTTTCTCCATGGCCTGTCCTGCCTTTCTGGTTTTGACAATTTATTCAGCATGGCCCTTTTGACCGATGGGAAGCGAGACTTCTTTGTAGCGATGATTTGCCTTTCCAGGTTGCTTGGTTGGCCAAAACGGGCGTATGCGTTTTTTCCTGAATATATTCAGGAAAAAACGCATACGCCCGTTTTGGCCAAGGGCATCATTGTCGAGGTTTTGCCGCTTTTCCTGTGCTTTAAAGGCGATGCGAATCTCCCTCCTGATACCTGTTCCCTGCAATTCTGCCTTGCTTTCAAATCCTCTTCGTTGCCTTCCCTCAATATATTTGTGGACGAGAGTGATCATTTATAAGTCTGCAGGTTTGTGAATTGCAGTGCCCCTGAGCTCCATTTTTCAACTCGCTTTCTTGGGAGCTGGCCGCAAAAGCGCAGGATTGCTTCAGGCCCTATTCTGGTCCCGGGTGGCAGGCTGAGACTGTGATTAATTCTTCTTCCTGATGGGAAAATAGAGTGACCTGTGCCTGTCCCAACACCTAGAGCTAGTCTCTCATTGGTTCCCCCTATTCCCGTTCGTCCTCAGGACAAATTGCAACCTGTACGGAACAGGAGGTTAAAGGTGCTGATTCTCTAAGGAGGGAGATTGCTAGTAAAGCGGCTGGAATGGCGAATCCGAGCACAAGGAGATGAGAAATGAGGTGCGTTTTGGAAACCTTTCCCGATCACACGGTGTACCATCTTCTGGGTTTCACATGCATGTTTTCGATGTAGAAAGATGCCCTTGAACCTAGAGATTTGGGACCCATGGGAGGGGTACCACGCAGTATTACTTTAAAGGGTCTGTGTTTCCTCACCCAGCCTCACCAAACCTCTCAGCCCCAAGAGTGTCCACCCTTATGTCTCAATCAGCTGTGGGTCTCGATATGGTCAATCCAGGTGGCATCACAGCCCCTGAACGAATTTTGTAAGAATTTCTCTCTCTTTCACTGTCTCTGTTTCACGGGTTTTTAAAAGTAATTGATTTTTATAATGGGGTTTAGCTGCTTTTCACTGCTGTGTTTCTGCCGCTTTACACCCACTTGACTCACTTACAGAGAGATATCAATACATAGGTTTCAAGATTCTTACTAGTCAGATATATTCTTGGGCGGTGAGTAGGGGGTGTTGAGTCCAATTCACTGAGCAATGAGTAGGCCTTGTCTATTACATATTGGGTTTATGGAACCGTATCTGAGCTAATTTGAAACCCTTGTTTTATGCATCACCCCACCTCACCTTTCCCGTTAAGCAGCCATAGTGTGTTTTGTAAACGTGTGACTCTGTTCTGTTTTGTAATTCAGTTCAAGGGTAGCGGTTTTTACATTCCCTCTATAAGTGATATCTTATGATAAGTGTCTTTTTCTGTGTGACTTATTTCACTTAGAAACGTCGTACCTAAATCCACTCATCATGCTGCTACTAGCCTTATGACGTTGATTTCATGGCTTAGTGATATTCCATTGTACATGAGGACCACAACTTCCTTATCAATTTTTCTCTTTCCTGGGATATTTAAGGTGTAACGAAGTGGAGGTTTTTGTCAACAGAGCAGCCCTAAACTTTGGGGTGCCTGTGTCTTGCTGATTTTTAGTTTTCCCAATTTATACGCCCATGAGTGGAAGTGCCCTATGCTCTCTAAGCTGAGTTTTTTAGATGTTTCAGGACACACCGTACACATCTCCAGAGTGGCTGTTGGCAATTTACATCCCGCCCATCAGCGTAGCCAGGCTCCCGTTTCTCCATGGCCTGTCCTGCCTTTCTGGTTTTGACACTTTTTTCAGCATGGCGCTTTTGACCGATGGGAATCGAGACTTCTTTGTAGCGCTGATTTGCCTTTCCAGGTTGCTTGGTTGGCCAAAAAGGGCGTATGCGTTTTTTCCTGAATATATTCAGGAAAAAACGCATACGCCCTTTTTGGCCAAGGGCATCATTGTCGAGGTTTTGCCGCTTTTCCTGTTTTTTAAAGGCGATTCGAATCTCCCTCCTGAAATCTGTTTCCTGCAATTCTGCCTTGCTTTCAACTCCTCTTCGTTGCCTTCCCTCAATATATTTGTGGACGAGAGTTATCATTTATAAGTCTGCAGGTTTGTGAATTGCAGTGCCCCTGAGCTCCAATTTTCAACTCACTTTCTTGGGAGCTGGCCGCAAAAGCGCAGGATTGCTTCAGGCCCTATTCTGGTCCCGGGCGGCAGGCTGAGCTTCTGGTTAATTCTTCTTCCTGATGGGAAAATAGAGTGACCTGTGTCTGTCCCAACACCTAGAGTTAGTCTCTCATTGGTTCCCCCTCTTCCCGTTCGTCCTCAGGACAAATTGCAACCTGTACGGAACAGGAGGTCAAAGGTGCTGATTCTCCAAGGAGGGAGATTGCTAGTAAAGCGGCTGGAATGGCGAACCCGAGCACAAGGAGATGAGAAATGAGGTGCGTTTTGGAAACCTTTCCCGATCACACGGTGTACCATCTTCTGGGTTTCTCATGCATGTTTTCGATGTAGGAAGATGCCCTTGAACCTGGAGATTTGGGACCCATGGGATGGGTACCACGCAGTATTACTTTAAAGGGTCTGCGTTTCCTCACCCAACCTCACCACACCTCTCAGCCCCAAGAGTGTCCACCCTTATGTCTCAATCAGCTGTGGGTCTCGATATGGTCAATCCAGGTGGCATCACAGCCCCTGAACGAATTTTGTAAGAATTTCTCTCTCTTTCACTGTCTCTGTTTCACGGGTTTTTAAAAGTAATTGATTTTTATAATGGGGTTTAGCTGCTTTTCACTGCTGTGTTTCTGCCGCTTTACACCCACTTGACTCACTTACAGAGAGATATCAATACATAGGTTTCAAGATTCTTACTAGTCAGATATATTCTTGGGCGGTGAGTAGGGGGTGTTGAGTCCAATTCACTGAGCAAGGAGTAGGCCTTGTCTATTACATATTGGGTTTATGGAACCGTATCTGAGCTAATTTGAAACCCTTGTTTTATGCATCACCCCACCTCACCTTTCCCGTTAAGCAGCCATAGTGTGTTTTGTAAACGTGTGACTCTGTTCTGTTTTGTAATTCAGTTCAAGGGTAGCGGTTTTTACATTCCCTCTATAAGTGATATCTTATGATAAGTGTCTCTTTCTGTGTGACTTATTTCACTTAGAATCGTCGTACCTAAATGCACTCATCATGCTGCTACTAGCCTTATGACGTTGATTTCATGGCTTAGTGGTATTCCATTGTACATAAGGACCACACCTTCTTTATCCATTTTTCTCTTTCCTGGGATATTTAAGGTGTAACGAAGTGCAGGTTTTTGTCAACAGAGCAGCCCTAAACTTTGGGGTGCCTGTGTCTTGTTGATTTTTAGTTTTCCCAATTTATACGCCCATGAGTGGAAGTGCCCTATGCTCTCTAAGCTGAGTTTTTTAGACGTTTCAGGACACAGAGTACACTTCTCCAGAGTGGCTGTTGGCAATTTACATCCCGCCCATCAGCGTAGCCAGGCTCCCGTTTCTCCATGGCCTGTCCTGCCTTTCTGGTTTTGACACTTTATTCAGCATGGCCCTTTTGACCAATGGGAAGCGAGACTTCTTTGTACCGCTGATTTGCCTTTCCAGGTTGCTTGGTTGGCCAAAACGGGCGTATGCGTTTTTTCCTGAATATATTCAGGAAAAAACGCATACGCCCGTTTTGGCCAAGGGCATCATTGTCTAGGTTTTGCCGCTTTACCTGTGCTTTAAAGGCGATGCGAATCTCCCTCCTGAAACCTGTTCCCTGCAATTCTGCCTTGCTCTCAAATCCTCTTCGTTGCCTTCCCTCAATATATTTGTGGACGAGAGTGATCATTTATAAGTCTGCAGGTTTGTTAATTGCAGTGCCCCTGAGCTCCATTTTTCAACTCGCTTTCTTGGGAGCTGGCCGCAAAAGCGCAGGATTGCTTCAGGCCCTATTCTGGTCCCGGGTGGCAGGCTGAGCCTGTGATTAATTCTTCTTCCTGATGGGAAAATAGAGTGACCTGTGCCTGTCCAACACCTAGAGCTAGTCTCTCATTGGTTCCCCCTCTTCCCGTTCGTCCTCAGGACAAATTGCAACCTGTACGGAACAGGAGGTCAAAGGTGCTGATTCTCCAAGGAGGGAGATTGCTAGTAAAGCGGCTGGAATGGCGAACCCGAGCACAAGGAGATGAGAAATGAGGTGCGTTTTGGAAACCTTTCCCGATCAAACGGTGTACCATCTTCTGGGTTTCTCATGCATGTTTTCGATGTAGGAAGATGCCCTTGAACCTGGAGATTTGGGACCCATGGGATGGGTACCACGCAATATTACTTTAAAGGGTCTGCGTTTCCTCACCCAACCTCACCAAACCTCTCAGCCCCAAGAGTGTCCACCCTTATGTCTCAATCAGCTGTGGGTCTCGATATGGTCAATCCAGGTGGCATCACAGCCCCTGAACGAATTTTGTAAGAATTTCTCTCTCTTTCACTGTCTCTGTTTCACGGGTTTTTAAAAGTATTTGATTTTTATAATGGGGTTTAGCTGCTTTTGACTGCTGTGTTTCTGCCGCTTTACACCCACTTGACTCACTTACAGAGAGATATCAATACATAGGTTTCAAGATTCTTACTAGTCAGATATATTCTTGGGCGGTGAGTAGGGGGTGTTGAGTCCAATTCACTGAGCAATGAGTAGGCCTTGTCTATTACATATTGGGTTTATGGAACCGTATCTGAGCTAATTTGAAACCCTTGTTTTATGCATCACCCCACCTCACCTTTCCCGTTAAGCAGCCATAGTGTGTTTTGTAAACGTGTGACTCTGTTCTGTTTTGTAATTCAGTTCAAGGGTAGCGGTTTTTACATTCCCTCTATAAGTGATATCTTATGATAAGTGTCTTTTTCTGTGTGACTTATTTCACTTAGAAACGTCGTACCTAAATCCACTCATCATGCTGCTACTAGCCTTATGACGTTGATTTCATGGCTTAGTGATATTCCATTGTACATGAGGACCACAACTTCCTTATCAATTTTTCTCTTTCCTGGGATATTTAAGGTGTAACGAAGTGGAGGTTTTTGTCAACAGAGCAGCCCTAAACTTTGGGGTGCCTGTGTCTTGCTGATTTTTAGTTTTCCCAATTTATACGCCCATGAGTGGAAGTGCCCTATGCTCTCTAAGCTGAGTTTTTTAGATGTTTCAGGACACACCGTACACTTCTCCAGAGTGGCTGTTGGCAATTTACATCCCGCCCATCAGCGTAGCCAGGCTCCCGTTTCTCCATGGCCTGTCCTGCCTTTCTGGTTTTGACACTTTGTTCAGCATGGCGCTTTTGACCGATGGGAATCGAGACTTCTTTGTAGCGCTGATTTGCCTTTCCAGGTTGCTTGGTTGGCCAAAAAGGGCGTATGCGTTTTTTCCTGAATATATTCAGGAAAAAACGCATACGCCCTTTTTGGCCAAGGGCATCATTGTCGAGGTTTTGCCGCTTTTCCTGTTTTTTAAAGGCGATTCGAATCTCCCTCCTGAAATCTGTTTCCTGCAATTCTGCCTTGCTTTCAACTCCTCTTCGTTGCCTTCCCTCAATATATTTGTGGACGAGAGTTATCATTTATAAGTCTGCAGGTTTGTGAATTGCAGTGCCCCTGAGCTCCAATTTTCAACTCACTTTCTTGGGAGCTGGCCGCAAAAGCGCAGGATTGCTTCAGGCCCTATTCTGGTCCCGGGCGGCAGGCTGAGCTTCTGGTTAATTCTTCTTCCTGATGGGAAAATAGAGTGACCTGTGTCTGTCCCAACACCTAGAGTTAGTCTCTCATTGGTTCCCCCTCTTCCCGTTCGTCCTCAGGACAAATTGCAACCTGTACGGAACAGGAGGTCAAAGGTGCTGATTCTCCAAGGAGGGAGATTGCTAGTAAAGCGGCTGGAATGGCGAACCCGAGCACAAGGAGATGAGAAATGAGGTGCGTTTTGGAAACCTTTCCCGATCACACGGTGTACCATCTTCTGGGTTTCTCATGCATGTTTTCGATGTAGGAAGATGCCCTTGAACCTGGAGATTTGGGACCCATGGGATGGGTACCACGCAGTATTACTTTAAAGGGTCTGCGTTTCCTCACCCAACCTCACCACACCTCTCAGCCCCAAGAGTGTCCACCCTTATGTCTCAATCAGCTGTGGGTCTCGATATGGTCAATCCAGGTGGCATCAGAGCCCCTGAACGAATTTTGTAAGAATTTCTCTCTCTTTCACTGTCTCTGTTTCACGGGTTTTTAAAAGTAATTGATTTTTATAATGGGGTTTAGCTGCTTTTCACTGCTGTGTTTCTGCCGCTTTACACCCACTTGACTCACTTACAGAGAGATATCAATACATAGGTTTCAAGATTCTTACTAGTCAGATATATTCTTGGGCGGTGAGTAGGGGGTGTTGAGTCCAATTCACTGAGCAAGGAGTAGGCCTTGTCTATTACATATTGGGTTTATGGAACCGTATCTGAGCTAATTTGAAACCCTTGTTTTATGCATCACCCCACCTCACCTTTCCCGTTAAGCAGCCATAGTGTGTTTTGTAAACGTGTGACTCTGTTCTGTTTTGTAATTCAGTTCAAGGGTAGCGGTTTTTACATTCCCTCTATAAGTGATATCTTATGATAAGTGTCTTTTTCTGTGTGACTTATTTCACTTAGAAACGTCGTACCTAAATCCACTCATCATGCTGCTACTAGCCTTATGACGTTGATTTCATGGCTTAGTGATATTCCATTGTACATGAGGACCACAACTTCCTTATCAATTTTTCTCTTTCCTGGGATATTTAAGGTGTAACGAAGTGGAGGTTTTTGTCAACAGAGCAGCCCTAAACTTTGGGGTGCCTGTGTCTTGCTGATTTTTAGTTTTCCCAATTTATACGCCCATGAGTGGAAGTGCCCTATGCTCTCTAAGCTGAGTTTTTTAGATGTTTCAGGACACACCGTACACTTCTCCAGAGTGGCTGTTGGCAATTTACATCCCGCCCATCAGCGTAGCCAGGCTCCCGTTTCTCCATGGCCTGTCCTGCCTTTCTGGTTTTGACACTTTGTTCAGCATGGCGCTTTTGACCGATGGGAATCGAGACTTCTTTGTAGCGCTGATTTGCCTTTCCAGGTTGCTTGGTTGGCCAAAAAGGGCGTATGCGTTTTTTCCTGAATATATTCAGGAAAAACGCATACGCCCTTTTTGGCCAAGGGCATCATTGTCGAGGTTTTGCCGCTTTTCCTGTTTTTTAAAGGCGATTCGAATCTCCCTCCTGAAATCTGTTTCCTGCAATTCTGCCTTGCTTTCAACTCCTCTTCGTTGCCTTCCCTCAATATATTTGTGGACGAGAGTTATCATTTATAAGTCTGCAGGTTTGTGAATTGCAGTGCCCCTGAGCTCCAATTTTCAACTCACTTTCTTGGGAGCTGGCCGCAAAAGCGCAGGATTGCTTCAGGCCCTATTCTGGTCCCGGGCGGCAGGCTGAGCTTCTGGTTAATTCTTCTTCCTGATGGGAAAATAGAGTGACCTGTGTCTGTCCCAACACCTAGAGTTAGTCTCTCATTGGTTCCCCCTCTTCCCGTTCGTCCTCAGGACAAATTGCAACCTGTACGGAACCGGAGGTCAAAGGTGCTGATTCTCCAAGGAGGGAGATTGCTAGTAAAGCGGCTGGAATGGCGAACCCGAGCACAAGGAGATGAGAAATGAGGTGCGTTTTGGAAACCTTTCCCGATCACACGGTGTACCATCTTCTGGGTTTCTCATGCATGTTTTCGATGTAGGAAGATGCCCTTGAACCTGGAGATTTGGGACCCATGGGATGGGTACCACGCAGTATTACTTTAAAGGGTCTGCGTTTCCTCACCCAACCTCACCACACCTCTCAGCCCCAAGAGTGTCCACCCTTATGTCTCAATCAGCTGTGGGTCTCGATATGGTCAATCCAGGTGGCATCACAGCCCATGAACGAATTTTGTAAGAATTTCTCTCTCTTTCACTGTCTCTGTTTCACGGGTTTTTAAAAGTAATTGATTTTTATAATGGGGTTTAGCTGCTTTTCACTGCTGTGTTTCTGCCGCTTTACACCCACTTGACTCACTTACAGAGAGATATCAATACATAGGTTTCAAGATTCTTACTAGTCAGATATATTCTTGGGCGGTGAGTAGGGGGTGTTGAGTCCAATTCACTGAGCAATGAGTAGGCCTTGTCTATTACATATTGGGTTTATGGAACCGTATCTGAGCTAATTTGAAACCCTTGTTTTATGCATCACCCCACCTCACCTTTCCCGTTAAGCAGCCATAGTGTGTTTTGTAAACGTGTGACTCTGTTCTGTTTTGTAATTCAGTTCAAGGGTAGCGGTTTTTACATTCCCTCTATAAGTGATATCTTATGATAAGTGTCTCTTTCTGTGTGACTTATTTCACTTAGAATCGTCGTACCTAAATGCACTCATCATGCTGCTACTAGCCTTATGACGTTGATTTCATGGCTTAGTGATATTCCATTGTACCTAAGGACCACACCTTCTTTATCCATTTTTCTCTTTCCTGGGATATTTAAGGTGTAACGAAGTGGAGGTTTTTGTCAACAGAGCAGCCCTAAACTTTGGGGTGCCTGTGTCTTGTTGATTTTTAGTTTTCCCAATTTATACGCCCATGAGTGGAAGTGCCCTATGCTCTCTAAGCTGAGTTTTTTAGACGTTTCAGGACACAGAGTACACTTCTCCAGAGTGACTGTTGGCAATTTACATCCCGCCCATCAGCGTAGCCAGGCTCCCGTTTCTCCATGGCCTGTCCTGCCTTTCTGGTTTTGACACTTTATTCAGCATGGCCCTTTTGACCAATGGGAAGCGAGACTTCTTTGTAGCGCTGATTTGCCTTTCCAGGTTGCTTGGTTGGCCAAAACGGGCGTATGCGTTTTTTCCTGAATATATTCAGGAAAAAACGCATACGCCCGTTTTGGCCAAGGGCATCATTGTCTAGGTTTTGCTGCTTTACCTGTGCTTTAAAGGCGATGCGAATCTCCCTCCTGAAACCTGTTCCCTGCAATTCTGCCTTGCTTTCAAATCCTCTTCGTTGCCTTCCCTCAATATATTTGTGGACGAGAGTGATCATTTATAAGTCTGCAGGTTTGTTAATTGCAGTGCCCCTGAGCTCCATTTTTCAACTCGCTTTCTTGGGAGCTGGCCGCAAAAGCGCAGGATTGCTTCAGGCCCTATTCTGGTCCCGGGTGGCAGGCTGAGCCTGTGATTAATTCTTCTTCCTGATGGGAAAATAGAGTGACCTGTGCCTGTCCCAACACCTAGAGCTAGTCTCTCATTGGTTCCCCCTCTTCCCGTTCGTCCTCAGGACAAATTGCAACCTGTACGGAACAGGAGGTCAAAGGTGCTGATTCTCCAAGGAGGGAGATTGCTAGTAAAGCGGCTGGAATGGCGAACCCGAGCACAAGGAGATGAGAAATGAGGTGCGTTTTGGAAACCTTTCCCGATCACACGGTGTACCATCTTCTGGGTTTCTCATGCATGTTTTCGATGTAGGAAGATGCCCTTGAACCTGGAGATTTGGGACCCATGGGATGGGTACCACGCAGTATTACTTTAAAGGGTCTGCGTTTCCTCACCCAACCTCACCACACCTCTCAGCCCCAAGAGTGTCCACCCTTATGTCTCAATCAGCTGTGGGTCTCGATATGGTCAATCCAGGTGGCATCAGAGCCCCTGAACGAATTTTGTAAGAATTTCTCTCTCTTTCACTGTCTCTGTTTCACGGGTTTTTAAAAGTAATTGATTTTTATAATGGGGTTTAGCTGCTTTTCACTGCTGTGTTTCTGCCGCTTTACACCCACTTGACTCACTTACAGAGAGATATCAATACATAGGTTTCAAGATTCTTACTACTCAGATATATTCTTGGGCGGTGAGTAGGGGGTGTTGAGTCCAATTCACTGAGCAAGGAGTAGGCCTTGTCTATAACATATTGGGTTTATGGAACGGTATCTGAGCTAATTTGAAACCCTTGTTTTATGCATCACCCCACCTCACCTTTCCCGTTAAGCAGCCATAGTGTGTTTTGTAAACGTGTGACTCTGTTCTGTTTTGTAATTCAGTTCAAGGGTAGCGGTTTTTACATTCCCTCTATAAGTGATATCTTATGATAAGTGTCTCTTTCTGTGTGACTTATTTCACTTAGAATCGTCGTACCTAAATCCACTCATCATGCTGCTACTAGCCTTATGACGTTGATTTCATGGCTTATTGATATTCCATTGTACATGAGGACCACAACTTCTTTATCAATTTTTCTCTTTCCTGGGATATTTAAGGTGTAACGAAGTGGAGGTTTTTCTCAACAGAGCAGCCCTAAACTTTGGGGTGCCTGTGTCTTGCTGATTTTTAGTTTTCCCAATTTATACGCCCATGAGTGGAAGTGCCCTATGCTCTCTAAGCTGAGTTTTTTAGACGTTTCAGGACACAGAGTACACTTCTCCAGAGTGTCTGTTGGCAATTTACATCCCGCCCATCAGCGTAGCCAGGCTCCCGTTTCTCCATGGCCTGTCCTGCCTTTCTGGTTTTGACACTTTATTCAGCATGGCCCTTTTGACCAATGGGAAGCGAGACTTCTTTGTAGCGCTGATTTGCCTTTCCAGGTTGCTTGGTTGGCCAAAACGGGCGTATGCGTTTTTTCCTGAATATATTCAGGAAAAAACGCATACGCCCTTTTTGGCCAAGGGCATCATTGTCGAGGTTTTGCCGCTTTTCCTGTGCTTTAAAGGCGATGCGAATCTCCCTCCTGAAACCCGTTTCCTGCAATTCTGCCTTGCTTTCAAATCCTCTTCGTTACCTTCCCTCAATATATTTGTGGACGAGAGTTATCATTTATAAGTCTGCAGGTTTGTTAATTGCAGTGCCCCTGAGCTCCATTTTTCAACTCGCTTTCTTGGGAGCTGGCCGCAAAAGTGCAGGATTGCTTCAGGCCCTATTCTGGTCCCGGGCGGCAGGCTGAGCCTGTGGTTAATTCTTCTTCTTGATGGGAAAATAGAGTGACCTGTGCCTGTCCCAACACCTAGAGCTAGTCTCTCATTGGTTCCCCCTCTTCCGCTTCATCCTCAGGACAAATTGCAACCTGTACGGAACAGGAGGTTAAAGGTGCTGATTCTCCAAGGAGGGAGATTGCTAGTAAAGCGGCTGGAATGGCGAACCCGAGCACAAGGAGATGAGAAATGAGGTGCGTTTTGGAAACCTTTCCCGATCACACGGTTTAACATCTTCTGGGTTTCTCATGCATGTTTTCGATGTAGGAAGATGCCCTTGAACCTGGAGATTTGGGAACCATGGGATGGGTACCACGCAGTATTACTTTAAAGGGTCTGTGTTTCCTCACCCAACCTCACCAAACCTCTCAGCCCCAAGAGTGTCCACCCTTATGTCTCAATCAGCTCTGGGTCTAGATATGGTCAATCCAGGTGGCATCACAGCCCCTGAACGAATTTTGTAAGAATTTCTCTCTTTCACTGTCTCTGTTTAACGGGTTTTTAAAAGTAATTGATTTTTATAATGGGGTTTAGCTGCTTTTCACTGCTGTGTTTCTGCCACTTTACACCCACTTGACTCACTTACAGAGAGATATCAATACATAGGTTTTAAGATTCTTACTAGTCAGATATATTCTTGGGTGGTGAATAGGGGGTGCTGAGTCCAATTCACTGAGCAAGGAGTAGGCCTTGTCTATTACATATTGCGTTTATGGAAAGGTATCTGAGCTAATTTGAAACCCTTGTTTTATGCATCACCCCACCTCACCTTTCCCGTTAAGCAGCCATAGTGTGTTTTCTAAACGTGTGTCTCTGTTCTGTTTTGTAATTCAGTTCAAGGGTAGCGGTTTTTACATTCCCTCTATAAGTGATATCTTATGATAAGTGTCTTTTTCTGTGTGACTTATTTCACTTAGATTCGTCGTACCTAAATCCACTCATCATGCTGCTACTAGCCTTATGACGTTGATTTCACGGCTGAGTGATATTCCATTGTACATAAGGACCACAACTTCTTTATCCATTTTTCTCTTTCCTGGGATATTTAAGGTGTAACGAAGTGGAGGTTCTTGTCAACAGAGCAGCCTGAAACTTTGGGGTCCTGTGTCTTGCTGAATTTTAGTTTTCCCAATTTATACGCCCATGAGTGGAAGTGCCCTATGCTCTCTAAGCTGAGTTTTTTAGAAGTTTCAGGACACACAGTACACTTCTCCAGAGTGGCTGTTGCCAATTTACATCCCGCCCACCAGAGTAACCAGGTTCCCGTTTCTCCATGGCCTGTCCTGCCTTTCTGGTTTTGACACTTTATTCAGCATGGCCCTTTTGACCAATGGGAAGCGAGACTTCTTTGTAGCGCTGATTTGCCTTTCCAGGTTGCTTGGTTGGCTAAAAAGGGCGTATGCGTTTTTTCCTGAATATATTCAGGAAAAAACGCATACGCCCTTTTTGGCCAAGGGCATCATTGTCGAGGTTTTGCCGCTTTTCCTGTGCTTTAAAGGCGATGCGAATCTCCCTCCTGAAACCCGTTTCCTGCAATTCTGCCTTGCTTTCAAATCCTCTTCGTTACCTTCCCTCAATATATTTGTGGAGGAGAGTTATCATTTATAAGTCTGCAGGTTTGTTAATTGCAGTGCCCCTGAGCTCCATTTTTCAACTCGCTTTCTTGGGAGCTGGCCGCAAAAGTGCAGGATTGCTTCAGGCCCTATTCTGGTCCCGGGCGGCAGGCTGAGCCTGTGGTTAATTCTTCTTCTTGATGGGAAAATAGAGTGACCTGTGCCTGTCCCAACACCTAGAGCTAGTCTCTCATTGGTTCCCCCTCTTCCCGTTCATCCTCAGGACAAATTGCAACCTGTACGGAACAGGAGGTTAAAGGTGCTGATTCTCCAAGGAGGGAGATTGCTAGTAAAGCGGCTGGAATGGCGAACCCGAGCACAAGGAGATGAGAAATGAGGTGCGTTTTGGAAACCTTTCCCGATCACACGGTGTACCATCGTCTGGGTTTCTCATGCATGTTTTCGATGTAGGAAGATGCCCTTGAACCTGGAGATTTGGGACCCATGGGATGGGTACCATGCAGTATTACTTTAAAGGGTCTGTGTTTCCTCACCCAACCTCACCAAACCTCTCAGCCCCAAGAGTGTCCACCCTTATGTCTCAATCAGCTCTGGGTCTAGATATGGTCAATCCAGGTGGCATCACAGCCCCTGAACGAATTTTGTAAGAATTTCTCTCTTTCACTGTCTCTGTTTAACGGGTTTTTAAAAGTAATTGATTTTTATAATGGGGTTTAGCTGCTTTTCACTGCTGTGTTTCTGCCACTTTACACCCACTTGACTCACTTACATAGAGATATCAATACATAGGTTTTAAGATTCTTACTAGTCAGATATATTCTTGGGTGGTGAATAGGGGGTGTTGAGTCCAATTCACTGAGCAAGGAGTAGGCCTTGTCTATTACATATTGCGTTTATGGAAAGGTATCTGAGCTAATTTGAAACCCTTGTTTTATGCATCACCCCACCTCACCTTTCCCGTTAAGCAGCCATAGTGTGTTTTCTAAACGTGTGACTCTGTTCTGTTTTGTAATTCAGTTCAAGGGTAGCGGTTTTTACATTCCCTCTATAAGTGATATCTTATGATAAGTGTCTTTTTCTGTGTGACTTATTTCACTTAGATTCGTCGTACCTAAATCCACTCATCATGCTGCTACTAGCCTTATGACGTTGATTTCACGGCTGAGTGATATTCCATTGTACATAAGGACCACAACTTCTTTATCCATTTTTCTCTTTCCTGGGATATTTAAGGTGTAACGAAGTGGAGGTTCTTGTCAACAGAGCAGCCTGAAACTTTGGGGTCCTGTGTCTTGCTGAATTTTAGTTTTCCCAATTTATACGCCCATGAGTGGAAGTGCCCTATGCTCTCTAAGCTGAGTTTTTTAGAAGTTTCAGGACACACAGTACACTTCTCCAGAGTGGCTGTTGCCAATTTACATCCCGCCCACCAGAGTAACCAGGCTCCCGTTTCTCCATGGCCTGTCCTGCCTTTCTGGTTTTGACACTTTATTCAGCATGGCCCTTTTGACCAATGGGAAGCGAGACTTCTTTGTAGCGCTGATTTGCCTTTCCAGGTTGCTTGGTTGGCTAAAAAGGGCGTATGCGTTTTTTCCTGAATATATTCAGGAAAAAACGCATACGCCCTTTTTGGCCAAGGGCATCATTGTCGAGGTTTTGCCGCTTTTCCTGTGCTTTAAAGGCGATGCGAATCTCCCTCCTGAAACCCGTTTCCTGCAATTCTGCCTTGCTTTCAAATCCTCTTCGTTACCTTCCCTCAATATATTTGTGGAGGAGAGTTATCATTTATAAGTCTGCAGGTTTGTTAATTGCAGTGCCCCTGAGCTCCATTTTTCAACTCGCTTTCTTGGGAGCTGGCCGCAAAAGGGCAGGATTGCTTCAGGCCCTATTCTGGTCCCGGGCGGCAGGCTGAGCCTGTGGTTAATTCTTCTTCTTGATGGGAAAATAGAGTGACCTGTGCCTGTCCCAACACCTAGAGCTAGTCTCTCATTGGTTCCCCCTCTTCCCGTTCATCCTCAGGACAAATTGCAACCTGTACGGAACAGGAGGTTAAAGGTGCTGATTCTCCAAGGAGGGAGATTGCTAGTAAAGCGGCTGGAATGGCGAACCCGAGCACAAGGAGATGAGAAATGAGGTGCGTTTTGGAAACCTTTCCCGATCACACGGTGTACCATCGTCTGGGTTTCTCATGCATGTTTTCGATGTAGGAAGATGCCCTTGAACCTGGAGATTTGGGACCCATGGGATGGGTACCACGCAGTATTACTTTAAAGGGTCTGCGTTTCCTCACCCAACCTCACCACACCTCTCAGCCCCAAGAGTGTCCACCCTTATGTCTCAATCAGCTGTGGGTCTCGATATGGTCAATCCACGTGGCATCAGAGCCCCTGAACGAATTTTGTAAGAATTTCTCTCTCTTTCACTGTCTCTGTTTCACGGGTTTTTAAAAGTAATTGATTTTTATAATGGGGTTTAGCTGCTTTTCACTGCTGTGTTTCTGCCGCTTTACACCCACTTGACTCACTTACAGAGAGATATCAATACATAGGTTTCAAGATTCTTACTAGTCAGATATATTCTTGGGCGGTGAATAGGGGGTGTTGAGTCCAATTCACTGAGCAAGGAGTAGGCCTTGTCTATTACATATTGGGTTTATGGAACGGTATCTGAGCTAATTTGAAACCCTTGTTTTATGCATCACGCCACCTCACCTTTCCCGTTAAGCAGCCATAGTGTGTTTTCTAAACGTGTGACTCTGTTCTGTTTTGTAATTCAGTTCAAGGGTAGCGGTTTTTACATTCCCTCTATAAGTGATATCTTATGATAAGTGGCTCTTTCTGTGTGACTTATTTCACTTAGATTCGTCGTACCTAAATCCACTCATCATGCTGCTACTAGCCTTATGACTTTGATTTCATGGCTTAGTGATATTCCATTGTACATGAGGACCACAACTTCCTTATCAATTTTTCTCTTTCCTGGGATATTTAAGGTGTAATGAAGTGGAGGTTTTTGTCAACAGAGCAGCCCTAAACTTTGGGGTGCCTGTGTCTTGCTGATTTTTAGTTTTCCCAATTTATACGCCCATGAGTGGAAGTGCCCTATGCTCTCTAAGCTGAGTTTTTTAGACGTTTCAGGACACACAGTACACTTCTCCAGAGTGGCTGTTGGCAATTTACATCCCACCCACCAGAGTAACCAGGCTCCCGTTTCTCCATGGCCTGTCCTGCCTTTCTGGTTTTGACACTTTATTCAGCATGGCCCTTTTGACCAATGGGAAGCGAGACTTCTTTGTAGCGCTGATTTGCCTTTCCAGGTTGCTTGGTTGGCCAAAAAGGGCGTATGCGTTTTTTCCTGAATATATTCAGGAAAAAACGCATACGCCCTTTTTGGC
The DNA here is from genome assembly GCF_965194825.1 of Balaenoptera physalus. Lineage (NCBI taxonomy): Eukaryota > Metazoa > Chordata > Mammalia > Artiodactyla > Balaenopteridae > Balaenoptera > Balaenoptera physalus. Next base: position 41,074,553 of record NC_138890.1, read on the forward strand.
CAAGGGCATCATTGTCGAGGTTTTGCCGCTTTTCCTGTGCTTTAAAGGCGATGCGAATCTCCCTCCTGAAACCCGTTTCCTGCAATTCTGCCTTGCTTTCAAATCCTCTTCGTTACTTTCCCTCAATATATTTGTGGACGAGAGTTATCATTTATAAGTCTGCAGGTTTGTTAATTGCAGTGCCCCTGAGCTCCATTTTTCAACTCGCTTTCTTGGGAGCTGGCCGCAAAAGCGCAGGATTGCTTCAGGCACTATTCTGGTCCCGGGCGGCAGGCTGAGCCTGTGGTTAATTCTTCTTCCTGATGGGAAAATAGAGTGACCTGTGCCTGTCCCAACACCTAGAGCTAGTCTCTCATTGGTTCCCCCTCTTCCCGTTCGTCCTCAGGACAAATTGCAACCTGTACGGAACAGGAGGTTAAAGGTGCTGATTCTCCAAGGAGGGAGATTGCAAGTAAAGCGGCTGGAATGGCGAACCCGAGCACAAGGAGATGAGAAATGAGGTGCGTTTTGGAAACCTTTCCCGATCACACGGTTTAACATCTTCTGGGTTTCTCATGCATGTTTTCGATGTAGGAAGATGCCCTTGAACCTGGAGATTTGGGAACCATGGGATGGGTACCACGCAGTATTACTTTAAAGGGTCTGTGTTTCCTCACCCAACCTCACCAAACCTCTCAGCCCCAAGAGTGTCCACCCTTATGTCTCAATCAGCTCTGGGTCTAGATATGGTCAATCCAGGTGGCATCACAGCCCCTGAACGAATTATGTAAGAATTTCTCTCTTTCACTGTCTCTGTTTAACGGGTTTTTAAAAGTAATTGATTTTTATAATGGGGTTTAGCTGCTTTTCACTGCTGTGTTTCTGCCACTTTACACCCACTTGACTCACTTACAGAGAGATATCAATACATAGGTTTTAAGATTCTTACTAGTCAGATATATTCTTGGGTGGTGAATAGGGGGTGTTGAGTCCAATTCACTGAGCAAGGAGTAGGCCTTGTCTATTACATATTGCGTTTATGGAAAGGTATCTGAGCTAATTTGAAACCCTTGTTTTATGCATCACCCCACCTCACCTTTCCCGTTAAGCAGCCATAGTGTGTTTTCTAAGCGTGTGACTCTGTTCTCTTTTGTAATTCAGTTCAAGGGTAGCGGTTTTTACATTCCCTCTATAAGTGATATCTTATGATAAGTGTCTTTTTCTGTGTGACTTATTTCATTTAGAATCGTCGTACCTAAATCCACTCATCATGCTGCTACTAGCCTTATGACGTTGATTTCATGGCTGAGTGATATTCCATTGTACATAAGGACCACAACTTCTTTATCCATTTTTCTCTTTCCTGGGATATTTAAGGAGTAACGAAGGGGAGGTTTTTGTCAACAGAGCAGCCCTAAAGTTTGGGGTGCCTGTGTCTTGCTGATTTTTAGATTTCCCAATTTATACGCCCATGAGTGGAAGTGCCCTTTGCTCTCTAAGCTGAGTTTTTTAGACGTTTCAGGACACAGAATACATTTCTCCAGAGTGGCTGTTGGCAATTTACATCCCGCCCACCAGCCTAGCCAGGCTCCCGTTTCTCCATGGCCTGTCCTGCCTTTCTGGTTTTGACACTTTATTCAGCATGGCCCTTTTGACCGATGGGAAGCGAGACTTCTTTGTAGCGCTGATTTGCCTTTCCAGGTTGCTTGGTTGGCCAAAAAGGGCGTATGCGTTTTTTCCTGAATATATTCAGGAAAAAACGCATACGCCCTTTTTGGCCAAGGGCATCATTGTCGAAGTTTTGCCGCTTTTCCTGTGCTTTAAAGGCGATGCGAATCTCCCTCCTGAAACCCGTTTCCTGCAATTCTGCCTTGCTTTCAAATCCTCTTCGTTACCTTCCCTCAATATATTTGTGGACGAGAGTTATCATTTATAAGTCTGCAGGTTTGTGAATTGCAGTGCCCCTGAGCTCCATGTTTCAACTCGCTTTCTTGGGAGGTGGCCGCAAAAGCGCAGGATTGCTTCAGGCACTATTCTGGTCCCGGGCGGCAGGCTGAGCCTGTGGTTAATTCTTCTTCCTGATGGGAAAATAGAGTGACCTGTGCCTGTCCCAACACCTAGAGCTAGTCTCTCATTGGTTCCCCCTCTTCCCGTTCGTCCTCAGGACAAATTGCAACCTGTACGGAACAGGAGGTTAAAGGTGCTGATTCTCCAAGGAGGGAGATTGCTAGTAAAGCGGCTGGAATGGCGAACCCGAGCACAAGGAGATGAGAAATGAGGTGCGTTTTGGAAACCTTTCCCGATCACACGGTTTAACATCTTCTGGGTTTCTCATGCATGTTTTCGATGTAGGAAGATGCCCTTGAACCTGGAGATTTGGGAACCATGGGATGGGTACCACGCAGTATTACTTTAAAGGGTCTGTGTTTCCTCACCCAACCTCACCAAACCTCTCAGCCCCAAGAGTGTCCACCCTTATGTCTCAATCAGCTCTGGGTCTAGATATGGTCAATCCAGGTGGCATCACAGCCCCTGAATGAATTTTGTAAGAATTTCTCTCTCTTTCACTGTCTCTGTTTCACGGGTTTTTAAAAGTAATTGATTTTTATAATGTGGTTTAGCTGCTTTTCACTGCTGTGTTTCTGCCACTTTACACCCACTTGACTCACTTACAGAGAGATATCAATACATAGGTTTTAAGATTCTTACTAGTCAGATATATTCTTGGGTGGTGAATAGGGGGTGTTGAGTCCAATTCACTGAGCAAGGAGTAGGCCTTGTCTATTACATATTGCGTTTATGGAAAGGTATCTGAGCTAATTTGAAACCCTTGTTTTATGCATCACCCCACCTCACCTTTCCCGTTAAGCAGCCATAGTGTGTTTTCTAAACGTGTGACTCTGTTCTGTTTTGTAATTCAGTTCAAGGGTAGCGGTTTTTACATTCCCTCTATAAGTGATATCTTATGATAAGTGTCTTTTTCTGTGTGACTTATTTCATTTAGAATCGTCGTACCTAAATCCACTCATCATGCTGCTACTAGCCTTATGACGTTGATTTCATGGCTGAGTGATATTCCATTGTACATAAGGACCACAACTTCTTTATCCATTTTTCTCTTTCCTGGGATATTTAAGGAGTAACGAAGGGGAGGTTTTTGTCAACAGAGCAGCCCTAAAGTTTGGGGTGCCTGTGTCTTGCTGATTTTTAGATTTCCCAATTTATACGCCCATGAGTGGAAGTGCCCTTTGCTCTCTAAGCTGAGTTTTTTAGACGTTTCAGGACACAGAATACATTTCTCCAGAGTGGCTGTTGGCAATTTACATCCCGCCCATCAGCGTAGCCAGGCTCCCGTTTCTCCATGGCCTGTCCTGCCTTTCTGGTTTTGACACTTTATTCAGCATGGCCCTTTTGACCGATGGGAAGCGAGACTTCTTTGTAGCGCTGATTTGCCTTTCCAGGTTGCTTGGTTGGCCAAAAAGGGCGTATGCGTTTTTTCCTGAATATATTCAGGAAAAAACGCATACGCCCTTTTTGGCCAAGGGCATCATTGTCGAAGTTTGGCCGCTTTTCCTGTGCTTTAAAGGCGATGCGAATCTCCCTCCTGAAACCCGTTTCCTGCAATTCTGCCTTGCTTTCAAATCCTCTTCGTTACCTTCCCTCAATATATTTGTGGACGAGAGTTATCATTTATAAGTCTGCAGGTTTGTGAATTGCAGTGCCCCTGAGCTCCATGTTTCAACTCGCTTTCTTGGGAGCTGGCCGCAAAAGCGCAGGATTGCTTCAGGCACTATTCTGGTCCCGGGCGGCAGGCTGAGCCTGTGGTTAATTCTTCTTCCTGATGGGAAAATAGAGTGACCTGTGCCTGTCCCAACACCTAGAGCTAGTCTCTCATTGGTTCCCCCTCTTCCCGTTCGTCCTCAGGACAAATTGCAACCTGTACGGAACAGGAGGTTAAAGGTGCTGATTCTCCAAGGAGGGAGATTGCTAGTAAAGCGGCTGGAATGGCGAACCCGAGCACAAGGAGATGAGAAATGAGGTGCGTTTTGGAAACCTTTCCCGATCACACGGTTTACCATCTTCTGGGTTTCTCATGCATGTTTTCGATGTAGGAAGATGCCCTTGAACCTGGAGATTTGGGAACCGTGGGATGGGTACCACGCAGTATTACTTTAAAGGGTCTGTGTTTCCTCACCCAACCTCACCAAACCTCTCAGCCCCAAGAGTGTCCACCCTTATGTCTCAATCAGCTCTGGGTCTAGATATGGTCAATCCAGGTGGCATCACAGCCCCTGAATGAATTTTGTAAGAATTTCTCTCTCTTTCACTGTCTCTGTTTCACGGGTTTTTAAAAGTAATTGATTTTTATAATGGGGTTTAGCTGCTTTTCACTGCTGTGTTTCTGCCACTTTACACCCACTTGACTCACTTACAGAGAGATATCAATACATAGGTTTTAAGATTCTTACTAGTCAGATATATTCTTGGGTGGTGAATAGGGGGTGTTGAGTCCAATTCACTGAGCAAGGAGTAGGCCTTGTCTATTACATATTGCGTTTATGGAAAGGTATCTGAGCTAATTTGAAACCCTTGTTTTATGCATCACCCCACCTCACCTTTCCCGTTAAGCAGCCATAGTGTGTTTTCTAAACGTGTGACTCTGTTCTGTTTTGTAATTCAGTTCAAGGGTAGCGGTTTTTACATTCCCTCTATAAGTGATATCTTATGATAAGTGTCTTTTTCTGTGTGACTTATTTCATTTAGAATCGTCGTACCTAAATCCACTCATCATGCTGCTACTAGCCTTATGACGTTGATTTCATGGCTGAGTGATATTCCATTGTACATAAGGACCACAACTTCTTTATCCATTTTTCTCTTTCCTGGGATATTTAAGGAGTAACGAAGGGGAGGTTTTTGTCAACAGAGCAGCCCTAAAGTTTGGGGTGCCTGTGTCTTGCTGATTTTTAGATTTCCCAATTTATACGCCCATGAGTGGAAGTGCCCTTTGCTCTCTAAGCTGAGTTTTTTAGACGTTTCAGGACACAGAATACATTTCTCCAGAGTGGCTGTTGGCAATTTACATCCCGCCCACCAGCCTAGCCAGGCTCCCGTTTCTCCATGGCCTGTCCTGCCTTTCTGGTTTTGACACTTTATTCAGCATGGCCCTTTTGACCGATGGGAAGCGAGACTTCTTTGTAGCGCTGATTTGCCTTTCCAGGTTGCTTGGTTGGCCAAAAAGGGCGTATGCGTTTTTTCCTGAATATATTCAGGAAAAAACGCATACGCCCTTTTTGGCCAAGGGCATCATTGTCGAAGTTTTGCCGCTTTTCCTGTGCTTTAAAGGCGATGCGAATCTCCCTCCTGAAACCCGTTTCCTGCAATTCTGCCTTGCTTTCAAATCCTCTTCGTTACCTTCCCTCAATATATTTGTGGACGAGAGTTATCATTTATAAGTCTGCAGGTTTGTGAATTGCAGTGCCCCTGAGCTCCATTTTTCAACTCGCTTTCTTGGGAGGTGGCCGCAAAAGCGCAGGATTGCTTCAGGCACTATTCTGGTCCCGGGCGGCAGGCTGAGCCTGTGGTTAATTCTTCTTCCTGATGGGAAAATAGAGTGACCTGTGCCTGTCCCAACACCTAGAGCTAGTCTCTCATTGGTTCCCCCTCTTCCCGTTCGTCCTCAGGACAAATTGCAACCTGTACGGAACAGGAGGTTAAAGGTGCTGATTCTCCAAGGAGGGAGATTGCTAGTAAAGCGGCTGGAATGGCGAACCCGAGCACAAGGAGATGAGAAATGAGGTGCGTTTTGGAAACCTTTCCCGATCACACGGTTTAACATCTTCTGGGTTTCTCATGCATGTTTTCGATGTAGGAAGATGCCCTTGAACCTGGAGATTTGGGAACCATGGGATGGGTACCACGCAGTATTACTTTAAAGGGTCTGTGTTTCCTCACCCAACCTCACCAAACCTCTCAGCCCCAAGAGTGTCCACCCTTATGTCTCAATCAGCTCTGGGTCTAGATATGGTCAATCCAGGTGGCATCACAGCCCCTGAATGAATTTTGTAAGAATTTCTCTCTCTTTCACTGTCTCTGTTTCACGGGTTTTTAAAAGTAATTGATTTTTATAATGGGGTTTAGCTGCTTTTCACTGCTGTGTTTCTGCCACTTTACACCCACTTGACTCACTTACAGAGAGATATCAATACATAGGTTTTAAGATTCTTACTAGTCAGATATATTCTTGGGTGGTGAATAGGGGGTGTTGAGTCCAATTCACTGAGCAAGGAGTAGGCCTTGTCTATTACATATTGCGTTTATGGAAAGGTATCTGAGCTAATTTGAAACCCTTGTTTTATGCATCACCCCACCTCACCTTTCCCGTTAAGCAGCCATAGTGTGTTTTCTAAACGTGTGACTCTGTTCTGTTTTGTAATTCAGTTCAAGGGTAGCGGTTTTTACATTCCCTCTATAAGTGATATCTTATGATAAGTGTCTTTTTCTGTGTGACTTATTTCATTTAGAATCGTCGTACCTAAATCCACTCATCATGCTGCTACTAGCCTTATGACGTTGATTTCATGGCTGAGTGATATTCCATTGTACATAAGGACCACAACTTCTTTATCCATTTTTCTCTTTCCTGGGATATTTAAGGAGTAACGAAGGGGAGGTTTTTGTCAACAGAGCAGCCCTAAAGTTTGGGGTGCCTGTGTCTTGCTGATTTTTAGATTTCCCAATTTATACGCCCATGAGTGGAAGTGCCCTTTGCTCTCTAAGCTGAGTTTTTTAGACGTTTCAGGACACAGAATACATTTCTCCAGAGTGGCTGTTGGCAATTTACATCCCGCCCATCAGCCTAGCCAGGCTCCCGTTTCTCCATGGCCTGTCCTGCCTTTCTGGTTTTGACACTTTATTCAGCATGGCCCTTTTGACCGATGGGAAGCGAGACTTCTTTGTAGCGCTGATTTGCCTTTCCAGGTTGCTTGGTTGGCCAAAAAGGGCGTATGCGTTTTTTCCTGAATATATTCAGGAAAAAACGCATACGCCCTTTTTGGCCAAGGGCATCATTGTCGAAGTTTTGCCGCTTTTCCTGTGCTTTAAAGGCGATGCGAATCTCCCTCCTGAAACCCGTTTCCTGCAATTCTGCCTTGCTTTCAAATCCTCTTCGTTACCTTCCCTCAATATATTTGTGGACGAGAGTTATCATTTATAAGTCTGCAGGTTTGTGAATTGCAGTGCCCCTGAGCTCCATGTTTCAACTCGCTTTCTTGGGAGCTGGCCGCAAAAGCGCAGGATTGCTTCAGGCACTATTCTGGTCCCGGGCGGCAGGCTGAGCCTGTGGTTAATTCTTCTTCCTGATGGGAAAATAGAGTGACCTGTGCCTGTCCCAACACCTAGAGCTAGTCTCTCATTGGTTCCCCCTCTTCCCGTTCGTCCTCAGGACAAATTGCAACCTGTACGGAACAGGAGGTTAAAGGTGCTGATTCTCCAAGGAGGGAGATTGCTAGTAAAGCGGCTGGAATGGCGAACCCGAGCACAAGGAGATGAGAAATGAGGTGCGTTTTGGAAACCTTTCCCGATCACACGGTTTACCATCTTCTGGGTTTCTCATGCATGTTTTCGATGTAGGAAGATGCCCTTGAACCTGGAGATTTGGGAACCGTGGGATGGGTACCACGCAGTATTACTTTAAAGGGTCTGTGTTTCCTCACCCAACCTCACCAAACCTCTCAGCCCCAAGAGTGTCCACCCTTATGTCTCAATCAGCTCTGGGTCTAGATATGGTCAATCCAGGTGGCATCACAGCGCCTGAATGAATTTTGTAAGAATTTCTCTCTCTTTCACTGTCTCTGTTTCACGGGTTTTTAAAAGTAATTGATTTTTATAATGGGGTTTAGCTGCTTTTCACTGCTGTGTTTCTGCCACTTTACACCCACTTGACTCACTTACAGAGAGATATCAATACATAGGTTTTAAGATTCTTACTAGTCAGATATATTCTTGGGTGGTGAATAGGGGGTGTTGAGTCCAATTCACTGAGCAAGGAGTAGGCCTTGTCTATTACATATTGCGTTTATGGAAAGGTATCTGAGCTAATTTGAAACCCTTGTTTTATGCATCACCCCACCTCACCTTTCCCGTTAAGCAGCCATAGTGTGTTTTCTAAACGTGTGACTCTGTTCTGTTTTGTAATTCAGTTCAAGGGTAGCGGTTTTTACATTCCCTCTATAAGTGATATCTTATGATAAGTGTCTTTTTCTGTGTGACTTATTTCATTTAGAATCGTCGTACCTAAATCCACTCATTATGCTGCTACTAGCCTTATGACGTTGATTTCATGGCTGAGTGATATTCCATTGTACATAAGGACCACAACTTCTTTATCCATTTTTCTCTTTCCTGGGATATTTAAGGAGTAACGAAGGGGAGGTTTTTGTCAACAGAGCAGCCCTAAAGTTTGGGGTGCCTGTGTCTTGCTGATTTTTAGATTTCCCAATTTATACGCCCATGAGTGGAAGTGCCCTTTGCTCTCTAAGCTGAGTTTTTTAGACGTTTCAGGACACAGAATACATTTCTCCAGAGTGGCTGTTGGCAATTTACATCCCGCCCACCAGCCTAGCCAGGCTCCCGTTTCTCCATGGCCTGTCCTGCCTTTCTGGTTTTGACACTTTATTCAGCATGGCCCTTTTGACCGATGGGAAGCGAGACTTCTTTGTAGCGCTGATTTGCCTTTCCAGGTTGCTTGGTTGGCCAAAAAGGGCGTATGCGTTTTTTCCTGAATATATTCAGGAAAAAACGCATACGCCCTTTTTGGCCAAGGGCATCATTGTCGAAGTTTTGCCGCTTTTCCTGTGCTTTAAAGGCGATGCGAATCTCCCTCCTGAAACCCGTTTCCTGCAATTCTGCCTTGCTTTCAAATCCTCTTCGTTACCTTCCCTCAATATATTTGTGGACGAGAGTTATCATTTATAAGTCTGCAGGTTTGTGAATTGCAGTGCCCCTGAGCTCCATGTTTCAACTCGCTTTCTTGGGAGGTGGCCGCAAAAGCGCAGGATTGCTTCAGGCACTATTCTGGTCCCGGGCGGCAGGCTGAGCCTGTGGTTAATTCTTCTTCCTGATGGGAAAATAGAGTGACCTGTGCCTGTCCCAACACCTAGAGCTAGTCTCTCATTGGTTCCCCCTCTTCCCGTTCGTCCTCAGGACAAATTGCAACCTGTACGGAACAGGAGGTTAAAGGTGCTGATTCTCCAAGGAGGGAGATTGCTAGTAAAGCGGCTGGAATGGCGAACCCGAGCACAAGGAGATGAGAAATGAGGTGCGTTTTGGAAACCTTTCCCGATCACACGGTTTACCATCTTCTGGGTTTCTCATGCATGTTTTCGATGTAGGAAGATGCCCTTGAACCTGGAGATTTGGGAACCGTGGGATGGGTACCACGCAGTATTACTTTAAAGGGTCTGTGTTTCCTCACCCAACCTCACCAAACCTCTCAGCCCCAAGAGTGTCCACCCTTATGTCTCAATCAGCTCTGGGTCTAGATATGGTCAATCCAGGTGGCATCACAGCCCCTGAATGAATTTTGTAAGAATTTCTCTCTCTTTCACTGTCTCTGTTTCACGGGTTTTTAAAAGTAATTGATTTTTATAATGGGGTTTAGCTGCTTTTCACTGCTGTGTTTCTGCCACTTTACACCCACTTGACTCACTTACAGAGAGATATCAATACATAGGTTTTAAGATTCTTACTAGTCAGATATATTCTTGGGTGGTGAATAGGGGGTGTTGAGTCCAATTCACTGAGCAAGGAGTAGGCCTTGTCTATTACATATTGCGTTTATGGAAAGGTATCTGAGCTAATTTGAAACCCTTGTTTTATGCATCACCCCACCTCACCTTTCCCGTTAAGCAGCCATAGTGTGTTTTCTAAACGTGTGACTCTGTTCTGTTTTGTAATTCAGTTCAAGGGTAGCGGTTTTTACATTCCCTCTATAAGTGATATCTTATGATAAGTGTCTTTTTCTGTGTGACTTATTTCATTTAGAATCGTCGTACCTAAATCCACTCATCATGCTGCTACTAGCCTTATGACGTTGATTTCATGGCTGAGTGATATTCCATTGTACATAAGGACCACAACTTCTTTATCCATTTTTCTCTTTCCTGGGATATTTAAGGAGTAACGAAGGGGAGGTTTTTGTCAACAGAGCAGCCCTAAAGTTTGGGGTGCCTGTGTCTTGCTGATTTTTAGATTTCCCAATTTATACGCCCATGAGTGGAAGTGCCCTTTGCTCTCTAAGCTGAGTTTTTTAGACGTTTCAGGACACAGAATACATTTCTCCAGAGTGGCTGTTGGCAATTTACATCCCGCCCACCAGCCTAGCCAGGCTCCCGTTTCTCCATGGCCTGTCCTGCCTTTCTGGTTTTGACACTTTATTCAGCATGGCCCTTTTGACCGATGGGAAGCGAGACTTCTTTGTAGCGCTGATTTGCCTTTCCAGGTTGCTTGGTTGGCCAAAAAGGGCGTATGCGTTTTTTCCTGAATATATTCAGGAAAAAACGCATACGCCCTTTTTGGCCAAGGGCATCATTGTCGAAGTTTTGCCGCTTTTCCTGTGCTTTAAAGGCGATGCGAATCTCCCTCCTGAAACCCGTTTCCTGCAATTCTGCCTTGCTTTCAAATCCTCTTCGTTACCTTCCCTCAATATATTTGTGGACGAGAGTTATCATTTATAAGTCTGCAGGTTTGTGAATTGCAGTGCCCCTGAGCTCCATGTTTCAACTCGCTTTCTTGGGAGGTGGCCGCAAAAGCGCAGGATTGCTTCAGGCACTATTCTGGTCCCGGGCGGCAGGCTGAGCCTGTGGTTAATTCTTCTTCCTGATGGGAAAATAGAGTGACCTGTGCCTGTCCCAACACCTAGAGCTAGTCTCTCATTGGTTCCCCCTCTTCCCGTTCGTCCTCAGGACAAATTGCAACCTGTACGGAACAGGAGGTTAAAGGTGCTGATTCTCCAAGGAGGGAGATTGCTAGTAAAGCGGCTGGAATGGCGAACCCGAGCACAAGGAGATGAGAAATGAGGTGCGTTTTGGAAACCTTTCCCGATCACACGGTTTAACATCTTCTGGGTTTCTCATGCATGTTTTCGATGTAGGAAGATGCCCTTGAACCTGGAGATTTGGGAACCATGGGATGGGTACCACGCAGTATTACTTTAAAGGGTCTGTGTTTCCTCACCCAACCTCACCAAACCTCTCAGCCCCAAGAGTGTCCACCCTTATGTCTCAATCAGCTCTGGGTCTAGATATGGTCAATCCAGGTGGCATCACAGCCCCTGAATGAATTTTGTAAGAATTTCTCTCTCTTTCACTGTCTCTGTTTCACGGGTTTTTAAAAGTAATTGATTTTTATAATGGGGTTTAGCTGCTTTTCACTGCTGTGTTTCTGCCACTTTACACCCACTTGACTCACTTACAGAGAGATATCAATACATAGGTTTTAAGATTCTTACTAGTCAGATATATTCTTGGGTGGTGAATAGGGGGTGTTGAGTCCAATTCACTGAGCAAGGAGTAGGCCTTGTCTATTACATATTGCGTTTATGGAAAGGTATCTGAGCTAATTTGAAACCCTTGTTTTATGCATCACCCCACCTCACCTTTCCCGTTAAGCAGCCATAGTGTGTTTTCTAAACGTGTGACTCTGTTCTGTTTTGTAATTCAGTTCAAGGGTAGCGGTTTTTACATTCCCTCTATAAGTGATATCTTATGATAAGTGTCTTTTTCTGTGTGACTTATTTCATTTAGAATCGTCGTACCTAAATCCACTCATCATGCTGCTACTAGCCTTATGACGTTGATTTCATGGCTGAGTGATATTCCATTGTACATAAGGACCACAACTTCTTTATCCATTTTTCTCTTTCCTGGGATATTTAAGGAGTAACGAAGGGGAGGTTTTTGTCAACAGAGCAGCCCTAAAGTTTGGGGTGCCTGTGTCTTGCTGATTTTTAGATTTCCCAATTTATACGCCCATGAGTGGAAGTGCCCTTTGCTCTCTAAGCTGAGTTTTTTAGACGTTTCAGGACACAGAATACATTTCTCCAGAGTGGCTGTTGGCAATTTACATCCCGCCCATCAGCGTAGCCAGGCTCCCGTTTCTCCATGGCCTGTCCTGCCTTTCTGGTTTTGACACTTTATTCAGCATGGCCCTTTTGACCGATGGGAAGCGAGACTTCTTTGTAGCGCTGATTTGCCTTTCCAGGTTGCTTGGTTGGCCAAAAAGGGCGTATGCGTTTTTTCCTGAATATATTCAGGAAAAAACGCATACGCCCTTTTTGGCCAAGGGCATCATTGTCGAAGTTTTGCCGCTTTTCCTGTGCTTTAAAGGCGATGCGAATCTCCCTCCTGAAACCCGTTTCCTGCAATTCTGCCTTGCTTTCAAATCCTCTTCGTTACCTTCCCTCAATATATTTGTGGACGAGAGTTATCATTTATAAGTCTGCAGGTTTGTGAATTGCAGTGCCCCTGAGCTCCATGTTTCAACTCGCTTTCTTGGGAGCTGGCCGCAAAAGCGCAGGATTGCTTCAGGCACTATTCTGGTCCCGGGCGGCAGGCTGAGCCTGTGGTTAATTCTTCTTCCTGATGGGAAAATAGAGTGACCTGTGCCTGTCCCAACACCTAGAGCTAGTCTCTCATTGGTTCCCCCTCTTCCCGTTCGTCCTCAGGACAAATTGCAACCTGTACGGAACAGGAGGTTAAACGTGCTGATTCTCCAAGGAGGGAGATTGCTAGTAAAGCGGCTGGAATGGCGAACCCGAGCACAAGGAGATGAGAAATGAGGTGCGTTTTGGAAACCTTTCCCGATCACACGGTTTAACATCTTCTGGGTTTCTCATGCATGTTTTCGATGTAGGAAGATGCCCTTGAACCTGGAGATTTGGGAACCATGGGATGGGTACCACGCAGTATTACTTTAAAGGGTCTGTGTTTCCTCACCCAACCTCACCAAACCTCTCAGCCCCAAGAGTGTCCACCCTTATGTCTCAATCAGCTCTGGGTCTAGATATGGTCAATCCAGGTGGCATCACAGCCCCTGAATGAATTTTGTAAGAATTTCTCTCTCTTTCACTGTCTCTGTTTCACGGGTTTTTAAAAGTAATTGATTTTTATAATGGGGTTTAGCTGCTTTTCACTGCTGTGTTTCTGCCACTTTACACCCACTTGACTCACTTACAGAGAGATATCAATACATAGGTTTTAAGATTCTTACTAGTCAGATATATTCTTGGGTGGTGAATAGGGGGTGTTGAGTCCAATTCACTGAGCAAGGAGTAGGCCTTGTCTATTACATATTGCGTTTATGGAAAGGTATCTGAGCTAATTTGAAACCCTTGTTTTATGCATCACCCCACCTCACCTTTCCCGTTAAGCAGCCATAGTGTGTTTTCTAAACGTGTGACTCTGTTCTGTTTTGTAATTCAGTTCAAGGGTAGCGGTTTTTACATTCCCTCTATAAGTGATATCTTATGATAAGTGTCTTTTTCTGTGTGACTTATTTCATTTAGAATCGTCGTACCTAAATCCACTCATCATGCTGCTACTAGCCTTATGACGTTGATTTCATGGCTGAGTGATATTCCATTGTACATAAGGACCACAACTTCTTTATCCATTTTTCTCTTTCCTGGGATATTTAAGGAGTAACGAAGGGGAGGTTTTTGTCAACAGAGCAGCCCTAAAGTTTGGGGTGCCTGTGTCTTGCTGATTTTTAGATTTCCCAATTTATACGCCCATGAGTGGAAGTGCCCTTTGCTCTCTAAGCTGAGTTTTTTAGACGTTTCAGGACACAGAATACATTTCTCCAGAGTGGCTGTTGGCAATTTACATCCCGCCCATCAGCGTAGCCAGGCTCCCGTTTCTCCATGGCCTGTCCTGCCTTTCTGGTTTTGACACTTTATTCAGCATGGCCCTTTTGACCGATGGGAAGCGAGACTTCTTTGTAGCGCTGATTTGCCTTTCCAGGTTGCTTGGTTGGCCAAAAAGGGCGTATGCGTTTTTTCCTGAATATATTCAGGAAAAAACGCATACGCCCTTTTTGGCCAAGGGCATCATTGTCGAAGTTTTGCCGCTTTTCCTGTGCTTTAAAGGCGATGCGAATCTCCCTCCTGAAACCCGTTTCCTGCAATTCTGCCTTGCTTTCAAATCCTCTTCGTTACCTTCCCTCAATATATTTGTGGACGAGAGTTATCATTTATAAGTCTGCAGGTTTGTGAATTGCAGTGCCCCTGAGCTCCATGTTTCAACTCGCTTTCTTGGGAGCTGGCCGCAAAAGCGCAGGATTGCTTCAGGCACTATTCTGGTCCCGGGCGGCAGGCTGAGCCTGTGGTTAATTCTTCTTCCTGATGGGAAAATAGAGTGACCTGTGCCTGTCCCAACACCTAGAGCTAGTCTCTCATTGGTTCCCCCTCTTCCCGTTCGTCCTCAGGACAAATTGCAACCTGTACGGAACAGGAGGTTAAAGGTGCTGATTCTCCAAGGAGGGAGATTGCTAGTAAAGCGGCTGGAATGGCGAACCCGAGCACAAGGAGATGAGAAATGAGGTGCGTTTTGGAAACCTTTCCCGATCACACGGTTTACCATCTTCTGGGTTTCTCATGCATGTTTTCGATGTAGGAAGATGCCCTTGAACCTGGAGATTTGGGAACCGTGGGATGGGTACCACGCAGTATTACTTTAAAGGGTCTGTGTTTCCTCACCCAACCTCACCAAACCTCTCAGCCCCAAGAGTGTCCACCCTTATGTCTCAATCAGCTCTGGGTCTAGATATGGTCAATCCAGGTGGCATCACAGCCCCTGAATGAATTTTGTAAGAATTTCTCTCTCTTTCACTGTCTCTGTTTCACGGGTTTTTAAAAGTAATTGATTTTTATAATGGGGTTTAGCTGCTTTTCACTGCTGTGTTTCTGCCACTTTACACCCACTTGACTCACTTACAGAGAGATATCAATACATAGGTTTTAAGATTCTTACTAGTCAGATATATTCTTGGGTGGTGAATAGGGGGTGTTGAGTCCAATTCACTGAGCAAGGAGTAGGCCTTGTCTATTACATATTGCGTTTATGGAAAGGTATCTGAGCTAATTTGAAACCCTTGTTTTATGCATCACCCCACCTCACCTTTCCCGTTAAGCAGCCATAGTGTGTTTTCTAAACGTGTGACTCTGTTCTGTTTTGTAATTCAGTTCAAGGGTAGCGGTTTTTACATTCCCTCTATAAGTGATATCTTATGATAAGTGTCTTTTTCTGTGTGACTTATTTCATTTAGAATCGTCGTACCTAAATCCACTCATCATGCTGCTACTAGCCTTATGACGTTGATTTCATGGCTGAGTGATATTCCATTGTACATAAGGACCACAACTTCTTTATCCATTTTTCTCTTTCCTGGGATATTTAAGGAGTAACGAAGGGGAGGTTTTTGTCAACAGAGCAGCCCTAAAGTTTGGGGTGCCTGTGTCTTGCTGATTTTTAGATTTCCCAATTTATACGCCCATGAGTGGAAGTGCCCTTTGCTCTCTAAGCTGAGTTTTTTAGACGTTTCAGGACACAGAATACATTTCTCCAGAGTGGCTGTTGGCAATTTACATCCCGCCCATCAGCGTAGCCAGGCTCCCGTTTCTCCATGGCCTGTCCTGCCTTTCTGGTTTTGACACTTTATTCAGCATGGCCCTTTTGACCGATGGGAAGCGAGACTTCTTTGTAGCGCTGATTTGCCTTTCCAGGTTGCTTGGTTGGCCAAAAAGGGCGTATGCGTTTTTTCCTGAATATATTCAGGAAAAAACGCATACGCCCTTTTTGGCCAAGGGCATCATTGTCGAAGTTTTGCCGCTTTTCCTGTGCTTTAAAGGCGATGCGAATCTCCCTCCTGAAACCCGTTTCCTGCAATTCTGCCTTGCTTTCAAATCCTCTTCGTTACCTTCCCTCAATATATTTGTGGACGAGAGTTATCATTTATAAGTCTGCAGGTTTGTGAATTGCAGTGCCCCTGAGCTCCATGTTTCAACTCGCTTTCTTGGGAGCTGGCCGCAAAAGCGCAGGATTGCTTCAGGCACTATTCTGGTCCTGGGCGGCAGGCTGAGCCTGTGGTTAATTCTTCTTCCTGATGGGAAAATAGAGTGACCTGTGCCTGTCCCAACACCTAGAGCTAGTCTCTCATTGGTTCCCCCTCTTCCCGTTCGTCCTCAGGACAAATTGCAACCTGTACGGAACAGGAGGTTAAAGGTGCTGATTCTCCAAGGAGGGAGATTGCTAGTAAAGCGGCTGGAATGGCGAACCCGAGCACAAGGAGATGAGAAATGAGGTGCGTTTTGGAAACCTTTCCCGATCACACGGTTTACCATCTTCTGGGTTTCTCATGCATGTTTTCGATGTAGGAAGATGCCCTTGAACCTGGAGATTTGGGAACCGTGGGATGGGTACCACGCAGTATTACTTTAAAGGGTCTGTGTTTCCTCACCCAACCTCACCAAAACTCTCAGCCCCAAGAGTGTCCACCCTTATGTCTCAATCAGCTCTGGGTCTAGATATGGTCAATCCAGGTGGCATCACAGCCCCTGAACGAATTTTGTAAGAATTTCTCTCTCTTTCACTGTCTCTGTTTAACGGGTTTTTAAAAGTAATTGATTTTTATAATGGGGTTTAGCTGCTTTTCACTGCTGTGTTTCTGCCACTTTACACCCACTTGACTCACTTACAGAGAGATATCAATACATAGGTTTTAAGATTCTTACTAGTCAGATATATTCTTGGGTGGTGAATAGGGGGTGTTGAGTCCAATTCACTGAGCAAGGAGTAGGCCTTGTCTATTACATATTGCGTTTATGGAAAGGTATCTGAGCTAATTTGAAACCCTTGTTTTATGCATCACCCCACCTCACCTTTCCCGTTAAGCAGCCATAGTGTGTTTTCTAAACGTGTGACTCTGTTCTGTTTTGTAATTCAGTTCAAGGGTAGCGGTTTTTACATTCCCTCTATAAGTGATATCTTATGATAAGTGTCTTTTTCTGTGTGACTTATTTCACTTAGATTCGTCGTAACTAAATCCACTCATCATGCTGCTACTAGCCTTATGACGTTGATTTCATGGCTGAGTGATATTCCATTGTACATAAGGACCACAACTTCTTTATCCATTTTTCTCTTTCCTAGGATATTTAAGGTGTAACGAAGTGGAGGTTCTTGTCAACAGAGCAGCCTGAACCTTTGGGGTGCCTGTGTCTTGCTGATTTTTAGTTTTCCCAATTTATACGCCCATGAGTGGAAGTGCCCTATGCTCTCTAAGCTGAGTTTTTTAGAAGTTTCAGGACACACATTACACTTCTCCAGAGTGGCTGTTGCCAATTTACATCCCACCCACCAGAGTAACCAGGCTCCCGTTTCTCCATGGCCTGTCCTGCCTTTCTGGTTTTGACACTTTATTCAGCATGGCCCTTTTGACCAATGGGAAGCGAGACTTCTTTGTAGCGCTGATTTGCCTTTCCAGGTTGCTTGGTTGGCTAAAAAGGGCGTATGCGTTTTTTCCTGAATATATTCAGGAAAAAACGCATACGCCCTTTTTGGCCAAGGGCATCATTGTCGAGGTTTTGCCGCTTTTCCTGTGCTTTAAAGGCGATGCGAATCTCCCTCCTGAAACCCGTTTCCTGCAATTCTGCCTTGCTTTCAAATCCTCTTCGTTACCTTCCCTCAATATATTTGTGGAGGAGAGTTATCATTTATAAGTCTGCAGGTTTGTGAATTGCAGTGCCCCTGAGCTCCATTTTTCAACTCGCTTTCTTGGGAGCTGGCCGCAAAAGTGCAGGATTGCTTCAGGCCCTATTCTGGTCCCGGGCGGCAGGCTGAGCCTGTGGTTAATTCTTCTTCTTGATGGGAAAATAGAGTGACCTGTGCCTGTCCCAACACCTAGAGCTAGTCTCTCATTGGTTCCCCCTCTTCCCGTTCATCCTCAGGACAAATTGCAACCTGTACGGAAGAGGAGGTTAAAGGTGCTGATTCTCCAAGGAGGGAGATTGCTAGTAAAGCGGCTGGAATGGCGAACCCGAGCACAAGGAGATGAGAAATGAGGTGCGTTTTGGAAACCTTTCCTGATCACACGGTGTACCATCTTCTGGGTTTCTCATGCATGTTTTCGATGTAGGAAGATGCCCTTGAACCTGGAGATTTGGGACCCATGGGATGGGTACCACGCAGTATTACTTTAAAGGGACTGCGTTTCCTCACCCAACCTCACCACACCTCTCAGCCCCAAGAGTGTCCACCCTTATGTCTCAATCAGCTGTGGGTCTCGATATGGTCAATCCACGTGGCATCAGAACCCCTGAACGAATTTTGTAAGAATTTCTCTCTCTTTCACTGTCTCTGTTTCACGGGTTTTTAAAAGTAATTGATTTTTATAATGGGGTTTAGCTGCTTTTCACTGCTGTGTTTCTGCCGCTTTACACCCACTTGACTCACTTACAGAGAGATATCAATACATAGGTTTCAAGATTCTTACTAGTCAGATATATTCTTGGGCGGTGAATAGGGGGTGTTGAGTCCAATTCACTGAGCAAGGAGTAGGCCTTGTCTATTACATATTGGGTTTATGGAACGGTATCTGAGCTAATTTGAAACCCTTGTTTTATGCATCACGCCACCTCACCTTTCCCGTTAAGCAGCCATAGTGTGTTTTCTAAACGTGTGACTCTGTTCTGTTTTGTAATTCAGTTCAAGGGTAGCGGTTTTTACATTCCCTCTATAAGTGATATCTTATGATAAGTGCCTCTTTCTGTGTGACTTATTTCACTTAGAATCGTCGTACCTAAATCCACTCATCATGCTGCTACTAGCCTTATGACGTTGATTTCATGGCGTAGTGATATTCCATTGTACATAAGGACCACAACTTCTTTATCAATTTTTCTCTTTCTTGGGATATTTAAGGTGTAACGAAGTGGAGGTTTTCGTCAACAGAGCAGCCCTAAACTTTGGGGTGCCTGTGTCTTGCTGATTTTTAGTTTTCTCAATTTATACGCCCATGAGTGGAAGTGCCCTATGCTCTCTAAGCTGAGTTTTTTAGACGTTTCAGGACACACAGTACACTTCTCCAGAGTGGCTGTTGGCAATTTACATCCCGCCCACCAGCGTAGCCAGGCTCCCGTTTCTCCATGGCCTGTCCTACCTTTCTGGTTTTGACACTTTATTCAGCATGGCCCTTTTGACCAATGGGAAGCGAGACTTCTTTGTAGCGCTGATTTGCCTTTCCAGGTTGCTTGGTTGGCGAAAAAGGGCGTATGCGTTTTTTCCTGTATATATTCAGGAAAAAACGCATACGCCCTTTTTGGCCAAGGGCATCATTGTCGAGGTTTTGCCGCTTTTCATGTGCTTTAAAGGCGATGCGAATCTCCCTCCTGAAACCCGTTTCCTGCAATTCTGCCTTGCTTTCAAATCCTCTTCGTTACCTTCCCTCAATATATTTGTGGACGAGAGTTATCATTTATAAGTCTGCAGGTTTGTGAATTGCAGTGCCCCTGAGCTCCATTTTTCAACTCGCTTTCTTGGGAGCTGGCCGCAAAAGCGCAGGATTGCTTCAGGCACTATTCTGGTCCCGGGCGGCAGGCTGAGCCTGTGGTTAATTCTTCTTCCTGATGGGAAAATAGAGTGACCTGTGCCTGTCCCAACACCTAGAGCTAGTCTCTCATTGGTTCCCCCTCTTCCCGTTCGTCCTCAGGACAAATTGCAACCTGTACGGAACAGGAGGTTAAAGGTGCTGATTCTCCAAGGAGGGAGATTGCTAGTAAAGCGGCTGGAATGGCGAACCCGAGCACAAGGAGATGAGAAATGAGGTGCGTTTTGGAAACCTTTCCCGATCACACGGTTTAACATCTTCTGGGTTTCTCATGCATGTTTTCGATGTAGGAAGATGCCCTTGAACCTGGAGATTTGGGAACCATGGGATGGGTACCACGCAGTATTACTTTAAAGGGTCTGTGTTTCCTCACCCAACCTCACCAAACCTCTCAGCCCCAAGAGTGTCCACCCTTATGTCTCAATCAGCTCTGGGTCTAGATATGGTCAATCCAGGTGGCATCACAGCCCCTGAATGAATTTTGTAAGAATTTCTCTCTCTTTCACTGTCTCTGTTTCACGGGTTTTTAAAAGTAATTGATTTTTATAATGGGGTTTAGCTGCTTTTCACTGCTGTGTTTCTGCCACTTTACACCCACTTGACTCACTTACAGAGAGATATCAATACATAGGTTTTAAGATTCTTACTAGTCAGATATATTCTTGGGTGGTGAATAGGGGGTGTTGAGTCCAATTCACTGAGCAAGGAGTAGGCCTTGTCTATTACATATTGCGTTTATGGAAAGGTATCTGAGCTAATTTGAAACCCTTGTTTTATGCATCACCCCACCTCACCTTTCCCGTTAAGCAGCCATAGTGTGTTTTCTAAACGTGTGACTCTGTTCTGTTTTGTAATTCAGTTCAAGGGTAGCGGTTTTTACATTCCCTCGATAAGTGATATCTTATGATAAGTGTCTTTTTCTGTGTGACTTATTTCATTTAGAATCGTCGTACCTAAATCCACTCATCATGCTGCTACTAGCCTTATGACGTTGATTTCATGGCTGAGTGATATTCCATTGTACATAAGGACCACAACTTCTTTATCCATTTTTCTCTTTCCTGGGATATTTAAGGAGTAACGAAGGGGAGGTTTTTGTCAACAGAGCAGCCCTAAAGTTTGGGGTGCCTGTGTCTTGCTGATTTTTAGATTTCCCAATTTATACGCCCATGAGTGGAAGTGCCCTTTGCTCTCTAAGCTGAGTTTTTTAGACGTTTCAGGACACAGAATACATTTCTCCAGAGTGGCTGTTGGCAATTTACATCCCGCCCATCAGCGTAGCCAGGCTCCCGTTTCTCCATGGCCTGTCCTGCCTTTCTGGTTTTGACACTTTATTCAGCATGGCCCTTTTGACCGATGGGAAGCGAGACTTCTTTGTAGCGCTGATTTGCCTTTCCAGGTTGCTTGGTTGGCTAAAAAGGGCGTATGCGTTTTTTCCTGAATATATTCAGGAAAAAACGCATACGCCCTTTTTGGCCAAGGGCATCATTGTCGAGGTTTTGCCGCTTTTCCTGTGCTTTAAAGGCGATGCGAATCTCCCTCCTGAAACCCGTTTCCTGCAATTCTGCCTTGCTTTCAAATCCTCTTCGTTACCTTCCCTCAATATATTTGTGGAGGAGAGTTATCATTTATAAGTCTGCAGGTTTGTGAATTGCAGTGCCCCTGAGCTCCATTTTTCAACTCGCTTTCTTGGGAGCTGGCCGCAAAAGCGCTGGATTGCTTCAGGCCCTATTCTGGTCCCGGGTGGCAGGCTGAGCCTGTGGTTAATTCTTCTTCCTGATGGGAAAATAGAGTGACCTGTGCCTGTCCCAACACCTAGAGCTAGTCTCTCATTGGTTCCCCCTCTTCCCGTTCATCCTCAGGACAAATTGCAACCTGTACGGAACAGGAGGTTAAAGGTGCTGATTCTCCAAGGAGGGAGATTGCTAGTAAAGCGGCTGGAATGGCGAACCCGAGCACAAGGAGATGAGAAATGAGGTGCGTTTTGGAAACCTTTTCCGATCACACGGTGTACCATCTTCTGGGTTTCTCATGCATGTTTTCGATGTAGGAAGATGCCCTTGAACCTGGAGATTTGGGACCCATGGGATGGGTACCACGCAGTATTACTTTAAAGGGTCTGTGTTTCCTCACCCAACCTCACCACACCTCTCAGCCCCAAGAGTGTCCACCCTTATGTCTCAATCAGCTGTGGGTCTCGATATGGTCAATCCAGGTGGCATCACAGCTCCTGAACGAATTTTGTAAGAATTTCTCTCTCTTTCACTGTCTCTGTTTCACGGGTTTTTAAAAGTATTTGATTTTTATAATGGGGTTTAGCTGCTTTTCACTGCTGTGTTTCTGCCGCTTTACACCCACTTGACTCACTTACAGAGAGATATCAATACATAGGTTTCAAGATTCTTACTAGTCAGATATATTCTTGGGCGGTGAATAGGGGGTGTTGAGTCCAATTCACTGAGCAAGGAGTAGGCCTTGTCTATTACATATTGGGTTTATGGAACGGTATCTGAGCTAATTTGAAACCCTTGTTTTATGCATCACCCCACCTCACCTTTCCCGTTAAGCAGCCATAGTGTGTTTTCTAAGCGTGTGACTCTGTTCTGTTTTGTAATTCAGTTCAAGGGTAGCGGTTTTTACATTCCCTCTATAAGTGATATCTTATGATAAGTGTCTTTTTCTGTGTGACTTATTTCATTTAGAATCGTCGTACCTAAATCCACTCATCATGCTGCTACTAGCCTTATGACGTTGATTTCATGGCTGAGTGATATTCCATTGTACATAAGGACCACAACTTCTTTATCCATTTTTCTCTTTCCTGGGATATTTAAGGAGTAACGAAGGGGAGGTTTTTGTCAACAGAGCAGCCCTAAAGTTTGGGGTGCCTGTGTCTTGCTGATTTTTAGATTTCCCAATTTATACGCCCATGAGTGGAAGTGCCCTTTGCTCTCTAAGCTGAGTTTTTTAGACGTTTCAGGACACAGAATACATTTCTCCAGAGTGGCTGTTGGCAATTTACATCCCGCCCATCAGCGTAGCCAGGCTCCCGTTTCTCCATGGCCTGTCCTGCCTTTCTGGTTTTGACACTTTATTCAGCATGGCCCTTTTGACCGATGGGAAGCGAGACTTCTTTGTAGCGCTGATTTGCCTTTCCAGGTTGCTTGGTTGGCCAAAAAGGGCGTATGCGTTTTTTCCTGAATATATTCAGAAAAAAACGCATACGCCCTTTTTGGCCAAGGGCATCATTGTCGAGGTTTTGCCGCTTTTCATGTGCTTTAAAGGCGATGCGAATCTCCCTCCTGAAACTCGTTTCCTGCAATTCTACCTTGCTTTCAAATCCTCTTCGTTACTTTCCCTCAATATATTTGTGGACGAGAGTTATCATTTATAAGTCTGCAGGTTTGTGAATTGCAGTGCCCCTGAGCTCCATATTTCAACTCGCTTTCTTGGGAGCTGGCCGCAAAAGTGCAGGATTGATTCAGGCCCTATTCTGGTCCCGGGCGGCAGGCTGAGCCTGTGGTTAATTCTTCTTCCTGATGGGAAAATAGAGTGACCTGTGCCTGTCCCAACACCTAGAGCTAGTCTCTCATTGGTTCCCCCTCTTCCCGTTCGTCCTCAGGACAAATTGCAACCTATACGGAACAGGAGGTTAAAGGTGCTGATTCTCCAAGGAGGGAGATTGCTAGTAAAGCAGCTGGAATGGCGAACCCGAGCACAAGGAGATGAGAAATGAGTTGCGTTTTGGAAACCTTTCCCGATCACACGGTTTAACATCTTCTGGGTTTCTCATGCATGTTTTCGATGTAGGAAGATGCCCTTGAACCTGGAGATTTGGGACCCATGGGATGGGTACCACGCATTATTAATTAAAGGGTCTGTGTTTCCTCACCCAACCTCACCAAACCTCTCAGGCCCAAGAATGTCCACCCTTATGTCTCAATCAGCTGTGGGTCTAGATATGGTCAATCCAGGAGGCATCACAGCCCCGGAACGAATTTTGTAAGAATTTCTCTCTGTTTCACTATCTTTGTTTCACGGGTTTTTAAAAGTAATTGATTTTTATAATGGGGTTTAGCTGCTTTTCACTGCTGTGTTTATGCCGCTTTACACCCACTTGACTCACTTACAGAGAGATATCAATACATAGGTTTTAAGATTCTTACTAGGCAGATATATTCTTGGGCGGTGAATAGGGGGTATTGAGTCCAATTCACTGAGCAAGGAGTAGGTCTTGTGTATTACATATTGGGTTTATGGAACGGTATCTGAGCTAATTTCAAACCCTTGTTTTATGCATCACCCCACCTCACCTTTCCCGTTAAGCAGCCATAGTGTGTTTTCTAAACGTGTGACTCTGTTCTGTTTTGTAATTCAGTTCAAGGGTAGCGGTTTTTACATTCCCTCTATAAGTGATATCTTATGATAAGTGTCTTTTTCTGTGTGACTTATTTCACTTAGATTCGTCGTACCTAAATCCACTCATCATGCTGCTACTAGCCTTATGACTTTGATTTCATGGCTTAGTGATATTCCATTGTACATGAGGACCACAACTTCCTTATCAATTTTTCTCTTTCCTGGGATATTTAAGGTGTAATGAAGTGGAGGTTTTTGTCAACAGAGCAGCCCTAAACTTTGGGGTGCCTGTGTCTTGCTGATTTTTAGTTTTCCCAATTTATACGCCCATGAGTGGAAGTGCCCTATGCTCTCTAAGCTGAGTTTTTTAGACGTTTCAGGACACACAGTACACTTCTCCAGAGTGGCTGTTGGCAATTTACATCCCGCCCACCAGCGTAGCCAGGCTCCCGTTTCTCCATGGCCTGTCCTACCTTTCTGGTTTTGACACTTTATTCAGCATGGCCCTTTTGACCAATGGGAAGCGAGACTTCTTTGTAGCGCTGATTTGCCTTTCCAGGTTGCTTGGTTGGCGAAAAAGGGCGTATGCGTTTTTTCCTGTATATATTCAGGAAAAAACGCATACGCCCTTTTTGGCCAAGGGCATCATTGTCGAGGTTTTGCCGCTTTTCATGTGCTTTAAAGGCGATGCGAATCTCCCTCCTGAAACCCGTTTCCTGCAATTCTGCCTTGCTTTCAAATCCTCTTCGTTACCTTCCCTCAATATATTTGTGGACGAGAGTTATCATTTATAAGTCTGCAGGTTTGTGAATTGCAGTGCCCCTGAGCTCCATTTTTCAACTCGCTTTCTTGGGAGCTGGCCGCAAAAGCGCAGGATTGCTTCAGGCACTATTCTGGTCCCGGGCGGCAGGCTGAGCCTGTGGTTAATTCTTCTTCCTGATGGGAAAATAGAGTGACCTGTGCCTGTCCCAACACCTAGAGCTAGTCTCTCATTGGTTCCCCCTCTTCCCGTTCGTCCTCAGGACAAATTGCAACCTGTACGGAACAGGAGGTTAAAGGTGCTGATTCTCCAAGGAGGGAGATTGCTAGTAAAGCGGCTGGAATGGCGAACCCGAGCACAAGGAGATGAGAAATGAGGTGCGTTTTGGAAACCTTTCCCGATCACACGGTTTACCATCTTCTGGGTTTCTCATGCATGTTTTCGATGTAGGAAGATGCCCTTGAACCTGGAGATTTGGGAACCATGGGATGGGTACCACGCAGTATTACTTTAAAGGGTCTGTGTTTCCTCACCCAACCTCACCAAACCTCTCAGCCCCAAGAGTGTCCACCCTTATGTCTCAATCAGCTCTGGGTCTAGATATGGTCAATCCAGGTGGCATCACAGCCCCTGAACGAATTTTGTAAGAATTTCTCTCTTTCACTGTCTCTGTTTCACGGGTTTTTAAAAGTAATTGATTTTTATAATGGGGTTTAGCTGCTTTTCACTGCTGTGTTTCTGCCACTTTACACCCACTTGACTCACTTACAGAGAGATATCAATACATAGGTTTTAAGATTCTTACTAGTCAGATATATTCTTGGGTGGTGAATAGGGGGTGTTGAGTCCAATTCACTGAGCAAGGAGTAGGCCTTGTCTATTACATATTGCGTTTATGGAAAGGTATCTGAGCTAATTTGAAACCCTTGTTTTATGCATCACCCCACCTCACCTTTCCCGTTAAGCAGCCATAGTGTGTTTTCTAAGCGTGTGACTCTGTTCTGTTTTGTAATTCAGTTCAAGGGTAGCGGTTTTTACATTCCCTCTATAAGTGATATCTTATGATAAGTGTCTTTTTCTGTGTGACTTATTTCATTTAGAATCGTCGTACCTAAATCCACTCATCATGCTGCTACTAGCCTTATGACGTTGATTTCATGGCTGAGTGATATTCCATTGTACATAAGGACCACAACTTCTTTATCCATTTTTCTCTTTCCTGGGATATTTAAGGAGTAACGAAGGGGAGGTTTTTGTCAACAGAGCAGCCCTAAAGTTTGGGGTGCCTGTGTCTTGCTGATTTTTAGATTTCCCAATTTATACGCCCATGAGTGGAAGTGCCCTTTGCTCTCTAAGCTGAGTTTTTTAGACGTTTCAGGACACAGAATACATTTCTCCAGAGTGGCTATTGGCAATTTACATCCCGCCCATCAGCGTAGCCAGGCTCCCGTTTCTCCATGGCCTGTCCTGCCTTTCTGGTTTTGACACTTTATTCGGCATGGCCCTTTTGACCGATGGGAAGCGAGACTTCTTTGTAGCGCTGATTTGCCTTTCCAGGTTGCTTGGTTGGCCAAAAAGGGCGTATGCGTTTTTTCCTGAATATATTCAGGAAAAAACGCATCCGCCCTTTTTGGCCAAGGGCATCATTGTCGAGGTTTTGCCGCTTTTCCTGTGCTTTAAAGGCGATTCGAATCTCCCTCCTGAAATCTGTTTCCTGCAATTCTGCCTTGCTTTCAAATCCTCTTCGTTTCCTTCCCTCAATATATTTGGGGACGAGAGTTATCATTTATAAGTCAGCACGTTTGTGAATTGCAGTGCCCCTGAGCTCCATTTTTCAACTCGCTTTCTTGGGAGCTGGCCGCAAAAGGGCAGGATTGCTTCAGGCCCTATTCTGGTCCCGGGCGGCAGGCTGAGCCTGTGGTTAATTCTTCTTCCTGATGGGAAAATAGAGTGACCTGTGCCTGTCCCAACACCTAGAGCTAGTCTCTCATTGGTTCCCCCTCTTCCCGTTCGTCCTCAGGACAAATTGCAACCTGTACGGAACAGGAGGTTAAAGGTGCTGATTCTCCAAGGAGGGAGATTGCTAGTAAAGCGGCTGGAATGGCGAACCCGAGCACAAGGAGATGAGAAATGAGGTGCGTTTTGGAAACCTTTCCCGATCACACGGTTTAACATCTTCTGGGTTTCTCATGCATGTTTTCGATGTAGGAAGATGCCCTTGAACCTGCAGATTTGGGACCCATGGGATGGGTACTACGCAGTATTACTTTAAAGGGTCTGCGTTTGCTCACCAAACCTCACCAAACATCTCAGCCCCAGGAGTGTCCACCCTTATGTCTCAATCAGCTGTGGGTTTAGATATGGTCAATTCAGGTGGCATCACAGCACCTGAACGAGTTTTGTAAGAATTTCTCTCTCTTTCACTGTCTCTGTTTCACGGGTTTTTAAAAGTAATTGATTTTTATAATGGGGTTTAGCTGCTTTTCACTGCTGTGTTTATGCTGCTTTACACCCACTTGACTCACTTACAGAGAGATATCAATAAATAGGTTTTAAGATTCTTACTAGTCAGATAGATTCTTGGGCGGTGAATAGGGGGTGTTGAGTCCAATTCACTGAGCAAGGAATAGGTCTTGTCTATTACCTATTGGGTTTATGAAACAGTATCTGAGCTAATTTGAAAAATTGTTTTATGCATCACCCCACCTCACCTTTCCCGTTAAGCAGCCATAGTGTATTTTCTAAACGTGTGACTCTGTTCTGTTTTGTAATTCAGTTCAAGGGTAGCGGTTTTTACATTCCCTCTATAAGTGATATCTTATGATAAGTGTCTTTTTCTGTGTGATTTATTTCACTTAGAATCGTCGTACCTAAATCCACTCATCATGCTGCTACTAGCCTTATGACGTTGATTTCATGGCTTAGTGATATTCCATTGTACATAAGGACCACAACTTCTTTATCAATTTTTCTCTTTCCTGGGATATTTAAGGCGTAACGAAGTGGAGGCTTTTGTCAACAGAGCAGCCCTAAACTTTGGGGTGCCTGTATCTTGCTGATTTTTAGTTTTCCCAATTTATACGCCCATGAGTGGAAGTGCCCTATGCTCTCTAAGCTGAGTTTTTTAGACGTTTCAGGACACACAGTACACTTCTCCAGAGTGGCTGTTGGCAATTTACATCCCACCCACCAGAGTAACCAGGCTCCCGTTTCTCCATGGCCTGTCCTGCCTTTCTGGTTTTGACACTTTATTCAGCATGGCCCTTTTGACCAATGGGAAGCGAGACTTCTTTGTAGCGCTGATTTGCCTTTCCAGGTTGCTTGGTTGGCCAAAAAGGGCGTATGCGTTTTTTCCTGAATATATTCAGGAAAAAACGCATACGCCCTTTTTGGCCAAGGGCATCATTGTCGAGGTTTTGCCGCTTTTCCTGTGCTTTAAAGGCGATTCGAATCTCCCTCTTGAAATCTGTTTACTGCAATTCTGCCTTGCTTTCAAATCCTCTTCGTTTGCCTTCCCTCAATATATTTGTGGACGAGAGTTATCATTTATAAGTCTGCAGGTTTGTGAATTGCAGTGCACCTGAGCTCCATTTTTCAACTCGCTTTCTTGGGAGCTGGCCGCAAAAGCGCAGGATTGCTTCAGGCCCTATTCTGGTCCCGGGTGGCAGGCTGAGCCTGTGGTTAATTCTTCTTCCTGATGGGAAAATAGAGTGACCTGTGCCTGTCCCAACACCTAGAGCTAGTCTCTCATTGGTTCCCCCTCTTCCCGTTCATCCTCAGGACAAATTGCAACCTGTACGGAACAGGAGGTTAAAGGTGCTGATTCTCCAAGGAGGGAGATTGCTAGTAAAGCAGCTGGAATGGCGAACCCGAGCACAAGGAGATGAGAAATGAGGTGCGTTTTGGAAACCTTTCCCGATCACACAGTGTACCATCTTCTGGGTTTCTCATGCATGTTTTCGATGTAGGAAGATGCCCTTGAACCTGGAGATTTGGGACCCATGGGATGGGTACCACGCATTATTAATTAAAGGGTCTGTGTTTCCTCACCCAACCTCACCAAACCTCTCAGGCCCAAGAATGTCCACCCTTATGTCTCAATCAGCTGTGGGTCTAGATATGGTCAATCCAGGAGGCATCACAGCCCCGGAACGAATTTTGTAAGAATTTCTCTCTGTTTCACTATCTTTGTTTCACGGGTTTTTAAAAGTAATTGATTTTTATAATGGGGTTTAGCTGCTTTTCACTGCTGTGTTTCTGCCGCTTTACACCCACTTGACTCACTTACAGAGAGATATCAATACATAGGTTTCAAGATTCTTACTAGTCAGATATATTCTTGGGCGGTGAGTAGGGGGTGTTGAGTCCAATTCACTGAGCAATGAGTAGGCCTTGTCTATTACATATTGGGTTTATGGAACCGTATCTGAGCTAATTTGAAACCCTTGTTTTATGCATCACCCCACCTCACCTTTCCCGTTAAGCAGCCATAGTGTGTTTTGTAAAGGTGTGACTCTGTTCTGTTTTGTAATTCAGTTCAAGGGTAGCGGTTTTTACATTCCCTCTATAAGTGATATCTTATGATAAGTGTCTCTTTCTGTGTGACTTATTTCACTTAGAATCGTCGTACCTAAATCCACTCATCATGCTGCTACTAGCCTTATGACGTTGATTTCATGGCTTATTGATATTCCATTGTACATGAGGACCACAACTTCCTTATCAATTTTTCTCTTTCCTGGGATATTTAAGGTGTAACGAAGTGGAGGTTTTTCTCAACAGAGCAGCCCTAAACTTTGGGGTGCCTGTGTCTTGCTGATTTTTAGTTTTCCCAATTTATACGCCCATGAGTGGAAGTGCCCTATGCTCTCTAAGCTGAGTTTTTTAGACGTTTCAGGACACACAGTACACTTCTCCAGAGTGGCTGTTGGCAATTTACATCCCGCCCACCAGCGTAACCAGGCTCCCGTTTCTCCATGGCCTGTCCTGCCTTTCTGGTTTTGACACTTTATTCAGCATGGCCCTTTTGACCAATGGGAAGCGAGACTTCTTTGTAGCGCTGATTTGCCTTTCCAGGTTGCTTGGTTGGCCATAAAGGGCGTATGCGTTTTTTCCTGAATATATTCAGGAAAAAACGCATACGCCCTTTTTGGCCAAGGGCATCATTGTCGAGGTTTTGCCGCTTTTCCTGTGCTTTAAAGGCGATGCGAATCTCCCTCCTGAAACCCGTTTCCTGCAATTCTGCCTTGCTTTCAAATCCTCTTCGTTACCTTCCCTCAATATATTTGTGGACGAGAGTTATCATTTATAAGTCTGCAGGTCTGTGAATTGCAGTGCCCCTGAGCTCCATTTTTCAACTCGCTTTCTTGGGAGCTGGCCGCAAAAGCGCAGGATTGCTTCAGGCCCTATTCTGGTCCCGGGCGGCAGGCTGAGCCTGTGGTTACTTCTTCCTCCTGATGGGAAAATAGAGTAACCTGTGCCTGTCCCAACACCTAGAGCTAGTCTCTCATTGGTTCCCCCTCTTCCCGTTCGTCCTCAGGACAAATTGCAACCTGTACGGAACAGGAGGTTAAAGGTGCTGATTCTCCAAGGAGGGAGATTGCTAGTAAAGCGGCTGGAATGGCGAACCCGAGCACAAGGAGATGAGAAATGAGGTGCGTTTTGGAAACCTTTCCCGATCACACAGTGTACCATCTTCTGGGTTTCTCATGCATGTTTTCGATGTAGGAAGATGCCCTTGAACCTGCAGATTTGGGACCCATGGGATGGGTACTACGCAGTATTACTTTAAAGGGTCTGCGTTTGCTCACCAAACCTCACCAAACATCTCAGCCCCAGGAGTGTCCACCCTTATGTCTCAATCAGCTGTGGGTTTAGATATGGTCAATTCAGGTGGCATCACAGCACCTGAACGAGTTTTGTAAGAATTTCTCTCTCTTTCACTGTCTCTGTTTCACGGGTTTTTAAAAGTAATTGATTTTTATAATGGGGTTTAGCTGCTTTTCACTGCTGTGTTTATGCTGCTTTACACCCACTTGACTCACTTACAGAGAGATATCAATAAATAGGTTTTAAGATTCTTACTAGTCAGATAGATTCTTGGGCGGTGAATAGGGGGTGTTGAGTCCAATTCACTGAGCAAGGAGTAGGTCTTGTCTATTACCTTTTGGGTTTATGAAACAGTATCTGACCTAATTTGAAAAATTGTTTTATGCATCACCCCACCTCACCTTTCCCGTTAAGCAGCCATAGTGTATTTTCTAAACGTGTGACTCTGTTCTGTTTTGTAATTCAGTTCAAGGGTAGCGGTTTTTACATTCCCTCTTTAAGTGATATCTTATGATAAGTGTATTTTTCTGTGTGATTTATTTCACTTAGAATCGTCGTACCTAAATCCACTCATCATGCTGCTACTAGCCTTATGACGTTGATTTCATGGCTTAGTGATATTCCATTGTACATAAGGACCACAACTTCTTTATCAATTTTTCTCTTTCCTGGGATATTTAAGGTGTAACGAAGTGGAGGCTTTTGTCAACAGAGCAGCCCTAAACTTTGGGGTGCCTGTATCTTGCTGATTTTTAGTTTTCCCAATTTATACGCCCATGAGTGGAAGTGCCCTATGCTCTCTAAGCTGAGTTTTTTAGACGTTTCAGGACACACAGTACACTTCTCCAGAGTGGCTGTTGGCAATTTACATCCCGCCCACCAGCGTAACCAGGCTCCCGTTTCTCCATGGCCTGTCCTGCCTTTCTGGTTTTGACACTTTATTCAGCATGGCCCTTTTGACCAATGGGAAGCGAGACTTCTTTGTAGCGCTGATTTGCCTTTCCAGGTTGCTTGGTTGGCCAAAAAGGGCGTATGCGTTTTTTCCTGAATATATTCAGGAAAAAACGCATACGCCCTTTTTGGCCAAGGGCATCATTGTCGAGGTTTTGCCGCTTTTCATGTGCTTTAAAGGCGATGCGAATCTCCCTCCTGAAACCCGTTTCCTGCAATTCTGCCTTGCTTTCAAATCCTCTTCGTTACCTTCCCTCAATATATTTGTGGACGAGAGTTATCATTTATAAGTCTGCAGGTCTGTGAATTGCAGTGCCCCTGAGCTCCATTTTTCAACTCGCTTTCTTGGGAGCTGGCCGCAAAAGCGCAGGATTGCTTCAGGCCCTATTCTGGTCCCGGGCGGCAGGCTGAGCCTGTGGTTAATTCTTCCTCCTGATGGGAAAATAGAGTAACCTGTGCCTGTCCCAACACCTAGAGCTAGTCTCTCATTGGTTCCCCCTCTTCCCGTTCGTCCTCAGGACAAATTGCAACCTGTACGGAACAGGAGGTTAAACGTGCTAATTCTCCAAGGAGGGAGATTGCTAGTAAAGCGGCTGGAATGGCGAACCCGAGCACAAGGAGATGAGAAATGAGGTGCGTTTTGGAAACCTTTCCCGATCACACAGTGTACAATCTTCTGGGATTCTCATGCATGTTTTCGATGTAGGAAGATGCCCTGGAACCTGGAGATTTGGGACCCATGGGATGGGTACCACGCAGTATTAATTAAAGGGTCTGTGTTTCCTCACCCAACCTCACCAAACCTCTCAGCCCCAAGAGTGTCCACCCTTATGTCTCAATCAGCTGTGGGTCTAGATATGGTCAATCCAGGTGGCATCACAGCCCCTGAACGAATTTTGTAAGAATTTCTCTCTCTTTCACTGTCTCTGTTTCACAGGTTTTTAAAAGTAATTGATTTTTATAATGGGGTTTAGCTGCTTTTCACTGCTGTGTTTCTGCCGCTTTACACCCCCTTGACACACTTACAGAGAGATATCAATACATAGGTTTTAAGATTCTTACTAGTCAGATATATTCTTGGGTGGTGAATAGGGGGTGTTGAGTCCAATTCACTGAGCAAGGAGTAGGCCTTGTCTATTACATATTGCGTTTATGGAAAGGTATCTGAGCTAATTTGAAACCCTTGTTTTATGCATCACCCCACCTCACCTTTCCCGTTAAGCAGCCATAGTGTGTTTTCTAAACGTGTGACTCTGTTCTGTTTTGTAATTCAGTTCAAGGGTAGCGGTTTTTACATTCCCTCTATAAGTGATATCTTATGATAAGTGTCTTTTTCTGTGTGACTTATTTCACTTAGATTCGTCGTACCTAAATCCACTCATCATGCTGCTACTAGCCTTATGACGTTGATTTCATGGCTGAGTGATATTCCATTGTACATAAGGACCACAACTTCTTTATCAATTTTTCTCTTTCCTGGGATATTTAAGGTGTAACGAAGTGGAGGTTTTTGTCAACAGAGCAGCCCTAAACTTTGGGGTGCCTGTGTCTTGCTGATTTTTAGTTTTCTCAATTTATACGCCCATGAGTGGAAGTGCCCTATGCTCTCTAAGCTGAGTTTTTTAGACGTTTCAGGACACACAGTACACTTCTCCAGAGTGGCTGTTGGCAATTTACATCCCGCCCACCAGCGTAGCCAGGCTCCCGTTTCTCCATGGCGTGTCCTACCTTTCTGGTTTTGACACTTTATTCAGCATGGCCCTTTTGACCAATGGGAAGCGAGACTTCTTTGTAGCGCTGATTTGCCTTTCCAGGTTGCTTGGTTGGCCAAAAAGGGCGTATGCGTTTTTTCCTGAATATATTCAGGAAAAAACGCATACGCCCTTTTTGGCCAAGGGCATCATTGTCGAGGTTTTGCCGCTTTTCCTGTGCTTTAAAGGCGATTCGAATCTCCCTCCTGAAATCTGTTTCCTGCAATTCTGCCTTGCTTTCAAATCCTCTTCGTTTCCTTCCCTCAATATATTTGGGGACGAGAGTTATCATTTATAAGTCAGCAGGTCTGTGAATTGCAGTGCCCCTGAGCTCCATTTTTCAACTCGCTTTCTTGGGAGCTGGCCGCAAAAGCGCAGGATTGCTTCAGGCCCTATTCTGGTCCCGGGCGGCAGGCTGAGCCTGTGGTTAATTCTTCCTCCTGATGGGAAAATAGAGTAACCTGTGCCTGTCCCAACACCTAGAGCTAGTCTCTCATTGGTTCCCCCTCTTCCCGTTCGTCCTCAGGACAAATTGCAACCTGTACGGAACAGGAGGTTAAACGTGCTGATTCTCCAAGGAGGGAGATTGCTAGTAAAGCGGCTGGAATGGCGAACCCGAGCACAAGGAGATGAGAAATGAGGTGCGTTTTGGAAACCTTTCCCGATCACACAGTGTACCATCTTCTGGGTTTCTCATGCATGTTTTCGATGTAGGAAGATGCCCTTGAACCTGCAGATTTGGGACCCATGGGATGGGTACTACGCAGTATTACTTTAAAGGGTCTGCGTTTGCTCACCAAACCTCACCAAACATCTCAGCCCCAGGAGTGTCCACCCTTATGTCTCAATCAGCTGTGGGGTTAGATATGGTCAATTCAGGTGGCATCACAGCACCTGAACGAGTTTTGTAAGAATTTCTCTCTCTTTCACTGTCTCTGTTTCACGGGTTTTTAAAAGTAATTGATTTTTATAATGGGGTTTAGCTGCTTTTCACTGCTGTGTTTATGCTGCTTTACACCCACTTGACTCACTTACAGAGAGATATCAATAAATAGGTTTTAAGATTCTTACTAGTCAGATAGATTCTTGGGCGGTGAATAGGGGGTGTTGAGTCCAATTCACTGAGCAAGGAGTAGGTCTTGTCTATTACCTATTGGGTTTATGAAACAGTATCTGAGCTAATTTGAAAAATTGTTTTATGATTCACCCCACCTCACCTTTCCCGTTAAGCAGCCATAGTGTATTTTCTAAACGTGTGACTCTGTTCTGTTTTGTAATTCAGTTCAAGGGTAGCGGTTTTTACATTCCCTCTATAAGTGATATCTTATGATAAGTGTCTTTTTCTGTGTGATTTATTTCACTTAGAATCGTCGTACCTAAATCCACTCATCATGCTGCTACTAGCCTTATGACGTTGATTTCATGGCTTAGTGATATTCCATTGTACATAAGGACCACAACTTCTTTATCAATTTTTCTCTTTCCTGGGATATTTAAGGCGTAACGAAGTGGAGGCTTTTGTCAACAGAGCAGCCCTAAACTTTGGGGTGCCTGTATCTTGCTGATTTTTAGTTTTCCCAATTTATACGCCCATGAGTGGAAGTGCCCTATGCTCTCTAAGCTGAGTTTTTTAGACGTTTCAGGACACACAGTACACTTCTCCAGAGTGGCTGTTGGCAATTTACATCCCGCCCACCAGCGTAACCAGGCTCCCGTTTCTCCATGGCCTGTCCTGCCTTTCTGGTTTTGACACTTTATTCAGCATGGCCCTTTTGACCAATGGGAAGCGAGACTTCTCTGTAGCGCTGATTTGCCTTTCCAGGTTGCGTGGTTGGCCAAAAAGGGCGTATGCGTTTTTTCCTGAATATATTCAGGAAAAAACGCATACGCCCTTTTTGGCCAAGGGCATCATTGTCGAGGTTTTGCCGCTTTTCATGTGCTTTAAAGGCGATGCGAATCTCCCTCCTGAAACCCGTTTCCTGCAATTCTGCCTTGCTTTCAAATCCTCTTCGTTACCTTCCCTCAATATATTTGTGGACGAGAGTTATCATTTATAAGTCTGCAGGTCTGTGAATTGCAGTGCCCCTGAGCTCCATTTTTCAACTCGCTTTCTTGGGAGCTGGCCGCAAAAGCGCAGGATTGCTTCAGGCCCTATTCTGGTCCCGGGCGGCAGGCTGAGCCTGTGGTTAATTCTTCCTCCTGATGGGAAAATAGAGTAACCTGTGCCTGTCCCAACACCTAGAGCTAGTCTCTCATTGGTTCCCCCTCTTCCCGTTCGTCCTCAGGACAAATTGCAACCTGTACGAAACAGGAGGTTAAACGTGCTGATTCTCCAAGGAGGGAGATTGCTAGTAAAGCGGCTGGAATGGCGAACCCGAGCACAAGGAGATGAGAAATGAGGTGCGTTTTGGAAACCTTTCCCGATCACACAGTGTACCATCTTCTGGGTTTCTCATGCATGTTTTCGATGTAGGAAGATGCCCTTGAACCTGCAGATTTGGGACCCATGGGATGGGTACTACGCAGTATTACTTTAAAGGGTCTGCGTTTGCTCACCAAACCTCACCAAACATCTCAGCCCCAGGAGTGTCCACCCTTATATCTCAATCAGCTGTGGGTTTAGATATGGTCAATTCAGGTGGCATCACAGCACCTGAACGAGTTTTGTAAGAATTTCTCTCTCTTTCACTGTCTCTGTTTCACGGGTTTTTAAAAGTAATTGATTTTTATAATGGGGTTTAGCTGCTTTTCACTGCTGTGTTTATGCTGCTTTACACCCACTTGACTCACTTACAGAGAGATATCAATAAATAGGTTTTAAGATTCTTACTAGTCAGATAGATTATTGGGCGGTGAATAGGGGGTGTTGAGTCCAATTCACTGAGCAAGGAGTAGGTCTTGTCTATTACCTATTGGGTTTATGAAACAGTATCTGAGCTAATTTGAAAAATTGTTTTATGCATCACCCCACCTCACCTTTCCCGTTAAGCAGCCATAGTGTATTTTCTAAACGTGTGACTCTGTTCTGTTTTGTAATTCAGTTCAAGGGTAGCGGTTTTTACATTCCCTCTATAAGTGATATCTTATGATAAGTGTATTTTTCTGTGTGATTTATTTCACTTAGAATCGTCGTACCTAAATCCACTCATCATGCTGCTACTAGCCTTATGACGTTGATTTCATGGCTTAGTGATATTCCATTGTACATAAGGACCACAACTTCTTTATCAATTTTTCTCTTTCCTGGGATATTTAAGGCGTAACGAAGTGGAGGCTTTTGTCAACAGAGCAGCCCTAAACTTTGGGGTGCCTGTATCTTGCTGATTTTTAGTTTTCCCAATTTATACGCCCATGAGTGGAAGTGCCCTATGCTCTCTAAGCTGAGTTTTTTAGACGTTTCAGGACACACAGTACACTTCTCCAGAGTGGCTGTTGGCAATTTACATCCCGCCCACCAGCGTAACCAGGCTCCCGTTTCTCCATGGCCTGTCCTGCCTTTCTGGTTTTGACACTTTATTCAGCATGGCCCTTTTGACCAATGGGAAGCGAGACTTCTCTGTAGCGCTGATTTGCCTTTCCAGGTTGCGTGGTTGGCCAAAAAGGGCGTATGCGTTTTTTCCTGAATATATTCAGGAAAAAACGCATACGCCCTTTTTGGCCAAGGGCATCATTGTCGAGGTTTTGCCGATTTTCATGTGCTTTAAAGGCGATGCGAATCTCCCTCCTGAAACCCGTTTCCTGCAATTCTGCCTTGCTTTCAAATCCTCTTCGTTACCTTCCCTCAATATATTTGTGGACGAGATTTATCATTTATAAGTCTGCAGGTCTGTGAATTGCAGTGCCCCTGAGCTCCATTTTTCAACTCGCTTTCTTGGGAACTGGCCGCAAAAGCGCAGGATTGCTTCAGGCCCTATTCTGGTTCCGGGCGGCAGGCTGAGCCTGTGGTTAATTCTTCCTCCTGATGGGAAAATAGAGTAACCTGTGCCTGTCCCAACACCTAGAGCTAGTCTCTCATTGGTTCCCCCTCTTCCCGTTCGTCCTCAGGACAAATTGCAACCTGTACGAAACAGGAGGTTAAACGTGCTGATTCTCCAAGGAGGGAGATTGCTAGTAAAGCGGCTGGAATGGCGAACCCGAGCACAAGGAGATGAGAAATGAGGTGCGTTTTGGAAACCTTTCCCGATCACACAGTGTACCATCTTCTGGGTTTCTCATGCATGTTTTCGATGTAGGAAGATGCCCTTGAACCTGCAGATTTGGGACCCATGGGATGGGTACTACGCAGTATTACTTTAAAGGGTCTGCGTTTGCTCACCAAACCTCACCAAACATCTCAGCCCCAGGAGTGTCCACCCTTATATCTCAATCAGCTGTGGGTTTAGATATGGTCAATTCAGGTGGCATCACAGCACCTGAACGAGTTTTGTAAGAATTTCTCTCTCTTTCACTGTCTCTGTTTCACGGGTTTTTAAAAGTAATTGATTTTTATAATGGGGTTTAGCTGCTTTTCACTGCTGTGTTTATGCTGCTTTACACCCACTTGACTCACTTACAGAGAGATATCAATAAATAGGTTTTAAGATTCTTACTAGTCAGATAGATTCTTGGGCGGTGAATAGGGGGTGTTGAGTCCAATTCACTGAGCAAGGAGTAGGTCTTGTCTATTACCTATTGGGTTTATGAAACAGTATCTGAGCTAATTTGAAAAATTGTTTTATGCATCACCCCACCTCACCTTTCCCGTTAAGCAGCCATAGTGTATTTTCTAAACGTGTGACTCTGTTCTGTTTTGTAATTCAGTTCAAGGGTAGCGGTTTTTACATTCCCTCTATAAGTGATATCTTATGATAAGTGTATTTTTCTGTGTGATTTATTTCACTTAGAATCGTCGTACCTAAATCCACTCATCATGCTGCTACTAGCCTTATGACGTTGATTTCATGGCTTAGTGATATTCCATTGTACATAAGGACCACAACTTCTTTATCAATTTTTCTCTTTCCTGGGATATTTAAGGTGTAACGAAGTGGAGGCTTTTGTCAACAGAGCAGCCCTAAACTTTGGGGTGCCTGTATCTTGCTGATTTTTAGTTTTCCCAATTTATACGCCCATGAGTGGAAGTGCCCTATGCTCTCTAAGCTGAGTTTTTTAGACGTTTCAGGACACACAGTACACTTCTCCAGAGTGGCTGTTGGCAATTTACATCCCGCCCACCAGCGTAACCAGGCTCCCGTTTCTCCATGGCCTGTCCTGCCTTTCTGGTTTTGACACTTTATTCAGCATGGCCCTTTTGACCAATGGGAAGCGAGACTTCTTTGTAGCGCTGATTTGCCTTTCCAGGTTGCGTGGTTGGCCAAAAAGGGCGTATGCGTTTTTTCCTGAATATATTCAGGAAAAAACGCATACGCCCTTTTTGGCCAAGGGCATCATTGTCGAGGTTTTGCCGCTTTTCATGTGCTTTAAAGGCGATGCGAATCTCCCTCCTGAAACCCGTTTCCTGCAATTCTGCCTTGCTTTCAAATCCTCTTCGTTACCTTCCCTCAATATATTTGTGGACGAGAGTTTTCATTTATAAGTCTGCAGGTCTGTGAATTGCAGTGCCCCTGAGCTCCATTTTTCAACTCGCTTTCTTGGGAGCTGGCCGCAAAAGCGCAGGATTGCTTCAGGCCCTATTCTGGTCCCGGGCGGCAGGCTGAGCCTGTGGTTAATTCTTCCTCCTGATGGGAAAATAGAGTAACCTGTGCCTGTCCCAACACCTAGAGCTAGTCTCTCATTGGTTCCCCCTCTTCCCGTTCGTCCTCAGGACAAATTGCAACCTGTACGGAACAGGAGGTTAAACGTGCTGATTCTCCAAGGAGGGAGATTGCTAGTAAAGCGGCTGGAATGGCGAACCCGAGCACAAGGAGATGAGAAATGAGGTGCGTTTTGGAAACCTTTCCCGATCACACAGTGTACCATCTTCTGGGTTTCTCATGCATGTTTTCGATGTAGGAAGATGCCCTTGAACCTGCAGATTTGGGACCCATGGGATGGGTACTACGCAGTATTACTTTAAAGGGTCTGCGTTTGCTCACCAAACCTCACCAAACATCTCAGCCCCAGGAGTGTCCACCCTTATGTCTCAATCAGCTGTGGGTTTAGATATGGTCAATTCAGGTGGCATCACAGCACCTGAACGAGTTTTGTAAGAATTTCTCTCTCTTTCACTGTCTCTGTTTCACGGGTTTTTAAAAGTAATTGATTTTTATAATGGGGTTTAGCTGCTTTTCACTGCTGTGTTTATGCTGCTTTACACCCACTCGACTCACTAACAGAGAGATATCAATAAATAGGTTTTAAGATTCTTACTAGTCAGATAGATTCTTGGGCGGTGAATAGGGGGTGTTGAGTCCAATTCACTGAGCAAGGAGTAGGTCTTGTCTATTACCTATTGGGTTTATGAAACAGTATCTGAGCTAATTTGAAAAATTGTTTTATGCATCACCCCACCTCACCTTTCCCGTTAAGCAGCCATAGTGTGTTTTCTAAACGTGTGACTCTGTTCTGTTTTGTAATTCAGTTCAAGGGTAGCGGTTTTTACATTCCCTCTATAAGTGATATCTTATGATAAGTGTCTTTTTCTGTGTGACTTATTTCACTTAGATTCGTCGTACCTAAATCCACTCATCATGCTGCTACTAGCCTTATGACGTTGATTTCATGGCTGAGTGATATTCCATTGTACATAAGGACCACAACTTCTTTATCAATTTTTCTCTTTCCTGGGATATTTAAGGTGTAACGAAGTGGAGGTTTTTGACAACAGAGCAGCCCTAAACTTTGGGGTGCCTGTGTCTTGCTGATTTTTAGTTTTCTCAATTTATACGCCCATGAGTGGAAGTGCCCTATGCTCTCTAAGCTGAGTTTTTTAGACGTTTCAGGACACACAGTACACTTCTCCAGAGTGGCTGTTGGCAATTTACATCCCGCCCACCAGCGTAGCCAGGCTCCCGTTTCTCCATGGCCTGTCCTACCTTTCTGGTTTTGACACTTTATTCAGCATGGCCCTTTTGACCAATGGGAAGCGAGACTTCTTTGTAGCGCTGATTTGCCTTTCCAGGTTGCTTGGTTGGCCAAAAAGGGCGTATGCGTTTTTTCCTGAATATATTCAGGAAAAAACGCATACGCCCTTTTTGGCCAAGGGCATCATTGTCGAGGTTTTGCCGCTTTTCCTGTGCTTTAAAGGCGATTCGAATCTCCCTCCTGAAATCTGTTTCCTGCAATTCTGCCTTGCTTTCAAATCCTCTTCGTTTCCTTCCCTCAATATATTTGGGGACGAGAGTTATCATTTATAAGTCAGCAGGTCTGTGAATTGCAGTGCCCCTGAGCTCCATTTTTCAACTCGCTTTCTTGGGAGCTGGCCGCAAAAGCGCAGGATTGCTTCAGGCCCTATTCTGGTCCCGGGCGGCAGGCTGAGCCTGTGGTTAATTCTTCCTCCTGATGGGAAAATAGAGTAACCTGTGCCTGTCCCAACACCTAGAGCTAGTCTCTCATTGGTTCCCCCTCTTCCCGTTCGTCCTCAGGACAAATTGCAACCTGTACGGAACAGGAGGTTAAACGTGCTGATTCTCCAAGGAGGGAGATTGCTAGTAAAGCGGCTGGAATGGCGAACCCGAGCACAAGGAGATGAGAAATGAGGTGCGTTTTGGAAACCTTTCCCAATCACACAGTGTACCATCTTCTGGGTTTCTCATGCATGTTTTCGATGTAGGAAGATGCCCTTGAACCTGCAGATTTGGGACCCATGGGATGGGTACTACGCAGTATTACTTTAAAGGGTCTGCGTTTGCTCACCAAACCTCACCAAACATCTCAGCCCCAGGAGTGTCCACCCTTATGTCTCAATCAGCTGTGGGTTTAGATATGGTCAATTCAGGTGGCATCACAGCACCTGAACGAGTTTTGTAAGAATTTCTCTCTCTTTCACTGTCTCTGTTTCACGGGTTTTTAAAAGTAATTGATTTTTATAATGGGGTTTAGGTGCTTTTCACTGCTGTGTTTATGCTGCTTTACGCCCACTTGAC
Organism: Balaenoptera physalus; assembly: GCF_965194825.1. Classification (NCBI taxonomy): domain Eukaryota; kingdom Metazoa; phylum Chordata; class Mammalia; order Artiodactyla; family Balaenopteridae; genus Balaenoptera; species Balaenoptera physalus. Next base: position 41,115,907 of record NC_138890.1, read on the forward strand.
TCACTTACAGACAGATATCAATAAATAGGTTTTAAGATTCTTACTAGTCAGATAGATTCTTGGGCGGTGAATAGGGGGTGTTGAGTCCAATTCACTGAGCAAGGAGTAGGTCTTGTCTATTACCTATTGGGTTTATGAAACAGTATCTGAGCTAATTTGAAAAATTGTTTTATGCATCACCCCACCTCACCTTTCCCGTTAAGCAGCCATAGTGTATTTTCTAAACGTGTGACTCTGTTCTGTTTTGTAATTCAGTTCAAGGGTAGCGGTTTTTACATTCCCTCTATAAGTGATATCTTATGATAAGTGTATTTTTCTGTGTGATTTATTTCACTTAGAATCGTCGTACCTAAATCCACTCATCATGCTGCTACTAGCCTTATGACGTTGATTTCATGGCTTAGTGATATTCCATTGTACATAAGGACCACAACTTCTTTATCAATTTTTCTCTTTCCTGGGATATTTAAGGTGTAACGAAGTGGAGGCTTTTGTCAACAGAGCAGCCCTAAACTTTGGGGTGCCTGTATCTTGCTGATTTTTAGTTTTCCCAATTTATACGCCCATGAGTGGAAGTGCCCTATGCTCTCTAAGCTGAGTTTTTTAGACGTTTCAGGACACACAGTACACTTCTCCAGAGTGGCTGTTGGCAATTTACATCCCGCCCACCAGCGTAACCAGGCTCCCGTTTCTCCATGGCCTGTCCTGCCTTTCTGGTTTTGACACTTTATTCAGCATGGCCCTTTTGACCAATGGGAAGCGAGACTTCTTTGTAGCGCTGATTTGCCTTTCCAGGTTGCTTGGTTGGCCAAAAAGGGCGTATGCGTTTTTTCCTGAATATATTCAGGAAAAAACGCATACGCCCTTTTTGGCCAAGGGCATCATTGTCGAGGTTTTGCTGCTTTTCATGTGCTTTAAAGGCGATGCGAATCTCCCTCCTGAAACCCGTTTCCTGCAATTCTGCCTTGCTTTCAAATCCTCTTCGTTACCTTCCCTCAATATATTTGTGGACGAGAGTTATCATTTATAAGTCTGCAGGTCTGTGAATTGCAGTGCCCCTGAGCTCCATTTTTCAACTCGCTTTCTTGGGAGCTGGCCGCAAAAGCGCAGGATTGCTTCAGGCCCTATTCTGGTCCCGGGCGGCAGGCTGAGCCTGTGGTTAATTCTTCCTCCTGATGGGAAAATAGAGTAACCTGTGCCTGTCCCAACACCTAGAGCTAGTCTCTCATTGGTTCCCCCTCTTCCCGTTCGTCCTCAGGACAAATTGCAACCTGTACGGAACAGGAGGTTAAACGTGCTAATTCTCCAAGGAGGGAGATTGCTAGTAAAGCGGCTGGAATGGCGAACCCGAGCACAAGGAGATGAGAAATGAGGTGCGTTTTGGAAACCTTTCCCGATCACACAGTGTACAATCTTCTGGGATTCTCATGCATGTTTTCGATGTAGGAAGATGCCCTGGAACCTGGAGATTTGGGACCCATGGGATGGGTACCACGCAGTATTAATTAAAGGGTGTGTGTTTCCTCACCCAACCTCACCAAACCTCTCAGCCCCAAGAGTGTCCACCCTTATGTCTCAATCAGCTGTGGGTCTAGATATGGTCAATCCAGGTGGCATCACAGCCCCTGAACGAATTTTGTAAGAATTTCTCTCTCTTTCACTGTCTCTGTTTCACGGGTTTTTAAAAGTAATTGATTTTTATAATGGGGTTTAGCTGCTTTTCACTGCTGTGTTTCTGCCGCTTTACACCCACTTGACACACTTACAGAGAGATATCAATACATAGGTTTTAAGATTCTTACTAGTCAGATATATTCTTGGGTGGTGAATAGGGGGTGTTGAGTCCAATTCACTGAGCAAGGAGTAGGCCTTGTCTATTACATATTGCGTTTATGGAAAGGTATCTGAGCTAATTTGAAACCCTTGTTTTATGCATCACCCCACCTCACCTTTCCCGTTAAGCAGCCATAGTGTGTTTTCTAAACGTGTGACTCTGTTCTGTTTTGTAATTCAGTTCAAGGGTAGCGGTTTTTACATTCCCTCTATAAGTGATATCTTATGATAAGTGTCTTTTTCTGTGTGACTTATTTCACTTAGATTCGTCGTACCTAAATCCACTCATCATGCTGCTACTAGCCTTATGACGTTGATTTCATGGCTGAGTGATATTCCATTGTACATAAGGACCACAACTTCTTTATCAATTTTTCTCTTTCCTGGGATATTTAAGGTGTAACGAAGTGGAGGTTTTTGTCAACAGAGCAGCCCTAAATTTTGGGGTGCCTGTGTCTTGCTGATTTTTAGTTTTCTCAATTTATACGCCCATGAGTGGAAGTGCCCTATGCTCTCTAAGCTGAGTTTTTTAGACGTTTCAGGACACACAGTACACTTCTCCAGAGTGGCTGTTGGCAATTTACATCCCGCCCACCAGCGTAACCAGGCTCCCGTTTCTCCATGGCCTGTCCTGCCTTTCTGGTTTTGACACTTTATTCAGCATGGCCCTTTTGACCAATGGGAAGCGAGACTTCTTTGTAGCGCTGATTTGCCTTTCCAGGTTGCGTGGTTGGCCAAAAAGAACGTATGCGTTTTTTCCTGAATATATTCAGGAAAAAACGCATACGCCCTTTTTGGCCAAGGGCATCATTGTCGAGGTTTTGCCGCTTTTCATGTGCTTTAAAGGCGATGCGAATCTCCCTCCTGAAACCCGTTTCCTGCAATTCTGCCTTGCTTTCAAATCCTCTTCGTTACCTTCCCTCAATATATTTGTGGACGAGAGTTATCATTTATAAGTCTGCAGGTCTGTGAATTGCAGTGCCCCTGAGCTCCATTTTTCAACTCGCTTTCTTGGGAGCTGGCCGCAAAAGCGCAGGATTGCTTCAGGCCCTATTCTGGTCCCGGGCGGCAGGCTGAGCCTGTGGTTAATTCTTCCTCCTGATGGGAAAATAGAGTAACCTGTGCCTGTCCCAACACCTAGAGCTAGTCTCTCATTGGTTCCCCCTCTTCCCGTTCGTCCTCAGGACAAATTGCAACCTGTACGGAACAGGAGGTTAAAGGTGCTGATTCTCCAAGGAGGGAGATTGCTAGTAAAGCGGCTGGAATGGCGAACCCGAGCACAAGGAGATGAGAAATGAGGTGCGTTTTGGAAACCTTTCCCGATCACACAGTGTACCATCTTCTGGGTTTCTCATGCATGTTTTCGATGTAGGAAGATGCCCTTGAACCTGCAGATTTGGGACCCATGGGATGGGTACTACGCAGTATTACTTTAAAGGGTCTGCGTTTGCTCACCAAACCTCACCAAACATCTCAGCCCCAGGAGTGTCCACCCTTATGTCTCAATCAGCTGTGGGTTTAGATATGGTCAATTCAGGTGGCATCACAGCACCTGAACGAGTTTTGTAAGAATTTCTCTCTCTTTCACTGTCTCTGTTTCACGGGTTTTTAAAAGTAATTGATTTTTATAATGGGGTTTAGCTGCTTTTCACTGCTGTGTTTATGCTGCTTTACACCCACTTGACTCACTTACAGAGAGATATCAATAAATAGGTTTTAAGATTCTTACTAGTCAGATAGATTCTTGGGCGGTGAATAGGGGGTGTTGAGTCCAATTCACTGAGCAAGGAGTAGGTCTTGTCTATTACCTATTGGGTATATGAAACAGTATCTGAGCTAATTTGAAAAATTGTTTTATGCATCACCCCACCTCACCTTTCCCGTTAAGCAGCCATAGTGTATTTTCTAAACGTGTGACTCTGTTCTGTTTTGTAATTCAGTTCAAGGGTAGCGGTTTTTACATTCCCTCTATAAGTGATATCTTATGATAAGTGTATTTTTCTGTGTGATTTATTTCACTTAGAATCGTCGTACCTAAATCCACTCATCATGCTGCTACTAGCCTTATGACGTTGATTTCATGGCTTAGTGATATTCCATTGTACATAAGGACCACAACTTCTTTATCAATTTTTCTCTTTCCTGGGATATTTAAGGTGTAACGAAGTGGAGGCTTTTGTCAACAGAGCAGCCCTAAACTTTGGGGTGCCTGTATCTTGCTGATTTTTAGTTTTCCCAATTTATACGCCCATGAGTGGAAGTGCCCTATGCTCTCTAAGCTGAGTTTTTTAGACGTTTCAGGACACACAGTACACTTCTCCAGAGTGGCTGTTGGCAATTTACATCCCGCCCACCAGCGTAACCAGGCTCCCGTTTCTCCATGGCCTGTCCTGCCTTTCTGGTTTTGACACTTTATTCAGCATGGCCCTTTTGACCAATGGGAAGCGAGACTTCTTTGTAGCGCTGATTTGCCTTTCCAGGTTGCTTGGTTGGCCAAAAAGGGCGTATGCGTTTTTTCCTGAATATATTCAGGAAAAATATATTCCAATATATATATTGGCCAAGGGCATCATTGTCGAGGTTTTGCCGCTTTTCCTGTGCTTTAAAGGCGATGCGAATCTCCCTCCTGAAATCTGTTTCCTGCAATTCTGCCTTGCTTTCAAATCCTCTTCGTTACCTTCCCTCAATATATTTGTGGACGAGAGTTATCATTTATAAGTCTGCAGGTTTGTGAATTGCAGTGCCCCTGAGCTCCATTTTTCAACTCGCTTTCTTGGGAGCTGGCCGCAAAAGCGCAGGATTGCTTCAGGCACTATTCTGGTCCCGGGCGGCAGGCTGAGCCTGTGTTTAATTCTTCTTCCTGATGGGAAAATAGAGAGACCTGTGCCTGTCCCAACACCTAGAGCTAGTCTCTCATTGGTTCCCCCTCTTCCCGTTCGTCCTCAGGACAAATTGCAACCTGTACGGAACAGGAGGTTAAAGGTGCTGATTCTCCAAGGAGGGAGATTGCTAGTAAAGCGGCTGGAATGGCGAACCCGAGCACAAGGAGATGAGAAATGAGGTGCGTTTTGGAAACCTTTCCCGATCACACGGTTTAACATCTTCTGGGTTTCTCATGCATGTTTTCGATGTAGGAAGATGCCCTTGAACCTGGAGATTTGGGAACCATGGGATGGGTACCACGCAGTATTACTTTAAAGGGTCTGTGTTTCCTCACCCAACCTCACCAAACCTCTCAGCCCCAAGAGTGTCCACCCTTATGTCTCAATCAGCTCCTGGTCTAGATATGGTCAATCCAGGTGGCATCACAGCCCCTGAACGAATTTTGTAAGAATTTCTCTCTCTTTCACTGTCTCTGTTTAACGGGTTTTTTAAAGTAATTGATTTTTATAATGGGGTTTAGCTGCTTTTCACTGCTGTGTTTCTGCCACTTTACACCCACTTGACTCACTTACAGAGAGATATCAATACATAGGTTTTAAGATTCTTACTAGTCAGATATATTCTTGGGTGGTGAATAGGGGGTGTTGAGTCCAATTCACTGAGCAAGGAGTAGGCCTTGTCTATTACATATTGTGTTTATGGAAAGGTATCTGAGCTAATTTGAAACCCTTGTTTTATGCATCACCCCACCTCACCTTTCCCGTTAAGCAGCCATAGTGTGTTTTCTAAACGTGTGACTCTGTTCTGTTTTGTAATTCAGTTCAAGGGTAGCGGTTTTTACATTCCCTCTATAAGTGATATCTTATGATAAGTGTCTTTTTCTGTGTGACTTATTTCACTTAGATTCGTCGTACCTAAATCCACTCATCATGCTGCTACTAGCCTTATGACGTTGATTTCATGGCTGAGTGATATTCCATTGTACATAAGGACCACAACTTCTTTATCAATTTTTCTCTTTCCTGGGATATTTAAGGTGTAACGAAGTGGAGGTTTTTGTCAACAGAGCAGCCCTAAACTTTGGGGTGCCTGTGTCTTGCTGATTTTTAGTTTTCTCAATTTATACGCCCATGAGTGGAAGTGCCCTATGCTCTCTAAGCTGAGTTTTTTAGACGTTTCAGGACACACAGTACACTTCTCCAGAGTGTCTGTTGGCAATTTACATCCCGCCCACCAGCGTAGCCAGGCTCCCGTTTCTCCATGGCCTGTCCTACCTTTCTGGTTTTGACACTTTATTCAGCATGGCCCTTTTGACCAATGGGAAGCGAGACTTCTTTGTAGCGCTGATTTGCCTTTCCAGGTTGCTTGGTTGGCCAAAAAGGGCGTATGCGTTTTTTCCTGAATATATTCAGGAAAAAACGCATACGCCCTTTTTGGCCAAGGGCATCATTGTCGAGGTTTTGCCGCTTTTCCTGTGCTTTAAAGGCGATTCGAATCTCCCTCCTGAAATCTGTTTCCTGCAATTCTGCCTTGCTTTCAAATCCTCTTCGTTTCCTTCCCTCAATATATTTGGGGACAAGAGTTATCATTTATAAGTCAGCAGGTCTGTGAATTGCAGTGCCCCTGAGCTCCATTTTTCAACTCGCTTTCTTGGGAGCTGGCCGCAAAAGCGCAGGATTGCTTCAGGCCCTATTCTGGTCCCGGGCGGCAGGCTGAGCCTGTGGTTAATTCTTCCTCCTGATGGGAAAATAGAGTAACCTGTGCCTGTCCCAACACCTAGAGCTAGTCTCTCATTGGTTCCCCCTCTTCCCGTTCGTCCTCAGGACAAATTGCAACCTGTACGGAACAGGAGGTTAAACGTGCTGATTCTCCAAGGAGGGAGATTGCTAGTAAAGCGGCTGGAATGGCGAACCCGAGCACAAGGAGATGAGAAATGAGGTGCGTTTTGGAAACCTTTCCCGATCACACGGTTTAACATCTTCTGGGTTTCTCATGCATGTTTTCGATGTAGGAAGATGCCCTTGAACCTGGAGATTTGGGCACCATGGGATGGGTACCACGCAGTATTACTTTAAAGGGTCTGTGTTTCCTCACCCAACCTCACCAAACCTCTCAGCCCCAAGAGTGTCCACCCTTATGTCTCAATCAGCTCTGTGTCTAGATATGGTCAATCCAGGTGGCATCACAGCCCCTGAACGAATTTTGTAAGAATTTCTCTCTCTTTCACTGTCTCTGTTTAACGGGTTTTTTAAAGTAATTGATTTTTATAATGGGGTTTAGCTGCTTTTCACTGCTGTGTTTCTGCCACTTTACACCCACTTGACTCACTTACAGAGAGATATCAATACATAGGTTTTAAGATTCTTACTAGTCAGATATATTCTTGGGTGGTGAATAGGGGGTGTTGAGTCCAATTCACTGAGCAAGGAGTAGGCCTTGTCTATTACATATTGTGTTTATGGAAAGGTATCTGAGCTAATTTGAAACCCTTGTTTTATGCATCACCCCACCTCACCTTTCCCGTTAAGCAGCCATAGTGTGTTTTCTAAACGTGTGACTCTGTTCTGTTTTGTAATTCAGTTCAAGGGTAGCGGTTTTTACATTCCCTCTATAAGTGATATCTTATGATAAGTGTCTTTTTCTGTGTGACTTATTTCACTTAGATTCGTCGTACCTAAATCCACTCATCATGCTGCTACTAGCCTTATGACGTTGATTTCATGGCTGAGTGATATTCCATTGTACATAAGGACCACAACTTCTTTATCAATTTTTCTCTTTCCTGGGATATTTAAGGTGTAACGAAGTGGAGGTTTTTGTCAACAGAGCAGCCCTAAACTTTGGGGTGCCTGTGTCTTGCTGATTTTTAGTTTTCTCAATTTATACGCCCATGAGTGGAAGTGCCCTATGCTCTCTAAGCTGAGTTTTTTAGACGTTTCAGGACACACAGTACACTTCTCCAGAGTGTCTGTTGGCAATTTACATCCCGCCCACCAGCGTAGCCAGGCTCCCGTTTCTCCATGGCCTGTCCTACCTTTCTGGTTTTGACACTTTATTCAGCATGGCCCTTTTGACCAATGGGAAGCGAGACTTCTTTGTAGCGCTGATTTGCCTTTCCAGGTTGCTTGGTTGGCCAAAAAGGGCGTATGCGTTTTTTCCTGAATATATTCAGGAAAAAACGCATACGCCCTTTTTGGCCAAGGGCATCATTGTCGAGGTTTTGCCGCTTTTCCTGTGCTTTAAAGGCGATTCGAATCTCCCTCCTGAAATCTGTTTCCTGCAATTCTGCCTTGCTTTCAAATCCTCTTCGTTTCCTTCCCTCAATATATTTGGGGACGAGAGTTATCATTTATAAGTCAGCAGGTCTGTGAATTGCAGTGCCCCTGAGCTCCATTTTTCAACTCGCTTTCTTGGGAGCTGGCCGCAAAAGCGCAGGATTGCTTCAGGCCCTATTCTGGTCCCGGGCGGCAGGCTGAGCCTGTGGTTAATTCTTCCTCCTGATGGGAAAATAGAGTAACCTGTGCCTGTCCCAACACCTAGAGCTAGTCTCTCATTGGTTCCCCCTCTTCCCGTTCGTCCTCAGGACAAATTGCAACCTGTACGGAACAGGAGGTTAAACGTGCTGATTCTCCACGGAGGGAGATTGCTAGTAAAGCGGCTGGAATGGCGAACCCGAGCACAAGGAGATGAGAAATGAGGTGCGTTTTGGAAACCTTTCCCGATCACACAGTGTACCATCTTCTGGGTTTCTCATGCATGTTTTCGATGTAGGAAGATGCCCTTGAACCTGCAGATTTGGGACCCATGGGATGGGTACTACGCAGTATTACTTTAAAGGGTCTGCGTTTGCTCACCAAACCTCACCAAACATCTCAGCCCCAGGAGTGTCCACCCTTATGTCTCAATCAGCTGTGGGTTTAGATATGGTCAATTCAGGTGGCATCACAGCACCTGAACGAGTTTTGTAAGAATTTCTCTCTCTTTCACTGTCTCTATTTCACGGGTTTTTAAAAGTAATTGATTTTTATAATGGGGTTTAGCTTCTTTTCACTGCTGTGTTTATGCTGCTTTACACCCACTTGACTCACTTACAGAGAGATATCAATAAATAGGTTTTAAGATTCTTACTAGTCAGATAGATTCTTGGGCGGTGAATAGGGGGTGTTGAGTCCAATTCACTGAGCAAGGAGTAGGTCTTGTCTATTACCTATTGGGTTTATGAAACAGTATCTGAGCTAATTTGAAAAATTGTTTTATGCATCACCCCACCTCACCTTTCCCGTTAAGCAGCCATAGTGTATTTTCTAAACGTGTGACTCTGTTCTGTTTTGTAATTCAGGTCAAGGGTAGCGGTTTTTACATTCCCTCTATAAGTGATATCTTATGATAAGTGTATTTTTCTGTGTGATTTATTTGACTTAGAATCGTCGTACCTAAATCCACTCATCATGCTGCTACTAGCCTTATGACGTTGATTTCATGGCTTAGTGATATTCCATTGTACATAAGGACCACAACTTCTTTATCAATTTTTCTCTTTCCTGGGATATTTAAGGTGTAACGAAGTGGAGGCTTTTGTCAACAGAGCTGCCCTAAACTTTGGGGTGCCTGTATCTTGCTGATTTTTAGTTTTCCCAATTTATACGCCCATGAGTGGAAGTGCCCTATGCTCTCTAAGCTGAGATTTTTTAGACGTTTCAGGACACACAGTACACTTCTCCAGAGTGGCTGTTGGCAATTTACATCCCGCCCACCAGCGTAACCAGGCTCCCGTTTCTCCATGGCCTGTCCTGCCTTTCTGGTTTTGACACTTTATTCAGCATGGCCCTTTTGACCAATGGGAAGCGAGACTTCTTTGTAGCGCTGATTTGCCTTTCCAGGTTGCTTGGTTGGCCAAAAAGGGCGTAAGCGTTTTTTCCTGAATATATTCAGGAAAAAACGCATACGCCCTTTTTGGCCAAGGGCATCATTGTCGAGGTTTTGCCGCTTTTCATGTGCTTTAAAGGCGATGCGAATCTCCCTCCTGAAACCCGTTTCCTGCAATTCTGCCTTGCTTTCAAATCCTCTTCGTTACCTTCCCTCAATATATTTGTGGACGAGAGTTATCATTTATAAGTCTGCAGGTTTGTGAATTGCAGTGCCCCTGAGCTCCATTTTTCAACTCGCTTTCTTGGGAGCTGGCCGCAAAAGCGCAGGATTGCTTCAGGCCCTATTCTGGTCCAGGGCGGCAGGCTGAGCCTGTGGTTAATTCTTCCTCCTGATGGGAAAATAGAGTAACCTGTGCCTGTCCCAACACCTAGAGCTAGTCTCTCATTGGTTCCCCCTCTTCCCGTTCGTCCTCAGGACAAATTGCAACCTGTACGGAACAGGAGGTTAAAGGTGCTGATTCTCCAAGGAGGGAGATTGCTAGTAAAGCGGCTGGAATGGCGAACCCGAGCACAAGGAGATGAGAAATGAGGTGCGTTTTGGAAACCTTTCCCGATCACACGGTTTACCATCTTCTGGGTTTCTCATGCATGTTTTCGATGTAGGAAGATGCCCTTGAACCTGGAGATCTGGGAACCATGGGATGGGTACCACGCAGTATTACTTTAAAGGGTCTGTGTTTCCTCACCCAACCTCACCAAACCTCTCAGCCCCAAGAGTGTCCACCCTTATGTCTCAATCAGCTCTGGGTCTAGATATGGTCAATCCAGGTGGCATCACAGCCCCTGAACGAATTTTGTAAGAATTTCTCTCTTTCACTGTCTCTGTTTAACGGGTTTTTAAAAGTAATTGATTTTTATAATGGGGTTTAGCTGCTTTTCACTGCTGTGTTTCTGCCACTTTACACCCACTTGACTCACTTACAGAGAGATATCAATACATAGGTTTTAAGATTCTTACTAGTCAGATATATTCTTGGGTGGTGAATAGGGGGTGTTGAGTCCAATTCACTGAGCAAGGAGTAGGCCTTGTCTATTACATATTGCGTTTATGGAAAGGTATCTGAGCTAATTTGAAACCCTTGTTTTATGCATCACCCCACCTCACCTTTCCCGTTAAGCAGCCATAGTGTGTTTTCTAAGCGTGTGACTCTGTTCTCTTTTGTAATTCAGTTCAAGGGTAGCGGTTTTTACATTCCCTCTATAAGTGATATCTTATGATAAGTGTCTTTTTCTGTGTGACTTATTTCATTTAGAATCGTCGTACCTAAATCCACTCATCATGCTGCTACTAGCCTTATGACGTTGATTTCATGGCTGAGTGATATTCCATTGTACATAAGGACCACAACTTCTTTATCCATTTTTCTCTTTCCTGGGATATTTAAGGAGTAACGAAGGGGAGGTTTTTGTCAACAGAGCAGCCCTAAAGTTTGGGGTGCCTGTGTCTTGCTGATTTTTAGATTTCCCAATTTATACGCCCATGAGTGGAAGTGCCCTTTGCTCTCTAAGCTGAGTTTTTTAGACGTTTCAGGACACAGAATACATTTCTCCAGAGTGGCTGTTGGCAATTTACATCCCGCCCATCAGCGTAGCCAGGCTCCCGTTTCTCCATGGCCTGTCCTGCCTTTCTGGTTTTGACACTTTATTCAGCATGGCCCTTTTGACCGATGGGAAGCGAGACTTCTGTGTAGCGCTGATTTGCCTTTCCAGGTTGCTTGGTTGGCCAAAAAGAGCGTATGCGTTTTTTCCTGAATATATTCAGGAAAAAACGCATACGCTCTTTTTGGCCAAGGGCATCATTGTCGTGGTTTTGCCGCTTTTCATGTGCTTTAAAGGCGATGCGAATCTCCCTCCTGAAACCCGTTTCCTGCAATTCTACCTTGCTTTCAAATCCTCTTCGTTACTTTCCCTCAATATATTTGTGGACGAGAGTTATCATTTATAAGTCTGCAGGTTTGTGAATTGCAGTGCCCCTGAGCTCCATATTTCAACTCGCTTTCTTGGGAGCTGGCCGCAAAAGTGCAGGATTGCTTCAGGCCCTATTCTGGTCCCGGGCGGCAGGCTGAGCCTGTGGTTAATTCTTCTTCCTGATGGGAAAATAGAGTGACCTGTGCCTGTCCCAACACCTAGAGCTAGTCTCTCATTGGTTCCCCCTCTTCCCGTTCGTCCTCAGGACAAATTGCAACCTATACGGAACAGGAGGTTAAAGGTGCTGATTCTCCAAGGAGGGAGATTGCTAGTAAAGCAGCTGGAATGGCGAACCCGAGCACAAGGAGATGAGAAATGAGGTGCGTTTTGGAAACCTTTCCCGATCACACAGTGTACCATCTTCTGGGTTTCTAATGCATGTTTTCGATGTAGGAAGATGCCCTTGAACCTGGAGATTTGGGACCCATGGGATGGGTACCACGCATTATTAATTAAAGGGTCTGTGTTTCCTCACCCAACCTCACCAAACCTCTCAGGCCGAAGAATGTCCACCCTTATGTCTCAATCAGCTGTGGGTCTAGATATGGTCAATCCAGGAGGCATCACAGCCCCTGAACGAATTTTGTAAGAATTTCTCTCTGTTTCACTATCTTTGTTTCACGGGTTTTTAAAAGTAATTGATTTTTATAATGGGGTTTAGCTGCTTTTCACTGCTGTGTTTATGCCGCTTTACACCCACTTGACTCACTTACAGAGAGATATCAATACATAGGTTTTAAGATTCTTACTAGGCAGATATATTCTTGGGCGGTGAATAGGGGGTATTGAGTCCAATTCACTGAGCAAGGAGTAGGTCTTGTGTATTACATATTGGGTTTATGGAACGGTATCTGAGCTAATTTCAAACCCTTGTTTTATGCATCACCCCACCTCACCTTTCCCGTTAAGCAGCCATAGTGTGTTTTCTAATCGTGTGACTCTGTTCTGTTTTGTAATTCAGTTCAAGGGTAGCGGTTTTTACATTCCCTCTATAAGTGATATCTTATGATAAGTGTCTTTTTCTGTGTGACTTATTTCACTTAGATTCGTCGTACCTAAATCCACTCATCATGCTGCTACTAGCCTTATGACGTTGATTTCATGGCTGAGTGATATTCCATTGTACATAAGGACCACAACTTCTTTATCAATTTTTCTCTTTCCTGGGATATTTAAGGTGTAACGAAGTGGAGGCTTTTGTCAACAGAGCAGCCCTAAACTTTGGGGTGCCTGTATCTTGCTGATTTTTAGTTTTCCCAATTTATACGCCCATGAGTGGAAGTGCCCTATGCTCTCTAAGCTGAGTTTTTTAGACGTTTCAGGACACACAGTACACTTCTCCAGAGTGGCTGTTGGCAATTTACATCCCGCCCACCAGCGTAACCAGGCTCCCGTTTCTCCATGGCCTGTCCTGCCTTTCTGGTTTTGACACTTTATTCAGCATGGCCCTTTTGACCAATGGGAAGCGAGACTTCTTTGTAGCGCTGATTTGCCTTTCCAGGTTGCTTGGTTGGCCAAAAAGGGCGTATGCGTTTTTTCCTGAATATATTCAGGAAAAAACGCATACGCCCTTTTTGGCCAAGGGCATCATTGTCGAGGTTTTGCCGCTTTTCATGTGCTTTAAAGGCGATGCGAATCTCCCTCCTGAAACCCGTTTCCTGCAATTCTGCCTTGCTTTCAAATCCTCTTCGTTACCTTCCCTCAATATATTTGTGGACGAGAGTTATCATTTATAAGTCTGCAGGTCTGTGAATTGCAGTGCCCCTGAGCTCCATTTTTCAACTCGCTTTCTTGGGAGCTGGCCGCAAAAGCGCAGGATTGCTTCAGGCCCTATTCTGGTCCCGGGCGGCAGGCTGAGCCTGTGGTTAATTCTTCCTCCTGATGGGAAAATAGAGTGACCTGTGCCTGTCCCAACACCTAGAGCTAGTCTCTCATTGGTTCCCCCTCTTCCCGTTCGTCCTCAGGACAAATTGCAACCTGTACGGAACAGGAGGTTAAACGTGCTGATTCTCCAAGGAGGGAGATTGCTAGTAAAGCGGCTGGAATGGCGAACCCGAGCACAAGGAGATGAGAAATGAGGTGCGTTTTGGAAACCTTTCCCGATCACACGGTTTACCATCTTCTGGGTTTCTCATGCATGTTTTCGATGTAGGAAGATGCCCTTGAACCTGGAGATTTGGGAACCATGGGATGGGTACCACGCAGTATTACTTTAAAGGGTCTGTGTTTCCTCACCCAACCTCACCAAACCTCTCAGCCCCAAGAGTGTCCACCCTTATGTCTCAATCAGCTCTGGGTCTAGATATGGTCAATCCAGGTGGCATCACAGCCCCTGAACGAATTATGTAAGAATTTCTCTCTTTCACTGTCTCTGTTTAACGGGTTTTTAAAAGTAATTGATTTTTATAATGGGGTTTAGCTGCTTTTCACTGCTGTGTTTCTGCCACTTTACACCCACTTGACTCACTTACAGAGAGATATCAATACATAGGTTTTAAGATTCTTACTAGTCAGATATATTCTTGGGTGGTGAATAGGGGGTGTTGAGTCCAATTCACTGAGCAAGGAGTAGGCCTTGTCTATTACATATTGCGTTTAGGGAAAGGTATCTGAGCTAATTTGAAACCCTTGTTTTATGCATCACCCCACCTCACCTTTCCCGTTAAGCAGCCATAGTGTGTTTTCCAAGCGTGTGACTCTGTTCTGTTTTGTAATTCAGTTCAAGGGTAGCGGTTTTTACATTCCCTCTATAAGTGATATCTTATGATAAGTGTCTTTTTCTGTGTGACTTATTTCATTTAGAATCGTCGTACCTAAATCCACTCATCATGCTGCTACTAGCCTTATGACGTTGATTTCATGGCTGAGTGATATTCCATTGTACATAAGGACCACAACTTCTTTATCAATTTTTCTCTTTCCTGGGATATTTAAGGTGTAACGAAGTGGAGGTTTTTGTCAACAGAGCAGCCCTAAACTTTGGGGTGCCTGTGTCTTGCTGATTTTTAGTTTTCTCAATTTATACGCCCATGAGTGGAAGTGCCCTATGCTCTCTAAGCTGAGTTTTTTAGACGTTTCAGGACACACAGTACACTTCTCCAGAGTGTCTGTTGGCAATTTACATCCCGCCCACCAGCGTAGCCAGGCTCCCGTTTCTCCATGGCCTGTCCTACCTTTCTGGTTTTGACACTTTATTCAGCATGGCCCTTTTGACCAATGGGAAGCGAGACTTCTTTGTAGCGCTGATTTGCCTTTCCAGGTTGCTTGGTTGGCCAAAAAGGGCGTATGCGTTTTTTCCTGAATATATTCAGGAAAAAACGCATACGCCCTTTTTGGCCAAGGGCATCATTGTCGAGGTTTTGCCGCTTTTCCTGTGCTTTAAAGGCGATTCGAATCTCCCTCCTGAAATCTGTTTCCTGCAATTCTGCCTTGCTTTCAAATCCTCTTCGTTTCCTTCCCTCAATATATTTGGGGACGAGAGTTATCATTTATAAGTCAGCAGGCCTGTGAATTGCAGTGCCCCTGAGCTCCATTTTTCAACTCGCTTTCTTGGGAGCTGGCCGCAAAAGCGCAGGATTGCTTCAGGCCCTATTCTGGTCCCGGGCGGCAGGCTGAGCCTGTGGTTAATTCTTCCTCCTGATGGGAAAATAGAGTAACCTGTGCCTGTCCCAACACCTAGAGCTAGTCTCTCATTGGTTCCCCCTCTTCCCGTTCGTCCTCAGGACAAATTGCAACCTGTACGGAACAGGAGGTTAAACGTGCTGATTCTCCACGGAGGGAGATTGCTAGTAAAGCGGCTGGAATGGCGAACCCGAGCACAAGGAGATGAGAAATGAGGTGCGTTTTAGAAACCTTTCCCGATCACAGAGTGTACCATCTTCTGGGTTTCTCATGCATGTTTTCGATGTAGGAAGATGCCCTTGAACCTGCAGATTTGGGACCCATGGGATGGGTACTACGCAGTATTACTTTAAAGGGTCTGCGTTTGCTCACCAAACCTCACCAAACATCTCAGCCCCAGGAGTGTCCACCCTTATGTCTCAATCAGCTGTGGGTTTAGATATGGTCAATTCAGGTGGCATCACAGCACCTGAACGAGTTTTGTAAGAATTTCTCTCTCTTTCACTGTCTCTATTTCACGGGTTTTTAAAAGTAATTGATTTTTATAATGGGGTTTAGCTTCTTTTCACTGCTGTGTTTATGCTGCTTTACACCCACTTGACTCACTTACAGAGAGATATCAATAAATAGGTTTTAAGATTCTTACTAGTCAGATAGATTCTTGGGCGGTGAATAGGGGGTGTTGAGTCCAATTCACTGAGCAAGGAGTAGGTCTTGTCTATTACCTATTGGGTTTATGAAACAGTATCTGAGCTAATTTGAAAAATTGTTTTATGCATCACCCCACCTCACCTTTCCCGTTAAGCAGCCATAGTGTATTTTCTAAACGTGTGACTCTGTTCTGTTTTGTAATTCAGGTCAAGGGTAGCGGTTTTTACATTCCCTCTATAAGTGATATCTTATGATAAGTGTATTTTTCTGTGTGATTTATTTCACTTAGAATCGTCGTACCTAAATCCACTCATCATGCTGCTACTAGCCTTATGACGTTGATTTCATGGCTTAGTGATATTCCATTGTACATAAGGACCACAACTTCTTTATCAATTTTTCTCTTTCCTGGGATATTTAAGGTGTAACGAAGTGGAGGCTTTTGTCAACAGAGCTGCCCTAAACTTTGGGGTGCCTGTATCTTGCTGATTTTTAGTTTTCCCAATTTATACGCCCATGAGTGGAAGTGCCCTATGCTCTCTAAGCTGAGATTTTTTAGACGTTTCAGGACACACAGTACACTTCTCCAGAGTGGCTGTTGGCAATTTACATCCCGCCCACCAGCGTAACCAGGCTCCCGTTTCTCCATGGCCTGTCCTGCCTTTCTGGTTTTGACACTTTATTCAGCATGGCCCTTTTGACCAATGGGAAGCGAGACTTCTTTGTAGCGCTGATTTGCCTTTCCAGGTTGCTTGGTTGGCCAAAAAGGGCGTAAGCGTTTTTTCCTGAATATATTCAGGAAAAAACGCATACGCCCTTTTTGGCCAAGGGCATCATTGTCGAGGTTTTGCCGCTTTTCATGTGCTTTAAAGGCGATGCGAATCTCCCTCCTGAAACCCGTTTCCTGCAATTCTGCCTTGCTTTCAAATCCTCTTCGTTACCTTCCCTCAATATATTTGTGGACGAGAGTTATCATTTATAAGTCTGCAGGTTTGTGAATTGCAGTGCCCCTGAGCTCCATTTTTCAACTCGCTTTCTTGGGAGCTGGCCGCAAAAGCGCAGGATTGCTTCAGGCCCTATTCTGGTCCAGGGCGGCAGGCTGAGCCTGTGGTTAATTCTTCCTCCTGATGGGAAAATAGAGTAACCTGTGCCTGTCCCAACACCTAGAGCTAGTCTCTCATTGGTTCCCCCTCTTCCCGTTCGTCCTCAGGACAAATTGCAACCTGTACGGAACAGGAGGTTAAAGGTGCTGATTCTCCAAGGAGGGAGATTGCTAGTAAAGCGGCTGGAATGGCGAACCCGAGCACAAGGAGATGAGAAATGAGGTGCGTTTTGGAAACCTTTCCCGATCACACGGTTTACCATCTTCTGGGTTTCTCATGCATGTTTTCGATGTAGGAAGATGCCCTTGAACCTGGAGATCTGGGAACCATGGGATGGGTACCACGCAGTATTACTTTAAAGGGTCTGTGTTTCCTCACCCAACCTCACCAAACCTCTCAGTCCCAAGAGTGTCCACCCTTATGTCTCAATCAGCTCTGGGTCTAGATATGGTCAATCCAGGTGGCATCACAGCCCCTGAACGAATTTTGTAAGAATTTCTCTCTTTCACTGTCTCTGTTTAACGGGTTTTTAAAAGTAATTGATTTTTATAATGGGGTTTAGCTGCTTTTCACTGCTGTGTTTCTGCCACTTTACACCCACTTGACTCACTTACAGAGAGATATCAATACATAGGTTTTAAGATTCTTACTAGTCAGATATATTCTTGGGTGGTGAATAGGGGGTGTTGAGTCCAATTCACTGAGCAAGGAGTAGGCCTTGTCTATTACATATTGCGTTTATGGAAAGGTATCTGAGCTAATTTGAAACCCTTGTTTTATGCATCACCCCACCTCACCTTTCCCGTTAAGCAGCCATAGTGTGTTTTCTAAGCGTGTGACTCTGTTCTCTTTTGTAATTCAGTTCAAGGGTAGCGGTTTTTACATTCCCTCTATAAGTGATATCTTATGATAAGTGTCTTTTTCTGTGTGACTTATTTCATTTAGAATCGTCGTACCTAAATCCACTCATCATGCTGCTACTAGCCTTATGACGTTGATTTCATGGCTGAGTGATATTCCATTGTACATAAGGACCACAACTTCTTTATCCATTTTTCTCTTTCCTGGGATATTTAAGGAGTAACGAAGGGGAGGTTTTTGTCAACAGAGCAGCCCTAAAGTTTGGGGTGCCTGTGTCTTGCTGATTTTTAGATTTCCCAATTTATACGCCCATGAGTGGAAGTGCCCTTTGCTCTCTAAGCTGAGTTTTTTAGACGTTTCAGGACACAGAATACATTTCTCCAGAGTGGCTGTTGGCAATTTACATCCCGCCCATCAGCGTAGCCAGGCTCCCGTTTCTCCATGGCCTGTCCTGCCTTTCTGGTTTTGACACTTTATTCAGCATGGCCCTTTTGACCGATGGGAAGCGAGACTTCTGTGTAGCGCTGATTTGCCTTTCCAGGTTGCTTGGTTGGCCAAAAAGAGCGTATGCGTTTTTTCCTGAATATATTCAGGAAAAAACGCATACGCTCTTTTTGGCCAAGGGCATCATTGTCGTGGTTTTGCCGCTTTTCATGTGCTTTAAAGGCGATGCGAATCTCCCTCCTGAAACCCGTTTCCTGCAATTCTACCTTGCTTTCAAATCCTCTTCGTTACTTTCCCTCAATATATTTGTGGACGAGAGTTATCATTTATAAGTCTGCAGGTTTGTGAATTGCAGTGCCCCTGAGCTCCATATTTCAACTCGCTTTCTTGGGAGCTGGCCGCAAAAGTGCAGGATTGCTTCAGGCCCTATTCTGTTCCCGGGCGGCAGGCTGAGCCTGTGGTTAATTCTTCTTCCTGATGGGAAAATAGAGTGACCTGTGCCTGTCCCAACACCTAGAGCTAGTCTCTCATTGGTTCCCCCTCTTCCCGTTCGTCCTCAGGACAAATTGCAACCTATACGGAACAGGAGGTTAAAGGTGCTGATTCTCCAAGGAGGGAGATTGCTAGTAAAGCAGCTGGAATGGCGAACCCGAGCACAAGGAGATGAGAAATGAGGTGCGTTTTGGAAACCTTTCCCGATCACACAGTGTACCATCTTCTGGGTTTCTAATGCATGTTTTCGATGTAGGAAGATGCCCTTGAACCTGGAGATTTGGGAACCATGGGATGGGTACCACGCATTATTAATTAAAGGGTCTGTGTTTCCTCACCCAACCTCACCAAACCTCTCAGGCCGAAGAATGTCCACCCTTATGTCTCAATCAGCTGTGGGTCTAGATATGGTCAATCCAGGAGGCATCACAGCCCCTGAACGAATTTTGTAAGAATTTCTCTCTGTTTCACTATCTTTGTTTCACGGGTTTTTAAAAGTAATTGATTTTTATAATGGGGTTTAGCTGCTTTTCACTGCTGTGTTTATGCCGCTTTACACCCACTTGACTCACTTACAGAGAGATATCAATACATAGGTTTTAAGATTCTTACTAGGCAGATATATTCTTGGGCGGTGAATAGGGGGTATTGAGTCCAATTCACTGAGCAAGGAGTAGGTCTTGTGTATTACATATTGGGTTTATGGAACGGTATCTGAGCTAATTTCAAACCCTTGTTTTATGCATCACCCCACCTCACCTTTCCCGTTAAGCAGCCATAGTGTGTTTTCTAAACGTGTGACTCTGTTCTGTTTTGTAATTCAGTTCAAGGGTAGCGGTTTTTACATTCCCTCTATAAGTGATATCTTATGATAAGTGTCTTTTTCTGTGTGACTTATTTCACTTAGATTCGTCGTACCTAAATCCACTCATCATGCTGCTACTAGCCTTATGACGTTGATTTCATGGCTGAGTGATATTCCATTGTACATAAGGACCACAACTTCTTTATCAATTTTTCTCTTTCCTGGGATATTTAAGGTGTAACGAAGTGGAGGCTTTTGTCAACAGAGCAGCCCTAAACTTTGGGGTGCCTGTATCTTGCTGATTTTTAGTTTTCCCAATTTATACGCCCATGAGTGGAAGTGCCCTATGCTCTCTAAGCTGAGTTTTTTAGACGTTTCAGGACACACAGTACACTTCTCCAGAGTGGCTGTTGGCAATTTACATCCCGCCCACCAGCGTAACCAGGCTCCCGTTTCTCCATGGCCTGTCCTGCCTTTCTGGTTTTGACACTTTATTCAGCATGGCCCTTTTGACCAATGGGAAGCGAGACTTCTTTGTAGCGCTGATTTGCCTTTCCAGGTTGCTTGGTTGGCCAAAAAGGGCGTATGCGTTTTTTCCTGAATATATTCAGGAAAAAACGCATACGCCCTTTTTGGCCAAGGGCATCATTGTCGAGGTTTTGCCGCTTTTCATGTGCTTTAAAGGCGATGCGAATCTCCCTCCTGAAACCCGTTTCCTGCAATTCTGCCTTGCTTTCAAATCCTCTTCGTTACCTTCCCTCAATATATTTGTGGACGAGAGTTATCATTTATAAGTCTGCAGGTCTGTGAATTGCAGTGCCCCTGAGCTCCATTTTTCAACTCGCTTTCTTGGGAGCTGGCCGCAAAAGCGCAGGATTGCTTCAGGCCCTATTCTGGTCCCGGGCGGCAGGCTGAGCCTGTGGTTAATTCTTCCTCCTGATGGGAAAATAGAGTAACCTGTGCCTGTCCCAACACCTAGAGCTAGTCTCTCATTGGTTCCCCCTCTTCCCGTTCGTCCTCAGGACAAATTGCAACCTGTACGGAACAGGAGGTTAAAGGTGCTGATTCTCCAAGGAGGGAGATTGCTAGTAAAGCGGCTGGAATGGCGAACCCGAGCACAAGGAGATGAGAAATGAGGTGCGTTTTGGAAACCTTTCCCGATCACACGGTTTACCATCTTCTGGGTTTCTCATGCATGTTTTCGATGTAGGAAGATGCCCTTGAACCTGTAGATCTGGGAACCATGGGATGGGTACCACGCAGTATTACTTTAAAGGGTCTGTGTTTCCTCACCCAACCTCACCAAACCTCTCAGCCCCAAGAGTGTCCACCCTTATGTCTCAATCAGCTCTGGGTCTAGATATGGTCAATCCAGGTGGCATCACAGCCCCTGAACGAATTTTGTAAGAATTTCTCTCTTTCACTGTCTCTGTTTAACGGGTTTTTAAAAGTAATTGATTTTTATAATGGGGTTTAGCTGCTTTTCACTGCTGTGTTTCTGCCACTTTACACCCACTTGACTCACTTACAGAGAGATATCAATACATAGGTTTTAAGATTCTTACTAGTCAGATATATTCTTGGGTGGTGAATAGGGGGTGTTGAGTCCAATTCACTGAGCAAGGAGTAGGCCTTGTCTATTACATATTGCGTTTATGGAAAGGTATCTGAGCTAATTTGAAACCCTTGTTTTATGCATCACCCCACCTCACCTTTCCCGTTAAGCAGCCATAGTGTGTTTTCTAAGCGTGTGACTCTGTTCTGTTTTGTAATTCAGTTCAAGGGTAGCGGTTTTTACATTCCCTCTATAAGTGATATCTTATGATAAGTGTCTTTTTCTGTGTGACTTATTTCATTTAGAATCGTCGTACCTAAATCCACTCATCATGCTGCTACTAGCCTTATGACGTTGATTTCATGGCTGAGTGATATTCCATTGTACATAAGGACCACAACTTCTTTATCCATTTTTCTCTTTCCTGGGATATTTAAGGAGTAACGAAGGGGAGGTTTTTGTCAACAGAGCAGCCCTAAAGTTTGGGGTGCCTGTGTCTTGCTGATTTTTAGATTTCCCAATTTATACGCCCATGAGTGGAAGTGCCCTTTGCTCTCTAAGCTGAGTTTTTTAGACGTTTCAGGACACAGAATACATTTCTCCAGAGTGGCTGTTGGCAATTTACATCCCGCCCATCAGCGTAGCCAGGCTCCCGTTTCTCCATGGCCTGTCCTGCCTTTCTGGTTTTGACACTTTATTCAGCATGGCCCTTTTGACCGATGGGAAGCGAGACTTCTGTGTAGCGCTGATTTGCCTTTCCAGGTTGCTTGGTTGGCCAAAAAGAGCGTATGCGTTTTTTCCTGAATATATTCAGGAAAAAACGCATACGCTCTTTTTGGCCAAGGGCATCATTGTCGAGGTTTTGCCGCTTTTCATGTGCTTTAAAGGCGATGCGAATCTCCCTCCTGAAACCCGTTTCCTGCAATTCTACCTTGCTTTCAAATCCTCTTCGTTACTTTCCCTCAATATATTTGTGGACGAGAGTTATCATTTATAAGTCTGCAGGTTTGTGAATTGCAGTGCCCCTGAGCTCCATATTTCAACTCGCTTTCTTGGGAGCTGGCCGCAAAAGTGCAGGATTGCTTCAGGCCCTATTCTGGTCCCGGGCGGCAGGCTGAGCCTGTGGTTAATTCTTCTTCCTGATGGGAAAATAGAGTGACCTGTGCCTGTCCCAACACCTAGAGCTAGTCTCTCATTGGTTCCCCCTCTTCCCGTTCGTCCTCAGGACAAATTGCAACCTATACGGAACAGGAGGTTAAAGGTGCTGATTCTCCAAGGAGGGAGATTGCTAGTAAAGCAGCTGGAATGGCGAACCCGAGCACAAGGAGATGAGAAATGAGGTGCGTTTTGGAAACCTTTCCCGATCACACAGTGTACCATCTTCTGGGTTTCTCATGCATGTTTTCGATGTAGGAAGATGCCCTTGAACCTGGAGATTTGGGACCCATGGGATGGGTACCACGCATTATTAATTAAAGGGTCTGTGTTTCCTCACCCAACCTCACCAAACCTCTCAGGCCGAAGAATGTCCACCCTTATGTCTCAATCAGCTGTGGGTCTAGATATGGTCAATCCAGGAGGCATCACAGCCCCTGAACGAATTTTGTAAGAATTTCTCTCTGTTTCACTATCTTTGTTTCACGGGTTTTTAAAAGTAATTGATTTTTATAATGGGGTTTAGCTGCTTTTCACTGCTGTGTTTATGCCGCTTTACACCCACTTGACTCACTTACAGAGAGATATCAATACATAGGTTTTAAGATTCTTACTAGGCAGATATATTCTTGGGCGGTGAATGGGGGGTATTGAGTCCAATTCACTGAGCAAGGAGTAGGTCTTGTGTATTACATATTGGGTTTATGGAACGGTATCTGAGCTAATTTCAAACCCTTGTTTTATGCATCACCCCACCTCACCTTTCCCGTTAAGCAGCCATAGTGTGTTTTCTAAACGTGTGACTCTGTTCTGTTTTGTAATTCACTTCAAGGGTAGCGGTTTTTACATTCCCTCTATAAGTGATATCTTATGATAAGTGTCTTTTTCTGTGTGACTTATTTCACTTAGATTCGTCGTACCTAAATCCACTCATCATGCTGCTACTAGCCTTATGACTTTGATTTCATGGCTTAGTGATATTCCATTGTACATGAGGACCCCAACTTCCTTATCAATTTTTCTCTTTCCTGGTATATTTAAGGTGTAACGAAGTGGAGGTTTTTGTCAACAGAGCAGCCTTAAACTTTGGGGTGCCTGTGTCTTGCTGATTTTTAGTTTTCCCAATTTATACGCCCATGAGTGGAAGTGCCCTATGCTCTCTAAGCTGAGTTTTTTAGACGTTTCAGGACACACAGTACACTTCTCCAGAGTGGCTGTTGGCAATTTACATCCCACCCACCAGAGTAACCAGGCTCCCGTTTCTCCATGGCCTGTCCTGCCTTTCTGGTTTTCACACTTTATTCAGCATGGCCCTTTTGACCAATGGGAAGCGAGACTTCTTTGTAGCGCTGATTTGCCTTTCCAGGTTGCTTGGTTGGCCAAAAAGGGCGTATGCGTTTTTTCCTGAATATATTCAGGAAAAAACGCATACGCCCTTTTTGCCAAGGGCATCATTGTCGAGGTTTTGCCGCTTTTCCTGTGCTTTAAAGGCGATGCGAATCTCCCTCCTGAAACCCGTTTCCTGCAATTCTGCCTTGCTTTCAAATCCTCTTCGTTACCTTCCCTCAATATATTTGTGGACGAGAGTTATCATTTATAAGTCTGCAGGTTTGTGAATTGCAGTGCCCCTGAGCTCCATTTTTCAACTCGCTTTCTTGGGAGCTGGCCGCAAAAGCGCAGGATTGCTTCAGGCACTATTCTGGTCCCGGGCGGCAGGCTGAGCCTGTGGTTAATTCTTCTTCCTGATGGGAAAATAGAGTGACCTGTGCCTGTCCCAACACCTAGAGCTAGTCTCTCATTGGTTCCCCCTCTTCCCGTTCGTCCTCAGGACAAATTGCAACCTGTACGGAACAGGAGGTTAAAGGTGCTGATTCTCCAAGGAGGGAGATTGCTAGTAAAGCGGCTGGAATGGCGAACCCGAGCACAAGGAGATGAGAAATGAGGTGCGTTTTGGAAACCTTTCCCGATCACACGGTTTACCATCTTCTGGGTTTCTCATGCATGTTTTCGATGTAGGAAGATGCCCTTGAACCTGGAGATTTGGGAACCATGGGATGGGTACCACGCAGTATTACTTTAAAGGGTCTGTGTTTCCTCACCCAACCTCACCAAACCTCTCAGCCCCAAGAGTGTCCACCCTTATGTCTCAATCAGCTCTGGGTCTAGATATGGTCAATCCAGGTGGCATCACAGCCCCTGAACGAATTATGTAAGAATTTCTCTCTTTCACTGTCTCTGTTTAACGGGTTTTTAAAAGTAATTGATTTTTATAATGGGGTTTAGCTGCTTTTCACTGCTGTGTTTCTGCCACTTTACACCCACTTGACTCACTTACAGAGAGATATCAATACATAGGTTTTAAGATTCTTACTAGTCAGATATATTCTTGGGTGGTGAATAGGGGGTGTTGAGTCCAATTCACTGAGCAAGGAGTAGGCCTTGTCTATTACATATTGCGTTTAGGGAAAGGTATCTGAGCTAATTTGAAACCCTTGTTTTATGCATCACCCCACCTCACCTTTCCCGTTAAGCAGCCATAGTGTGTTTTCCAAGCGTGTGACTCTGTTCTGTTTTGTAATTCAGTTCAAGGGTAGCGGTTTTTACATTCCCTCTATAAGTGATATCTTATGATAAGTGTCTTTTTCTGTGTGACTTATTTCATTTAGAATCGTCGTACCTAAATCCACTCATCATGCTGCTACTAGCCTTATGACGTTGATTTCATGGCTGAGTGATATTCCATTGTACATAAGGACCACAACTTCTTTATCCATTTTTCTCTTTCCTGGGATATTTAAGGAGTAACGAAGCGGAGGTTTTTGTCAACAGAGCAGCCCTAAAGTTTGGGGTGCCTGTGTCTTGCTGATTTTTAGATTTCCCAATTTATACGCCCATGAGTGGAAGTGCCCTTTGCTCTCTAAGCTGAGTTTTTTAGACGTTTCAGGACACAGAATACATTTCTCCAGAGTGGCTGTTGGCAATTTACATCCCGCCCATCAGAGTAGCCAGGCTCCCGTTTCTCCATGGCCTGTCCTGCCTTTCTGGTTTTGACACTTTATTCAGCATGGCCCTTTTGACCGATGGGAAGCGAGACTTCTGTGTAGCGCTGATTTGCCTTTCCAGGTTGCTTGGTTGGCCAAAAAGGGCGTATGCGTTTTTTCCTGAATATATTCAGGAAAAAACGCATACGCCCTTTTTGGCCAAGGGCATCATTGTCGAGGTTTTGCCGCTTTTCCTGTGCTTTAAAGGCGATGCGAATCTCCCTCCTGAAATCTGTTTCCTGCAATTCTGCCTTGCTTTCAAATCCTCTTCGTTACCTTCCCTCAATATATTTGTGGACGAGAGTTATCATTTATAAGTCTGCAGGTTTGTGAATTGCAGTGCCCCTGAGCTCCATTTTTCAACTCGCTTTCTTGGGAGCTGGCCGCAAAAGCGCAGGATTGCTTCAGGCACTATTCTGGTCCCGGGCGGCAGGCTGAGCCTGTGTTTAATTCTTCTTCCTGATGGGAAAATAGAGAGACCTGTGCCTGTCCCAACACCTAGAGCTAGTCTCTCATTGGTTCCCCCTCTTCCCGTTCGTCCTCAGGACAAATTGCAACCTGTACGGAACAGGAGGTTAAAGGTGCTGATTCTCCAAGGAGGGAGATTGCTAGTAAAGCGGCTGGAATGGCGAACCCGAGCACAAGGAGATGAGAAATGAGGTGCGTTTTGGAAACCTTTCCCGATCACACGGTTTAACATCTTCTGGGTTTCTCATGCATGTTTTCGATGTAGGAAGATGCCCTTGAACCTGGAGATTTGGGAACCATGGGATGGGTACCACGCAGTATTACTTTAAAGGGTCTGTGTTTCCTCACCCAACCTCACCAAACCTCTCAGCCCCAAGAGTGTCCACCCTTATGTCTCAATCAGCTCTGGGTCTAGATATGGTCAATCCAGGTGGCATCACAGCCCCTGAACGAATTTTGTAAGAATTTCTCTCTCTTTCACTGTCTCTGTTTAACGGGTTTTTAAAAGTAATTGATTTTTATAATGGGGTTTAGCTGCTTTTCACTGCTGTGTTTCTGCCACTTTACACCCACTTGACTCACTTACAGAGAGATATCAATACATAGGTTTTAAGATTCTTACTAGTCAGATATATTCTTGGGTGGTGAATAGGGGGTGTTGAGTCCAATTCACTGAGCAAGGAGTAGGCCTTGTCTATTACATATTGCGTTTATGGAAAGGTATCTGAGCTAATTTGAAACCCTTGTTTTATGCATCACCCCACCTCACCTTTCCCGTTAAGCAGCCATAGTGTGTTTTCTAAGCGTGTGACTCTGTTCTGTTTTGTAATTCAGTTCAAGGGTAGCGGTTTTTACATTCCCTCTATAAGTGATATCTTATGATAAGTGTCTTTTTCTGTGTGACTTATTTCATTTAGAATCGTCGTACCTAAATCCACTCATCATGCTGCTACTAGCCTTATGACGTTGATTTCATGGCTGAGTGATATTCCATTGTACATAAGGACCACAACTTCTTTATCCATTTTTCTCTTTCCTGGGATATTTAAGGAGTAACGAAGGGGAGGTTTTTGTCAACAGAGCAGCCCTAAAGTTTGGGGTGCCTGTGTCTTGCTGATTTTTAGATTTCCCAATTTATACGCCCATGAGTGGAAGTGCCCTTTGCTCTCTAAGCTGAGTTTTTTAGACGTTTCAGGACACAGAATACATTTCTCCAGAGTGGCTGTTGGCAATTTACATCCCGCCCATCAGCGTAGCCAGGCTCCCGTTTCTCCATGGCCTGTCCTGCCTTTCTGGTTTTGACACTTTATTCAGCATGGCCCTTTTGACCGATGGGAAGCGAGACTTCTGTGTAGCGCTGATTTGCCTTTCCAGGTTGCTTGGTTGGCCAAAAAGAGCGTATGCGTTTTTTCCTGAATATATTCAGGAAAAAACGCATACGCTCTTTTTGGCCAAGGGCATCATTGTCGAGGTTTTGCCGCTTTTCATGTGCTTTAAAGGCGATGCGAATCTCCCTCCTGAAACCCGTTTCCTGCAATTCTACCTTGCTTTCAAATCCTCTTCGTTACTTTCCCTCAATATATTTGTGGACGAGAGTTATCATTTATAAGTCTGCAGGTTTGTGAATTGCAGTGCCCCTGAGCTCCATATTTCAACTCGCTTTCTTGGGAGCTGGCCGCAAAAGTGCAGGATTGCTTCAGGCCCTATTCTGGTCCCGGGCGGCAGGCTGAGCCTGTGGTTAATTCTTCTTCCTGATGGGAAAATAGAGTGACCTGTGCCTGTCCCAACACCTAGAGCTAGTCTCTCATTGGTTCCCCCTCTTCCCGTTCGTCCTCAGGACAAATTGCAACCTATACGGAACAGGAGGTTAAAGGTGCTGATTCTCCAAGGAGGGAGATTGCTAGTAAAGCAGCTGGAATGGCGAACCCGAGCACAAGGAGATGAGAAATGAGGTGCGTTTTGGAAACCTTTCCCGATCACACAGTGTACCATCTTCTGGGTTTCTCATGCATGTTTTCGATGTAGGAAGATGCCCTTGAACCTGGAGATTTGGGACCCATGGGATGGGTACCACGCATTATTAATTAAAGGGTCTGTGTTTCCTCACCCAACCTCACCAAACCTCTCAGGCCGAAGAATGTCCACCCTTATGTCTCAATCAGCTGTGGGTCTAGATATGGTCAATCCAGGAGGCATCACAGCCCCTGAACGAATTTTGTAAGAATTTCTCTCTGTTTCACTATCTTTGTTTCACGGGTTTTTAAAAGTAATTGATTTTTATAATGGGGTTTAGCTGCTTTTCACTGCTGTGTTTATGCCGCTTTACACCCACTTGACTCACTTACAGAGAGATATCAATACATAGGTTTTAAGATTCTTACTAGGCAGATATATTCTTGGGCGGTGAATGGGGGGTATTGAGTCCAATTCACTGAGCAAGGAGTAGGTCTTGTGTATTACATATTGGGTTTATGGAACGGTATCTGAGCTAATTTCAAACCCTTGTTTTATGCATCACCCCACCTCACCTTTCCCGTTAAGCAGCCATAGTGTGTTTTCTAAACGTGTGACTCTGTTCTGTTTTGTAATTCACTTCAAGGGTAGCGGTTTTTACATTCCCTCTATAAGTGATATCTTATGATAAGTGTCTTTTTCTGTGTGACTTATTTCACTTAGATTCGTCGTACCTAAATCCACTCATCATGCTGCTACTAGCCTTATGACTTTGATTTCATGGCTTAGTGATATTCCATTGTACATGAGGACCCCAACTTCCTTATCAATTTTTCTCTTTCCTGGTATATTTAAGGTGTAACGAAGTGGAGGTTTTTGTCAACAGAGCAGCCCTAAACTTTGGGGTGCCTGTGTCTTGCTGATTTTTAGTTTTCCCAATTTATACGCCCATGAGTGGAAGTGCCCTATGCTCTCTAAGCTGAGTTTTTTAGACGTTTCAGGACACACAGTACACTTCTCCAGAGTGGCTGTTGGCAATTTACATCCCACCCACCAGAGTAACCAGGCTCCCGTTTCTCCATGGCCTGTCCTGCCTTTCTGGTTTTCACACTTTATTCAGCATGGCCCTTTTGACCAATGGGAAGCGAGACTTCTTTGTAGCGCTGATTTGCCTTTCCAGGTTGCTTGGTTGGCCAAAAAGGGCGTATGCGTTTTTTCCTGAATATATTCAGGAAAAAACGCATACGCCCTTTTTGGCCAAGGGCATCATTGTCGAGGTTTTGCCGCTTTTCCTGTGCTTTAAAGGCGATGCGAATCTCCCTCCTGAAACCCGTTTCCTGCAATTCTGCCTTGCTTTCAAATCCTCTTCGTTACCTTCCCTCAATATATTTGTGGACGAGAGTTATCATTTATAAGTCTGCAGGTTTGTGAATTGCAGTGCCCCTGAGCTCCATTTTTCAACTCGCTTTCTTGGGAGCTGGCCGCAAAAGCGCAGGATTGCTTCAGGCACTATTCTGGTCCCGGGCGGCAGGCTGAGCCTGTGGTTAATTCTTCTTCCTGATGGGAAAATAGAGTGACCTGTGCCTGTCCCAACACCTAGAGCTAGTCTCTCATTGGTTCCCCCTCTTCCCGTTCGTCCTCAGGACAAATTGCAACCTGTACGGAACAGGAGGTTAAAGGTGCTGATTCTCCAAGGAGGGAGATTGCTAGTAAAGCGGCTGGAATGGCGAACCCGAGCACAAGGAGATGAGAAATGAGGTGCGTTTTGGAAACCTTTCCCGATCACACGGTTTACCATCTTCTGGGTTTCTCATGCATGTTTTCGATGTAGGAAGATGCCCTTGAACGTGGAGATTTGGGAACCATGGGATGGGTACCACGCAGTATTACTTTAAAGGGTCTGTGTTTCCTCACCCAACCTCACCAAACCTCTCAGCCCCAAGAGTGTCCACCCTTATGTCTCAATCAGCTCTGGGTCTAGATATGGTCAATCCAGGTGGCATCACAGCCCCTGAACGAATTATGTAAGAATTTCTCTCTTTCACTGTCTCTGTTTAACGGGTTTTTAAAAGTAATTGATTTTTATAATGGGGTTTAGCTGCTTTTCACTGCTGTGTTTCTGCCACTTTACACCCACTTGACTCACTTACAGAGAGATATCAATACATAGGTTTTAAGATTCTTACTAGTCAGATATATTCTTGGGTGGTGAATAGGGGGTGTTGAGTCCAATTCACTGAGCAAGGAGTAGGCCTTGTCTATTACATATTGCGTTTAGGGAAAGGTATCTGAGCTAATTTGAAACCCTTGTTTTATGCATCACCCCACCTCACCTTTCCCGTTAAGCAGCCATAGTGTGTTTTCCAAGCGTGTGACTCTGTTCTGTTTTGTAATTCAGTTCAAGGGTAGCGGTTTTTACATTCCCTCTATAAGTGATATCTTATGATAAGTGTCTTTTTCTGTGTGACTTATTTCATTTAGAATCGTCGTACCTAAATCCACTCATCATGCTGCTACTAGCCTTATGACGTTGATTTCATGGCTGAGTGATATTCCATTGTACATAAGGACCACAACTTCTTTATCCATTTTTCTCTTTCCTGGGATATTTAAGGAGTAACGAAGCGGAGGTTTTTGTCAACAGAGCAGCCCTAAAGTTTGGGGTGCCTGTGTCTTGCTGATTTTTAGATTTCCCAATTTATACGCCCATGAGTGGAAGTGCCCTTTGCTCTCTAAGCTGAGTTTTTTAGACGTTTCAGGACACAGAATACATTTCTCCAGAGTGGCTGTTGGCAATTTACATCCCGCCCATCAGAGTAGCCAGGCTCCCGTTTCTCCATGGCCTGTCCTGCCTTTCTGGTTTTGACACTTTATTCAGCATGGCCCTTTTGACCGATGGGAAGCGAGACTTCTGTGTAGCGCTGATTTGCCTTTCCAGGTTGCTTGGTTGGCCAAAAAGGGCGTATGCGTTTTTTCCTGAATATATTCAGGAAAAAACGCATACGCCCTTTTTGGCCAAGGGCATCATTGTCGAGGTTTTGCCGCTTTTCCTGTGCTTTAAAGGCGATGCGAATCTCCCTCCTGAAATCTGTTTCCTGCAATTCTGCCTTGCTTTCAAATCCTCTTCGTTACCTTCCCTCAATATATTTGTGGACGAGAGTTATCATTTATAAGTCTGCAGGTTTGTGAATTGCAGTGCCCCTGAGCTCCATTTTTCAACTCGCTTTCTTGGGAGCTGGCCGCAAAAGCGCAGGATTGCTTCAGGCACTATTCTGGTCCCGGGCGGCAGGCTGAGCCTGTGTTTAATTCTTCTTCCTGATGGGAAAATAGAGAGACCTGTGCCTGTCCCAACACCTAGAGCTAGTCTCTCATTGGTTCCCCCTCTTCCCGTTCGTCCTCAGGACAAATTGCAACCTGTACGGAACAGGAGGTTAAAGGTGCTGATTCTCCAAGGAGGGAGATTGCTAGTAAAGCGGCTGGAATGGCGAACCCGAGCACAAGGAGATGAGAAATGAGGTGCGTTTTGGAAACCTTTCCCGATCACACGGTTTAACATCTTCTGGGTTTCTCATGCATGTTTTCGATGTAGGAAGATGCCCTTGAACCTGGAGATTTGGGAACCATGGGATGGGTACCACGCAGTATTACTTTAAAGGGTCTGTGTTTCCTCACCCAACCTCACCAAACCTCTCAGCCCCAAGAGTGTCCACCCTTATGTCTCAATCAGCTCTGGGTCTAGATATGGTCAATCCAGGTGGCATCACAGCCCCTGAACGAATTTTGTAAGAATTTCTCTCTCTTTCACTGTCTCTGTTTAACGGGTTTTTAAAAGTAATTGATTTTTATAATGGGGTTTAGCTGCTTTTCACTGCTGTGTTTCTGCCACTTTACACCCACTTGACTCACTTACAGAGAGATATCAATACATAGGTTTTAAGATTCTTACTAGTCAGATATATTCTTGGGTGGTGAATAGGGGGTGTTGAGTCCAATTCACTGAGCAAGGAGTAGGCCTTGTCTATTACATATTGCGTTTATGGAAAGGTATCTGAGCTAATTTGAAACCCTTGTTTTATGCATCACCCCACCTCACCTTTCCCGTTAAGCAGCCATAGTGTGTTTTCTAAGCGTGTGACTCTGTTCTGTTTTGTAATTCAGTTCAAGGGTAGCGGTTTTTACATTCCCTCTATAAGTGATATCTTATGATAAGTGTCTTTTTCTGTGTGACTTATTTCATTTAGAATCGTCGTACCTAAATCCACTCATCATGCTGCTACTAGCCTTATGACGTTGATTTCATGGCTGAGTGATATTCCATTGTACATAAGGACCACAACTTCTTTATCCATTTTTCTCTTTCCTGGGATATTTAAGGAGTAACGAAGGGGAGGTTTTTGTCAACAGAGCAGCCCTAAAGTTTGGGGTGCCTGTGTCTTGCTGATTTTTAGATTTCCCAATTTATACGCCCATGAGTGGAAGTGCCCTTTGCTCTCTAAGCTGAGTTTTTTAGACGTTTCAGGACACAGAATACATTTCTCCAGAGTGGCTGTTGGCAATTTACATCCCGCCCATCAGCGTAGCCAGGCTCCCGTTTCTCCATGGCCTGTCCTGCCTTTCTGGTTTTGACACTTTATTCAGCATGGCCCTTTTGACCGATGGGAAGCGAGACTTCTTTGTAGCGCTGATTTGCCTTTCCAGGTTGCTTGGTTGGCCAAAAAGGGCGTATGCGTTTTTTCCTGAATATATTCAGAAAAAAACGCATACGCCCTTTTTGGCCAAGGGCATCATTGTCGAGGTTTTGCCGCTTTTCATGTGCTTTAAAGGCGATGCGAATCTCCCTCCTGAAACTCGTTTCCTGCAATTCTACCTTGCTTTCAAATCCTCTTCGTTACTTTCCCTCAATATATTTGTGGACGAGAGTTATCATTTATAAGTCTGCAGGTTTGTGAATTGCAGTGCCCCTGAGCTCCATATTTCAACTCGCTTTCTTGGGAGCTGGCCGCAAAAGCGCAGGATTGCTTCAGGCCCTATTCTGGTCCCGGGCGGCAGGCTGAGCCTGTGGTTAATTCTTCCTCCTGATGGGAAAATAGAGTAACCTGTGCCTGTCCCAACACCTAGAGCTAGTCTCTCATTGGTTCCCCCTCTTCCCGTTCGTCCTCAGGACAAATTGCAACCTGTACGGAACAGGAGGTTAAACGTGCTGATTCTCCAAGGAGGGAGATTGCTAGTAAAGCGGCTGGAATGGCGAACCCGAGCACAAGGAGATGAGAAATGAGGTGCGTTTTGGAAACCTTTCCCGATCACACGGTTTAACATCTTCTGGGTTTCTCATGCATGTTTTCGATGTAGGAAGATGCCCTTGAACCTGGAGATTTGGGCACCATGGGATGGGTACCACGCAGTATTACTTTAAAGGGTCTGTGTTTCCTCACCCAACCTCACCAAACCTCTCAGCCCCAAGAGTGTCCACCCTTATGTCTCAATCAGCTCTGGGTCTAGATATGGTCAATCCAGGTGGCATCACAGCCCCTGAACGAATTTTGTAAGAATTTCTCTCTCTTTCACTGTCTCTGTTTAACGGGTTTTTTAAAGTAATTGATTTTTATAATGGGGTTTAGCTGCTTTTCACTGCTGTGTTTCTGCCACTTTACACCCACTTGACTCACTTACAGAGAGATATCAATACATAGGTTTTAAGATTCTTACTAGTCAGATATATTCTTGGGTGGTGAATAGGGGGTGTTGAGTCCAATTCACTGAGCAAGGAGTAGGCCTTGTCTATTACATATTGTGTTTATGGAAAGGTATCTGAGCTAATTTGAAACCCTTGTTTTATGCATCACCCCACCTCACCTTTCCCGTTAAGCAGCCATAGTGTGTTTTCTAAACGTGTGACTCTGTTCTGTTTTGTAATTCAGTTCAAGGGTAGCGGTTTTTACATTCCCTCTATAAGTGATATCTTATGATAAGTGTCTTTTTCTGTGTGACTTATTTCACTTAGATTCGTCGTACCTAAATCCACTCATCATGCTGCTACTAGCCTTATGACGTTGATTTCATGGCTGAGTGATATTCCATTGTACATAAGGACCACAACTTCTTTATCAATTTTTCTCTTTCCTGGGATATTTAAGGTGTAACGAAGTGGAGGTTTTTGTCAACAGAGCAGCCCTAAACTTTGGGGTGCCTGTGTCTTGCTGATTTTTAGTTTTCTCAATTTATACGCCCATGAGTGGAAGTGCCCTATGCTCTCTAAGCTGAGTTTTTTAGACGTTTCAGGACACACAGTACACTTCTCCAGAGTGTCTGTTGGCAATTTACATCCCGCCCACCAGCGTAGCCAGGCTCCCGTTTCTCCATGGCCTGTCCTACCTTTCTGGTTTTGACACTTTATTCAGCATGGCCCTTTTGACCAATGGGAAGCGAGACTTCTTTGTAGCGCTGATTTGCCTTTCCAGGTTGCTTGGTTGGCCAAAAAGGGCGTATGCGTTTTTTCCTGAATATATTCAGGAAAAAACGCATACGCCCTTTTTGGCCAAGGGCATCATTGTCGAGGTTTTGCCGCTTTTCCTGTGCTTTAAAGGCGATTCGAATCTCCCTCCTGAAATCTGTTTCCTGCAATTCTGCCTTGCTTTCAAATCCTCTTCGTTTCCTTCCCTCAATATATTTGGGGACGAGAGTTATCATTTATAAGTCAGCAGGCCTGTGAATTGCAGTGCCCCTGAGCTCCATTTTTCAACTCGCTTTCTTGGGAGCTGGCCGCAAAAGCGCAGGATTGCTTCAGGCCCTATTCTGGTCCCGGGCGGCAGGCTGAGCCTGTGGTTAATTCTTCCTCCTGATGGGAAAATAGAGTAACCTGTGCCTGTCCCAACACCTAGAGCTAGTCTCTCATTGGTTCCCCCTCTTCCCGTTCGTCCTCAGGACAAATTGCAACCTGTACGGAACAGGAGGTTAAACGTGCTGATTCTCCACGGAGGGAGATTGCTAGTAAAGCGGCTGGAATGGCGAACCCGAGCACAAGGAGATGAGAAATGAGGTGCGTTTTAGAAACCTTTCCCGATCACACAGTGTACCATCTTCTGGGTTTCTCATGCATGTTTTCGATGTAGGAAGATGCCCTTGAACCTGCAGATTTGGGACCCATGGGATGGGTACTACGCAGTATTACTTTAAAGGGTC
This sequence comes from Balaenoptera physalus, assembly GCF_965194825.1. Taxonomy (NCBI): domain Eukaryota; kingdom Metazoa; phylum Chordata; class Mammalia; order Artiodactyla; family Balaenopteridae; genus Balaenoptera; species Balaenoptera physalus. Next base: position 41,150,847 of record NC_138890.1, read on the forward strand.
TGCGTTTGCTCACCAAACCTCACCAAACATCTCAGCCCCAGGAGTGTCCACCCTTATGTCTCAATCAGCTGTGGGTTTAGATATGGTCAATTCAGGTGGCATCACAGCAGCTGAACGAGTTTTGTAAGAATTTCTCTCTCTTTCACTGTCTCTATTTCACGGGTTTTTAAAAGTAATTGATTTTTATAATGGGGTTTAGCTTCTTTTCACTGCTGTGTTTATGCTGCTTTACACCCACTTGACTCACTTACAGAGAGATATCAATAAATAGGTTTTAAGATTCTTACTAGTCAGATAGATTCTTGGGCGGTGAATAGGGGGTGTTGAGTCCAATTCACTGAGCAAGGAGTAGGTCTTGTCTATTACCTATTGGGTTTATGAAACAGTATCTGAGCTAATTTGAAAAATTGTTTTATGCATCACCCCACCTCACCTTTCCCGTTAAGCAGCCATAGTGTATTTTCTAAACGTGTGACTCTGTTCTGTTTTGTAATTCAGGTCAAGGGTAGCGGTTTTTACATTCCCTCTATAAGTGATATCTTATGATAAGTGTATTTTTCTGTGTGATTTATTTCACTTAGAATCGTCGTACCTAAATCCACTCATCATGCTGCTACTAGCCTTATGACGTTGATTTCATGGCTTAGTGATATTCCATTGTACATAAGGACCACAACTTCTTTATCAATTTTTCTCTTTCCTGGGATATTTAAGGTGTAACGAAGTGGAGGCTTTTGTCAACAGAGCTGCCCTAAACTTTGGGGTGCCTGTATCTTGCTGATTTTTAGTTTTCCCAATTTATACGCCCATGAGTGGAAGTGCCCTATGCTCTCTAAGCTGAGATTTTTTAGACGTTTCAGGACACACAGTACACTTCTCCAGAGTGGCTGTTGGCAATTTACATCCCGCCCACCAGCGTAACCAGGCTCCCGTTTCTCCATGGCCTGTCCTGCCTTTCTGGTTTTGACACTTTATTCAGCATGGCCCTTTTGACCAATGGGAAGCGAGACTTCTTTGTAGCGCTGATTTGCCTTTCCAGGTTGCTTGGTTGGCCAAAAAGGGCGTAAGCGTTTTTTCCTGAATATATTCAGGAAAAAACGCATACGCCCTTTTTGGCCAAGGGCATCATTGTCGAGGTTTTGCCGCTTTTCATGTGCTTTAAAGGCGATGCGAATCTCCCTCCTGAAACCCGTTTCCTGCAATTCTGCCTTGCTTTCAAATCCTCTTCGTTACCTTCCCTCAATATATTTGTGGATGAGAGTTATCATTTATAAGTCTGCAGGTTTGTGAATTGCAGTGCCCCTGAGCTCCATTTTTCAACTCGCTTTCTTGGGAGCTGGCCGCAAAAGCGCAGGATTGCTTCAGGCCCTATTCTGGTCCAGGGCGGCAGGCTGAGCCTGTGGTTAATTCTTCCTCCTGATGGGAAAATAGAGTAACCTGTGCCTGTCCCAACACCTAGAGCTAGTCTCTCATTGGTTCCCCCTCTTCCCGTTTGTCCTCAGGACAAATTGCAACCTGTACGGAACAGGAGGTTAAAGGTGCTGATTCTCCAAGGAGGGAGATTGCTAGTAAAGCGGCTGGAATGGCGAACCCGAGCACAAGGAGATGAGAAATGAGGTGCGTTTTGGAAACCTTTCCCGATCACACGGTTTACCATCTTCTGGGTTTCTCATGCATGTTTTCGATGTAGGAAGATGCCCTTGAACCTGGAGATCTGGGAACCATGGGATGGGTACCACGCAGTATTACTTTAAAGGGTCTGTGTTTCCTCACCCAACCTCACCAAACCTCTCAGCCCCAAGAGTGTCCACCCTTATGTCTCAATCAGCTCTGGGTCTAGATATGGTCAATCCAGGTGGCATCACAGCCCCTGAACGAATTTTGTAAGAATTTCTCTCTTTCACTGTCTCTGTTTAACGGGTTTTTAAAAGTAATTGATTTTTATAATGGGGTTTAGCTGCTTTTCACTGCTGTGTTTCTGCCACTTTACACCCACTTGACTCACTTACAGAGAGATATCAATACATAGGTTTTAAGATTCTTACTAGTCAGATATATTCTTGGGTGGTGAATAGGGGGTGTTGAGTCCAATTCACTGAGCAAGGAGTAGGCCTTGTCTTTTACATATTGCGTTTATGGAAAGGTATCTGAGCTAATTTGAAACCCTTGTTTTATGCATCACCCCACCTCACCTTTCCCGTTAAGCAGCCATAGTGTGTTTTCTAAGCGTGTGACTCTGTTCTGTTTTGTAATTCAGTTCAAGGGTAGCGGTTTTTACATTCCCTCTATAAGTGATATCTTATGATAAGTGTCTTTTTCTGTGTGACTTATTTCATTTAGAATCGTCGTACCTAAATCCACTCATCATGCTGCTACTAGCCTTATGACGTTGATTTCATGGCTGAGTGATATTCCATTGTACATAAGGACCACAACTTCTTTATCCATTTTTCTCTTTCCTGGGATATTTAAGGAGTAACGAAGGGGAGGTTTTTGTCAACAGAGCAGCCCTAAAGTTTGGGGTGCCTGTGTCTTGCTGATTTTTAGATTTCCCAATTTATACGCCCATGAGTGGAAGTGCCCTTTGCTCTCTAAGCTGAGTTTTTTAGACGTTTCAGGACACAGAATACATTTCTCCAGAGTGGCTGTTGGCAATTTACATCCCGCCCATCAGCGTAGCCAGGCTCCCGTTTCTCCATGGCCTGTCCTGCCTTTCTGGTTTTGACACTTTATTCAGCATGGCCCTTTTGACCGATGGGAAGCGAGACTTCTGTGTAGCGCTGATTTGCCTTTCCAGGTTGCTTGGTTGGCCAAAAAGAGCGTATGCGTTTTTTCCTGAATATATTCAGGAAAAAACGCATACGCTCTTTTTGGCCAAGGGCATCATTGTCGAGGTTTTGCCGCTTTTCATGTGCTTTAAAGGCGATGCGAATCTCCCTCCTGAAACCCGTTTCCTGCAATTCTACCTTGCTTTCAAATCCTCTTCGTTACTTTCCCTCAATATATTTGTGGACGAGAGTTATCATTTATAAGTCTGCAGGTTTGTGAATTGCAGTGCCCCTGAGCTCCATATTTCAACTCGCTTTCTTGGGAGCTGGCCGCAAAAGTGCAGGATTGCTTCAGGCCCTATTCTGGTCCCGGGCGGCAGGCTGAGCCTGTGGTTAATTCTTCTTCCTGATGGGAAAATAGAGTGACCTGTGCCTGTCCCAACACCTAGAGCTAGTCTCTCATTGGTTCCCCCTCTTCCCGTTCGTCCTCAGGACAAATTGCAACCTATACGGAACAGGAGGTTAAAGGTGCTGATTCTCCAAGGAGGGAGATTGCTAGTAAAGCAGCTGGAATGGCGAACCCGAGCACAAGGAGATGAGAAATGAGGTGCGTTTTGGAAACCTTTCCCGATCACACAGTGTACCATCTTCTGGGTTTCTCATGCATGTTTTCGATGTAGGAAGATGCCCTTGAACCTGGAGATTTGGGACCCATGCGATGGGTAGCACGCAGTATTACTTTAAAGGGTCTGTGTTTCCTCACCCAACCTCACCAAACCTCTCAGGCCCAAGAATGTCCACCCTTATGTCTCAATCAGCTGTGGGTCTAGATATGGTCAATCCAGGAGGCATCACAGCCCCTGAACGAATTTTGTAAGAATTTCTCTCTGTTTCACTATCTTTGTTTCACGGGTTTTTAAAAGTAATTGATTTTTATAATGGGGTTTAGCTGCTTTTCACTGCTGTGTTTATGCCGCTTTACACCCACTTGACTCACTTACAGAGAGATATCAATACATAGGTTTTAAGATTCTTACTAGGCAGATAGATTCTTGGGCGGTGAATAGGGGGTATTGAGTCCAATTCACTGAGGAAGGAGTAGGTCTTGTGTATTACATATTGGGTTTATGGAACGGTATCTGAGCTAATTTCAAACCCTTGTTTTATGCATCACCCCACCTCACCTTTCCCGATAAGCAGCCATAGTGTGTTTTCTAAACGTGTGACTCTGTTCTGTTTTGTAATTCAGTTCAAGGGTAGCGGTTTTTACATTCCCTCTATAAGTGATATCTTATGATAAGTGTCTTTTTCTGTGTGACTTATTTCACTTAGATTCGTCGTACCTAAATCCACTCATCATGCTGCTACTAGCCTTATGACTTTGATTTCATGGCTTAGTGATATTCCATTGTACATGAGGACCACAACTTCCTTATCAATTTTTCTCTTTCCTGGTATATTTAAGGTGTAACGAAGTGGAGGTTTTTGTCAACAGAGCAGCCCTAAACTTTGGGGTGCCTGTGTCTTGCTGATTTTTAGTTTTCTCAATTTATACGCCCATGAGTGGAAGTGCCCTATGCTCTCTAAGCTGAGTTTTTTAGACGTTTCAGGACACACAGTACACTTCTCCAGAGTGTCTGTTGGCAATTTACATCCCGCCCACCAGCGTAGCCAGGCTCCCGTTTCTCCATGGCCTGTCCTACCTTTCTGGTTTTGACACTTTATTCAGCATGGCCCTTTTGACCAATGGGAAGCGAGACTTCTTTGTAGCGCTGATTTGCCTTTCCAGGTTGCTTGGTTGGCCAAAAAGGGCGTATGCGTTTTTTCCTGAATATATTCAGGAAAAAACGCATACGCCCTTTTTGGCCAAGGGCATCATTGTCGAGGTTTTGCCGCTTTTCCTGTGCTTTAAAGGCGATTCGAATCTCCCTCCTGAAATCTGTTTCCTGCAATTCTGCCTTGCTTTCAAATCCTCTTCGTTTCCTTCCCTCAATATATTTGGGGACAAGAGTTATCATTTATAAGTCAGCAGGTCTGTGAATTGCAGTGCCCCTGAGCTCCATTTTTCAACTCGCTTTCTTGGGAGCTGGCCGCAAAAGCGCAGGATTGCTTCAGGCCCTATTCTGGTCCCGGGCGGCAGGCTGAGCCTGTGGTTAATTCTTCCTCCTGATGGGAAAATAGAGTAACCTGTGCCTGTCCCAACACCTAGAGCTAGTCTCTCATTGGTTCCCCCTCTTCCCGTTCGTCCTCAGGACAAATTGCAACCTGTACGGAACAGGAGGTTAAACGTGCTGATTCTCCAAGGAGGGAGATTGCTAGTAAAGCGGCTGGAATGGCGAACCCGAGCACAAGGAGATGAGAAATGAGGTGCGTTTTGGAAACCTTTCCCGATCACACGGTTTAACATCTCCTGGGTTTCTCATGCATGTTTTCGATGTAGGAAGATGCCCTTGAACCTGGAGATTTGGGAACCATGGGATGGGTACCACGCAGTATTACTTTAAAGGGTCTGTGTTTCCTCACCCAACCTCACCAAACCTCTCAGCCCCAAGAGTGTCCACCCTTATGTCTCAATCAGCTCTGGGTCTAGATATGGTCAATCCAGGTGGCATCACAGCCCCTGAACGAATTTTGTAAGAATTTCTCTCTCTTTCACTGTCTCTGTTTAACGGGTTTTTTAAAGTAATTGATTTTTATAATGGGGTTTAGCTGCTTTTCACTGCTGTGTTTCTGCCACTTTACACCCACTTGACTCACTTACAGAGAGATATCAATACATAGGTTTTAAGATTCTTACTAGTCAGATATATTCTTGGGTGGTGAATAGGGGGTGTTGAGTCCAATTCACTGAGCAAGGAGTAGGCCTTGTCTATTACATATTGTGTTTATGGAAAGGTATCTGAGCTAATTTGAAACCCTTGTTTTATGCATCACCCCACCTCACCTTTCCCGTTAAGCAGCCATAGTGTGTTTTCTAAACGTGTGACTCTGTTCTGTTTTGTAATTCAGTTCAAGGGTAGCGGTTTTTACATTCCCTCTATAAGTGATATCTTATGATAAGTGTCTTTTTCTGTGTGACTTATTTCACTTAGATTCGTCGTACCTAAATCCACTCATCATGCTGCTACTAGCCTTATGACGTTGATTTCATGGCTGAGTGATATTCCATTGTACATAAGGACCACAACTTCTTTATCAATTTTTCTCTTTCCTGGGATATTTAAGGTGTAACGAAGTGGAGGTTTTTGTCAACAGAGCAGCCCTAAACTTTGGGGTGCCTGTGTCTTGCTGATTTTTAGTTTTCTCAATTTATACGCCCATGAGTGGAAGTGCCCTATGCTCTCTAAGCTGAGTTTTTTAGACGTTTCAGGACACACAGTACACTTCTCCAGAGTGTCTGTTGGCAATTTACATCCCGCCCACCAGCGTAGCCAGGCTCCCGTTTCTCCATGGCCTGTCCTACCTTTCTGGTTTTGACACTTTATTCAGCATGGCCCTTTTGACCAATGGGAAGCGAGACTTCTTTGTAGCGCTGATTTGCCTTTCCAGGTTGCTTGGTTGGCCAAAAAGGGCGTATGCGTTTTTTCCTGAATATATTCAGGAAAAAAAGCATACGCCCTTTTTGGCCAAGGGCATCATTGTCGAGGTTTTGCCGCTTTTCCTGTGCTTTAAAGGCGATTCGAATCTCCCTCCTGAAATCTGTTTCCTGCAATTCTGCCTTGCTTTCAAATCCTCTTCGTTTCCTTCCCTCAATATATTTGGGGACGAGAGTTATCATTTATAAGTCAGCAGGTCTGTGAATTGCAGTGCCCCTGAGCTCCATTTTTCAACTCGCTTTCTTGGGAGCTGGCCGCAAAAGCGCAGGATTGCTTCAGGCCCTATTCTGGTCCCGGGCGGCAGGCTGAGCCTGTGGTTAATTCTTCCTCCTGATGGGAAAATAGAGTAACCTGTGCCTGTCCCAACACCTAGAGCTAGTCTCTCATTGGTTCCCCCTCTTCCCGTTCGTCCTCAGGACAAATTGCAACCTGTACGGAACAGGAGGTTAAAGGTGCTGATTCTCCAAGGAGGGAGATTGCTAGTAAAGCGGCTGGAATGGCGAACCCGAGCACAAGGAGATGAGAAATGAGGTGCGTTTTGGAAACCTTTCCCGATCACACAGTGTACCATCTTCTGGGTTTCTCATGCATGTTTTCGATGTAGGAAGATGCCCTTGAACCTGCAGATTTGGGACCCATGGGATGGGTACTACGCAGTATTACTTTAAAGGGTCTGCGTTTGCTCACCAAACCTCACCAAACATCTCAGCCCCAGGAGTGTCCACCCTTATGTCTCAATCAGCTGTGGGTTTAGATATGGTCAATTCAGGTGGCATCACAGCACCTGAACGAGTTTTGTAAGAATTTCTCTCTCTTTCACTGTCTCTATTTCACGGGTTTTTAAAAGTAATTGATTTTTATAATGGGGTTTAGCTTCTTTTCACTGCTGTGTTTATGCTGCTTTACACCCACTTGACTCACTTACAGAGAGATATCAATAAATAGGTTTTAAGATTCTTACTAGTCAGATAGATTCTTGGGCGGTGAATAGGGGGTGTTGAGTCCAATTCACTGAGCAAGGAGTAGGTCTTGTCTATTACCTATTGGGTTTATGAAACAGTATCTGAGCTAATTTGAAAAATTGTTTTATGCATCACCCCACCTCACCTTTCCCGTTAAGCAGCCATAGTGTATTTTCTAAACGTGTGACTCTGTTCTGTTTTGTAATTCAGGTCAAGGGTAGCGGTTTTTACATTCCCTCTATAAGTGATATCTTATGATAAGTGTATTTTTCTGTGTGATTTATTTCACTTAGAATCGTCGTACCTAAATCCACTCATCATGCTGCTACTAGCCTTATGACGTTGATTTCATGGCTTAGTGATATTCCATTGTACATAAGGACCACAACTTCTTTATCAATTTTTCTCTTTCCTGGGATATTTAAGGTGTAACGAAGTGGAGGCTTTTGTCAACAGAGCTGCCCTAAACTTTGGGGTGCCTGTATCTTGCTGATTTTTAGTTTTCCCAATTTATACGCCCATGAGTGGAAGTGCCCTATGCTCTCTAAGCTGAGATTTTTTAGACGTTTCAGGACACACAGTACACTTCTCCAGAGTGGCTGTTGGCAATTTACATCCCGCCCACCAGCGTAACCAGGCTCCCGTTTCTCCATGGCCTGTCCTGCCTTTCTGGTTTTGACACTTTGTTCAGCATGGCCCTTTTGACCAATGGGAAGCGAGACTTCTTTGTAGCGCTGATTTGCCTTTCCAGGTTGCTTGGTTGGCCAAAAAGGGCGTAAGCGTTTTTTCCTGAATATATTCAGGAAAAAACGCATACGCCCTTTTTGGCCAAGGGCATCATTGTGGAGGTTTTGCCGCTTTTCCTGTGCTTTAAAGGCGATGCGAATCTCCCTCCTGAAACCCGTTTCCTGCAATTCTGCCTTGCTTTCAAATCCTCTTCGTTACCTTCCCTCAATATATTTGTGGACGAGAGTTATCATTTATAAGTCTGCAGGTTTGTGAAGTGCAGTGCCCCTGAGCTCCATTTTTCAACTCGCTTTCTTGGGAGCTGGCCGCAAAAGCGCAGGATTGCTTCAGGCCCTATTCTGGTCCAGGGCGGCAGGCTGAGCCTGTGGTTAATTCTTCCTCCTGATGGGAAAATAGAGTAACCTGTGCCTGTCCCAACACCTAGAGCTAGTCTCTCATTAGTTCCCCCTCTTCCCGTTCGTCCTCAGGACAAATTGCAACCTGTACGGAACAGGAGGTTAAACGTGCTGATTCTCCAAGGAGGGAGATTGCTAGTAAAGCGGCTGGAATGGCGAACCCGAGCACAAGGAGATGAGAAATGAGGTGCGTTTTGGAAACCTTTCCCGATCACACAGTGTACAATCTTCTGGGATTCTCATGCATGTTTTCGATGTAGGAAGATGCCCTGGAACCTGGAGATTTGGGACCCATGGGATGGGTACCACGCAGTATTAATTAAAGGGTCTGTGTTTCCTCACCCAACCTCACCAAACCTCTCAGCCCCAAGAGTGTCCACCCTTATGTCTCAATCAGCTGTGGGTCTAGATATGGTCAATCCAGGTGGCATCACAGCCCCTGAACGAATTTTGTAAGAATTTCTCTCTCTTTCACTGTCTCTGTTTCACGGGTTTTTAAAAGTAATTGATTTTTATAATGGGGTTTAGCTGCTTTTCACTGCTGTGTTTCTGCCGCTTTACACCCACTTGACACACTTAGAGAGAGATATCAATACATAGGTTTTAAGATTCTTACTAGTCAGATATATTCTTGGGTGGTGAATAGGGGGTGTTGAGTCCAATTCACTGAGCAAGGAGTAGGCCTTGTCTATTACATATTGGGTTTATGGAACGGTATCTGAGCTAATTTGAAACCCTTGTTTTATGCATCACCCCACCTCACCTTTCTCGTTAAGCAGCCATAGTGTGTTTTCTAAACGTGTGACTCTGTTCTGTTTTGTAATTCAGTTCAAGGGTAGCGGTTTTTACATTCCCTCTATAAGTGATATCTTATGATAAGTGTCTTTTTCTGTGTGACTTATTTCACTTAGAATCGTCGTACCTAAATCCACTCATCATGCTGCTACTAGCCTTATGACGTTGATTTCATGGCTTAGTGATATTCCATTGTACATGAGGACCACAACTTCTTTATCAATTTTTCTGTTTCCTGGGATATTTAAGGTGTAACGAAGTGGAGGTTTTTGTCAACAGAGCAGCCCTAAACTTTGGGGTGCCTGTGTCTTGCTGATTTTTAGTTTTCCCAATTTATACGCCCATGAGTGGAAGTGCCCTATGCTCTCTAAGCTGAGTTTTTTAGACGTTTCAGGACACACAGTACACTTCTCCAGAGTGGCTGTTGGCAATTTACATCCCACCCACCAGAGTAACCAGGCTCCCGTTTCTCCATGGCCTGTCCTGCCTTTCTGGTTTTGACACTTTATTCAGCATGGCCCTTTTGACCAATGGGAAGCGAGACTTCTTTGTAGCGCTGATTTGCATTTCCAGGTTGCTTGGTTGGCCAAAAAGGGCGTATGCGTTTTTTCCTGAATATATTCAGGAAAAAACGCATACGCCCTTTTTGGCCAAGGGCATCATTGTCGAGGTTTTGCCGCTTTTCCTGTGCTTTAAAGGCGATGCGAATCTCCCTCCTGAAACCCGTTTCCTGCAATTCTGCCTTGCTTTCAAATCCTCTTCGTTACCTTCCCTCAATATATTTGTGGACGAGAGTTATCATTTATAAGTCTGCAGGTTTGTGAATTGCAGTGCCCCTGAGCTCCATTTTTCAACTCGCTTTCTTGGGAGCTGGCCGCAAAAGCGCAGGATTGCTTCAGGCCCTATTCTGGTCCCGGGCGGCAGGCTGAGCCTGTGGTTAATTCTTCTTCCTGATGGGAAAATAGAGTGACCTGTGCCTGTCCCAACACCTAGAGCTAGTCTCTCATTGGTTCCCCCTCTTCCCGTTCGTCCTCAGGACAAATTGCAACCTGTACGGAACAGGAGGTTAAAGGTGCTGATTCTCCAAGGAGGGAGATTGCTAGTAAAGCGGCTGGAATGGCGAACCCGAGCACAAGGAGATGAGAAATGAGGTGCGTTTTGGAAACCTTTCCCGATCACACGGTTTACCATCTTCTGGGTTTCTCATGCATGTTTTCGATGTAGGAAGATGCCCTTGAACCTGGAGATGTGGGAACCATGGGATGGGTACCACTCAGTATTACTTTAAAGGGTCTGTGTTTCCTCACCCAACCTCACCAAACCTCTCAGCCCCAAGAGTGTCCACCCTTATGTCTCAATCAGCTCTGGGTCTAGATATGGTCAATCCAGGTGGCATCACAGCCCCTGAACGAATTTTGTAAGAATTTCTCTCTTTCACTGTCTCTGTTTAACGGGTTTTTAAAAGTAATTGATTTTTATAATGGGGTTTAGCTGCTTTTCACTGCTGTGTTTCTGCCACTTTACACCCACTTGACTCACTTACAGAGAGATATCAATACATAGGTTTTAAGATTCTTAGTAGTCAGATATATTCTTGGGTGGTGAATAGGGGGTGTTGAGTCCAATTCACTGAGCAAGGAGTAGGCCTTGTCTATTACATATTGCGTTTATGGAAAGGTATCTGAGCTAATTTGAAACCCTTGTTTTATGCATCACCCCACCTCACCTTTCCCGTTAAGCAGCCATAGTGTGTTTTCTAAGCGTGTGACTCTGTTCTGTTTTGTAATTCAGTTCAAGGGTAGCGGTTTTTACATTCCCTCTATAAGTGATATCTTATGATAAGTGTCTTTTTCTGTGTGACTTATTTCATTTAGAATCGTCGTACCTAAATCCACTCATCATGCTGCTAGTAGCCTTATGACGTTGATTTCATGGCTGAGTGATATTCCATTGTACATAAGGACCACAACTTCTTTATCCATTTTTCTCTTTCCTGGGATATTTAAGGAGTAACGAAGGGGAGGTTTTTGTCAACAGAGCAGCCCTAAAGTTTGGGGTGCTTGTGTCTTGCTGATTTTTAGATTTCCCAATTTATACGCCCATGAGTGGAAGTGCCCTTTGCTCTCTAAGCTGAGTTTTTTAGACGTTTCAGGACACAGAATACATTTCTCCAGAGTGGCTGTTGGCAACTTACATCCCGCCCATCAGCGTAGCCAGGCTCCCGTTTCTCCATGGCCTGTCCTGCCTTTCTGGTTTTGACACTTTATTCAGCATGGCCCTTTTGACCGATGGGAAGCGAGACTTCTTTGTAGCGCTGATTTGCCTTTCCAGGTTGCTTGGTTGGCCAAAAAGGGCTTATGCGTTTTTTCCTGAATATATTCAGGAAAAAACGCATAATCCCTTTTTGGCCAAGGGCATCATTGTCGAGGTTTTGCCGCTTTTCCTGTGCTTTAAAGGCGATTCGAATCTCCCTCCTGAAATCTGTTTCCTGCAATTCTGCCTTGCTTTCAAATCCTCTTCGTTCCCTTCCCTCAATATATTTGTGGACGAGAGTTATCATTTATAAGTCTGCAGGTTTGTGAATTGCAGTGCCCCTGAGCTCCATTTTTCAACTCGCTTTCTTGGGAGCTGGCCGCAAAAGCGCAGGATTGCTTCAGGCACTATTCTGGTCCCGGGCGGCAGGCTGAGCCTGTGGTTAATTCTTCTTCCTGATGGGAAAATAGAGTGACCTGTGCCTGTCCCAACACCTAGAGCTAGTCTCTCATTGGTTCCCCCTCTTCCCGTTCATCCTCAGGACAAATTGCAACCTGTACGGAACAGGAGGTTAAAGGTGCTGATTCTCCAAGGAGGGAGATTGCTAGTAAAGCGGCTGGAATGGCGAACCCGAGCACAAGGAGATGAGAAATGAGGTGCGTTTTGGAAACCTTTCCCGATCACACGGTTTACCATCTTCTGGGTTTCTCATGCATGTTTTCGATGTAGGAAGATGCCCTTGAACCTGGAGATTTGGGAACCATGGGATGGGTACCACGCAGTATTACTTTAAAGGGTCTGTGTTTCCTCACCCAACCTCACCAAACCTCTCAGCCCCAAGAGTGTCCAGCCTTATGTCTCAATCAGCTCTGGGTCTAGATATGGTCAATCCAGGTGGCATCACAGCCCCTGAACGAATTTTGTAAGAATTTCTCTCTCTTTCACTGTCTCTGTTTAACGGGTTTTTAAAAGTAATTGATTTTTATAATGGGGTTTAGCTGCTTTTCACTGCTGTGTTTCTGCCACTTTACACCCACTTGACTCACTTACAGAGAGATATCAATACATAGGTTTTAAGATTCTTACTAGTCAGATATATTCTTGGGTGGTGAATAGGGGGTGTTGAGTCCAATTCACTGAGCAAGGAGTAGGCCTTGTCTATTACATATTGCGTTTATGGAAAGGTATCTGAGCTAATTTGAAACCCTTGTTTTATGCATCACCCCACCTCACCTTTCCCGTTAAGCAGCCATAGTGTGTTTTCTAAACGTGTGACTCTGTTCTGTTTTGTAATTCAGTTCAAGGGTAGCGGTTTTTACATTCCCTCTATAAGTGATATCTTACGATAAGTGTCTTTTTCTGTGTGACTTATTTCACTTAGAATCGTCGTACCTAAATCCACTCATCATGCTGCTACTAGCCTTATGACGTTGATTTCATGGCTTAGTGATATTCCATTGTACATAAGGACCACAACTTCTTTATCAATTTTTCTCTTTCCTGGGATATTTAAGGTGTAACGAAGTGGAGGTTTTTGTCAACAGAGCAGCCCTAAACTTTGGGGTGCCTGTGTCTTGCTGATTTTTAGTTTTCCCAATTTATACGCCCATGAGTGGAAGTGCCCTATGCTCTCTAAGCTGAGTTTTTTAGACGTTTCAGGACACACAGTACACTTCTCCAGAGTGGCTGTTGGCAATTTACATCCCGCCCACCAGCGTAGCCAAGCTCCCGTTTCTCCATGGCCTGTCCTACCTTTCTGGTTTTGACACTTTATTCAGCATGGCCCTTTTCACCAATGGGAAGCGAGACTTCTTTGTAGCGCTGATTTGCCTTTCCAGGTTGCTCGGTTGGCCAAAAAGGGCGTATGCGTTTTTTCCTGAATATATTCAGGAAAAAACGCATACGCCCTTTTTGGCCAAGGGCATCATTGTCGAGGTTTTGCCGCTTTTCATGTGCTTTAAAGGCGATGCGAATCTCCCTCCTGAAACCCGTTTCCTGCAATTCTACCTTGCTTTCAAATCCTCTTCGTTACTTTCCCTCAATATATTTGTGGACGAGAGTTATCATTTATAAGTCTGCAGGTTTGTGAATTGCAGTGCCCCTGAGCTCCATATTTCAACTCGCTTTCTTGGGAGCTGGCCGCAAAAGTGCAGGATTGCTTCAGGCCCTATTCTGGTCCCGGGCGGCAGGCTGAGCCTGTGGTTAATTCTTCTTCCTGATGGGAAAATAGAGTGACCTGTGCCTGTCCCAACACCTAGAGCTAGTCTCTCATTGGTTCCCCCTCTTCCCGTTCGTCCTCAGGACAAATTGCAACCTATACGGAACAGGAGGTTAAAGGTGCTGATTCTCCAAGGAGGGAGATAGCTAGTAAAGCAGCTGGAATGGCGAACCCGAGCACAAGGAGATGAAAATGAGGTGCGTTTTGGAAACCTTTCCCGATCACACAGTGTACCATCTTCTGGGTTTCTCATGCATGTTTTCGATGTAGGAAGATGCCCTTGAACCTGGAGATTTGGGACCCATGGGATGGGTACCACGCATTGTTAATTAAAGGGTCTGTGTTTCCTCACCCAACCTCACCAAACCTCTCAGGCCCAAGAATGTCCACCCTTATGTCTCAATCAGCTGTGGGTCTAGATATGGTCAATCCAGGAGGCATCACAGCCCCTGAACGAATTTTGTAAGAATTTCTCTCTGTTTCACTATCTTTGTTTCACGGGTTTTTAAAAGTAATTGATTTTTATAATGGGGTTTAGCTGCTTTTCACTGCAGTGTTTATGCCGCTTTACACCCACTTGACTCACTTACAGAGAGATATCAATACATAGGTTTTAAGATTCTTACTAGGCAGATATATTCTTGGGCGGTGAATAGGGGGTATTGAGTCCAATTCACTGAGCAAGGAGTAGGTCTTGTGTATTACATATTGGGTTTATGGAACGGTATCTGAGCTAATTTCAAACCCTTGTTTTATGCATCACCCCACCTCACCTTTCCCGTTAAGCAGCCATAGTGTGTTTTCTAAACGTGTGACTCTGTTCTGTTTTGTAATTCAGTTCAAGGGTAGCGGTTTTTACATTCCCTCTATAAGTGATATCTTATGATAAGTGTCTTTTTCTGTGTGACTTATTTCACTTAGATTCGTCGTACCTAAATCCACTCATCATGTTGCTACTAGCCTTATGACGTTGATTTCATGGCTTAGTGATATTTCATTGTACGTGAGGACCACTACTTCTTTATCAATTTTTCTCTTTCCTGGGATATTTAAGGTGTAACGAAGTGGAGGTTTTTGTCAACAGAGCAACCCTAAACTTTGGGGTGCCTGTGTCTTGCTGATTTTTAGTTTTCCCAATTTATACGCCCATGAGTGGAAGTGCCCATTGCTCTCTAAGCTGAGTTTTTTAGACGTTTCAGGACACACAGTACACTTCTCCAGAGTGGCTGTTGGGAATTTACATCCCGCCCACCAGCGTAACCAGGCTCCCGTTTCTCCATGGCCTGTCCTGCCTTTCTGGTTTTGACACTTTATTCAGCATGACCCTTTTGACCAATGGGAAGCGAGACTTCTTTGTAGCGCTGATTTGCCTTTCCAGGTTGCTTGGTTGGCCAAAAAGGGCGTATGCGTTTTTTCCTGAATATATTCAGGAAAAAACGCATACGCCCTTTTTGGCCAAGGGCATCATTGTGGAGGTTTTTCCGCTTTTCCTGTGCTTTAAAGGCGATGCGAATCTCCCTCCTGAAACCCGTTTCCTGCAATTCTGCCTTGCTTTCAAATCCTCTTCGTTGCCTTCCCTCAATATATTTGTGGACGAGAGTTATCATTTATAAGTCTGCAGGTTTGTGAATTGCAGTACCCCTGAGCTCCATTTTTCAACTCGCTTTCTTGGGAGCTGGCCGCAAAAGCGCAGGATTGCTTCAGGCCCTATTCTGGTCCCGGGCGGCAGGCTGAGCCTGTGGTTAATTCTTCTTCCTGATGGGAAAATAGAGTGACCTATGCCTGTCCCAACACCTAGAGCTAGTCTCTCATTGGTTCCCCCTCTTCCCGTTCATCCTCAGCACAAATTGCAACCTGTACGGAACAGGAGGTTAAAGGTGCTGATTCTCCAAGGAGGGAGATTGCTAGTAATGCGGCTGGAATGGCAAACCCGAGCACAAGGAGATAAGAAATGAGGTGCGCTTTAGAAACCTTTCCCGATCACACGGTGTACCGTCTTCTGGGTTTCTCATGCATGTTTTCGATGTAGGAAGATGCCCTTGAACCTGGAGATTTGGGACCCATGGGATGGGAACCACGCAGTATTACTTTAAAGGGTCTGCGATTGCTTACCCAACCTGACCAAACCGCTCAGCCCCAAGAGTGTCCACCCTTATGTCTCAGTCAGCTGTGAGTCTATATGTGGTCAATCCAGGTGGCATCACAGCCCCTGAACGAATTTTGTAAGAATTTCTCTCTCTTCACTGTCTTTGTTTCACGGGTTTTTAAAACTAATTGATTTTTATAATGGTGTTTAGCTGCTTTTCACTGCTGTGTTTATGCTGCTTTACACCCACTTGACAAACATACAGAGAGATATCAATACATAGGTTTTAACATTCTGACTAGTCAGATAGATTGTTGGGCGGTGAATAGGGGGTGTTGAGTCCAATTCACTGAGCAAGGCGTAGGTCTTCTCTATTACCTATTGGGTTTATGGAACGGTATCTGAGCTAATTTGAAACCCTTGTTTTATGCATCACCTCACCTCACCTTTCCCGTTAAGCAGCCATAGTGTGTTTTCTAAACGTGTGACTCTGTTCTGTTTTGTAATTCAGTTCAAGGGTAGCGGTTTTTACATTCCCTCTATAAGTGATATCTTACGATAAGTGTCTTTTTCTGTGTGACTTATTTCACTTAGAATCGTCGTACCTAAATCCACTCATCATGCTGCTACTAGCCTTATGACGTTGATTTCATGGCTTAGTGATATTCCATTGTACATAAGGACCACAACTTCTTTATCCATTTTTCTCTTTCCTGGGATATTTAAGGTGTAACGAAGTGGAGGTTTTTGTCAACAGAGCAGCCCTAAACTTTGGGGTGCCTGTGTCTTGCTGATTTTTAATTTTCCCAATTTATAGGCCCATTAGTGGAAGTGCCCTATGCTCTCTAAGGTGAGTTTTTTAGATGTTTCAGGACACACCGTACACTTCTCCAGAGTGGCTGTTGGCAATTTACATCCCGCCCATCAGCGTAGCCAGGCTCCCGTTTCTCCATGGCCTGTTCTGCATTTCTGGTTTTGACACTTTATTCAGCATGGCCCTTTTGACCGATCGGAAGCGAAACTTCTTTGTACCCCTGATTTGCCTTTCCAGGTTGCTTCGTTGGCCAAAAAGGGCGTATGCGTTTTTTCCTGAATATATTCAGGAAAAAACGCATACGCCCTTTTTGGCCAAGGGCATCATTGTCGAGGTTTTGCCGCTTTTCCTGTGCTTTAAAGGCGATTCGAATCTACCTCCTGAAATCTGTTTCCTGCAATTCTGCCTTGCTTTCAAATCCTCTTCGTTGCCTTCCCTCAATATATTTGTGGACGAGAGTTATCATTTATAAGTCTGCAGGTTTGTGAATTGCAGTGCCCCTGAGCTCCATTTTTCAACTCTCTTTATTGGGAGCTGGCCGCAAAAGCGCAGGATTGCTTCAGGCCCTATTCTTGTGCCGAGCGGCAGGCTGAGCCTGTGGTTAATTCTTCTTCCTGATGGGAAAATAAAGTGACCTGTTCCTGTCCCAACACCTAGAGCTAGTCTCTCATTGGTTCCCCCTCTTCCCGTTCATCCTCAGGACAAATTGCAACCTGTACGGAACAGGAGGTTAAAGGTGCTGATTCTCCAAGGGGGGAGATTGCTAGTAAAGCGTCTGGAATGGTGAAACCGAGCACAAGGAGATGAGAAATGAGGTGCGTTTTGGAAACCTTTCCAGATCACACAGTGTACCATCTTCTGGGTTTCTCATGCATGGTTTCGATGTAGGAAGATGCCCTTGAATCTGGAGATTTGGGACCCATGGGATGGGTTCCAAGCAGTATTACTTTAAAGGGTCTGCGTTTGCTCACCCAACCTGACCATACCTCTCAGCCCCAAGAGTGTCCACCCTTATGTCTCAGTCAGCTGTGAGTCTATATGTGGTCAATCCAGGTGGCATCACAGCCCCTGAACGAATTTTGTAAGAATTTCTCTCTCTTCACTGTCTTTGTTTCACGGGTTTTTAAAACTAATTGATTTTTATAATGGTGTTTAGCTGCTTTTCACTGCTGTGTTTATGCTGCTTTACACCCACTTGACAAACATACAGAGAGATATCAGTACATAGGTTTTAAGATTTTTACTAGTCAGATAGATTGTTGGGCGGTGAATAGGGGGTGTTGAGTCCAATTCACTGAGCAAGGAGTAGGTCTTGTCTATTACATATTGGGTTTATGGAACGGTATCTGAGCTAATTTGAAACCCTTTTTTTATGCATCACCCCACCTCACCTTTCCCGTTAAGGAGCCATAGTGTGTTTTCTAAACGTGTGACTCTGTTCTGTTTTGTAATTCAGTTCAAGGGTAGCGGTTTTTACATTCCCTGTATAAGTGATATCTTATGATAAGTGTCTTTTTCTGTGTGACTTATTTCACTTAGAATCGTCGTAGCTAAATCCACTCATCATGCTGCTAATAGCCTTATGACGTTGATTTCATGGCTGAGTGCTATTCCATTGTACATAAGGACCACAACTTCTTTATCCATTTTTCTCTTTCCTGGGATATTGAAGGTGTAACGAAGTGGAGGTTCTTGTCAACAGGGCAGCCCTAAACTTTGGGGTGCCTGTGTCTTGCTGAATTTTAGTTTTCCCAATTTATACGCCCATGAGTGGAAGTGCCCTATGCTCTCTAAGCTGAGTTTTTAGATGTTTCAGGACACACCGTACACTTCTCCAGAGTGGCTGTTGGCAATTTACATCCCACCCATCAGCATAACCAGGCTCCCGTTTCTCCATGGCCTGTCTTGCAGTTCTGGTTTTGACACTTTATTCAGCATGGCCTTTTTGACCGATGGGAAGCGAGACTTCTTTGTAGCGCTGATTTGCCTTTCCAGGTTGCTTGGTTGGCCAAAAAGGGCGGATGCGTTTTTTCCTGAATATATTCAGGAAAAAACGCATCCGCCCTTTTTGGCCAAGGGCATCATTGTCGAGGTTTTGCCGCTTTTCCTGTGCTTTAAAGGCGATTCGAATCTACCTCCTGAAATCTGTTTCCTGCAATTCTGCCTTGCTTTCAAATCCTCTTCATTGCCTTCCCTCAATATATTTGTGGACGAGAGTTATCATTTATAAGTCTGCAGGTTTGTGAATTGCAGTGCCCCTGAGCTCCATTTTTCAACTCTCTTTCTTGGGAGCTGGCCGCAAAAGCGCAGGATTGCTTCAGGCCCTATTCTTGTGCCGAGCGGCAGGCTGAGCCTGTGGTTAATTCTTCTTCCTGATGGGAAAATACAGTGACCTGTTCCTGTCCCAACACCTAGAGCTAGTCTCTCATTGGTTCCCCCTCTTCCCGTTCATCCTCAGGACAAATTGCAACCTGTACGGAACAGGAGGTTAAAGGTGCTGATTCTCCAAGGGGGGAGATTGCTAGTAAAGCGGCTGGAATGGTGAACCCGAGCACAAGGAGATGAGAAATGAGGTGCGTTTTGGAAACCTTTCCCGATCACACAGTGTACCATCTTCTGGGTTTCTCATGCATGGTTTTGATGTAGGAAGATGCCCTTGAATCTGGAGATTTGGGACCCATGGGATGGGTTACACGCAGTATTACTTTAAAGGGTCTGCATTTCCTCACCCAACCTCACCAAACCTCTCAGCCCCAAGAGTGTCCACCCTTATGTCTCAATCAGCTGTGGGTCTAGATATCGTCAATCCAGGTGGCATCACAGCCCCTGAACGAATTTTGTAAGAATTTCTCTCTCTTTCACTGTCTCTGTTTCACGGGTTTTTAAAAGTAATTGATTTTTATAATGGGGTTTAGCTGCTTTTCACTGCTGTGTTTCTGCCACTTTACACCCACTTGACACTCTTACAGAGAGATATCAATACATAGGTTTGAAGATTCTTACTAGTCAGATATATTCTTGGGTGGTGAATAGGGGGTGTTGAGTCCAATTCACTGAGCAAGGAGTAGGCCTTTTCTATTACATATTGGGTTTATGGAACGGTATCTGAGCTAATTTGAAACCCTTGTTTTATGCATCACCCCACCTCACCTTTCCCGGTAAGCAGCCATAGTGTGTTTTCTAAACGTGTGACTCTGTTCTGTTTTGTAATTCAGTTCAAGGGTAGCGGTTTTTACATTCCCTCTATAAGTGATATCTTACGATAAGTGTCTTTTTCTGTGTGACTTATTTCACTTAGAATCGTCGTACCTAAATCCACTCATCATGCTGCTACTAGCCTTATGACGTTGATTTCATGGCTGAGTGATATTCCATTGTACATAAGGACCACAACTTGTTTATCCATTTTTCTCTTTCCTGGGATATTTAAGGTGAAACGAAGTGGAGTTTCTTGTCAACAGAGCAGCCCTAAACTTTGGGGTGCCTGTGTCTTGCTGATTTTTAGTTTTCCCAATTTATACGCCCATGAGTGGAAGTGCCCTATGCTCTCTAAGCTGAGTTTTTTAGATGATTCAGGACACACCGTACACTTCTCCAGAGTGGCTGTTGGAAATTTACATCTCGCCCATCAGCGTAGCAAGGCTCCCGTTTCTCCATGGCCTGTCCTGCTTTTCTGGTTTTGACATTTTATTCAGCATGGCCCTTTTGACCGTTGGGAAGCGAGACTTCTTTGTAGCGCTGATTTGCCTTTCCAGGTTGCTTGGTTGGCCAAAAAGGGCGTATGCGTTTTTTCCAGAATATATTCAGGAAAAAACGCATACGCCCTTTTTGGCCAAGGGCATCATTGTCGAGGTTTTGCCGCTTTTCCTGTGCTTTAAAGGCGATTCGAATCTACCTCCTGAAATCTGTTTCCTGCAATTCTGCCTTGCTTTCAAATCCTCTTCGTTGCCTTCCCTCAATATATTTGTGGACGAGAGTTATCATTTATAAGTCTGCAGGTTTGTGAATTGCAGTGCCCCTGAGCTCCATTTTTCAACTCTTTTTCTTTGGAGCTGGCCGCAAAAGCGCAGGATTGCTTCAGGCCCTATTCTTGTGCCGAGCGGCAGGCTGAGCCTGTGGTTAATTCTTCTTCCTGATGGGAAAATAGAGTGACCTGTTCCTGTCCCAACACCTAGAGCTAGTCTCTCATTGGTTCCCCCTCTTCCCGTTCATCCTCAGGACAAATTGCAACCTGTACGGAACAGGAGGTTAAAGGTGCTGATTCTCCAAGGGGGGAGATTGCTAGTAAAGCGGCTGGAATCGTGAACCCGAGCACAAGGAGATGAGAAATGAGGTGCGTTTTGGAAACCTTTCCCGATCACACAGTGTACCATCTTCTGGGTTTCTCATGCATGGTTTCGATGTAGGAAGATGCCCTTGAATCTGGAGATTTGGGACCCATGGGATGGTTTCCACGCAGTATTACTTTAAAGGGTCTGCATTTCCTCACCCAACCTCACCAAACCTCTCAGCCCCAAGAGTGTCCACCCTTATGTCTCAATCAGCTGTGGGTCTAGATATGGTCAATCCAGGTGGAATCACAGCCCCTGAACTAATTTTGTAAGAATTTCTCTCTCTTTCACTATCTTTGTTTCACTGGTTTTTAAAAGTAATTGATTTTTATAATGGGGTTTAGCTGCTTTTCACTGCTGTGTTTCTGCCGCTTTACACCCACTTGACTAACTTACAGAGAGATATCAATACATAGGTTTTAAGATACTCACTAGTCAGATATATTCTTGTGCGGTGAATAGGGGGTTTTGAGTCCAATTCACTGAGCAAGGAGTAGGTCTTGTCTATTACATATTGCGTTGGTGGAATGGTTTCTGAGCTAATTTTAAACACTTGTATTATGCATCACCCAACCTCAGCTTTCCCGTTAAGCAGCCATATTGGGATTTCTAAACGTGTGCCTCTGTTCTGTTTTGTAATTCAGTTCAAGTGTAGCTGTTTTTACATTTCCTCTATAAGTGATATCTTATGATAAGTGTCTTTTTCTGTGTGATTTATTTCATTTAGACTCGTCGTACCTAAATCCACTCATCATGCTGCTACTAGCCTTATTACGTTGATTTCATGGCTGAGTGATATTCCATTGTGCATAAGGACCACAACTTCTTTATCCATTTTTCTCTTTCCTGGGATATTTAAGGTGTAATGAAGTGGAGTTTCTTCTCAAGAGAGCAACCTTAGTCTTTGTGGTGCCTGTGTCCTGCTGATTTTTAGTTTTCCCAGTTTATACGCTTGTGAGTAGAAGTGCCTTATGGTCACTATGCTGTGTTTTCTAGATGTTTCGGGACACACCGTACACTTTTCTATAGTGCCTCTTGGCAATTTACATCCCGCCCATCAGCGTAGCAAGGCTCCCATTTCTCCATGGACTGTCCTGCATTTCTGGTTTTGACACTTTATTCAGCATGGCCCTTTTGACTGATGGGAATCGAGACTTCTTTGTAGCGCTTATTTGCCTTTCCAGGTTGCTTGGTTGGCCAAAAAGGGCGTATGCGTTTTTTTCTGAATATATTTAAGAAAAAACGCATACGCCCTTTTCGGCCAAGGGCATCATTTTCTAGGTTTTGCCGCTCTTCATGTGCTTTAAAGGTGATTCGAATCTACCTTCTGAAATCTGTTTCCTGCAATTCTGCCTTGCTTTCAAATCCTCTTCGTTGCATTCTCTCAATATATTTGTGGACGAGAGTTATCATTTATAAGTCTGCAGGTTTATGAATTGCAGTGCCCTTGAGCTCCATTTTTCACCTCGATTTCTTGGGAACTGGCTGCAAAAGCGCAGGATTGCTTCAGGCCCTATACTGGTTCCGGGGAGCAGGCTGAGCCTGTGGTTACTTCTTCTTCCTCATGGGAAAATAGAGTGGCATGTGCTTGTCCCAACACCTAGACCTAGTCTCTCTTTGGTTCCCCCTGTTCCCATTCATCCTCAGGACAATTTGCAACCTGTACGGAACAGGAGGTTAAAGGTGCTGATTTTCCAAGGAGGGAGATTGCTAGTAAAGTGGCTGGAATGGCTAACCCGAGCACAAGGAGTTGAGAAATGAGGTGTGTTTTAGAATCCTTTCCCGATCACACCATGTATCATCTTCTGGGTTTCTCATGCATGTTTTCGATGTAGGCAGATGCCCTTGAACCTGGAGATTTGGGACCCATGGGATAGGTACCACGCCGTATTACTTTAAAGGGTCTGCGTTTTCTCACCTAACCTCTCCAATCCTCTCAGCCCCAAGAGTGTCCAGCCTTATGTGTAACCCAGCCATGGATCTATATATGGTCAATCCAGGTTGCTTCACTGCCCCTGAACGAACTTTTTACTAATTTCTCTCTCTTTCATTTTATTTGTTGGGGTTTTTTTTTGTAATTTATTTTTAGAATGGGGTTTAGCTGATTTTCACTGCTGTGTTTATGCTGCTTTACACCCACTTGAGTCACTTACAGATAGATATCAATACATAGGTTTTAAGATTCTTACTAGTCAGATATATTCTTGTGCCGTGAATAGGGAGTTTTGAGTCCAGTTCACTGAGCAAGGGGTAGGTCTTGTCTGTTACATATGGGCTTTATCGAACGGTGTCTGAGCTAGTTTGAAACGCTTGTTTTATGCATCACCCCATCTCACCTTTCCCGTTAAGCAGCCATAGTGTGTTTTCTAAACGTGTGACTCTGTTCTGTTTTGTAATTCAGTTCAAGTGTAGCTGTTTTTACATTCCCTGTATAAGTGATATCTTATGATAAGTTTCTTTTTCTGTGTGAGTTATTTCACTTAGAAACATCGTACCTGAATCCACTCGTCATGCTGCTAGTAGCCGTATGACATTGATTTCATGGCTCAGTGGTATTCCATTGTACATATTAGCACAACTTCTTTACCCATTTTTCTCTATCCTGGCATATTAAAGGTGTACTGAAGTGGAGGTTCTTGTAAACAGAGCAGCCCAAACTTTGTGGTGCCTGTGTCTTTTTGATTTTTATTTTTCCCAGTTTATCCCCCCATGAGTGGAAGTGCCCTATGCTCTCTAGCTGTGTTGTTTAGATGTTTTAGGAAACACCGTACACTTCTGCAGAGTGGCCGTTGGCAAATTACATCCCGCCCATCAGCCTAACAAGGCTCCCTTTTCTCCCTGGCCTGTCCTGCATTTCTGAGTTTTACACTCTTTTGGAATGGCCGTTTTTACCCCTGGGAAGTGAGACTTCTTTGTAGTGCTCATTTGCATTTCTGGCTTTCTTGGTTGGCGAAAAAAGGCGTATGCGTTTTTTCCTGAATATATTCAGGAAAAAAGGTATACGCCCTCTTTGGCCAAGGTCATCATTGTCGACGTTTTACCGCTTTTCATGTGCTTTAAAGGCGATTCGAATCTACCTCCTGAAATTTGTTTCCTGCAATTCTGCGTTGCTTTGAATTCGTCTTTGTTGCCTTCCCTCAATATATTTTTGGACGAGAGTGATCATTTATAATTCTGCATGTTTGTGAATTGCAGTGCCCATGAGCGCCATTTTTCAACTCGCTTTTCTGTGAGCTGGCTGCAAAACCGCAGGATTCCTTTAGTCCTTATACTGGTTCCATGGGGCAGGCTGAGCCTGTGGTTAATTCTTCTGTTTGATTTGAAATTAGAGTGACCTGTGCCTGTCCGAACATCTAGGGCTTGTCTCTCATTGTTTCTCCTCCTTCCCCTTCATCCTCTGGACAAATTCCAAAGTCTGTGCAACAGGATATTGAAGGTGCTGACATCCTCAAGTGTGGAGAATGTTAGGAAAGAGGCTGGAGGGGTTAACCCGACAACCAGGGGATTAGGAGATGAGGTGCCTTTTCCAAAATCTTCCTGATCCAACCGTGTACCATCTTCTGGGTGTCACAGGCATGTTTTAGCTGTAGGAAAGGTCCCATGTATGTAAGGAGAGCACCAGGGATTTTTTCAAATCAGTGTCTCCCCGAACCCCTATCTGGGGAATTTTTAAGCTACTGGTACATGTATGTTCATTAAGGGACTGGGCTGTAGGCAGAGTCCGAACTTTAGAGGATTGAAGTCTTCATGGTCAGAAACGCTCACCATCGGCCTCCTTTAGTTTCCATTTTATCTGTAGTTGATAGATGATGTCGATATAGATATCTATTGTTTTTCAGATTATTTCCCCTTAGGGGTTATTACAAAATATTGAGTATAGTTCCCTGTGCTATACAGCAGTTCCTTGTTGATGATATATTTTATACATAGCAGTGTGTATATGTTAATCCGAAACTGTTAATTTATCCCTCCTCCCACCTTTCCCCTTTGGTAATAAAAAAATACAAGATTTTATACTTCTCAGAAATCTAGGAGCTGAAAGAGAGGTATCATTTTCAATGGAAAATCATTCAAAACAAGATTGAAACTTCAGCCAAGATTAGTAGATCCACATCCTTGGAAAGAAATCACTGCATTTCTCTAATGTTGACCTGACAAATACGACAAACCCCTCCACTGAACTTGCTTATAATAAAGTGATGGAAATATCAAATGGAAGTGTTAGAAATACCTTATTTTACACGAGCCTTATACACTGCTCTATGTTAACTACAGTTTGGCTCACACATCTGTTCATTGAAGTTACAATATTTGGCTCACACATCTGTTCATTGAAGTTACAATATTTGGCTCACACATCTGTTCATTGAAGTTACAATGTTCTCAAATTCGGTTACTGATCCTGCAGAGTCGGCCCCAACAAGGGTCCCCCTGCCCAGTGTCATTGGAGCCAAGAGATCGAGACTGAGTTTGGTTCAGAAGCAAAGGAAAACTTTGTATTTTGATCAGAGAATGGAGAGGTGAGAGCGTGCGCTCTCCCGTGGGCTGTGGGCCGGGCTGCTCTGTAGGGATCCCGTCAGCGTCAGCAGGAGGGACGGGGCGGAGCTCTCGAGGGCTGGGTTGGCTGGAGCTCAGGCTCTATGTGGCGGAGTCTGCACAGGGCCCCGAGAGCTGAGGTGTCGGCCCAGCCATTTTGCACTAGGAAATCGGGTCTGAAGTGCCAGGTGTGGGACCTCTGCCTGTGGAAACCTAGGAACAAGTTAAATTAGAAAAAGCACAAAGGAAAAAAAGGTTAGACTTTATTTTATTGCCCAGATTCTATTTTTATCTCCCAGGAATTTTTAATGGGCTTTGCCGGTGACAAACCCCTCCTCTGCCTCTTGTCCCATTCCACATTCTTGGGGCCCTGAGGGTGCAGACACCTCTTCTGTAAATGCTTCGTGCTGAGTTGGGTATCCTCATACCCGGGGGGAGGGGCAGGACTTCTCCCCAGCAGCCTCCAGGTGAGGTTGATTGTCCCAAGGCCTCCTCCCTCACTGCTCGTCTGCCTGAGCACCAGCGTTGGAAGTTTTATAGATTCTAATGACCTTTAAGGTCCAGGAAAGAGATGCGCAGGGACGCTGGGGAGGCCGGTTTTACCCTGCTCCACATTGGTTCGGCCCCCTTAGGCTGACGGTTTCTGCCAGCCTAGATGCTCTGACCAGTAGTCTGTGCTTTCTTCAGTTAGGCCACTGAATTAACGTACAAACAGCACCAGGTGTCAGAGCCCTGCCTGCTCAACTCCCAGACAGTCCAGGGCCGGTGGTGATCCAGGACCATGATGGCCACTCAGTCACCGCCCTTTTGAAGTAACCAGAAGTACATCTGGTCTCATTGGCCGCCATCACCGTGGTGTCTGTAGGCTTTTCTATGGTGGCAGCGTTATTTACGGGACCCCTGCCAGGTTTATTAGGTCTGCTCTGGGTGCAGTAAGTCCTGCAAGCAATAGTCTGTTCTTTTGGGGCACACTCTTGTGGTTTTCTGAGAGAAGCTCCAGGTCAAGTGATGGTCACACGATTCGTCATGGGGGCCTTTTGTCCCAGGTTGTCTCTCTGGAGGTTGGAGTTGGAGGGCCTCCTCATTCGAGGTCATTGTGCCCACGGAGCGATCCCTGCAACTTCAGGGCATGGTGGGTGGATAGGATCACCAAGTGGCGTCCTTTACCCTTAGGAGGGAGCTGGCCTTGCGGGCTGCTCATTTCCAGGTTTTTAGATACCCCCAGTATCCTGGTCGGATGGGGTGGCTGGCCAATGCCTGGAGGGCATTCTTGCGTTGTTCCATTTCAAGTGGTCCCAGTTTTGGCACTAAAACTCCAAGGGCGATTCGCCTTCGACCAGGAATGTAAAGGTCAAAGGGTTTAGCTAAATTAGGGAGGTCCAGGGCAAGGGTCTGAATTGACTGCTCTTTCCATTCTTGAAAGGCCGCTTCTGGATTCTATTCAAAAGGATCATCATCCTTTCCTTTCAGTGTTTCATATAGAGGCCCAGGTATTAGACTGTAGTTAGGGATCCAGATGCAGCAAACCCCAGTCTCCCCAGGAACCCCTAAGCTGTCTTCTAGTTTTAGGAAGGGTGAGGCTGCAAATGGCTTCTTCCCTTTCCTGGGATGGGCTTCTCCGATCTTCTGTGAGAATGAAGCCCAGGCAGGTCACCTTAGTCTGTGATATTTGAGCCTTTTCCTTGGACACCTTCTATCTTTTATTGGCTAGGTAGTCCAGAGGCCTCCTTAGTAGGGCTGGCGATCAGAATGTTGTCTGCATATTTTTTTTTAATTTATTTATTATTTATGGCTGTGTTGTGTCTTCGTTTTTGTGCGAGGGCTTTCTCTAGTTGCGGCAAGCGGGGGCCACTCTTCATCGTGCTGCGTGGGCCTCTCACTATCGCAGCCTCTCTTATTGTGGAGCACAGGCTCCAGACGCGCAGGCTCAGTAATTGTGGCTCACGGGCCTAGTTGCTCCGCGGCATATGGGATCTTCTCAGACCAGGGCTCGAACCTGTGTCCCCTGCATTGGCAGGCAGATTCTCAACCACTGCGCCACCAGGGAAGCCCAGAATGTCGTCTGCATATTGAAGGAGTGTTCACTTCTCCAGAGGTAGATCTTTTAGGGTTTTAGCTAACGTTTCCCCAAAGATGGTGTGGGAATTTTTGAACCCCTGGGGCAGGACGGCCAAGCAGTATTGTTTTTGTTGTATGTTGAGTCCTGCCACTCACAGCCAAAATTTCTTGTGACTCTGGGACTAATTGAATACAGAAGAAGGCATCATTGAAGTCTAATACAGAATACCATGTCCTGGTGGATGGTAGAATGGCCAGCAGGGTGTAGGAATTAGGAACTACTGGATGTATATCCTCTGTGGCTTCACTGACTATCCTGGCGTCCTTTACCAGGTCCCCAGCAGCCCACGGGGCTCTCATGGTCAGGCCCCTCCCAGGATATGGAGCTCACCTGTGCAGGTAGCCAGCAGCCCACAGGGCTCTCATGGTTAGGCCCCTCCCAGGATATGGAGCTCACCTGTGCAGGTACCCAGCAGCCCACGGGGCTCTCATTGTCAGGCCCCTCCCAGGATATGGAGCTCACCTGGGCAGGTACCCAGCAGCCCACAGGGGTCTCGTGGTCAGGCCCCTCCCAGGATATGGAGCTCACCTGGGCAGGTACCCAGCAGCACACGGGGCTCTCGTGGGCAGGCCCCTCCCTGGATATGGAGCTCCCTTGGACAGGTACCCCAGCAGAGCTGGGCACACAGGAACCGTGCACATAGCTCTCATTGCAGAGCACCCCCAGCACACCTGTCGCTCAGAGCTGACACAGAGCACCTCAGAGCAGGGCTTGAACTAACAAACAGCAGCTCCAACATGTCTGTGACCCTAGGCTTCACTCTGTGCGGCCTCCCTCCACCTGGTCTTCCAGGGGCTTCCATTGCAGCCGGGGCACCAGGCCTCTGTCTCCACCCACCAACCCTCCACTCCCTGACTCCTGGGTTCCTCTCATTAGGAGAGGGTCTTCTTGAAGTTGTCTTCCACTCATTGACCAGATAAAATGATTAGAAAACAAGCCAGTGCTGCCGCCCCTTGTCTATCCTGACTCTCGGGACCCTACACCTGTTCCTTGGATCTGGCCGGTGCAGCAAGGCCCATTATCTGCAACTCTGAGCCCCTGAGGGGCGAGGATTGGCTGAACTGGGCAGCCTGACCTGGCCGGCCAGCCCTTCCCAGGTGTGCCTGGGTTGAGGTCAATATAAACACCCCTCCAGGCAGCAAAAGCCTCTGCAGCTGTGCCTGACGCCATATTCTCTGCCCCGTCAGCAGTCTCGGGGTTGTGCTGGTGGGAGGGAGTAGGGCCCAGGGCTCTATGAGTGGCCCCGTGTGAGTGGGGCTCTGCTGGACTTTCTGCAGGAGTTGCCGGGCTGCCGCCTGCTAAAGAAGACGATGTGTAACCCATACCTGCTGCTGGAATTTCTCCCCGGCCAGAGGTGAGGAAGGAAAAAAGCAGTGGGGACCGGGACAGGAGGGGTACCTCAGTCAGGGAAATGGAAAGCTTCCAGAAAAGCGCCCGGGGCCAGGACCATCCTGGCTGGCCTGCAGGCACCAAGTCGTCCTGCGTGCTGTCGCTGGTGTGACTCCAAGCCCTTTCCTCTAGGCTTTAAAGTCTTTGCACACATTCAGGTGTTTTACCTGGGAAGGGTGGGAAAAGTTCAGCAGCAGCTGGCCTGAGGCTCAGCTCACGTTTACTCAGAGACACCTCCTCACGGTCCCCCAGCTTTGCAATGAGGACGCTCCTTGCGGGGGAGCTGCTGGCTGCATGGGAGACGATTCCCCACCTCTGACCAACTTCAGAATTGTTTACCACTGGAGCAAGTGCCCTGATAGGGTTTTCCCCTGTATGACCAGTGGGTTCTGTTTTTTTTTTTTCTTTTTTGGTTCAAGGTAGGTTTTATTCCTCTTTTTGTATTTATAGATATAAGCATGGGAATAATTCATTCATATAAATACGTCTATGGGAAGGACAGAACTTTTTTTTCTGTTTTATGTTTTTAAATATTTTTTAATTTTTAAATTTTATTCATTTTTTTATACAGCAGGTTCTTATTGGTTATCTATTTTATACATATAAGTGTATATATGTCAATCACAGGCTCGCAATTCATCGCACCATCACCACCCTGCCACTTTCCCCCCTTGGTGACCATACATTTGTTCTCTACATCTGTGTCTCTATTTCTGCCTTGCAAACCGGTTCATCTGTACCATTTTTCTAGGTTCCACATGTATGCGTTAATATACGATATTTGTTTTTCTTTTTCTGACTTACTTCACTCTGTATGACAGTCTCTAGATCTATCCACGTCTCTACAAATGACCCAATTTCATGCCTTTTTATGGCTGAGTAATATTCCATTTTATATATGTACCACATATTTTCCATTTGTCTATCTATGGGCATTTAGGTTGCTTCCATGACCTGGCTATTGTAAATAGTGCTGTAATGAACTTTGTGGTGAATGTGTCTTTTTGAATTATGGTTTTCTCTGGGTATATGCCCAGTATTGGGATTGCTGGGTCATATGGTAATTCTATTTTTAGTTTTTTAAGGAACCTCCATACTGTTCTCCATAGTGACTGTATCAATTTACATTCCCACAAATAGTGTAAGAGGGTTCCCTTTTCTCCACACCCTCTCCAGCATTTGTTGTTTGTAGATTTTCTGATGATGCCCATTCTAACTTGTGTGAGGTAATACCTGATTGTAGTTTTGGTTTATATTTCTCTAATAATTAGTGATGTTGAGCAGCTTTTCATGTGCTTCTTGGCCATCTGTATGTCTTCTTGGGACAAATGTCTATTTACGTCATCTGCCCATTTTTGGATTGGGTTGTTTGTTTTTTTACTGTTGAGCTGCATGAGCTGTTTATATATATTGGAGATTAATCCTTTGTCCATTGATTCGTTTGCAAATATTTTCTCCCATTCTGAGGGTTGTCTTTTCGTCGTCTTTGTAGTTTCCTTTGCTTTCCAAAAGCTTTTAGGTTTCATTTGCTGCCATTTGTTTATTTTTGTTTTTTATTCCATTACTCTAGGAGGTGGATCAAAAAAGATCTTGCTGTGATTTATGTCAAAGAGTATTCTTCCTATATTTTCCTCTAAGAGTTTTATAGTGTCCGGTCTAACATTTCGGTCTCTAATCCATTTTGAGTTTATTTTTTGTGTATGGTGTTAGGGAGTGTTCTAATTTCATTCTTTTACGTGTAGTTGTCCATTTTTCCCAGCACCACTTATTGAAGAGACTGTCTTTTCTCCATTGTATATCCTTGCCTCCTTTGTCATAGATTAGTGGACCATAGGTGTGTAGGTTTGTCTCTGGGCTTTCTTTTTTTTTTTTTTCTTTTACATCTTTATTGGAGTATAATTGCTTTACAATTGTGTGTTAGTTTCTGCTGTATGAAAAAGTGAATCAGCTATACGTATACATATAACACCATATCCCCTCCCTCTTGCACTTCCCTCTCACTCCCTTATCCCACCCCTTTAGGTGGTCACAAAGCACCGAGCTGATCTCCCTGTGCTATGTGGCTGCTTCTCAGTAGCTATCAATTTTACATTTGGTAATGTATATATGTCCATACCACTCTCTCACTTTGTCCCAGCTTACCCTTCCCCCTCCCCGTGTCCTCAAGTCCTTTCTCTATGTCTGTGTCCTTAATCCTTTCCTGCCCCTAGGTTCTTCATAAACTTTTTTCTTTTAGATTCCATATATATGTGTTAGCATACGGTATTTGTTTTTCTCTTTCTGACTTACTTCACTCTGTAGGACAGACTCTAGATCCATCCACCTCACTACAAATAACTCAATTTCGTTTCTTTTTATGGCTGAATAATGTTCCATTGTATATATGTGCCACATCTTCTTTATGCAGTTATGTGTTGATGGACACTTAGGTTGCTTCCATGTCCTGGCTATTGTAAATAGAGCTACAATGAACATTGTGGTACATGACTCTTTTTGAATTATGGTTTTCTCAGGGTAAATGTCCAGTAGTGGGATTGCTGCGTTGTACGGTTGTTCTATTTTTAGTTTTTAAGGAACCCCCATACCGTTCTCCCTAGTAGCTATATCAATTTACATTCCCACCAACAGTGCAAGAGGGTTCCCTTTTTTCCAATAAATGCCTCTCCAGCATTTACTGTTTGTAGATTTTTTGATGATGGCCATTCTGACTGGTGTGAGGTGATATCTCACTGTAGTTTTGATTTGCATTTCTCTAGTGATTAGTGATGTTCAGCATCCTTTCATGTGTTTGTTGGCAAACTGTATATCTTCTTTGTAGAAATGTCTATTTAGGTCTTCTGCCCATTTTTGGATTGGGTTGTTTGGTTTTGTGATATTGAGCTACATGAGCTGCTTTTTGGAGATTAATCCTTTGCCATTTGCTTCATTTGAAAATATTTTCTCCCATTCTGATGGTTGTCTTTTCATCTTGCTTATGTTTTCCTTTGCTGTGCAAAAGATTTTAAGTTTCATTAGGTATCATTTTTTTAATTTTTGTTTTTATTTCCATTTCCCTAGGAGGTGGGTCAAAAAGGATCTTGCTGTGATTTATGTCATAGACTGTTCTGCTTATGTTTTCCTCTAAGAGTTTTATAGTGGCTGGTCTTACATTTAGGTCTGTAATCCATTTTGAGTTTATTTTTGTGTATGGTGTTAGGGAGAGTTCTAATTTCATTCTTTTACATGTAGCTGTCCAGTTTTCCCAGCACCATTTACTGAAGACACTGTCTTTTCTCCATTGTATACCCTTGCCTCCTTTGTCATAGATTAGGTAACCATAGGTACGTGGGTTTATCTCTGTGCTTTCTATCCTGTTCTATTAATCTATATTTCTGTTTTTGTGTCAGTACCATATCATCTTGATTACTGTAGCTTTGTAATATAGTCTGAAGTCTGGAAGTCTGATTACTCCAGCTCTTTTTTTTTCCCCTCAAGGCTGCTTTGGCTATCCGGGGTCTTTTGTGTCTCCCTACAAATTTTAAGATTTTTTTTCTAGTTCTGTAGAAAATGCCAAAGGTATTTTGATAGGGATTGCATTGAATCTGTAGATTGCTTTGGGTAGTATAGTCATTTTCACAATATTGATTCTTCTAATCCAAGAACATGGTATATGTCTCCATCTGTTTATATCATCTTTGATTTCTTTCATCAGTGTCTTATAGTTTTCTGAGTACAGGTCTTTTACTTCCTTAGGTAGGTTTATTCCTAAGTAGTTTATTCTTTTTGTTGTAGTGGTAATGGGATTGTTTCCTTAATTTCTCTTTCTGTTCTTTCATTGTTAGTGTATAGGAATGCAAGCAATTTCTGTGCATTAATTTTGTATCCTGCAACTTTACCAAATTCATTGATTAGCTCCAGTGGTTTTCTGGTGGCATCTTTAGGATTCTCTACCTATGATATGATGTCATCTGCAAACAGTGACAATTTTACTTCTTCTTTTCCTTTTTGTATTCCTTTTATTTCTTTTTCTTCTCTGATTGCCATGGCTAGGACTTCCAAAACTATGTTGAATAGTAGTGGTGAGAGTGGACATCCTCGTCTTGTTCCTGATCTTAGAGGAAACGCTTTCAGTTTTTCACCATTGAGAATGCTGTTTGCTGTGGGTTTGTCATATATGGCCTTTATAAGGTTGAGGTAGTTTCCCTCTATGCCCACACTCTGCAGAGTTTTTATCATAAATGGATGTTGAATTTTCTCAAAATCTTTTCCTGCATCTATTGAGATGATCATATGGTTTTATTCTACAATTTGTTAATATGGTGTATCACATTGATTTGTGTATATTGAAGAATCCTTGCATCCCTGGGATAAACCCCACTTGATCATGGTGTATGATCCTTCTAACGTGTTGTTCGATTCTGTTTGCTAGTATTTTGTTGAGGATTTTTACATCTATATTCATCAGTGATATTGGTCTATAATTTACTTTCCTTGTAGTATCTTTGTCTGGTTTTGGTATCAGGGTGATGGTGGTCTCATAGAATGAGTTTGGGAGTGTTCCTTCCCCTGCAATTGTTTTGAAGAATTTGAGAAGGTTGGGTGCTAGCTCTTCTCTAAATATTTGATAGAATTCACCTGTGATACCATCTGGTTCTGGACTTTTGTTTTTTGGAAGATTTTTAATCACAGTTTCAATTTCATTGCTTGTGATAGGTTTGTTCATATTCTCTATTTCTTCCTGATTCAGTCTTGGAAAGTTATCCCTTTCTAAGAATTTGTCCATTTCTTCCAGGTTGTCCATTTTATTGGCATAGAGTTGCTTGTAGTAGTCTCTTAGGATGCTTTGTATTCCTGTGGTGTCTGTTGTAACTTCTCCTTTTTCACTTCTAATTTTGTTGATTTGAGTCCTCTCCCTCTTTTTCTTGGGTCTGGCTAAAGGCTTATCATTTTTGTTTATCTTCTCAAAGAACCAGCTTTTAGTTTTATTGATCTTTGCTTTCATTTTCTTTGTTTCTATTCCATTTATTTCTGCTCTGATCTTTATGATTCCTTTCCTTCTACTAACTTTGGGTTTTGTTCTTCTTTCTCTAGTTCCTCTAGGTGTAAGGTTAGATTGTTTATTTGAGATTCTTCTTGTTTCTTGAGGTAGGCTTGTATTGCTCTAAACTTCCCTCTTGAACTGCTTTTGCCACATCCCATAGGTTTTGGATCATCGTGTTTTTGTTGTCATTTGTCTCTAGGTAGTTTTTGATTTCCTCTTTTATTTCTTCAGTGATCTCTTGGTTATTTAGTAACGTATTGTTTAGCCTCCATGTTTTTTGTTTTTTACGGATTTTCCCCTGTAATTGATTTCTAATCTCATAGCATTGTGGTCGGAACAGCTGCTTGATATGATTTCAGTTTTCTTTAATTTACTGAGGCTTTTCTGTGACCCGAGATGTGATCTATCCTGGAGAATGTTCCGTGTGCAGTTGAGAAGAACGTGTAATCTGCTCTTTTTGGATGGAATGTCCTATAAATATCAGTTAACTCTATCTGGTCTATTGTGTCATTTAAAGCTTGTGTTTCCTTAGTAATTTTCTTTCTGGATGATCTCCACTGGTGTAAGTGAGCTGTTAAAGTCCCCCACTATTATTGTGTTATTGTCGATTTCCTCTTTTATAGATGTTAGCAGTTGCCTTATATATTGAGGTGCTCCTATGTTGGGTACATATATATTTATAATTGTTATATCTTCTTCTTGGATTGATCCCTTGACCGTTATGCAGTATCTTTCCTTGTCTCTTGTAACATTCTTTTTTTTAAAGTCTATTTTATCTGATATGAGTATTGCTACTCCAGCTTTCTTTTGATTTTCATTTGCATAGAATATATTTTTCCATCGCCTCACTTTCAGTCTGTATGTGTCCCTAGGTCTGAAATGGGTCTCTTGTAGACAGCATATATATAGGTCTTGTTTTTGTATCCATTCAGAGAGGCTGTATCTTTTGGTTGGAACATTTAGTCCATTCATGTTTAAGGTAATTATTGATATGTATATTACTATTTTCTTAATTGTTACGGGTTTGTCTTGTTGGGTCCTTTTCTTCTCTTGTGTTTCCCACTTAGAGAAGTTCCTTTAGCATTTGGTGTAGAGCTGGTTTCATGGTGCTGAATTCTCTTAGCTTTTGCTTGTCTGTAGGACTTTTGATTTCTCTGTGAAATCTGAAAGAGATCCTTGCTGGGTGGAGTACTCTTGGTTGTCGGTTCTTCCCTTTCATCACTTTAGATTTATCATGCCACTCCCTTCTGGCTTGTAGATTTTCTGCTGAGAAATCAGCTGTTATGGGAGTTCCCTTGTATGTTATTTATCATTTTTCCCTTGTTGCTTTCAATAATTTTTCTTTGTCTTTAATTTTTGTCAATTTGGTTACTATGTGTCTTGGCATTTTTCTCCTTTGATTTATCCTGCCTGGGACTCTCTGTGCTTCCTGGACATGGGTGGCTATTTCTTTTCCCATGCTAGGGAAGTTTTTGACTATAATCTCCTCAAATATATTCTTGCGACCTTTCTCTCTCTCTTCTCCTTCTGAGACCCCTATATTGTGAATGTTGTTGCAGTTAATGTTGTCCCAGAGGACTCTTAGGGTGTCTTCATTTATTTTCATTCTTTTTCTTTATTCTGTTCCATGGCAGTGATTTCCACCTTTCTGTCTTCCAGGTCACTTATCCGTTCTTCTGCCACAGTTATTCTGCTACTGATTCCTTCTAGTGTATTTTTCATTTCAGGTATTATATTATTCACCTCTGTTTGTTTGTTCTTTAATTCTTCTAGGTGTTTGTTCCTTAATTCTTCTAGGTCTTTGTTAAGCATTTCTTGCATCTTCTCGATCTTTGCCTCCATTCTTTTTTTTTAATTTTTTTTTACGTTTTTTTTTAAAACATCTTTATTGAAGTATAATTGCTTCACAATGGTGTGTTAGTTTCTGCTTTATAACAAAGTGAATCAGCTACACATATACACACGTTCCCATATCTCCTCCCTCCCGCATCTCCCTCCCTCCCACCCTCCCCATCCCACCCCCCCAGGCGGTCACAAAGCACCGAGGTGATCTCCCTGTGCTATGCAGCTGCTTCCCACTAGCCATCTATTTAACATTTGGTAGTGTATATATGTCCATGACACTCTGTCACCCTGTCACATCTCACCCCTCCCCCTCCCCATATCCTCAAGTCCATTCTTTAGTAGGTCTAGGTCTTTATTCCCATCTTGCCACTAGGTTCTTCATGACCTTTTTTTTTTCCTTATATTCCATATATATGTGTTAGCATACTGTATTTGTTTTTCTCTTTCTGACTTACTTCATTCTGTATAACAGACTCTAACTCCATCCACTTCATTACAAATACCTCCATTTCATTTCTTTTTATGGCTGAGTAATATTCCATTGTATATATGTGCCACATCTTCTTTATCCATTCATCCGATGATGGACACTTAGGTTGCTTCCATGTCCTGGCTATTGTAAATAGAGCTGCAATGAACATTTTGGTACATGACTCTTTTTGAATTATGGTTTTCTCAAGGTATATGCCCAGTAGTGGGATTGCTGGGTCGTATGGTAGTTCTATTTTTAGTTTTTTAAGGAACCTCCATACTATTCTCCATAGTGGCTGTATCAATTTACATTCCCACCAACAGTGCAAGAGTGTTCCCTTTTCTCCACACCCTCTCCAGCATTTATTGTTTCTAGAATTTTTGATGATGGCCATTCTGACCGGTGTGAGATGATACCTCATTGTAATTTTGATTTGCATTTCTCTAATGATTAATGATGTTGAGCATTCTTTCATGTGTCTGTTGGCCATCTGTATATCTTCTTTGGAGAAATGTCTATTTAGGTCTTCTGCCCATTTTTGGATTGGGTTGTTTGTTTTTTTCTTATTGAGCTGCATGAGCTGCTTGTAAATCTTGGAGATTAATCCTTTGTCATTTGCTTCATTTGCAAATATTTTCTCCCATTCTGAGGGTTGTCTTTTGGTCTTGTTTATGGTTTCCTTTGCTGTGCAAAAGCTTTTAAGTTTCATTAGGTCCCATTTGTTTATTTGTGTTTTTATTTCCATTTCTCTAGGAGCTGGGTCAAAAAGGATCTTGCTGTGATGTATGTCATAGAGTGTTCTGCCTATGTTTTCCTCTAAGAGTTTGATAGTGTCTGGCTTTACACTTAGGTCTTTAATCCATTTTGAGTTTATTTTTGTGTATGGTGTCAGGGAGTGTTCTAATTTCATACTTTTACATGTACCTGTCCAATTTTCCCAGCACCACTTATTGAAGAGGCTGTCTTTTCTCCACTGTATATGCTTGCCTGCTTTATCAAAGATAAGGTGACCATATGTGCGTGGGTTTATCTCTGGGCTTTCTATCCTGTTCCATGGATCTATATTTCTGTTTTTGTGCCAGTACCAAACTGTCTTGAATACTGTAGCTTTGTAATATAGTCTGAAGTCAGGGAGCCTGATTCCTCCAGCTCCATTTTTCATTCTCAAGATTGCTTTGGCTATTCGGGGTCTTTTGTGTCTAAATACAAATTGTGAAATTTTTTGTTCTAGGTCTGTGAAAAATGCCAGTGGTAATTTGATAAGGATTGCATTGAATCTGTAGATTGCTTTGGGTAGTAGAGTCATTTTCACAATGTTGATTCTTCCAATCCAAGAACATGGTATCTCTCTCCATCTATTTGTATCATCTTTAATTTCTTTCATCAGTGTCCTGTAATTTTCTGCATACGGGTCTTTTGTCTCCTTAGGTAGGTTTATTCCTAGATATTTTATTCTTTTTGTTTTTGCCTCCATTCTTTTGCCAAGGTCTAGGATCATCTTCACTATCTTTATTCTGATTCTTTTTCTGGAAGGTTCCCTATCTCCACCTCATTTCGTTTTTTTTCTGGGGTTTTATCTTGTTCCTTGATCTGGTATAAAGTCCTCTGCCTTTTCATTTTGTCTATCTTTCTGTGAATGTCGTTTTCCTTCCACAGGCTTCAGAATTGTAGTTCTTCTTCCTTCTGCTGTCTGCTCTCCAGTGGATGAGTCTGTCTTAGAGGATTGTGCAAGCTTCCTGATGGGAGGGACTGGTGGTGGGTAGATCTGGGTGTTGCTTTGGTGGGCAGAGCTTTAATCCGCTTGTCTGCAGATTAAATAAAACTTTAATAAAAAGTTTAATCCGCTTGTCTGCTGATCCATGGGGCTGGGTTCCCTCCCTGTTGGTTGTTTGGCCTGAGGCAACCCAGCACTGGAGCCTACCTTGCTCTTGGTGGGGCTAATGGCGGACTCTGGGAGGGCTCACACCAAGGAGTATTTCCCAGAACTTCTGCTACCAGTGTCATTGTCCTCACGGTGAGCCACAGCCACAGCCACCACCTGCCTCTGTAGGAGACCCTCTAAAACTATCAGGTAGTTCTGGTCATTCTCCTACGGGGTCACTGTTCCTTCCCCTGGGCCCTGATGTGCACACTACTTTGTGTGTGCCCTCCAAGAGTGGAGTATCTGAGTGGAGTTGAGACTCTGAGACTCTGCATGGAGTCGCACAGACTCTGGGTCATGTGAAGCTTCGATGTTTTGTGGTTCTAGAAATCCTATAGGAGACGGTCCACAGCAGGTGAAGCTAATGCTCTCAGTAGAGGTGACGAAGCCAAAGATCTGCAGTTCCAACTAGAGGTGCCGATGTACATACAGGACAAAATCATCTCGTGTGAATGTAGTTCAGGCATGTTTAAGATGAATGGAACCATGTTAATGCCTACCATATTCTATCTTGAGCCTCTCCTCAGGGACCCCCTCCTCAGTTCCTGAGGCTCCTGTAAGTCATGTAAAGGGGACTGGAGAGTGGGCTCTGTCCAGTCTGAGCCCTGAGTTACCCTGTGTGTATCTTAGGATACTTTGTATTTCTGTGGTGTCTGTTGTAACATCATCTCTTTCATTTCAGATTTATTTGGGCCCTTTCTTTTTAAAAAAAAAACATACTATTGTTGTCTTTTATTCTTTACAGAAATGTAATAAGTGTTTGATCTACTATCCTCACTCTATGTATACTTTTTGCAGTGAGATTTTTACTTTACTTTGTTTTCTTGCTACTATCAATAATTAGTGAGACTTCTTTTAAGCTATCTTCAACATTGCTTATAAAGCTGCTTTATTAGTGATGACAGAGCCTTAATGGAAGTCATGTTCTGGTTGTAAAGTAGAATGCAATGTGCCAGCAAAAAGCCCCTTAAGTTTATATCTCATTACTTCTTGTTCTTTTTTTAATTTAATTTTTATTTTTTATCAGAGCAAATTTGATTAAAATGTTTTGTTTCTTCTAGGTGTGCAAGATGTGGTTCTTTTAAACATATACATATATCTATTCTTCTTTTGATCATTTTCCCATGTAGGTTATGACACAATGTTGAGTAATCTTCTCTTGGTATTACGTAGGTCTTTGGTAATTACATGTTTCACATATGTTTCTATATCTATGTTAACCCCAATATCCTAATGTATCCAATCCTCACACCTTTCCATTTGGTGAAACATAAGTTTCTTTAATGAATCTGTGATTGCATTTCTCTGTGGAAATATCTTCATTGGTATCAATTTTTAGCTAAGACCTATAAGTGATATTATAGGATATGTGTCTTTTGTTTTCTGACTTAGTACAATTTGCCTGATTACCTCAAGAATCATACATGGTGCTGCAAATGGCATTGTTTCATTTTTTTCCCTGGCTAATATT
Organism: Balaenoptera physalus; assembly: GCF_965194825.1. Lineage (NCBI taxonomy): Eukaryota > Metazoa > Chordata > Mammalia > Artiodactyla > Balaenopteridae > Balaenoptera > Balaenoptera physalus. Next base: position 41,190,585 of record NC_138890.1, read on the forward strand.
CCATCTGTACATGAACCAGTTCTTCTTTGGCCACGCAACTCTTGATGGACTTTTTGGTTGCATCTATGTCTTGGCTACTGTAATACTGCTGCAATGCACATTTGCTTGCCTGTGTCTTTCCAGATCTATCTTCCTATGTTATAGGCCAAGGAGTGGGCTTGCTGTATCATATGGTAGCTCAGTGTGTACGTTTTAAAGGCACCACCATTCAGTTCTCATTAGTGGCTGTTTCCAGGTTATGTCCAAATTAAAGTTGAGGGTATGCATTTTTCCAAAACACCTTCAGTATTTATTGTTTGTAGTTTTATTGCTGATGGTTATTCTGACAGGTACGAGCTGAGACCTCTTTGTGGTTGAACTTGCATGTGTCCCATAATCTGTTGAAATTGAGCTTTAAAGCATGTCATTTTTATTTATCAAACTGTGATTACAGCTTAGTTCTTCAAAGTGTTTACTTAAAGTATGTGTCACATTTTGAAATTTTTTGACCATTACCTCCCTCAAGACATTTTGAGGGCAGGTTTCATTTACAGCCCTGCAGTACTTGTTCATATGAAGTGACCATTAGCACAGGCTTTAAAGCTGCTTTTGCAGGTAACGGCCAGAAGGCGGCAGCCTTTCTATGTTCCACACTCTGGTAACTAGGGAAACACACCTTCCGGCCACTGGTGACCCTCGGTTATAAATTAGAGTGCAATGTGCCGGGATGAAGCCACAAATGCTGATGTCTCCTTACTTTTGTTTTGTTTTTTGGATTTAATTTATACTTATTATTGGAGTAATATTCCACTGTGTACATGGACCACTTCGTCTTGGTGCATTCCTCGGTTGATGGACATTTTTGTTGCTTCCAAGTGTTGGCTATGATAAATAGTGCTGGAGTGCGGGATTGCCAGCCTGTAAATTTATGATTTTCATTTTCTTAGGTGATTGGCCCAGCAGTGGTTGTGACTGATTGACTGGTATCTCAATGTTTCCCTTTTCAAAGCACCTACATTGTGTTTTCATTAGTGGCTCTTTACATGCCCCCCCCTTACAACCGAGTGTACGCATTTCTCCACATTCCCTTCAGCATTTATTTTTTGCAGCATTTTTCCTAATGGCCATTCTGACTGCTGTGAGCTGATAGGTTTTTGTAATATTGGTATTCATGTCATTAAAATTTTTAAATTCATCAGTTTTCCACACCTTTTATTTTCTGTTTAAAAAAAAAAAGAAAAAAGTGTGAGTACAATATACCTCTTGAAAGTGTCTTCTTGGAACGTTGCCCTCATTTGAATTTTTTGGTCAATTTTCAACCCAAGGAATGTTTTGGAGGGTAGGTGTCATTTACAGGCCTGCGGTTATCTGAATACTTAGTGACCTTATGCAATGGGTTTAAAGCTTCTGTTGTGGGAAATGGCTACAATGAGGTAGCATTTCTCCATTCCCAAATCTGGGTACTAGGGCAAGAGCCTTTCTGGAAGTCGTGATCCTAGGTTGTAAATTAGAATTGAATGTGCCAGGAGATAGCCCCATATGTTTAAGTCTCATTACTTCTTGTTTTTTTAAATTTTTTAAATCGGTGTTAAGATTAGAATATTTTTTGTCCTAAGTGTACAGAGTCTGGTTCATTTATACATTATATACGTCTATTCATGTACAGATCCTCTTCCCATGTAAAATATTACAGAGTGTTCCGTAGAGCCTCCTTAATATATGGTCTGGCTTTTTGATATATATATATACTATGTATTTATATATGTATAGTAACACTAACATTCATTTATCCATTGCCCCCACCTTTCCTTATACATGAGCAGAGTTTGATTTCTAAGCACGTGAGTGTCTTTCTCTTTGGAAATATGTTCATTTCTGTTAGTTATTAGATAACACCATAAGTGATATCTTAGGGTATAGTTCTTTTGCTTTCCGACATACCTCATGTTTTGTGATTATCTCCAGGCTCAACTATGGTGCTTCAAAGAGCAGTGCTTCATTGTTTTCCATGGCTTATATTCCATTGTGTACATGGACCACTTCTTCTTGGTGCATTCCTCGGTTGATGGACATTTTCATTGCTTCCAAGGGCTGGCTATGGTAAATCTTGCTGGCGTACAGGTTTGCCAGCCTGTGACTTTTTGATTCTCATTTTCTCAGGTGATAGGCCAAGCATTTGTTGTGATTGATTGACTGGTAGCTCAATGTTTCCCTTTTCACAGCACCTACATTGTGTTTTCAATAGTGGCTCTTTACATGCCCCCTCTTACAACCGAGGGTACACATTTCTCCACACTCCCTTCCCCATTTATTTTTTTCAGCATTTTTCCTAATGGCCATTCTGACTGCTGTGAGCTGATAGGTTTTTATAATATGGGTATGCATGTCATTAAAATTTTTAAAATTCATCATATTCCTACGCCTTTTTCTTTTCTCTTAAAAGAAAAAACCGTGAGTACAATATAGCTCTTGAAATTGTCTTCTTCGAAGGTTGCCCTCTTCTGAAGATTTTGGTCGATTTTTGACCCCAAAAATTTTCTGGAGGGCAGGTGCCATTTACAGAACTGCAAGTTGGTGAAAATTTAGTGACCTTTTGCAGTGGGTTCAAAGCTGCTGTTATGGGAAACGGCCACAAGGAGGTAGCATTTCTCCATTCCCCAATCTGGGTACTAGGGCAGCAGAGCCTTTCTGGAAGTCATTGTCCTAGGTTGTAAATTAGAATGGAATTTGCCAGGAGAAATCCCCATAAGTTTTTGTCTCATTACTTCTTCTTGGTTTTCAAAATTTTTTTAATCTGGGTAAAGTTTAGAATATTGCTTGTCCTAGGTGTACACAATCTGGTTCATTTGTACATTATGTATGTCTATTAATGTACAGATCCTCTTCCCATGTAAAATATTACAGTGTTCCGTCGACCTCCCTTGCTATATGTTCGGTCTTTTTGATACATGTATATAATAAGTATTTGTATAGGTATAGTAACTCTAATCTTCATTTCTCAATTTCCCCCCTCCTTTCCTTTTAGATGAGCATAGTTTGGTTTCTAAGCCTGTGAGTGTCTTTCTCTTTGGAAATATGTTCATCTGTGTCAGTTATTAGATAATGCCATAAGTGATAATATAGGATATAGGTCTTTTGCTTTCCGACCTACTTCATGTTTTGTGATTATCTCCAGGCTCATGTATGGTGCCTCAAAGAGCAGTGCTTCAATGTTTTCCATGGCTAATATTCCATTGTGTACATGGACCACTTCTTCTTGGTGCATTCCTCTGTTGATGGACATTTTCGTTGCTTCCACGTGTTGCCTATGGTAAATATTGCTGGAGTGCAGGATTGCCAGCCTGTGATTTTTGATTTTCATTTTCTCAGGTGATAGACCCAGCAGTGGGTATGATTGATTGACTGGTATGGTAGCTCAACGTTTACCTTTTCAAGGCACCTCAATTTTTCTTTCATTAGTGGCTCTTACCAGGTCACCCTTAGAATCGATGGTACGCATTTCTCCACAATCATGTCAGCATTTATTGTTTGCAGCATTTTTGTTGATGGCCATTCTGACTGGTGTGAAATGACAGGTTTTTGTAATTTGGGTTTACATGTCTGTAAAAATTCCTACAATTTATCATTTCTCCACGGCTTTATCTTTTTTGTTAAAAAAAAAAGAAAAAAAGTGTTAGTATGATATACCTCTTCAAATATTCTTTTTGAAAGGTTGCACTCTAGAATTTTTTGGTCGATTTTCGACCTCAGTATTTTTTAGAGGGCAGGTGTCATTTACAGAACTGCAATTGGTGAATATTTAGTGACCTTTTGAAGTTGCTTTAAAGCTGCTGTTGTGGGAAACGGCCACAAGGATGCAACATTTCTCCATTCCCAAATCTGGGTACTAGGGCAGCAGAGCCGTTCTGGAAGTCGTTTGCCTAGGTTGTAAATTTGAATGGAATGTGCCAGGAAAACCCCCCATAAGTTTATGTCTCATTACACCTAGTTCGTTGTTTTAATTTTTTCAATTGGGATAATGGTTAGAATGTTGCTTGTCCAAGGTGTACACACTCTGGTTCATCTACATATCCTATATGCCTATTTATGTAGAGATTCTCTTCCCGTGTAAATTATTACAGAGTGTTCCGTAAACCTTCTTTGCTATATGGTCTGTCTTTTTGATATATGTATATAATATGTATTTGTATACATATGGTAACGCTAATCTTCATTTATCCATTCCCCCCACCTTTCCTTTCAGATAAGCATAGTTTTTTTTTAATAAGTCTGTGATTGACTTTCTCTGTGGAAATATGTTCATTTGTGTCAGTTATTAGATAACGCCTATAAGTGATATCATAGGGTATAGGACTTTTGCTTTCCGACTTACCTCATGTTCTGTGATTATCTCCAAGATCATCTATGGTGCCTCAAAGAGCAGTGTTTCATTGTTTTCCATGGCTAGTATTCATTGTGTACATGGACCACTTCTTCTTTATCCTTTCATCTGTTGATGGACATTTTGGTTGCTTCACTGTCTTGTCTATTGTGAGTAAGGCTGAAGTGCAGCTTTTGCAGCCCGGGTCTTCTTCATTCTGGTCTTCTCAGGTGAGAGGCCCATTGGTGCGCCTGCTGGATTGAATGGTACCTCAATTTTTCCTTTTAAACGCAGCTCCTTTCTGTTCTCATTATTAGCGTTTAACCCTTTTACATCTCCCCAGCAGCTAGAGGGTACACAGTTCTCTAAAACCTCTTCTGCATTTATTGTTTGTAGACTTTTTTCCAATGGTCAGTCGACTGGTGTGAGTTGAAAACTTTTTGTAGATTAGATTGCATGAGTCTAATACTTCCTGAGGTTGAGCTTTTATCCATTTTCCTTTCTTTAAAAAGAGAGTGAGTAAAACTTGCCTCTTCATAGTAACTTCTTGAAAATTCTGCCTGTTTTGAATTTTCTTTATCCATTCCCTACCTCAGCACAATTTTGAGGGCAGGTGTCCTTTACAGACTTGAGTCATTTTGAAAGGCAAGTGACCATTAGCTGTGGGTTAAAAGCTGCTCTTGCGGGAATTGGCCACAAGGCGGCAGCATTTCTCCTTTACCAAATCTGGTTACTAGGGCAACAGAGCCTTACTGGAAGTGGTGTTCTAGGTTGTAAATTAGAATGGAATGTGCGAGGAAAAAGCCCTTTAAGTTTATGTCTCATTACTTCTTGTTGGTATTTTTAACTTTATTTTTATTTTTTATCACAGCAAACTTGATTACAATGTTTTGTTTGTTCTAGGTGTGCAAGATGTGGTTCTTTCACACATATATATATAAATATTCTTCTTCAGATACTTTTCCCATGTAGGTTATGACACAATGTTGAGAAGTCTTCTCTTGGTATTGCGTAGGTCTTTGTTGATTATATATTTCACATGTGTTTGTATCTCTCTGTTAACCTCAATATGGTAATGTATCCAATCCTCACACCTTACTATTTGGTGAACCATAAGTTTTTTTATTGATTCTATGATAGTGTTTCTCTGTGGAAATATCTTTGTCTGTATCATTTTTTAGGTAACCCCTATATGTGATATGATAGGATATGTGTCTTCCGCTTTCTCACTTACTCCAAGTTGCGTGATTACTTCTAGACTCATCTATAGTGCTGCAAATGGCATTGTTTCATTTTTTCACTAGCTCATATTCCATCTGTACAGGTAGAAGTTCTTCTTTGTCCACCCATCTTTCGGTGGACTTTTTGGTTACTTCCATATCTTGGCTATTGTAACACTATGCAATGCCGATTTGCGTGCCTGTCTCCTTCCAATTCTGTCTTCTTAGTTTATAGGTCCAGGAATAGGTCTGCTGGATCATATGGTAGCTCAATGTTTACCTTTTAAAGGCACCTCTATTCTGTTCTCCTTAGTGGCTCTTTCCAGGTTACGTCCCACTTAAAGTGGAGGGTATGTATTTCTTCCCAGCACCTTCAGCATTTATTCTTTGTAGTTTTTGCTGATGGTTATTCTGAGTGGTGTGAGCTGATACCTCTTTGTGGTTGAATTTGCATGTGTCTCATAATGCGTAGAAATTGAGCTTTAAGACATGTCCTTTTGATTTTTCCAGCTGTGATTAGAGCTTATTTCTTCAAAGTGTTTTCTTAAAGTATGTGTCACCATTTGAAATATTTTGGCCATTATCTCCCTCAAGACATTTTGAGGGCAGGTTTCATTTACAGCCCTGCAGTACTTGTTCATATGAAGTGACCATTAGCCAGGCTTTAAACCTGCTTTTGCAGGTATCGGCCGAAGAGCGGCAGCCTTTCTACGTTCCCCTTGCTGGTACTAGGGAAACAGACCTACCGGCCAGTGGTGTTCTTCGGTTATAAATTAGAGTGCAATGTGCCCGGATAAACCCACAAATGTTGATGTCTCCTTGCTTTTGTTTGTTTTTAAATTTAAATTATATTTATTATTAGAGTAATATTCCATTGTGTACGTGGACCACTTCTTCTTGGTGCATTCCTCGGTTGATGGACATTTTCATTGCTTCCAAGTGCTGGCTATGGTAAATCTTGCTGGCGTACAGGTTTGCCAGCCTGTCACTTTTTGATTCTCATTTTCTCAGGTGAGAGGCCAAGAAGTGATTGTGATTGATTGACTGGTAGCTCAATGTTTCCCTTTTCAAAGCACCTACATTGTGTTTTCATTAGTGGCTCTTTATATGCCCCCCCTTACAATCGAGGGTACACATTTCTCCGCACTCCCTTCACCGTTTATTTTTTGCAGCATTATTCCTAATGGCCATTCTGACTGCTGTGAGCTGATAGGTTTTTGTAATATGGGTATGCATATCATTAAAATTTTTTAAATTCATCATTTTCCTATGCCTTTTTGTTTTCTCTTAAAAGAAAAAACCGTGAGTACAATATAGCTCTTGAAATTCTCTTCTTCGAAGGTTGCCCTCAACTGAAGTTTTTGGTCGATTTTTGACCCCAGAAATTTTCTGGAGCGCAGGTGCCATTTACAGAACTGCAAGTTGGCGAAAATATAGTGACCTTTTGCAGTGGGTTCAAAGCTGCTGTTGTGGGAAACGGCCACAAGGAGGTAGCATTTCTCCATTCCCCAATCTGGATACTAGGGCAGCAGAGCCTTTCTGGAAGTCATTGTCCAAGGTTGTAAATTAGAATGGAATTTGCCAGGAGAAATCCCCATATGTTTTTGTCTCATTACTTCTTCTTTGTTTTCAAAATTTTTTTAATCTGGGTAAAGTTTAGAATATTGTTTGTCCTAGGTGTACACAATCTGGTTCATTTGTACATTATGTATGTCTATTAATGTACAGATCCTCTTCCCATGTAAAATATTACAGTGTTCCGTCGACCTCCCTTGTTATATATTCAGTCTTTTTGATACATGTATATAATATGTATTTGTATATGTATAGTAACTCTAATCTTCATTTCTCAATTTCTCCCCTCCTTTCCTTTTAGATGAGCATAGTTTGTTTTCTAAGCCTGTGAGTGTCTTTCTCTTTGGAAATATGTTCATCTGTGTCAGTTATTAGATAATGCCATAAGTGATAATATAGGATATAGGTCTTTTGCTTTCCGACCTACTTCATGTTTTGTGATTATCTCCAGGCTCATGTATGGTGCCTCAAAGAGCAGTGCTTCAATGTTTTCCATGGCTAATATTCCATTGTGTACATGGACCACTTCTTCTTGGTGCATTCCTCTGTTGATGGACATTTTCGTTGCTTCCAAGTGTTGCCTATGGTAAATATTGCTGGAGTGCAGGATTGCCAGCCTGTGATTTTTGATTTTCATTTTCTCAGGTGATAGACCCAGCAGTGGGTATGATTGATTGACTGGTATGGTAGCTCAACGTTTACCTTTTCAAGGCACCTCAATTTTTCTTTCATTAGTGGCTCTTACCACGTCCCCCTTAGAATCGATGGTACGCATTTCTCCACAATCATGTCAGCATTTATTGTTTGCAGCATTTTTGTTGATGGCCATTCTGACTGGTGTGAGCTGACAGGTTTTTGTAATTTGGGTTTACATGTCTGTAAAAATTCCTACAATTCATCATTTCTCCACGGCTTTATCTTTTTTGTTAAAAGAAAAAAGAAAAAAAGTGTTAGTATGATATACCTCTTCAAATATTCTTTTTGAAAGGTTGCACTCTAGAATTTTTTGGTCGATTTTCGACCTCAGTATTTTTTGGAGGGCAGGTGTCATTTACAGAACTGCAATTGGTGAATATTTAGTGACCTTTTGAAGTTGCTTTAAAGCTGCTGTTGTAGGAAACGGCCACAAGGATGCAGCATTTCTCCATTCCCAAATCTGGGTACTAGGGCAGCAGAGCCGTTCTGGAAGTCGTTTGCCTAGGTTGTAAATTTGAATGGAATGTGCCAGGAAAAACCCCCATAAGTTTATGTCTCATTACACCTAGTTCGTTGTTTTAATTTTTTCAATTGGGGTAATGGTTAGAATGTTGCTTGGCCAAGGTGTACACACTCTGGTTCATCTACATATCCTATATGCCTATTTATGTAGAGATTCTCTTCCCGTGTAAATTATTACAGAGTGTTCCGTAAACCTTCTTTGTTATATGGTCTGTCTTTTTGATATATGTATATAATATGTATTTGTATACATATGGTAATGCTAATCTTCATTTATCCATTCCCCCCACCTTTCCTTTTAGATAAGCATAGTTTTTTTTAATAAGTCTGTGATTGACTTTCTCTGTGGAAATATGTTCATTTGTGTCAGTTATTAGATAACGCCTATAAGTGATATCATAGGATATAGGACTTTTGCTTTCCGACTTACCTCATGTTCTGTGATTATCTCCAAGATCATCTATGGTTCCTCAAAGAGCAGTGTTTCATTGTTTTCCATGGCTAGTATTCATTGTGTACATGGACCACTTCTTCTTTATCCTTTCATCTGTTGATGGACATTTTGGTTGCTTCACTGTCTTGTCTATTGTGAATAAGGCTGAAGTGCAGCTTTTGCAGCCCGGGTCTTCTTCATTCTGGTCTTCTCAGGTGAGAGGCCCATTGGTGCGCCTGCTGGATTGAATGGTACCGCAATTTTTCCTTTTAAACGCAGCTCCTTGCTGTTCTCATTATTAGCGTTTAACTCTTTTACATCTCACCAGCAGCTAGAGGGTACACAGTTCTCTAAAACCTCTTCTGCATTTATTGTTTGTAGACTTTTTTCCAATGGTCAGTCGACTGGTGTGAGTTGAAAACTTTTGTAGATTCGATTGCATGAGTCTAATACTTCCTGAGGTTGAGCTTTTATCCATTTTCCTTTCTTTAAAAAGAGAGTGAGTAAAACTTGCCTCTTCATAGTAACTTCTTGAAAATTCTGCCTGTTTTGAATTTTCTTTATCCATTCCCTACCTCAGCACAATTTTGAGGGCAGGTGTCCTTTACAGCCTTGAGTCATTTTGAATGGCAAGTGACCATTAGCTGTGGGTTAAAAGCTGCTCTTGCGGGAATTGGCCACAAGGCGGCAGCATTTCTCCTTTACCAAATCTGGTTACTAGGGCAACAGAGCCTTACTGGAAGTGGTGTTCTAGGTTGTAAATTAGAATGGAATGTGCGAGGAAAAAGCCCTTTAAGTTTATGTCTCATTACTTCTTGTTGGTATTTTTAACTTTATTTTTATTTTTTATCACAGCAAACTTGATTACAATGTTTTGTTTGTTCTAGGTGTGCAAGATGTGGTTCTTTCACACATATATATATAAATATTCTTCTTCAGATACTTTTCCCATGTAGGTTATGACACAATGTTGAGAAGTCTTCTCTTGGTATTGCGTAGGTCTTTGTTGATTATATATTTCACATGTGTTTGTATCTCTCTGTTAACCTCAATATGGTAATGTATCCAATCCTCACACCTTACTATTTGGTGAACCATAAGTTTTTTTATTGATTCTATGATAGTGTTTCTCTGTGGAAATATCTTTGTCTGTATCATTTTTTAGGTAACCCCTATATGTGATATGATAGGATATGTGTCTTCCGCTTTCTCACTTACTCCAAGTTGCGTGATTACTTCTAGACTCATCTATAGTGCTGCAAATGGCATTGTTTCATTTTTTCACTAGCTCATATTCCATCTGTACAGGTAGAAGTTCTTCTTTGTCCACCCATCTGTCGGTGGACTTTTTGGTTACTTCCATATCTTGGCTATTGTAACACTATGCAATGCCGATTTGCGTGCCTGTCTCCTTCCAATTCTGTCTTCTTAGTTTATAGGTCCAGGAATAGGTCTGCTGGATCATATGGTAGCTCAATGTTTACCTTTTAAAGGCACCTCTATTCTGTTCTCCTTAGTGGCTCTTTCCAGGTTACGTCCCACTTAAAGTGGAGGGTATGTATTTCTTCCCAGCACCTTCAGCATTTATTCTTTGTAGTTTTTGCTGATGGTTATTCTGAGTGGTGTGAGCTGATACCTCTTTGTGGTTGAATTTGCATGTGTCTCATAATGCGTAGAAATTGAGCTTTAAGACATGTCCTTTTGATTTTTCCAGCTGTGATTAGAGCTTATTTCTTCAAAGTGTTTTCTTAAAGTATGTGTCACCATTTGAAATATTTTGGCCATTATCTCCCTCAAGACATTTTGAGGGCAGGTTTCATTTACAGCCCTGCAGTACTTGTTCATATGAAGTGACCATTAGCCAGGCTTTAAACCTGCTTTTGCAGGTATCGGCCGAAGAGCGGCAGCCTTTCTACGTTCCCCTTGCTGGTACTAGGGAAACAGACCTACCGGCCAGTGGTGTTCTTCGGTTATAAATTAGAGTGCAATGTGCCCGGATAAACCCACAAATGTTGATGTCTCCTTGCTTTTGTTTGTTTTTAAATTTAAATTATATTTATTATTAGAGTAATATTCCATTGTGTACGTGGACCACTTCTTCTTGGTGCATTCCTCGGTTGATGGACATTTTCATTGCTTCCAAGTGCTGGCTATGGTAAATCTTGCTGGCGTACAGGTTTGCCAGCCTGTCACTTTTTGATTCTCATTTTCTCAGGTGAGAGGCCAAGAAGTGATTGTGATTGATTGACTGGTAGCTCAATGTTTCCCTTTTCAAAGCACCTACATTGTGTTTTCATTAGTGGCTCTTTATATGCCCCCCCTTACAATCGAGGGTACACATTTCTCCGCACTCCCTTCACCGTTTATTTTTTGCAGCATTATTCCTAATGGCCATTCTGACTGCTGTGAGCTGATAGGTTTTTGTAATATGGGTATGCATATCATTAAAATTTTTTAAATTCATCATTTTCCTATGCCTTTTTGTTTTCTCTTAAAAGAAAAAACCGTGAGTACAATATAGCTCTTGAAATTCTCTTCTTCGAAGGTTGCCCTCAACTGAAGTTTTTGGTCGATTTTTGACCCCAGAAATTTTCTGGAGCGCAGGTGCCATTTACAGAACTGCAAGTTGGCGAAAATATAGTGACCTTTTGCAGTGGGTTCAAAGCTGCTGTTGTGGGAAACGGCCACAAGGAGGTAGCATTTCTCCATTCCCCAATCTGGATACTAGGGCAGCAGAGCCTTTCTGGAAGTCATTGTCCAAGGTTGTAAATTAGAATGGAATTTGCCAGGAGAAATCCCCATATGTTTTTGTCTCATTACTTCTTCTTTGTTTTCAAAATTTTTTTAATCTGGGTAAAGTTTAGAATATTGTTTGTCCTAGGTGTACACAATCTGGTTCATTTGTACATTATGTATGTCTATTAATGTACAGATCCTCTTCCCATGTAAAATATTACAGTGTTCCGTCGACCTCCCTTGTTATATATTCAGTCTTTTTGATACATGTATATAATATGTATTTGTATATGTATAGTAACTCTAATCTTCATTTCTCAATTTCCCCCCTCCTTTCCTTTTAGATGAGCATAGTTTGTTCTCTAAGCCTGTGAGTGTCTTTCTCTTTGGAAATATGTTCATCTGTGTCAGTTATTAGATAATGCCATAAGTGATAATATAGGATATAGGTCTTTTGCTTTCCGACCTACTTCATGTTTTGTGATTATCTCCAGGCTCATGTATGGTGCCTCAAAGAGCAGTGCTTCAATGTTTTCCATGGCTAATATTCCATTGTGTACATGGACCACTTCTTCTTGGTGCATTCCTCTGTTGATGGACATTTTCGTTGCTTCCAAGTGTTGCCTATGGTAAATATTGCTGGAGTGCAGGATTGCCAGCCTGTGATTTTTGATTTTCATTTTCTCAGGTGATAGACCCAGCAGTGGGTATGATTGATTGACTGGTATGGTAGCTCAACGTTTACCTTTTCAAGGCACCTCAATTTTTCTTTCATTAGTGGCTCTTACCACGTCCCCCTTAGAATCGATGGTACGCATTTCTCCACAATCATGTCAGCATTTATTGTTTGCAGCATTTTTGTTGATGGCCATTCTGACTGGTGTGAGCTGACAGGTTTTTGTAATTTGGGTTTACATGTCTGTAAAAATTCCTACAATTCATCATTTCTCCACGGCTTTATCTTTTTTGTTAAAAGAAAAAAGAAAAAAAGTGTTAGTATGATATACCTCTTCAAATATTCTTTTTGAAAGGTTGCACTCTAGAATTTTTTGGTCGATTTTCGACCTCAGTATTTTTTGGAGGGCAGGTGTCATTTACAGAACTGCAATTGGTGAATATTTAGTGACCTTTTGAAGTTGCTTTAAAGCTGCTGTTGTAGGAAACGGCCACAAGGATGCAGCATTTCTCCATTCCCAAATCTGGGTACTAGGGCAGCAGAGCCGTTCTGGAAGTCGTTTGCCTAGGTTGTAAATTTGAATGGAATGTGCCAGGAAAAACCCCCATAAGTTTATGTCTCATTACACCTAGTTCGTTGTTTTAATTTTTTCAATTGGGGTAATGGTTAGAATGTTGCTTGGCCAAGGTGTACACACTCTGGTTCATCTACATATCCTATATGCCTATTTATGTAGAGATTCTCTTCCCGTGTAAATTATTACAGAGTGTTCCGTAAACCTTCTTTGTTATATGGTCTGTCTTTTTGATATATGTATATAATATGTATTTGTATACATATGGTAATGCTAATCTTCATTTATCCATTCCCCCCACCTTTCCTTTTAGATAAGCATAGTTTTTTTTAATAAGTCTGTGATTGACTTTCTCTGTGGAAATATGTTCATTTGTGTCAGTTATTAGATAACGCCTATAAGTGATATCATAGGATATAGGACTTTTGCTTTCCGACTTACCTCATGTTCTGTGATTATCTCCAAGATCATCTATGGTTCCTCAAAGAGCAGTGTTTCATTGTTTTCCATGGCTAGTATTCATTGTGTACATGGACCACTTCTTCTTTATCCTTTCATCTGTTGATGGACATTTTGGTTGCTTCACTGTCTTGTCTATTGTGAATAAGGCTGAAGTGCAGCTTTTGCAGCCCGGGTCTTCTTCATTCTGGTCTTCTCAGGTGAGAGGCCCATTGGTGCGCCTGCTGGATTGAATGGTACCGCAATTTTTCCTTTTAAACGCAGCTCCTTTCTGTTCTCATTATTAGCGTTTAACCCTTTTACATCTCACCAGCAGCTAGAGGGTACACAGTTCTCTAAAACCTCTTCTGCATTTATTGTTTGTAGACTTTTTTCCAAAGGTCAGTCGACTGGTGTGAGTTGAAAACTTTTGTAGATTCGATTGCATGAGTCTAATACTTCCTGAGGTTGAGCTTTTATCCATTTTCCTTTCTTTAAAAAGAGAGTGAGTAAAACTTGCCTCTTCATAGTAACTTCTTGAAAATTCTGCCTGTTTTGAATTTTCTTTATCCATTCCCTACCTCAGCACAATTTTGAGGGCAGGTGTCCTTTACAGCCTTGAGTCATTTTGAATGGCAAGTGACCATTAGCTGTGGGTTAAAAGCTGCTCTTGCGGGAATTGGCCACAAGGCGGCAGCATTTCTCCTTTACCAAATCTGGTTACTACGGCAACAGAGCCTTGCTGGAAGTGGTGTTCTAGGTTGTAAATTAGAATGGAATGTGCGAGGAAAAAGCCCTTTAAGTTTATGTCTCATTACTTCTTGTTGGTATTTTTAACTTAATTTTTATTTTTTATCACAGCAAACTTGATTACAATGTTTTGTTTGTTCTAGGTGTGCAAGATGGGGTTCTTTCACACATATACATATAAATATTCTTCTTCGGATCCTTTTCCCATGTAGGTTATGACACAATGTTGAGAAGTCTTCTCTTGGTATTGCGTAGGTCTTTGGTGATTATATATTTCACATGTGTTTGTATCTCTCTGTTAACCTCAATATGGTAATGTATCCAATCCTCACACCTTACTATTTGGTGAACCATAAGTTTTTTTATTGATTCTATGATAGTGTTTCTCTGTGGAAATATCTTTGTCTGTATCATTTTTTAGGTAACCCCTATATGTGATATGATAGGATATGTGTCTTTCGCTTTCTCACTTACTCCAAGTTGCGTGATTACTTCTAGACTCATCTATAGTGCTGCAAATGGCATTGTTTCATTTTTTCACTAGCTCATATTCCATCTGTACAGGTAGAAGTTCTTCTTTGTCCACCCATCTTTCGGTGGACTTTTTGGTTACTTCCATATCTTGGCTATTGTAACACTATGCAATGCCGATTTGCGTGCCTGTCTCCTTCCAATTCTGTCTTCTTAGTTTATAGGTCCAGGAATAGGTCTGCTGGATCATATGGTAGCTCAATGTTTACCTTTTAAAGGCACCTCTATTCTGTTCTCCTTAGTGGCTCTTTCCAGGTTACGTCCCACTTAAAGTGGAGGGTATGTATTTCTTCCCAGCACCTTCAGCATTTATTCTTTGTAGTTTTTGCTGATGGTTATTCTGAGTGGTGTGAGCTGATACCTCTTTGTGGTTAAATTTGCATGTGTCTCATAATGCGTAGAAATTGAGCTTTAAGACATGTCCTTTTGATTTTTCCAGCTGTGATTAGAGCTTATTTCTTCAAAGTGTTTTCTTAAAGTATGTGTCACCATTTGGAATATTTTTGCCATTATCTCCCTCAAGACATTTTGAGGGCAGGTTTCATTTACAGCCCTGCATTACTTGTTCATATGAAGTGACCATTAGCTCAGGCTTTAAACCTGCTTTTGCAGGTATCGGCCGAAGAGCGGCAGCCTTTCTACGTTCCCCTTGCTGGTACTAGGGAAACAGACCTACCGGCCAGTGGTGTTCTTCGGTTATAAATTACAGTGCAATGTGCCCGGATAAACCCACAAATGTTGATGTCTCCTTGCTTTTGTTTGTTTTTAAATTTAATTTATATTTATTATTAGAGTAATATTCCATTGTGTACGTGGACCACTTCTTCTTGGTGCATTCCTCGGTTGATGGACATTTTCATTGCTTCCAAGTGCTGGCTATGGTAAATCTTGCTAGCGTAAACGTTTGCCAGCCTGTCACTTTTTGATTCTCATTTTCTCAGGTAATAGGCCAAGAAGTGATTGTGATTGATTGACTGGTAGCTCAATGTTTCCCTTTTCAAAGCACCTACATTGTGTTTTCATTAGTGGCTCTTTACATGCCCCCCCTTACAATCGAGGGTTCACATTTCTCCGCACTCCCTTCACCGTTTATTTTTTGCAGCATTATTCCTAATGGCCATTCTGACTGCTGTGAGCTGATAGGTTTTTGTAATATGGGTATGCATATCGTTAAAATTTTTTAAATTCATCATTTTCCTATGCCTTTTTGTTTTCTCTTAAAAGAAAAAACCGTGAGTACAATATAGCTCTTGAAATTCTCTTCTTCGAAGGTTGCCCTCAACTGAAGTTTTTGGTCGATTTTTGACCCCAGAAATTTTCTGGAGCGCAGGTGCCATTTACAGAACTGCAAGTTGGCGAAAATATAGTGACCTTTTGCAGTGGGTTCAAAGCTGCTGTTGTGGGAAACGGCCACAAGGAGGTAGCATTTCTCCATTCCCCAATCTGGATACTAGGGCAGCAGAGCCTTTCTGGAAATCATTGTCCAAGGTTGTAAATTAGAATGGAATTTGCCAGGAGAAATCCCCATATGTTTTTGTCTCATTACTTCTTCTTTGTTTTCAAAATTTTTTTAATCTGGGTAAAGTTTAGAATATTGTTTGTCCTAGGTGTACACAATCTGGTTCATTTGTACATTATGTATGTCTATTAATGTACAGATCCTCTTCCCATGTAAAATATTACATTGTTCCTTCGACCTCCCTTGTTATATATTCAGTCTTTTTGATACATGTATATAATATGTATTTGTATATGTATAGTAACTCTAATCTTCATTTCTCAATTTCCCCCCTCCTTTCCTTTTAGATGAGCATAGTTTGTTTTCTAAGCCTGTGAGTGTCTTTCTCTTTGGAAATATGTTCATCTGTGTCAGTTATTAGATAATGCCATAAGTGATAATATAGGATATAGGTCTTTTGCTTTCCGACCTACTTCATGTTTTGTGATTATCTCCAGGCTCATGTATGGTGCCTCAAAGAGCAGTGCTTCAATGTTTTCCATGGCTAATATTCCATTGTGTACATGGACCACTTCTTCTTGGTGGATTCCTCTGTTGATGGACATTTTCGTTGCTTCCAAGTGTTGCCTATGGTAAATATTGCTGGAGTGCAGGATTGCCAGCCTGTGATTTTTGATTTTCATTTTCTCAGGTGATAGACCCAGCAGTGGGTATGATTGATTGACTGGTATGGTAGCTCAACGTTTACCTTTTCAAGGCACCTCAATTTTTCTTTCATTAGTGGCTCTTACCACGTCCCCCTTAGAATCGATGGTACGCATTTCTCCACAATCATGTCAGCATTTATTGTTTGCAGCATTTTTGTTGATGGCCATTCTGACTGGTGTGAGCTGACAGGTTTTTGTAATTTGGGTTTACATGTCTGTAAAAATTCCTACAATTCATCATTTCTCCACGGCTTTATCTTTTTTGTTAAAAGAAAAAAGAAAAAAAGTGTTAGTATGATATACCTCTTCAAATATTCTTTTTGAAAGGTTGCACTCTAGAATTTTTTGGTCGATTTTCGACCTCAGTATTTTTTGGAGGGCAGGTGTCATTTACAGAACTGCAATTGGTGAATATTTAGTGACCTTTTGAAGTTGCTTTAAAGCTGCTGTTGTGGGAAACGGCCACAAGGATGCAGCATTTCTCCATTCCCAAATCTGGGTACTAGGGCAGCAGAGCCGTTCTGGAAGTCGTTTGCCTAGGTTGTAAATTTGAATGGAATGTGCCAGGAAAAACCCCCATAAGTTTATGTCTCATTACACCTAGTTCGTTGTTTTAATTTTTTCAATTGGGGTAATGGTTAGAATGTTGCTTGGCCAAGGTGTACACACTCTGGTTCATCTACATATCCTATATGCCTATTTATGTAGAGATTCTCTTCCCGTGTAAATTATTACAGAGTGTTCCGTAAACCTTCTTTGTTATATGGTCTGTCTTTTTGATATATGTATATAATATGTATTTGTATACATATGGTAATGCTAATCTTCATTTATCCATTCCCCCCACCTTTCCTTTTAGATAAGCATAGTTTTTTTTAATAAGTCTGTGATTGACTTTCTCTGTGGAAATATGTTCATTTGTGTCAGTTATTAGATAACGCCTATAAGTGATATCATAGGATATAGGACTTTTGCTTTCCGACTTACCTCATGTTCTGTGATTATCTCCAAGATCATCTATGGTTCCTCAAAGAGCAGTGTTTCATTGTTTTCCATGGCTAGTATTCATTGTGTACATGGACCACTTCTTCTTTATCCTTTCATCTGTTGATGGACATTTTGGTTGCTTCACTGTCTTGTCTATTGTGAATAAGGCTGAAGTGCAGCTTTTGCAGCCCGGGTCTTCTTCATTCTGGTCTTCTCAGGTGAGAGGCCCATTGGTGCGCCTGCTGGATTGAATGGTACCGCAATTTTTCCTTTTAAACGCAGCTCCTTTCTGTTCTCATTATTAGCGTTTAACCCTTTTACATCTCACCAGCAGCTAGAGGGTACACAGTTCTCTAAAACCTCTTCTGCATTTATTGTTTGTAGACTTTTTTCCAATGGTCAGTCGACTGGTGTGAGTTGAAAACTTTTATAGATTCGATTGCATGAGTCTAATACTTCCTGAGGTTGAGCTTTTATCCATTTTCCTTTCTTTAAAAAGAGAGTGAGTAAAACTTGCCTCTTCATAGTAACTTCTTGAAAATTCTGCCTGTTTTGAATTTTCTTTATCCATTCCCTACCTCAGCACAATTTTGAGGGCAGGTGTCCTTTACAGACTTGAGTCATTTTGAATGGCAAGTGACCATTAGCTGTGGGTTAAAAGCTGCTCTTGCGGCAATTGGCCACAAGGCGGCAGCATTTCTCCTTTACCAAATCTGGTTACTAGGGCAACAGAGCCTTGCTGGAAGTGGTGTTCTAGGTTGTAAATTAGAATGGAATGTGCGAGGAAAAAGCCCTTTAAGTTTATGTCTCATTACTTCTTGTTGGTATTTTTAACTTAATTTTTATTTTTTATCACAGCAAACTTGATTACAATGTTTTGTTTGTTCTAGGTGTGCAAGATGTGGTTCTTTCACACATATACATATAAATATTCTTCTTCGGATCCTTTTCCCATGTAGGTTATGACACAATGTTGAGAAGTCTTCTCTTGGTATTGCGTAGGTCTTTGGTGATTATATATTTCACATGTGTTTGTATCTCTCTGTTAACCTCAATATGGTAATGTATCCAATCCTCACACCTTACTATTTGGTGAACCATAAGTTTTTTTATTGATTCTATGATAGTGTTTCTCTGTGGAAATATCTTTGTCTGTATCATTTTTTAGGTAACCCCTATATGTGATATGATAGGATATGTGTCTTTCGCTTTCTCACTTACTCCAAGTTGCGTGATTACTTCTAGACTCATCTATAGTGCTGCAAATGGCATTGTTTCATTTTTTCACTAGCTCATATTCCATCTGTACAGGTAGAAGTTCTTCTTTGTCCACCCATCTGTCGGTGGACTTTTTGGTTACTTCCATATCTTGGCTATTGTAACACTATGCAATGCCGATTTGCGTGCCTGTCTCCTTCCAATTCTGTCTTCTTAGTTTATAGGTCCAGGAATAGGTCTGCTGGATCATATGGTAGCTCAATGTTTACCTTTTAAAGGCACCTCTATTCTGTTCTCCTTAGTGGCTCTTTCCAGGTTACGTCCCACTTAAAGTGGAGGGTATGTATTTCTTCCCAGCACCTTCAGCATTTATTCTTTGTAGTTTTTGCTGATGGTTATTCTGAGTGGTGTGAGCTGATACCTCTTTGTGGTTGAATTTGCATGTCTCTCATAATGCGTAGAAATTGAGCTTTAAGACATGTCCTTTTGATTTTTCCAGCTGTGATTAGAGCTTATTTCTTCAAAATGTTTTCTTAAAGTATGTGTCACCATTTGGAATATTTTTGCCATTATCTCCCTCAAGACATTTTGAGGGCAGGTTTCATTTACAGCCCTGCATTACTTGTTCATATGAAGTGACCATTAGCTCAGGCTTTAAACCTGCTTTTGCAGGTATCGGCCGAAGAGCGGCAGCCTTTCTACGTTCCCCTTGCTGGTACTAGGGAAACAGACCTACCGGCCAGTGGTGTTCTTCGGTTATAAATTAGAGTGCAATGTGCCCGGATAAACCCACAAATGTTGATGTCTCCTTGCTTTTGTTTGTTTTTAAATTTAATTTATATTTATTATTAGAGTAATATTCCATTGTGTACGTGGACCACTTCTTCTTGGTGCATTCCTCGGTTGATGGACATTTTCATTGCTTCCAAGTGCTGGCTATGGTAAATCTTGCTAGCGTACACGTTTTCCAGCCTGTCACTTTTTGATTCTCATTTTCTCAGGTGATAGGCCAAGAAGTGATTGTGATTGATTGACTGGTAGCTCAATGTTTCCCTTTTCAAAGCACCTACATTGTGTTTTCATTAGTGGCTCTTTACATGCCCCCCCTTACAATCGAGGGTTCACATTTCTCCGCACTCCCTTCACCGTTTATTTTTTGCAGCATTATTCCTAATGGCCATTCTGACTGCTGTGAGCTGATAGGTTTTTGTAATATGGGTATGCATATCGTTAAAATTTTTAAAATTCATCATTTTCCTATGCCTTTTTGTTTCCTCTTAAAAGAAAAAAACGTGAGTACAATATAGCTCTTGAAATTCTCTTCTTCGAAGGTTGCCCTCAACTGAAGTTTTTGGTCGATTTTTGACCCCAGAAATTTTCTGGAGGGCAGGTGCCATTTACAGAACTGCAAGTTGGCGAAAATTTAGTGACCTTTTGCAGTGGGTTCAAAGCTGCTGTTGTGGGAAACGGCCACAAGGAGGTAGCATTTCTCCATTCCCCAATCTGGGTACTAGGGCAGCAGAGCCTTTCTGGAAGTCATTGTCCAAGGTTGTAAATTAGAATGGAATTTGCCAGGAGAAATCCCCATATGTTTTTGTCTCATTACTTCTTCTTGGTTTTCAAAATTTTTTTAATCTGGGTAAAGTTTAGAATATTGTTTGTCCTAGGTGTACACAATCTGGTTCATTTGTACATTATGTATGTCTATTAATGTACAGATCGTCTTCCCATGTAAAATATTACATTGTTCCTTCGACCTCCCTTGTTATATGTTCGGTCTTTTTGATACATGTATATAATATGTATTTGTATATGTATAGTAACACTAATCTTCATTTCTCAATTTCCCCCCTCCTTTCCTTTTAGATGAGCATAGTTTGTTTTCTAAGCCTGTGAGTGTCTTTCTCTTTGGAAATATGTTCATCTGTGTCAGTTATTAGATAATGCCATAAGTGATAATATAGGATATAGGTCTTTTGCTTTCCGACCTACTTCATGTTTTGTGATTATCTCCAGGCTCATGTATGGTGCCTCAAAGAGCAGTGCTTCAATGTTTTCCATGGCTAATATTCCATTGTGTACATGGACCACTTCTTCTTGGTGCATTCCTCTGTTGATGGACATTTTCGTTGCTTCCAAGTGTTGCCTATGGTAAATATTGCTGGAGTGCAGGATTGCCAGCCTGTGATTTTTGATTTTCATTTTCTCAGGTGATAGACCCAGCAGTGGGTATGATTGATTGACTGGTATGGTAGCTCAACGTTTACCTTTTCAAGGCACCTCAATTTTTCTTTCATTAGTGGCTCTTACCACGTCCCCCTTAGAATCGATGGTACGCATTTCTCCACAATCATGTCAGCATTTATTGTTTGCAGCATTTTTGTTGATGGCCATTCTGACTGGTGTGAGCTGACAGGTTTTTGTAATTTGGGTTTACATGTCTGTAAAAATTCCTACAATTCATCATTTCTCCACGGCTTTATCTTTTTTGTTAAAAGAAAAAAGAAAAAAAGTGTTAGTATGATATACCTCTTCAAATATTCTTTTTGAAAGGTTGCACTCTAGAATTTTTTGGTCGATTTTCGACCTCAGTATTTTTTGGAGGGCAGGTGTCATTTACAGAACTGCAATTGGTGAATATTTAGTGACCTTTTGAAGTTGCTTTAAAGCTGCTGTTGTGGGAAACGGCCACAAGGATGCAGCATTTCTCCATTCCCAAATCTGGGTACTAGGGCAGCAGAGCCGTTCTGGAAGTCGTTTGCCTAGGTTGTAAATTTGAATGGAATGTGCCAGGAAAAACCCCCATAAGTTTATGTCTCATTACACCTAGTTCGTTGTTTTAATTTTTTCAATTGGGGTAATGGTTAGAATGTTGCTTGGCCAAGGTGTACACACTCTGGTTCATCTACATATCCTATATGCCTATTTATGTAGAGATTCTCTTCCCGTGTAAATTATTACAGAGTGTTCCGTAAACCTTCTTTGTTATATGGTCTGTCTTTTTGATATATGTATATAATATGTATTTGTATACATATGGTAATGCTAATCTTCATTTATCCATTCCCCCCACCTTTCCTTTTAGATAAGCAGAGTTTTTTTTAATAAGTCTGTGATTGACTTTCTCTGTGGAAATATGTTCATTTGTGTCAGTTATTAGATAACGCCTATAAGTGATATCATAGGATATAGGTCTTTTGCTTTCCGACTTACCTCATGTTCTGTGATTATCTCCAAGATCATCTATGGTGCCTCAAAGAGCAGTGTTTCATTGTTTTCCATGGCTAGTATTCATTGTGTACATGGACCACTTCTTCTTTATCCTTTCATCTGTTGATGGACATTTTGGTTGCTTCACTGTCTTGTCTATTGTGAATAAGGCTGAAGTGCAGCTTTTGCAGCCCGGGTCTTCTTCATTCTGGTCTTCTCAGGTGAGAGGCCCATTGGTGCGCCTGCTGGATTGAATGGTACCGCAATTTTTCCTTTTAAACGCAGCTCCTTTCTGTTCTCATTATTAGCGTTTAACCCTTTTACATCTCACCAGCAGCTAGAGGGTACACAGTTCTCTAAAACCTCTTCTGCATTTATTGTTTGTAGACTTTTTTCCAATGGTCAGTCGACTGGTGTGAGTTGAAAACTTTTGTAGATTCGATTGCATGAGTCTAATACTTCCTGAGGTTGAGCTTTTATCCCTTTTCCTTTCTTTAAAAAGAGAGTGAGTAAAACTTGCCTCTTCATAGTAACTTCTTGAAAATTCTGCCTGTTTTGAATTTTCTTTATCCATTCCCTACCTCAGCACAATTTTGAGGGCAGGTGTCCTTTACAGCCTTGAGTCATTTTGAATGGCAAGTGACCATTAGCTGTGGGTTAAAAGCTGCTCTTGCGGGAATTGGCCACAAGGCGGCAGCATTTCTCCTTTACCAAATCTGGTTACTAGGGCAACAGAGCCTTGCTGGAAGTGGTGTTCTAGGTTGTAAATTAGAATGGAATGTGCGAGGAAAAAGCCCTTTAAGTTTATGTCTCATTACTTCTTGTTGGTATTTTTAACTTAATTTTTATTTTTTATCACAGCAAACTTGATTACAATGTTTTGTTTGTTCTAGGTGTGCAAGATGTGGTTCTTTCACACATATACATATAAATATTCTTCTTCGGATCCTTTTCCCATGTAGGTTATGACACAATGTTGAGAAGTCTTCTCTTGGTATTGCGTAGGTCTTTGGTGATTATATATTTCACATGTGTTTGTATCTCTCTGTTAACCTCAATATGGTAATGTATCCAATCCTCACACCTTACTATTTGGTGAACCATAAGTTTTTTTATTGATTCTATGATAGTGTTTCTCTGTGGAAATATCTTTGTCTGTATCATTTTTTAGGTAACCCCTATATGTGATATGATAGGATATGTGTCTTTCGCTTTCTCACTTACTCCAAGTTGCGTGATTACTTCTAGACTCATCTATAGTGCTGCAAATGGCATTGTTTCATTTTTTCACTAGCTCATATTCCATCTGTACAGGTAGAAGTTCTTCTTTGTCCACCCATCTGTCGGTGGACTTTTTGGTTACTTCCATATCTTGGCTATTGTAACACTATGCAATGCCGATTTGCGTGCCTGTCTCCTTCCAATTCTGTCTTCTTAGTTTATAGGTCCAGGAATAGGTCTGCTGGATCATATGGTAGCTCAATGTTTACCTTTTAAAGGCACCTCTATTCTGTTCTCCTTAGTGGCTCTTTCCAGGTTACGTCCCACTTAAAGTGGAGGGTATGTATTTCTTCCCAGCACCTTCAGCATTTATTCTTTGTAGTTTTTGCTGATGGTTATTCTGAGTGGTGTGAGCTGATACCTCTTTGTGGTTAAATTTGCATGTGTCTCATAATGCGTAGAAATTGAGCTTTAAGACATGTCCTTTTGATTTTTCCAGCTGTGATTAGAGCTTATTTCTTCAAAGTGTTTTCTTAAAGTATGTGTCACCATTTGGAATATTTTTGCCATTATCTCCCTCAAGACATTTTGAGGGCAGGTTTCATTTACAGCCCTGCATTACTTGTTCATATGAAGTGACCATTAGCTCAGGCTTTAAACCTGCTTTTGCAGGTATCGGCCGAAGAGCGGCAGCCTTTCTACGTTCCCCTTGCTGGTACTAGGGAAACAGACCTACCGGCCAGTGGTGTTCTTCGGTTATAAATTAGAGTGCAATGTGCCCGGATAAACCCACAAATGTTGATGTCTCCTTGCTTTTGTTTGTTTTTAAATTTAATTTATATTTATTATTAGAGTAATATTCCATTGTGTACGTGGACCACTTCTTCTTGGTGCATTCCTCGGTTGATGGACATTTTCATTGCTTCCAAGTGCTGGCTATGGTAAATCTTGCTAGCGTACACGTTTGCCAGCCTGTCACTTTTTGATTCTCATTTTCTCAGGTGATAGGCCAAGAAGTGATTGTGATTGATTGACTGGTAGCTCAATGTTTCCCTTTTCAAAGCACCTACATTGTGTTTTCATTAGTGGCTCTTTACATGCGCCCCCTTACAATCGAGGGTTCACATTTCTCTGCACTCCCTTCACCGTTTATTTTTTGCAGCATTATTCCTAATGGCCATTCTGACTGCTGTGAGCTGATAGGTTTTTGTAATATGGGTATGCATATCGTTAAAATTTTTAAAATTCATCATTTTCCTATGCCTTTTTGTTTTCTCTTAAAAGAAAAAACCGTGAGTACAATATAGCTCTTGAAATTCTCTTCTTCGAAGGTTGCCCTCAACTGAAGTTTTTGGTCGATTTTTGACCCCAGAAATTTTCTGGAGGGCAGGTGCCATTTACAGAACTGCAAGTTGGCGAAAATTTAGTGACCTTTTGCAATGGGTTCAAAGCTGCTGTTGTGGGAAACGGCCACAAGGAGGTAGCATTTCTCCATTCCCCAATCTGGGTACTAGGGCAGCAGAGCCTTTCTGGAAGTCATTGTCCAAGGTTGTAAATTAGAATGGAATTTGCCAGGAGAAATCCCCATATGTTTTTGTCTCATTACTTCTTGGTTTTTAAAATTTTTTTAATCTGGGTAAAGTTTAGAATATTGTTTGTCCTAGGTGTACACAATCTGGTTCATTTGTACATTATGTATGTCTATTAATGTACAGATCCTCTTCCCATGTAAAATATTACATTGTTCCTTCGACCTCCCTTGTTATATGTTCGGTCTTTTTGATACATGTATATAATATGTATTTGTATATGTATAGAAACACTAATCTTCATTTCTCAATTTCCCCCCTCCTTTCCTTTTAGATGAGCATAGTTTGTTTTCTAAGCCTGTGAGTGTCTTTCTCTTTGGAAATATGTTCATCTGTGTCAGTTATTAGATAATGCCATAAGTGATAATATAGGATATAGGTCTTTTGCTTTCCGACCTACTTCATGTTTTGTGATTATCTCCAGGCTCATGTATGGTGCCTCAAAGAGCAGTGCTTCAATGTTTTCCATGGCTAATATTCCATTGTGTACATGGACCACTTCTTCTTGGTGCATTCCTCTGTTGATGGACATTTTCGTTGCTTCCAAGTGTTGCCTATGGTAAATATTGCTGGAGTGCAGGATTGCCAGCCTGTGATTTTTGATTTTCATTTTCTCAGGTGATAGACCCAGCAGTGGGTATGATTGATTGACTGGTATGGTAGCTCAACGTTTACCTTTTCAAGGCACCTCAATTTTTCTTTCATTAGTGGCTCTTACCACGTCCCCCTTAGAATCGATGGTACGCATTTCTCCACAATCATGTCAGCATTTATTGTTTGCAGCATTTTTGTTGATGGCCATTCTGACTGGTGTGAGCTGACAGGTTTTTGTAATTTGGGTTTACATGTCTGTAAAAATTCCTACAATTCATCATTTCTCCACGGCTTTATCTTTTTTGTTAAAAGAAAAAAGAAAAAAAGTGTTAGTATGATATACCTCTTCAAATATTCTTTTTGAAAGGTTGCACTCTAGAATTTTTTGGTCGATTTTCGACCTCAGTATTTTTTGGAGGGCAGGTGTCATTTACAGAACTGCAATTGGTGAATATTTAGTGACCTTTTGAAGTTGCTTTAAAGCTGCTGTTGTGGGAAATGGCCACAAGGATGCAACATTTCTCCATTCCCAAATCTGGGTACTAGGGCAGCAGAGCCGTTCTGGAAGTCGTTTGCCTAGGTTGTAAATTTGAATGGAATGTGCCAGGAAAACCCCCCATAAGTTTATGTCTCATTACACCTAGTTCGTTGTTTTAATTTTTTCAATTGGGGTAATGGTTAGAATGTTGCTTGTCCAAGGTGTACACACTCTGGTTCATCTACATATCCTATCTGCCTATTTATATAGAGATTCTCTTCCCGTGTATATTATTACAGAGTGTTCCGTAAACCTTCTTTGCTATATGGTCTGTCTTTTTGATATATGTATATAATATGTATTTGTATACATATGGTAATGCTAATCTTCATTTATCCATTCCCCCCACCTTTCCTTTTAGATAAGCAGAGTTTTTTTTAATAAGTCTGTGATTGACTTTCTCTGTGGAAATATGTTCATTTGTGTCAGTTATTAGATAACGCCTATAAGTGATATCATAGGATATAGGACTTTTGCTTTCCGACTTACCTCATGTTCTGTGATTATCTCCAAGATCATCTATGGTGCCTCAAAGAGCAGTGTTTCATTGTTTTCCATGGCTAGTATTCATTGTGTACATGGACCACTTCTTCTTTATCCTTTCATCTGTTGATGGACATTTTGGTTGCTTCACTGTCTTGTCTATTGTGAATAAGGCTGAAGTGCAGCTTTTGCAGCCCGGGTCTTCTTCATTCTGGTCTTCTCAGGTGAGAGGCCCATTGGTGCGCCTGCTGGATTGAATGGTACCGCAATTTTTCCTTTTAAACGCAGCTCCTTTCTGTTCTCATTATTAGCGTTTAACCCTTTTACATCTCCCCAGCAGCTAGAGGGTACACAGTTCTCTAAAACCTCTTCTGCATTTATTGTTTGTAGACTTTTTTCCAATGGTCAGTCGACTGGTGTGAGTTGAAAACTTTTTGTAGATTAGATTGCATGAGTCTAATACTTCCTGAGGTTGAGCTTTTATCCATTTTCCTTTCTTTAAAAAGAGAGTGAGTAAAACTTGCCTCTTCACAGTAACTTCTTGAAAATTCTGACTGTTTTGAATTTTCTTTATCCATTCCCTACCTCAGCACAATTTTGAGGGCAGTTGTCCTTTACAGCCTTGAGTCATTTTGAATGGCAAGTGACCATTAGCTGTGGGTTAAAAGCTGCTCTTGCGGGAATTGGCCACAAGGCGGCAGCATTTCTCCTTTACCAAATCTGGTTACTAGGGCAACAGAGCCTTACTGAAAGTGGTGTTCTAGGTTGTAAATTAGAATGGAATGTGCGAGGAAAAAGCCCTTTAAGTTTATGTCTCAATACTTCTTGTTGGTATTTTTAACTTAATTTTTATTTTTTATCACAGCAAACTTGATTACAATGTTCTGTTTGTTCTGGGTGTGCAAGATGTGGTTCTTTCACACATATACATATAAATATTCTTCTTCGGATCCTTTTCCCATGTAGGTTATGACACAATGTTGAGTAGTCTTCTCTTGGTATTGCGTAGGTCTTTGGTGATTATATATTTCACATGTGTTTGTATCTCTCTGTTAACCTCAATATGGTAATGTATCCAATCCTCACACCTTACTATTTGGTGAACCATAAGTTTTTTTTTTGATTCTATGATAGTGTTTCTCTGTGGAAATATCTTTGTCTGTATCATTTTTTAGGTAACCCCTATATGTGATATGATAGGATATGTGTCTTTCGCTTTCTCACTTACTCCAAGTTGCGTGATTACTTCTAGACTCATCTATAGTGCTGCAAATGGCATTGTTTCATTTTTTCACTAGCTCATATTCCATCTGTACAGGTAGAAGTTCTTCTTTGTCCACCCATCTGTCGGTGGACTTTTTGGTTACTTCCATATCTTGGCTATTGTAACACTATGCAATGCCGATTTGCGTGCCTGTCTCCTTCCAATTCTGTCTTCTTAGTTTATAGGTCCAGGAATAGGTCTGCTGGATCATATGGTAGCTCAATGTTTACCTTTTAAAGGCACCTCTATTCTGTTCTCCTTAGTGGCTCTTTCCAGGTTACGTCCCACTTAAAGTGGAGGGTATGTATTTCTTCCCAGCACCTTCAGCATTTATTCTTTGTAGTTTTTGCTGATGGTTATTCTGAGTGGTGTGAGCTGATACCTCTTTGTGGTTGAATTTGCATGTGTCTCATAATGCGTAGAAATTGAGCTTTAAGACATGTCCTTTTGATTTTTCCAGCTGTGATTAGAGCTTATTTCTTCAAAGTGTTTTCTTAAAGTATGTGTCACCATTTGGAATATTTTTGCCATTATCTCCCTCAAGACATTTTGAGGGCAGGTTTCATTTACAGCCCTGCATTACTTGTTCATATGAAGTGACCATTAGCTCAGGCTTTAAACCTGCTTTTGCAGGTATCGGCCGAAGAGCGGCAGCCTTTCTACGTTCCCCTTGCTGGTACTAGGGAAACAGACCTACCGGCCAGTGGTGTTCTTCGGTTATAAATTAGAGTGCAATGTGCCCGGATAAACCCACAAATGTTGATGTCTCCTTGCTTTTGTTTGTTTTTAAATTTAATTTATATTTATTATTAGAGTAATATTCCATTGTGTACGTGGACCACTTCTTCTTGGTGCATTCCTCGGTTGATGGACATTTTCATTGCTTCCAAGTGCTGGCTATGGTAAATCTTGCTAGCGTACACGTTTTCCAGCCTGTCACTTTTTGATTCTCATTTTCTCAGGTGATAGGCCAAGAAGTGATTGTGATTGATTGACTGGTAGCTCAATGTTTCCCTTTTCAAAGCACCTACATTGTGTTTTCATTAGTGGCTCTTTACATGCCCCCCCTTACAATCGAGGGTTCACATTTCTCCGCACTCCCTTCACCGTTTATTTTGTGCAGCATTATTCCTAATGGCCATTCTGACTGCTGTGAGCTGATAGGTTTTTGTAATATGGGTATGCATATCGTTAAAATTTTTAAAATTCATCATTTTCCTATGCCTTTTTGTTTTCTCTTAAAAGAAAAAAACGTGAGTACAATATAGCTCTTGAAATTCTCTTCTTCGAAGGTTGCCCTCAACTGAAGTTTTTGGTCGATTTTTGACCCCAGAAATTTTCTGGAGGGCAGGTGCCATTTACAGAACTGCAAGTTGGCGAAAATTTAGTGACCTTTTGCAGTGGGTTCAAAGCTGCTGTTGTGGGAAACGGCCACAAGGAGGTAGCATTTCTCCATTCCCCAATCTGGGTACTAGGGCAGCAGAGCCTTTCTGGAAGTCATTGTCCAAGGTTGTAAATTAGAATGGAATTTGCCAGGAGAAATCCCCATATGTTTTTGTCTCATTACTTCTTCTTGGTTTTTAAATTTTTTTTTAATCTGGGTAAAGTTTAGAATATTGTTTGTCCTAGGTGTACACAATCTGGTTCATTTGTACATTATGTATGTCTATTAATGTACAGATCCTCTTCCCATGTAAAATATTACATTGTTCCTTCGACCTCCCTTGTTATATGTTCGGTCTTTTTGATACATGTATATAATATGTATTTATATATGTATAGTAACACTAATCTTCATTTCTCAATTTCCCCCCTCCTTTCCTTTTAGATGAGCATAGTTTGTTTTCTAAGCCTGTGAGTGTCTTTCTCTTTGGAAATATGTTCATCTGTGTCAGTTATTAGATAATGCCATAAGTGATAATATAGGATATAGGTCTTTTGCTTTCCGACCTACTTCATGTTTTGTGATTATCTCCAGGCTCATGTATGGTGCCTCAAAGAGCAGTGCTTCAATGTTTTCCATGGCTAATATTCCATTGTGTACATGGACCACTTCTTCTTGGTGCATTCCTCTGTTGATGGACATTTTCGTTGCTTCCAAGTGTTGCCTATGGTAAATATTGCTGGAGTGCAGGATTGCCAGCCTGTGATTTTTGATTTTCATTTTCTCAGGTGATAGACCCAGCAGTGGGTATGATTGATTGACTGGTATGGTAGCTCAACGTTTACCTTTTCAAGGCACCTCAATTTTTCTTTCATTAGTGGCTCTTACCACGTCCCCCTTAGAATCGATGGTACGCATTTCTCCACAATCATGTCAGCATTTATTGTTTGCAGCATTTTTGTTGATGGCCATTCTGACTGGTGTGAGCTGACAGGTTTTTGTAATTTGGGTTTACATGTCTGTAAAAATTCCTACAATTCATCATTTCTCCACGGCTTTATCTTTTTTGTTAAAAGAAAAAAGAAAAAAAGTGTTAGTATGATATACCTCTTCAAATATTCTTTTTGAAAGGTTGCACTCTAGAATTTTTTGGTCGATTTTCGACCTCAGTATTTTTTGGAGGGCAGGTGTCATTTACAGAACTGCAATTGGTGAATATTTAGTGACCTTTTGAAGTTGCTTTAAAGCTGCTGTTGTGGGAAACGGCCACAAGGATGCAACATTTCTCCATTCCCAAATCTGGGTACTAGGGCAGCAGAGCCGTTCTGGAAGTCGTTTGCCTAGGTTGTAAATTTGAATGGAATGTGCCAGGAAAACCCCCCATAAGTTTATGTCTCATTACACCTAGTTCGTTGTTTTAATTTTTTCAATTGGGGTAATGGTTAGAATGTTGCTTGTCCAAGGTGTACACACTCTGGTTCATCTACATATCCTATCTGCCTATTTATATAGAGATTCTCTTCCCGTGTAAATTATTACAGAGTGTTCCGTAAACCTTCTTTGCTATATGGTCTGTCTTTTTGATATATGTACATAATATGTATTTGTATACATATGGTAATGCTAATCTTCATTTATCCATTCCCCCCACCTTTCCTTTTAGATAAGCATAGTTTTTTTTAATAAGTCTGTGATTGACTTTCTCTGTGGAAATATGTTCATTTGTGTCAGTTATTATATAACGCCTATAAGTGATATCATAGGATATAGGACTTTTGCTTTCCGACTTACCTCATGTTCTGTGATTATCTCCAAGATCATCTATGGTGCCTCAAAGAGCAGTGTTTCATTGTTTTCCATGGCTAGTATTCATTGTGTACATGGACCACTTCTTCTTTATCCTTTCATCTGTTGATGGACATTTTGGTTGCTTCACTGTCTTGTCTATTGTGAATAAGGCTGAAGTGCAGCTTTTGCAGCCCGGGTCTTCTTCATTCTGGTCTTCTCAGGTGAGAGGCCCATTGGTGCGCCTGCTGGATTGAATGGTACCGCAATTTTTCCTTTTAAACGCAGCTCCTTTCTGTTCTCATTATTAGCGTTTAACCCTTTTACATCTCCCCAGCAGCTAGAGGGTACACAGTTCTCTAAAACCTCTTCTGCATTTATTGTTTGTAGACTTTTTTCCAATGGTCAGTCGACTGGTGTGAGTTGAAAACTTTTTGTAGATTAGATTGCATGAGTCTAATACTTCCTGAGGTTGAGCTTTTATCCATTTTCCTTTCTTTAAAAAGAGAGTGAGTAAAACTTGCCTCTTCATAGTAACTTCTTGAAAATTCTGACTGTTTTGAATTTTCTTTATCCATTCCCTACCTCAGCACAATTTTGAGGGCAGTTGTCCTTTACAGCCTTGAGTCATTTTGAATGGCAAGTGACCATTAGCTGTGGGTTAAAAGCTGCTCTTGCGGGAATTGGCCACAAGGCGGCAGCATTTCTCCTTTACCAAATCTGGTTACTAGGGCAACAGAGCCTTACTGGAAGTGGTGTTCTAGGTTGTAAATTAGAATGGAATGTGCGAGGAAAAAGCCCTTTAAGTTTATGTCTCAATACTTCTTGTAGGTATTTTTAACTTAATTTTTATTTTTTATCACAGCAAACTTGATTACAATGTTCTGTTTGTTCTGGGTGTGCAAGATGTGGTTCTTTCACACATATACATATAAATATTCTTCTTCGGATCCTTTTCCCATGTAGGTTATGACACAATGTTGAGTAGTCTTCTCTTGGTATTGCGTAGGTCTTTGGTGATTATATATTTCACATGTGTTTGTATCTCTCTGTTAACCTCAATATGGTAATGTATCCAATCCTCACACCTTACTATTTGGTGAACCATAAGTTTTTTTTTTGATTCTATGATAGTGTTTCTCTGTGGAAATATCTTTGTCTGTATCATTTTTTAGGTAACCCCTATATGTGATATGATAGGATATGTGTCTTTCGCTTTCTCACTTACTCCAAGTTGCGTGATTACTTCTAGACTCATCTATAGTGCTGCAAATGGCATTGTTTCATTTTTTCACTAGCTCATATTCCATCTGTACAGGTAGAAGTTCTTCTTTGTCCACCCATCTGTCGGTGGACTTTTTGGTTACTTCCATATCTTGGCTATTGTAACACTATGCAATGCCGATTTGCGTGCCTGTCTCCTTCCAATTCTGTCTTCTTAGTTTATAGGTCCAGGAATAGGTCTGCTGGATCATATGGTAGCTCAATGTTTACCTTTTAAAGGCACCTCTATTCTGTTCTCCTTAGTGGCTCTTTCCAGGTTACGTCCCACTTAAAGTGGAGGGTATGTATTTCTTCCCAGCACCTTCAGCATTTATTCTTTGTAGTTTTTGCTGATGGTTATTCTGAGTGGTGTGAGCTGATACCTCTTTGTGGTTAAATTTGCATGTGTCTCATAATGCGTAGAAATTGAGCTTTAAGACATGTCCTTTTGATTTTTCCAGCTGTGATTAGAGCTTATTTCTTCAAAGTGTTTTCTTAAAGTATGTGTCACCATTTGGAATATTTTTGCCATTATCTCCCTCAAGACATTTTGAGGGCAGGTTTCATTTACAGCCCTGCATTACTTGTTCATATGAAGTGACCATTAGCTCAGGCTTTAAACCTGCTTTTGCAGGTATCGGCCGAAGAGCGGCAGCCTTTCTACGTTCCCCTTGCTGGTACTAGGGAAACAGACCTACCGGCCAGTGGTGTTCTTCGGTTATAAATTAGAGTGCAATGTGCCCGGATAAACCCACAAATGTTGATGTCTCCTTGCTTTTGTTTGTTTTTAAATTTAATTTATATTTATTATTAGAGTAATATTCCATTGTGTACGTGGACCACTTCTTCTTGGTGCATTCCTCGGTTGATGGACATTTTCATTGCTTCCAAGTGCTGGCTATGGTAAATCTTGCTAGCGTACACGTTTGCCAGCCTGTCACTTTTTGATTCTCATTTTCTCAGGTGATAGGCCAAGAAGTGATTGTGATTGATTGACTGGTAGCTCAATGTTTCCCTTTTCAAAGCACCTACATTGTGTTTTCATTAGTGGCTCTTTACATGCCCCCCCTTACAATCGAGGGTTCACATTTCTCCGCACTCCCTTCACCGTTTATTTTTTGCAGCATTATTCCTAATGGCCATTCTGACTGCTGTGAGCTGATAGGTTTTTGTAATATGGGTATGCATATCGTTAAAATTTTTAAAATTCATCATTTTCCTATGCCTTTTTGTTTTCTCTTAAAAGAAAAAACCGTGAGTACAATATAGCTCTTGAAATTCTCTTCTTCGAAGGTTGCCCTCAACTGAAGTTTTTGGTCGATTTTTGACCCCAGAAATTTTCTGGAGGGCAGGTGCCATTTACAGAACTGCAAGTTGGCGAAAATTTAGTGACCTTTTGCAGTGGGTTCAAAGCTGCTGTTGTGGGAAACGGCCACAAGGAGGTAGCATTTCTCCATTCCCCAATCTGGGTACTAGGGCAGCAGAGCCTTTCTGGAAGTCATTGTCCAAGGTTGTAAATTAGAATGGAATTTGCCAGGAGAAATCCCCATATGTTTTTGTCTCATTACTTCTTCTTGGTTTTTAAAATTTTTTTAATCTGGGTAAAGTTTAGAATATTGTTTGTCCTAGGTGTACACAATCTGGTTCATTTGTACATTATGTATGTCTATTAATGTACAGATCGTCTTCCCATGTAAAATATTACATTGTTCCTTCGACCTCCCTTGTTATATGTTCGGTCTTTTTGATACATGTATATAATATGTATTTGTATATGTATAGTAACACTAATCTTCATTTCTCAATTTCCCCCCTCCTTTCCTTTTAGATGAGCATAGTTTGTTTTCTAAGCCTGTGAGTGTCTTTCTCTTTGGAAATATGTTCATCTGTGTCAGTTATTAGATAATGCCATAAGTGATAATATAGGATATAGGTCTTTTGCTTTCCGACCTACTTCATGTTTTGTGATTATCTCCAGGCTCATGTATGGTGCCTCAAAGAGCAGTGCTTCAATGTTTTCCATGGCTAATATTCCATTGTGTACATGGACCACTTCTTCTTGGTGCATTCCTCTGTTGATGGACATTTTCGTTGCTTCCAAGTGTTGCCTATGGTAAATATTGCTGGAGTGCAGGATTGCCAGCCTGTGATTTTTGATTTTCATTTTCTCAGGTGATAGACCCAGCAGTGGGTATGATTGATTGACTGGTATGGTAGCTCAACGTTTACCTTTTCAAGGCACCTCAATTTTTCTTTCATTAGTGGCTCTTACCACGTCCCCCTTAGAATCGATGGTACGCATTTCTCCACAATCATGTCAGCATTTATTGTTTGCAGCATTTTTGTTGATGGCCATTCTGACTGGTGTGAGCTGACAGGTTTTTGTAATTTGGGTTTACATGTCTGTAAAAATTCCTACAATTCATCATTTCTCCACGGCTTTATCTTTTTTGTTAAAAGAAAAAAGAAAAAAAGTGTTAGTATGATATACCTCTTCAAATATTCTTTTTGAAAGGTTGCACTCTAGAATTTTTTGGTCGATTTTCGACCTCAGTATTTTTTGGAGGGCAGGTGTCATTTACAGAACTGCAATTGGTGAATATTTAGTGACCTTTTGAAGTTGCTTTAAAGCTGCTGTTGTGGGAAACGGCCACAAGGATGCAGCATTTCTCCATTCCCAAATCTGGGTACTAGGGCAGCAGAGCCGTTCTGGAAGTCGTTTGCCTAGGTTGTAAATTTGAATGGAATGTGCCAGGAAAACCCCCCATACGTTTATGTCTCATTACACCTAGTTCGTTGTTTTAATTTTTTCAATTGGGGTAATGGTTAGAATGTTGCTTGTCCAAGGTGTACACACTCTGGTTCATCTACATATCCTATCTGCCTATTTATGTAGAGATTCTCTTCCCGTGTAAATTATTACAGAGTGTTCCGTAAACCTTCTTTGCTATATGGTCTGTCTTTTTGATATATGTATATAATATGTATTTGTATACATATGGTAATGCTAATCTTCATTTATCCATTCCCCCCACCTTTCCTTTTAGATAAGCATAGTTTTTTTTAATAAGTCTGTGATTGACTTTCTCTGTGGAAATATGTTCATTTGTGTCAGTTATTAGATAACGCCTATAAGTGATATCATAGGATATAGGACTTTTGCTTTCCGACTTACCTCATGTTCTGTGATTATCTCCAAGATCATCTATGGTGCCTCAAAGAGCAGTGTTTCATTGTTTTCCATGGCTAGTATTCATTGTGTACATGGACCACTTCTTCTTTATCCTTTCATCTGTTGATGGACATTTTGGTTGCTTCACTGTCTTGTCTATTGTGAATAAGGCTGAAGTGCAGCTTTTGCAGCCCGGGTCTTCTTCATTCTGGTCTTCTCAGGTGAGAGGCCCATTGGTGCGCCTGCTGGATTGAATGGTACCGCAATTTTTCCTTTTAAACGCAGCTCCTTTCTGTTCTCATTATTAGCGTTTAACCCTTTTACATCTCCCCAGCAGCTAGAGGGTACACAGTTCTCTAAAACCTCTTCTGCATTTATTGTTTGTAGACTTTTTTCCAATGGTCAGTCGACTGGTGTGAGTTGAAAACTTTTTGTAGATTAGATTGCATGAGTCTAATACTTCCTGAGGTTGAGCTTTTATCCATTTTCCTTTCTTTAAAAAGAGAGTGAGTAAAACTTGCCTCTTCATAGTAACTTCTTGAAAATTCTGACTGTTTTGAATTTTCTTTATCCATTCCCTACCTCAGCACAATTTTGAGGGCAGTTGTCCTTTACAGCCTTGAGTCATTTTGAATGGCAAGTGACCATTAGCTGTGGGTTAAAAGCTGCTCTTGCGGGAATTGGCCACAAGGCGGCAGCATTTCTCCTTTACCAAATCTGGTTACTAGGGCAACAGAGCCTTACTGGAAGTGGTGTTCTAGGTTGTAAATTAGAATGGAATGTGCGAGGAAAAAGCCCTTTAAGTTTATGTCTCAATACTTCTTGTAGGTATTTTTAACTTAATTTTTATTTTTTATCACAGCAAACTTGATTACAATGTTCTGTTTGTTCTGGGTGTGCAAGATGTGGTTCTTTCACACATATACATATAAATATTCTTCTTCGGATCCTTTTCCCATGTAGGTTATGACACAATGTTGAGTAGTCTTCTCTTGGTATTGCGTAGGTCTTTGGTGATTATATATTTCACATGTGTTTGTATCTCTCTGTTAACCTCAATATGGTAATGTATCCAATCCTCACACCTTACTATTTGGTGAAACATAAGTTTTTTTTTTGATTCTATGATAGTGTTTCTCTGTGGAAATATCTTTGTCTGTATCATTTTTTAGGTAACCCCTATATGTGATATGATAGGATATGTGTCTTTCGCTTTCTCACTTACTCCAAGTTGCGTGATTACTTCTAGACTCATCTATAGTGCTGCAAATGGCATTGTTTCATTTTTTCACTAGCTCATATTCCATCTGTACAGGTAGAAGTTCTTCTTTGTCCACCCATCTGTCGGTGGACTTTTTGGTTACTTCCATATCTTGGCTATTGTAACACTATGCAATGCCGATTTGCGTGCCTGTCTCCTTCCAATTCTGTCTTCTTAGTTTATAGGTCCAGGAATAGGTCTGCTGGATCATATGGTAGCTCAATGTTTACCTTTTAAAGGCACCTCTATTCTGTTCTCCTTAGTGGCTCTTTCCAGGTTACGTCCCACTTAAAGTGGAGGGTATGTATTTCTTCCCAGCACCTTCAGCATTTATTCTTTGTAGTTTTTGCTGATGGTTATTCTGAGTGGTGTGAGCTGATACCTCTTTGTGGTTAAATTTGCATGTGTCTCATAATGCGTAGAAATTGAGCTTTAAGACATGTCCTTTTGATTTTTCCAGCTGTGATTAGAGCTTATTTCTTCAAAGTGTTTTCTTAAAGTATGTGTCACCATTTGGAATATTTTTGCCATTATCTCCCTCAAGACATTTTGAGGGCAGGTTTCATTTACAGCCCTGCATTACTTGTTCATATGAAGTGACCATTAGCTCAGGCTTTAAACCTGCTTTTGCAGGTATCGGCCGAAGAGCGGCAGCCTTTC
Organism: Balaenoptera physalus; assembly: GCF_965194825.1. Lineage (NCBI taxonomy): Eukaryota > Metazoa > Chordata > Mammalia > Artiodactyla > Balaenopteridae > Balaenoptera > Balaenoptera physalus. The sequence continues at coordinate 41,227,870 of NC_138890.1, forward strand.
TACGTTCCCCTTGCTGGTACTAGGGAAACAGACCTACCGGCCAGTGGTGTTCTTCGGTTATAAATTAGAGTGCAATGTGCCCGGATAAACCCACAAATGTTGATGTCTCCTTGCTTTTGTTTGTTTTTAAATTTAATTTATATTTATTATTAGAGTAATATTCCATTGTGTACGTGGACCACTTCTTCTTGGTGCATTCCTCGGTTGATGGACATTTTCATTGCTTCCAAGTGCTGGCTATGGTAAATCTTGCTAGCGTACACGTTTGCCAGCCTGTCACTTTTTGATTCTCATTTTCTCAGGTGATAGGCCAAGAAGTGATTGTGATTGATTGACTGGTAGCTCAATGTTTCCCTTTTCAAAGCACCTACATTGTGTTTTCATTAGTGGCTCTTTACATGCCCCCCCTTACAATCGAGGGTTCACATTTCTCCGCACTCCCTTCACCGTTTATTTTTTGCAGCATTATTCCTAATGGCCATTCTGACTGCTGTGAGCTGATAGGTTTTTGTAATATGGGTATGCATATCGTTAAAATTTTTAAAATTCATCATTTTCCTATGCCTTTTTGTTTTCTCTTAAAAGAAAAAACTGTGAGTACAATATAGCTCTTGAAATTCTCTTCTTCGAAGGTTGCCCTCAACTGAAGTTTTTGGTCGATTTTTGACCCCAGAAATTTTCTGGAGGGCAGGTGCCATTTACAGAACTGCAAGTTGGCGAAAATTTAGTGACCTTTTGCAATGGGTTCAAAGCTGCTGTTGTGGGAAACGGCCACAAGGAGGTAGCATTTCTCCATTCCCCAATCTGGGTACTAGGGCAGCAGAGCCTTTCTGGAAGTCATTGTCCAAGGTTGTAAATTAGAATGGAATTTGCCAGGAGAAATCCCCATATGTTTTTGTCTCATTACTTCTTCTTGGTTTTTAAAATTTTTTTAATCTGGGTAAAGTTTAGAATATTGTTTGTCCTAGGTGTACACAATCTGGTTCATTTGTACATTATGTATGTCTATTAATGTACAGATCCTCTTCCCATGTAAAATATTACAGTGTTCCGTCGACCTCCCTTGTTATATGTTCAGTCTTTTTGATACATGTATATAATATGTATTTGTATATGTATAGTAACTCTAATCTTCATTTCTCAATTTCCCCCCTCCTTTCCTTTTAGATGAGCATAGCTTGTTTTCTAAGCCTGTGAGTGTCTTTCTCTTTGGAAATATGTTCATCTGTGTCAGTCATTAGATAATGCCATAAGTGATAATATAGGATATAGGTCTTTTGCTTTCCGACCTACTTCATGTTTTGTGATTATCTCCAGGCTCATGTATGGTGCCTCAAAGAGCAGTGCTTCAATGTTTTCCATGGCTAATATTCCATTGTGTACATGGACCACTTCTTCTTGGTGCATTCCTCTGTTGATGGACATTTTCGTTGCTTCCAAGTGTTGCCTATGGTAAATATTGCTGGAGTGCAGGATTGCCAGCCTGTGATTTTTGAATTTCATTTTCTCAGGTGATAGACCCAGCAGTGGGTATGATTGATTGACTGGTATGGTAGCTCAACGTTTACCTTTTCAAGGCACCTCAATTTTTCTTTCATTAGTGGCTCTTACCACGTCCCCCTTAGAATCGATGGTACGCATTTCTCCACAATCATGTCAGCATTTATTGTTTGCAGCATTTTTGTTGATGGCCATTCTGACTGGTGTGAGCTGACAGGTTTTTGTAATTTGGGTTTACATGTCTGTAAAAATTCCTACAATTCATCATTTCTCCACGGCTTTATCTTTTTTGTTAAAAGAAAAAAGAAAAAAAGTGTTAGTATGATATACCTCTTCAAATATTCTTTTTGAAAGGTTGCACTCTAGAATTTTTTGGTCGATTTTCGACCTCAGTATTTTTTGGAGGGCAGGTGTCATTTACAGAACTGCAATTGGTGAATATTTAGTGACCTTTTGAAGTTGCTTTAAAGCTGCTGTTGTGGGAAACGGCCACAAGGATGCAACATTTCTCCATTCCCAAATCTGGGTACTAGGGCAGCAGAGCCGTTCTGGAAGTCGTTTGCCTAGGTTGTAAATTTGAATGGAATGTGCCAGGAAAACCCCCCATAAGTTTATGTCTCATTACACCTAGTTCGTTGTTTTAATTTTTTCAATTGGGGTAATGGTTAGAATGTTGCTTGTCCAAGGTGTACACACTCTGGTTCATCTACATATCCTATCTGCCTATTTATATAGAGATTCTCTTCCCGTGTAAATTATTACAGAGTGTTCCGTAAACCTTCTTTGCTATATGGTCTGTCTTTTTGATATATGTATATAATATGTATTTGTATACATATGGTAATGCTAATCTTCATTTATCCATTCCCCCCACCTTTCCTTTTAGATAAGCATAGTTTTTTTTAATAAGTCTGTGATTGACTTTCTCTGTGGAAATATGTTCATTTGTGTCAGTTATTAGATAACGCCTATAAGTGATATCATAGGATATAGGACTTTTGCTTTCCGACTTACCTCATGTTCTGTGATTATCTCCAAGATCATCTATGGTGCCTCAAAGAGCAGTGTTTCATTGTTTTCCATGGCTAGTATTCATTGTGTACATGGACCACTTCTTCTTTATCCTTTCATCTGTTGATGGACATTTTGGTTGCTTCACTGTCTTGTCTATTGTGAATAAGGCTGAAGTGCAGCTTTTGCAGCCCGGGTCTTCTTCATTCTGGTCTTCTCAGGTGAGAGGCCCATTGGTGCGCCTGCTGGATTGAATGGTACCGCAATTTTTCCTTTTAAACGCAGCTCCTTTCTGTTCTCATTATTAGCGTTTAACCCTTTTACATCTCCCCAGCAGCTAGAGGGTACACAGTTCTCTAAAACCTCTTCTGCATTTATTGTTTGTAGACTTTTTTCCAATGGTCAGTCGACTGGTGTGAGTTGAAAACTTTTGTAGATTCGATTGCATGAGTCTAATACTTCCTGAGGTTGAGCTTTTATCCCTTTTCCTTTCTTTAAAAAGAGAGTGAGTAAAACTTGCCTCTTCATAGTAACTTCTTGAAAATTCTGCCTGTTTTGAATTTTCTTTATCCATTCCCTACCTCAGCACAATTTTGAGGGCAGGTGTCCTTTACAGACTTGAGTCATTTTGAATGGCAAGTGACCATTAGCTGTGGGTTAAAAGCTGCTCTTGCGGGAATTGGCCACAAGGCGGCAGCATTTCTCCTTTACCAAATCTGGTTACTAGGGCAACAGAGCCTTGCTGGAAGTGGTGTTCTAGGTTGTAAATTAGAATGGAATGTGCGAGGAAAAAGCCCTTTAAATTTATGTCTCATTACTTCTTGTTGGTATTTTTAACTTAATTTTTATTTTTTATCACAGCAAACTTGATTACAATGTTTTGTTTGTTCTAGGTGTGCAAGATGTGGTTCTTTCACACATATACATATAAATATTCTTCTTCGGATCCTTTTCCCATGTAGGTTATGACACAATGTTGAGAAGTCTTCTCTTGGTATTGCGTAGGTCTTTGGTGATTATATATTTCACATGTGTTTGTATCTCTCTGTTAACCTCAATATGGTAATGTATCCAATCCTCACACCTTACTATTTGGTGAACCATAAGTTTTTTTATTGATTCTATGATAGTGTTTCTCTGTGGAAATATCTTTGTCTGTATCATTTTTTAGGTAACCCCTATATGTGATATGATAGGATATGTGTCTTTCGCTTTCTCACTTACTCCAAGTTGCGTGATTACTTCTAGACTCATCTATAGTGCTGCAAATGGCATTGTTTCATTTTTTCACTAGCTCATATTCCATCTGTACAGGTAGAAGTTCTTCTTTGTCCACCCATCTGTCGGTGGACTTTTTGGTTACTTCCATATCTTGGCTATTGTAACACTATGCAATGCCGATTTGCGTGCCTGTCTCCTTCCAATTCTGTCTTCTTAGTTTATAGGTCCAGGAATAGGTCTGCTGGATCATATGGTAGCTCAATGTTTACCTTTTAAAGGCACCTCTATTCTGTTCTCCTTAGTGGCTCTTTCCAGGTTACGTCCCACTTAAAGTGGAGGGTATGTATTTCTTCCCAGCACCTTCAGCATTTATTCTTTGTAGTTTTTGCTGATGGTTATTCTGAGTGGTGTGAGCTGATACCTCTTTGTGGTTAAATTTGCATGTGTCTCATAATGCGTAGAAATTGAGCTTTAAGACATGTCCTTTTGATTTTTCCAGCTGTGATTAGAGCTTATTTCTTCAAAGTGTTTTCTTAAAGTATGTGTCACCATTTGGAATATTTTTGCCATTATCTCCCTCAAGACATTTTGAGGGCAGGTTTCATTTACAGCCCTGCATTACTTGTTCATATGAAGTGACCATTAGCTCAGGCTTTAAACCTGCTTTTGCAGGTATCGGCCGAAGAGCGGCAGCCTTTCTACGTTCCCCTTGCTGGTACTAGGGAAACAGACCTACCGGCCAGTGGTGTTCTTCGGTTATAAATTAGAGTGCAATGTGCCCGGATAAACCCACAAATGTTGATGTCTCCTTGCTTTTGTTTGTTTTTAAATTTAATTTATATTTATTATTAGAGTAATATTCCATTGTGTACGTGGACCACTTCTTCTTGGTGCATTCCTCGGTTGATGGACATTTTCATTGCTTCCAAGTGCTGGCTATGGTAAATCTTGCTAGCGTACACGTTTGCCAGCCTGTCACTTTTTGATTCTCATTTTCTCAGGTGATAGGCCAAGAAGTGATTGTGATTGATTGACTGGTAGCTCAATGTTTCCCTTTTCAAAGCACCTACATTGTGTTTTCATTAGTGGCTCTTTACATGCGCCCCCTTACAATCGAGGGTTCACATTTCTCTGCACTCCCTTCACCGTTTATTTTTTGCAGCATTATTCCTAATGGCCATTCTGACTGCTGTGAGCTGATAGGTTTTTGTAATATGGGTATGCATATCGTTAAAATTTTTAAAATTCATCATGTTCCTATGCCTTTTTGTTTTCTCTTAAAAGAAAAAACCGTGAGTACAATATAGCTCTTGAAATTCTCTTCTTCGAAGGTTGCCCTCAACTGAAGTTTTTGGTCGATTTTTGACCCCAGAAATTTTCTGGAGGGCAGGTGCCATTTACAGAACTGCAAGTTGGCGAAAATTTAGTGACCTTTTGCAGTGGGTTCAAAGCTGCTGTTGTGGGAAACGGCCACAAGGAGGTAGCATTTCTCCATTCCCCAATCTGGGTACTAGGGCAGCAGAGCCTTTCTGGAAGTCATTGTCCAAGGTTGTAAATTAGAATGGAATTTGCCAGGAGAAATCCCCATATGTTTTTGTCTCATTACTTCTTCTTGGTTTTTAAATTTTTTTTAATCTGGGTAAAGTTTAGAATATTGTTTGTCCTAGGTGTACACAATCTGGTTCATTTGTACATTATGTATGTCTATTAATGTACAGATCGTCTTCCCATGTAAAATATTACATTGTTCCTTCGACCTCCCTTGTTATATGTTCGGTCTTTTTGATACATGTATATAATATGTATTTGTATATGTATAGTAACACTAATCTTCATTTCTCAATTTCCCCCCTCCTTTCCTTTTAGATGAGCATAGTTTGTTTTCTAAGCCTGTGAGTGTCTTTCTCTTTGGAGATATGTTCATCTGTGTCAGTTATTAGATAATGCCATAAGTGATAATATAGGATATAGGTCTTTTGCTTTCCGACCTACTTCATGTTTTGTGATTATCTCCAGGCTCATGTATGGTGCCTCAAAGAGCAGTGCTTCAATGTTTTCCATGGCTAATATTCCATTGTGTACATGGACCACTTCTTCTTGGTGCATTCCTCTGTTGATGGACATTTTCGTTGCTTCCAAGTGTTGCCTATGGTAAATATTGCTGGAGTGCAGGATTGCCAGCCTGTGATTTTTGATTTTCATTTTCTCAGGTGATAGACCCAGCAGTGGGTATGATTGATTGACTGGTATGGTAGCTCAACGTTTACCTTTTCAAGGCACCTCAATTTTTCTTTCATTAGTGGCTCTTACCACGTCCCCCTTAGAATCGATGGTACGCATTTCTCCACAATCATGTCAGCATTTATTGTTTGCAGCATTTTTGTTGATGGCCATTCTGACTGGTGTGAGCTGACAGGTTTTTGTAATTTGGGTTTACATGTCTGTAAAAATTCCTACAATTCATCATTTCTCCACGGCTTTATCTTTTTTGTTAAAAGAAAAAAGAAAAAAAGTGTTAGTATGATATACCTCTTCAAATATTCTTTTTGAAAGGTTGCACTCTAGAATTTTTTGGTCGATTTTCGACCTCAGTATTTTTTGGAGGGCAGGTGTCATTTACAGAACTGCAATTGGTGAATATTTAGTGACCTTTTGAAGTTGCTTTAAAGCTGCTGTTGTGGGAAACGGCCACAAGGATGCAGCATTTCTCCATTCCCAAATCTGGGTACTAGGGCAGCAGAGCCGTTCTGGAAGTCGTTTGCCTAGGTTGTAAATTTGAATGGAATGTGCCAGGAAAACCCCCCATAAGTTTATGTCTCATTACACCTAGTTCGTTGTTTTAATTTTTTCAATTGGGGTAATGGTTAGAATGTTGCTTGTCCAAGGTGTACACACTCTGGTTCATCTACATATCCTATCTGCCTATTTATATAGAGATTCTCTTCCCGTGTAAATTATTACAGAGTGTTCCGTAAACCTTCTTTGCTATATGGTCTGTCTTTTTGATATATGTATATAATATGTATTTGTATACATATGGTAATGCTAATCTTCATTTATCCATTCCCCCCACCTTTCCTTTTAGATAAGCAGAGTTTTTTTTAATAAGTCTGTGATTGACTTTCTCTGTGGAAATATGTTCATTTGTGTCAGTTATTAGATAACGCCTATAAGTGATATCATAGGATATAGGACTTTTGCTTTCCGACTTACCTCATGTTCTGTGATTATCTCCAAGATCATCTATGGTGCCTCAAAGAGCAGTGTTTCATTGTTTTCCATGGCTAGTATTCATTGTGTACATGGACCACTTCTTCTTTATCCTTTCATCTGTTGATGGACATTTTGGTTGCTTCACTGTCTTGTCTATTGTGAATAAGGCTGAAGTGCAGCTTTTGCAGCCCGGGTCTTCTTCATTCTGGTCTTCTCAGGTGAGAGGCCCATTGGTGCGCCTGCTGGATTGAATGGTACCGCAATTTTTCCTTTTAAACGCAGCTCCTTTCTGTTCTCATTATTAGCGTTTAACCCTTTTACATCTCCCCAGCAGCTAGAGGGTACACAGTTCTCTAAAACCTCTTCTGCATTTATTGTTTGTAGACTTTTTTCCAATGGTCAGTCGACTGGTGTGAGTTGAAAACTTTTTGTAGATTAGATTGCATGAGTCTAATACTTCCTGAGGTTGAGCTTTTATCCATTTTCCTTTCTTTAAAAAGAGAGTGAGTAAAACTTGCCTCTTCATAGTAACTTCTTGAAAATTCTGACTGTTTTGAATTTTCTTTATCCATTCCCTACCTCAGCACAATTTTGAGGGCAGTTGTCCTTTACAGCCTTGAGTCATTTTGAATGGCAAGTGACCATTAGCTGTGGGTTAAAAGCTGCTCTTGCGGGAATTGGCCACAAGGCGGCAGCATTTCTCCTTTACCAAATCTGGTTACTAGGGCAACAGAGCCTTACTGGAAGTGGTGTTCTAGGTTGTAAATTAGAATGGAATGTGCGAGGAAAAAGCCCTTTAAGTTTATGTCTCAATACTTCTTGTAGGTATTTTTAACTTAATTTTTATTTTTTATCACAGCAAACTTGATTACAATGTTCTGTTTGTTCTGGGTGTGCAAGATGTGGTTCTTTCACACATATACATATAAATATTCTTCTTCGGATCCTTTTCCCATGTAGGTTATGACACAATGTTGAGTAGTCTTCTCTTGGTATTGCGTAGGTCTTTGGTGATTATATATTTCACATGTGTTTGTATCTCTCTGTTAACCTCAATATGGTAATGTATCCAATCCTCACACCTTACTATTTGGTGAACCATAAGTTTTTTTTTTGATTCTATGATAGTGTTTCTCTGTGGAAATATCTTTGTCTGTATCATTTTTTAGGTAACCCCTATATGTGATATGATAGGATATGTGTCTTTCGCTTTCTCACTTACTCCAAGTTGCGTGATTACTTCTAGACTCATCTATAGTGCTGCAAATGGCATTGTTTCATTTTTTCACTAGCTCATATTCCATCTGTACAGGTAGAAGTTCTTCTTTGTCCACCCATCTGTCGGTGGACTTTTTGGTTACTTCCATATCTTGGCTATTGTAACACTATGCAATGCCGATTTGCGTGCCTGTCTCCTTCCAATTCTGTCTTCTTAGTTTATAGGTCCAGGAATAGGTCTGCTGGATCATATGGTAGCTCAATGTTTACCTTTTAAAGGCACCTCTATTCTGTTCTCCTTAGTGGCTCTTTCCAGGTTACGTCCCACTTAAAGTGGAGGGTATGTATTTCTTCCCAGCACCTTCAGCATTTATTCTTTGTAGTTTTTGCTGATGGTTATTCTGAGTGGTGTGAGCTGATACCTCTTTGTGGTTAAATTTGCATGTGTCTCATAATGCGTAGAAATTGAGCTTTAAGACATGTCCTTTTGATTTTTCCAGCTGTGATTAGAGCTTATTTCTTCAAAGTGTTTTCTTAAAGTATGTGTCACCATTTGGAATATTTTTGCCATTATCTCCCTCAAGACATTTTGAGGGCAGGTTTCATTTACAGCCCTGCATTACTTGTTCATATGAAGTGACCATTAGCTCAGGCTTTAAACCTGCTTTTGCAGGTATCGGCCGAAGAGCGGCAGCCTTTCTACGTTCCCCTTGCTGGTACTAGGGAAACAGACCTACCGGCCAGTGGTGTTCTTCGGTTATAAATTAGAGTGCAATGTGCCCGGATAAACCCACAAATGTTGATGTCTCCTTGCTTTTGTTTGTTTTTAAATTTAATTTATATTTATTATTAGAGTAATATTCCATTGTGTACGTGGACCACTTCTTCTTGGTGCATTCCTCGGTTGATGGACATTTTCATTGCTTCCAAGTGCTGGCTATGGTAAATCTTGCTAGCGTACACGTTTGCCAGCCTGTCACTTTTTGATTCTCATTTTCTCAGGTGATAGGCCAAGAAGTGATTGTGATTGATTGACTGGTAGCTCAATGTTTCCCTTTTCAAAGCACCTACATTGTGTTTTCATTAGTGGCTCTTTACATGCCCCCCCTTACAATCGAGGGTTCACATTTCTCCGCACTCCCTTCACCGTTTATTTTTTGCAGCATTATTCCTAATGGCCATTCTGACTGCTGTGAGCTGATAGGTTTTTGTAATATGGGTATGCATATCGTTAAAATTTTTAAAATTCATCATTTTCCTATGCCTTTTTGTTTTCTCTTAAAAGAAAAAACTGTGAGTACAATATAGCTCTTGAAATTCTCTTCTTCGAAGGTTGCCCTCAACTGAAGTTTTTGGTCGATTTTTGACCCCAGAAATTTTCTGGAGGGCAGGTGCCATTTACAGAACTGCAAGTTGGCGAAAATTTAGTGACCTTTTGCAATGGGTTCAAAGCTGCTGTTGTGGGAAACGGCCACAAGGAGGTAGCATTTCTCCATTCCCCAATCTGGGTACTAGGGCAGCAGAGCCTTTCTGGAAGTCATTGTCCAAGGTTGTAAATTAGAATGGAATTTGCCAGGAGAAATCCCCATATGTTTTTGTCTCATTACTTCTTCTTGGTTTTTAAAATTTTTTTAATCTGGGTAAAGTTTAGAATATTGTTTGTCCTAGGTGTACACAATCTGGTTCATTTGTACATTATGTATGTCTATTAATGTACAGATCCTCTTCCCATGTAAAATATTACAGTGTTCCGTCGACCTCCCTTGTTATATGTTCGGTCTTTTTGATACATGTATATAATATGTATTTGTATATGTATAGTAACTCTAATCTTCATTTCTCAATTTCCCCCCTCCTTTCCTTTTAGATGAGCATAGCTTGTTTTCTAAGCCTGTGAGTGTCTTTCTCTTTGGAAATATGTTCATCTGTGTCAGTCATTAGATAATGCCATAAGTGATAATATAGGATATAGGTCTTTTGCTTTCCGACCTACTTCATGTTTTGTGATTATCTCCAGGCTCATGTATGGTGCCTCAAAGAGCAGTGCTTCAATGTTTTCCATGGCTAATATTCCATTGTGTACATGGACCACTTCTTCTTGGTGCATTCCTCTGTTGATGGACATTTTCGTTGCTTCCAAGTGTTGCCTATGGTAAATATTGCTGGAGTGCAGGATTGCCAGCCTGTGATTTTTGAATTTCATTTTCTCAGGTGATAGACCCAGCAGTGGGTATGATTGATTGACTGGTATGGTAGCTCAACGTTTACCTTTTCAAGGCACCTCAATTTTTCTTTCATTAGTGGCTCTTACCACGTCCCCCTTAGAATCGATGGTACGCATTTCTCCACAATCATGTCAGCATTTATTGTTTGCAGCATTTTTGTTGATGGCCATTCTGACTGGTGTGAGCTGACAGGTTTTTGTAATTTGGGTTTACATGTCTGTAAAAATTCCTACAATTCATCATTTCTCCACGGCTTTATCTTTTTTGTTAAAAGAAAAAAGAAAAAAAGTGTTAGTATGATATACCTCTTCAAATATTCTTTTTGAAAGGTTGCACTCTAGAATTTTTTGGTCGATTTTCGACCTCAGTATTTTTTGGAGGGCAGGTGTCATTTACAGAACTGCAATTGGTGAATATTTAGTGACCTTTTGAAGTTGCTTTAAAGCTGCTGTTGTGGGAAACGGCCACAAGGATGCAACATTTCTCCATTCCCAAATCTGGGTACTAGGGCAGCAGAGCCGTTCTGGAAGTCGTTTGCCTAGGTTGTAAATTTGAATGGAATGTGCCAGGAAAACCCCCCATAAGTTTATGTCTCATTACACCTAGTTCGTTGTTTTAATTTTTTCAATTGGGGTAATGGTTAGAATGTTGCTTGTCCAAGGTGTACACACTCTGGTTCATCTACATATCCTATCTGCCTATTTATATAGAGATTCTCTTCCCGTGTAAATTATTACAGAGTGTTCCGTAAACCTTCTTTGCTATATGGTCTGTCTTTTTGATATATGTATATAATATGTATTTGTATACATATGGTAATGCTAATCTTCATTTATCCATTCCCCCCACCTTTCCTTTTAGATAAGCAGAGTTTTTTTTAATAAGTCTGTGATTGACTTTCTCTGTGGAAATATGTTCATTTGTGTCAGTTATTAGATAACGCCTATAAGTGATATCATAGGATATAGGACTTTTGCTTTCCGACTTACCTCATGTTCTGTGATTATCTCCAAGATCATCTATGGTGCCTCAAAGAGCAGTGTTTCATTGTTTTCCATGGCTAGTATTCATTGTGTACATGGACCACTTCTTCTTTATCCTTTCATCTGTTGATGGACATTTTGGTTGCTTCACTGTCTTGTCTATTGTGAATAAGGCTGAAGTGCAGCTTTTGCAGCCCGGGTCTTCTTCATTCTGGTCTTCTCAGGTGAGAGGCCCATTGGTGCGCCTGCTGGATTGAATGGTACCGCAATTTTTCCTTTTAAACGCAGCTCCTTTCTGTTCTCATTATTAGCGTTTAACCCTTTTACATCTCCCCAGCAGCTAGAGGGTACACAGTTCTCTAAAACCTCTTCTGCATTTATTGTTTGTAGACTTTTTTCCAATGGTCAGTCGACTGGTGTGAGTTGAAAACTTTTGTAGATTCGATTGCATGAGTCTAATACTTCCTGAGGTTGAGCTTTTATCCCTTTTCCTTTCTTTAAAAAGAGAGTGAGTAAAACTTGCCTCTTCATAGTAACTTCTTGAAAATTCTGCCTGTTTTGAATTTTCTTTATCCATTCCCTACCTCAGCACAATTTTGAGGGCAGGTGTCCTTTACAGACTTGAGTCATTTTGAATGGCAAGTGACCATTAGCTGTGGGTTAAAAGCTGCTCTTGCGGGAATTGGCCACAAGGCGGCAGCATTTCTCCTTTACCAAATCTGGTTACTAGGGCAACAGAGCCTTGCTGGAAGTGGTGTTCTAGGTTGTAAATTAGAATGGAATGTGCGAGGAAAAAGCCCTTTAAATTTATGTCTCATTACTTCTTGTTGGTATTTTTAACTTAATTTTTATTTTTTATCACAGCAAACTTGATTACAATGTTTTGTTTGTTCTAGGTGTGCAAGATGTGGTTCTTTCACACATATACATATAAATATTCTTCTTCGGATCCTTTTCCCATGTAGGTTATGACACAATGTTGAGAAGTCTTCTCTTGGTATTGCGTAGGTCTTTGGTGATTATATATTTCACATGTGTTTGTATCTCTCTGTTAACCTCAATATGGTAATGTATCCAATCCTCACACCTTACTATTTGGTGAACCATAAGTTTTTTTATTGATTCTATGATAGTGTTTCTCTGTGGAAATATCTTTGTCTGTATCATTTTTTAGGTAACCCCTATATGTGATATGATAGGATATGTGTCTTTCGCTTTCTCACTTACTCCAAGTTGCGTGATTACTTCTAGACTCATCTATAGTGCTGCAAATGGCATTGTTTCATTTTTTCACTAGCTCATATTCCATCTGTACAGGTAGAAGTTCTTCTTTGTCCACCCATCTGTCGGTGGACTTTTTGGTTACTTCCATATCTTGGCTATTGTAACACTATGCAATGCCGATTTGCGTGCCTGTCTCCTTCCAATTCTGTCTTCTTAGTTTATAGGTCCAGGAATAGGTCTGCTGGATCATATGGTAGCTCAATGTTTACCTTTTAAAGGCACCTCTATTCTGTTCTCCTTAGTGGCTCTTTCCAGGTTACGTCCCACTTAAAGTGGAGGGTATGTATTTCTTCCCAGCACCTTCAGCATTTATTCTTTGTAGTTTTTGCTGATGGTTATTCTGAGTGGTGTGAGCTGATACCTCTTTGTGGTTAAATTTGCATGTGTCTCATAATGCGTAGAAATTGAGCTTTAAGACATGTCCTTTTGATTTTTCCAGCTGTGATTAGAGCTTATTTCTTCAAAGTGTTTTCTTAAAGTATGTGTCACCATTTGGAATATTTTTGCCATTATCTCCCTCAAGACATTTTGAGGGCAGGTTTCATTTACAGCCCTGCATTACTTGTTCATATGAAGTGACCATTAGCTCAGGCTTTAAACCTGCTTTTGCAGGTATCGGCCGAAGAGCGGCAGCCTTTCTACGTTCCCCTTGCTGGTACTAGGGAAACAGACCTACCGGCCAGTGGTGTTCTTCGGTTATAAATTAGAGTGCAATGTGCCCGGATAAACCCACAAATGTTGATGTCTCCTTGCTTTTGTTTGTTTTTAAATTTAATTTATATTTATTATTAGAGTAATATTCCATTGTGTACGTGGACCACTTCTTCTTGGTGCATTCCTCGGTTGATGGACATTTTCATTGCTTCCAAGTGCTGGCTATGGTAAATCTTGCTAGCGTACACGTTTGCCAGCCTGTCACTTTTTGATTCTCATTTTCTCAGGTGATAGGCCAAGAAGTGATTGTGATTGATTGACTGGTAGCTCAATGTTTCCCTTTTCAAAGCACCTACATTGTGTTTTCATTAGTGGCTCTTTACATGCCCCCCCTTACAATCGAGGGTTCACATTTCTCCGCACTCCCTTCACCGTTTATTTTTTGCAGCATTATTCCTAATGGCCATTCTGACTGCTGTGAGCTGATAGGTTTTTGTAATATGGGTATGCATATCGTTAAAATTTTTAAAATTCATCATTTTCCTATGCCTTTTTGTTTTCTCTTAAAAGAAAAAACCGTGAGTACAATATAGCTCTTGAAATTCTCTTCTTCGAAGGTTGCCCTCAACTGAAGTTTTTGGTCGATTTTTGACCCCAGAAATTTTCTGGAGGGCAGGTGCCATTTACAGAACTGCAAGTTGGCGAAAATTTAGTGACCTTTTGCAATGGGTTCAAAGCTGCTGTTGTGGGAAACGGCCACAAGGAGGTAGCATTTCTCCATTCCCCAATCTGGGTACTAGGGCAGCAGAGCCTTTCTGGAAGTCATTGTCCAAGGTTGTAAATTAGAATGGAATTTGCCAGGAGAAATCCCCATATGTTTTTGTCTCATTACTTCTTCTTGGTTTTTAAAATTTTTTTAATCTGGGTAAAGTTTAGAATATTGTTTGTCCTAGGTGTACACAATCTGGTTCATTTGTACATTATGTATGTCTATTAATGTACAGATCGTCTTCCCATGTAAAATATTACATTGTTCCTTCGACCTCCCTTGTTATATGTTCGGTCTTTTTGATACATGTATATAATATGTATTTGTATATGTATAGTAACACTAATCTTCATTTCTCAATTTCCCCCCTCCTTTCCTTTTAGATGAGCATAGTTTGTTTTCTAAGCCTGTGAGTGTCTTTCTCTTTGGAAATATGTTCATCTGTGTCAGTTATTAGATAATGCCATAAGTGATAATATAGGATATAGGTCTTTTGCTTTCCGACCTACTTCATGTTTTGTGATTATCTCCAGGCTCATGTATGGTGCCTCAAAGAGCAGTGCTTCAATGTTTTCCATGGCTAATATTCCATTGTGTACATGGACCACTTCTTCTTGGTGCATTCCTCTGTTGATGGACATTTTCGTTGCTTCCAAGTGTTGCCTATGGTAAATATTGCTGGAGTGCAGGATTGCCAGCCTGTGATTTTTGATTTTCATTTTCTCAGGTGATAGACCCAGCAGTGGGTATGATTGATTGACTGGTATGGTAGCTCAACGTTTACCTTTTCAAGGCACCTCAATTTTTCTTTCATTAGTGGCTCTTACCACGTCCCCCTTAGAATCGATGGTACGCATTTCTCCACAATCATGTCAGCATTTATTGTTTGCAGCATTTTTGTTGATGGCCATTCTGACTGGTGTGAGCTGACAGGTTTTTGTAATTTGGGTTTACATGTCTGTAAAAATTCCTACAATTCATCATTTCTCCACGGCTTTATCTTTTTTGTTAAAAGAAAAAAGAAAAAAAGTGTTAGTATGATATACCTCTTCAAATATTCTTTTTGAAAGGTTGCACTCTAGAATTTTTTGGTCGATTTTCGACCTCAGTATTTTTTGGAGGGCAGGTGTCATTTACAGAACTGCAATTGGTGAATATTTAGTGACCTTTTGAAGTTGCTTTAAAGCTGCTGTTGTGGGAAACGGCCACAAGGATGCAACATTTCTCCATTCCCAAATCTGGGTACTAGGGCAGCAGAGCCGTTCTGGAAGTCGTTTGCCTAGGTTGTAAATTTGAATGGAATGTGCCAGGAAAACCCCCCATAAGTTTATGTCTCATTACACCTAGTTCGTTGTTTTAATTTTTTCAATTGGGGTAATGGTTAGAATGTTGCTTGTCCAAGGTGTACACACTCTGGTTCATCTACATATCCTATCTGCCTATTTATATAGAGATTCTCTTCCCGTGTAAATTATTACAGAGTGTTCCGTAAACCTTCTTTGCTATATGGTCTGTCTTTTTGATATATGTATATAATATGTATTTGTATACATATGGTAATGCTAATCTTCATTTATCCATTCCCCCCACCTTTCCTTTTAGATAAGCATAGTTTTTTTTAATAAGTCTGTGATTGACTTTCTCTGTGGAAATATGTTCATTTGTGTCAGTTATTAGATAACGCCTATAAGTGATATCATAGGATATAGGACTTTTGCTTTCCGACTTACCTCATGTTCTGTGATTATCTCCAAGATCATCTATGGTGCCTCAAAGAGCAGTGTTTCATTGTTTTCCATGGCTAGTATTCATTGTGTACATGGACCACTTCTTCTTTATCCTTTCATCTGTTGATGGACATTTTGGTTGCTTCACTGTCTTGTCTATTGTGAATAAGGCTGAAGTGCAGCTTTTGCAGCCCGGGTCTTCTTCATTCTGGTCTTCTCAGGTGAGAGGCCCATTGGTGCGCCTGCTGGATTGAATGGTACCGCAATTTTTCCTTTTAAACGCAGCTCCTTTCTGTTCTCATTATTAGCGTTTAACCCTTTTACATCTCCCCAGCAGCTAGAGGGTACACAGTTCTCTAAAACCTCTTCTGCATTTATTGTTTGTAGACTTTTTTCCAATGGTCAGTCGACTGGTGTGAGTTGAAAACTTTGGTAGATTCGATTGCATGAGTCTAATACTTCCTGAGGTTGAGCTTTTATCCATTTTCCTTTCTTTAAAAAGAGAGTGAGTAAAACTTGCCTCTTCATAGTAACTTCTTGAAAATTCTGCCTGTTTTGAATTTTCTTTATCCATTCCCTACCTCAGCACAATTTTGAGGGCAGGTGTCCTTTACAGCCTTGAGTCATTTTGAATGGCAAGTGACCATTAGCTGTGGGTTGAAAGCTGCTCTTCCGGGAATTGGCCACAAGGCGGCAGCATTTCTCCTTTACCAAATCTGGTTACTAGGGCAACAGAGCCTTGCTGGAAGTGGTGTTCTAGGTTGTAAATTAGAATGGAATGTGCGAGGAAAAAGCCCTTTAAGTTTATGTCTCATTACTTCTTGTTGGTATTTTTAACTTAATTTTTATTTTTTATCACAGCAAACTTGATTACAATGTTTTGTTTGTTCTAGGTGTGCAAGATGTGGTTCTTTCACACATATACATATAAATATTCTTCTTCGGATCCTTTTCCCATGTAGGTTATGACACAATGTTGAGAAGTCTTCTCTTGGTATTGCGTAGGTCTTTGGTGATTATATATTTCACATGTGTTTGTATCTCTCTGTTAACCTCAATATGGTAATGTATCCAATCCTCACACCTTACTATTTGGTGAACCATAAGTTTTTTTATTGATTCTATGATAGTGTTTCTCTGTGGAAATATCTTTGTCTGTATCATTTTTTAGGTAACCCCTATATGTGATATGATAGGATATGTGTCTTTCGCTTTCTCACTTACTCCAAGTTGCGTGATTACTTCTAGACTCATCTATAGTGCTGCAAATGGCATTGTTTCATTTTTTCACTAGCTCATATTCCATCTGTACAGGTAGAAGTTCTTCTTTGTCCACCCATCTGTCGGTGGACTTTTTGGTTACTTCCATATCTTGG
Organism: Balaenoptera physalus; assembly: GCF_965194825.1. NCBI lineage: Eukaryota > Metazoa > Chordata > Mammalia > Artiodactyla > Balaenopteridae > Balaenoptera > Balaenoptera physalus. Next base: position 41,245,051 of record NC_138890.1, read on the forward strand.
CTATTGTAACACTATGCAATGCCGATTTGCGTGCCTGTCTCCTTCCAATTCTGTCTTCTTAGTTTATAGGTCCAGGAATAGGTCTGCTGGATCATATGGTAGCTCAATGTTTACCTTTTAAAGGCACCTCTATTCTGTTCACCTTAGTGGCTCTTTCCAGGTTACGTCCCACTTAAAGTGGAGGGTATGTATTTCTTCCCAGCACCTTCAGCATTTATTCTTTGTAGTTTTTGCTGATGGTTATTCTGAGTGGTGTGAGCTGATACCTCTTTGTGGTTGAATTTGCATGTGTCTCATAATGCGTAGAAATTGAGCTTTAAGACATGTCCTTTTTATTTTTCCAGCTGTGATTAGAGCTTATTTCTTCAAAGTGTTTTCTTAAAGTATCTGTCACCATTTGAAATATTTTGGCCATTATCTCCCTCAAGACATTTTGAGGGCAGGTTTCATTTACAGCCCTGCAGTACTTGTTCATATGAAGTGACCATTAGCTCAGGCTTTAAACCTGCTTTTGCAGGTATCGGCCGAAGAGCGGCAGCCTTTCTACGTTCCCCTTGCTGGTACTAGGGAAACAGACCTACCGGCCAGTGGTGTTCTTCGGTTATAAATTAGAGTGCAATGTGCCCGGATAAACCCACAAATGTTGATGTCTCCTTGCTTTTGTTTGTTTTTAAATTTAATTTATATTTATTATTAGAGTAATATTCCATTGTGTACGTGGACCACTTCTTCTTGGTGCATTCCTCGGTTGATGGACATTTTCATTGCTTCCAAGTGCTGGCTATGGTAAATCTTGCTGGCGTACAGGTTTGCCAGCCTGTCACTTTTTGATTCTCATTTTCTCAGGTGATAGGCCAAGAAGTGATTGTGATTGATTGACTGGTAGCTCAATGTTTCCCTTTTCAAAGCACCTACATTGTGTTTTCATTAGTGGCTCTTTACATGCCCCCCCTTACAACCGAGGGTACACATTTCTCCGCACTCCCTTCACCGTTTATTTTTTGCAGCATTATTCCTAATGGCCATTCTGACTGCTGTGAGCTGATAGGTTTTTGTAATATGGGTATGCATATCATTAAAATTTTTTAAATTCATCATTTTCCTATGCCTTTTTGTTTTCTCTTAAAAGAAAAAACCGTGAGTACAATATAGCTCTCGAAATTCTCTTCTTCGAAGGTTGCCCTCAACTGAAGTTTTTGGTCGATTTTTGACCCCAGAAATTTTCTGGAGGTCAGGTGCCATTTACAGAACTGCAAGTTGGCGAAAATATAGTGACCTTTTGCAGTGGGTTCAAAGCTGCTGTTGGGGGAAACGGCCACAAGGAGGTAGCATTTCTCCATTCCCCAATCTGGGTACTAGGGCAGCAGAGCCTTTCTGGAAGTCATTGACCAAGGTTGTAAATTAGAATGGAATTTTCCAGGAGAAATCCCCATATGTTTTTGTCTCATTACTTCTTCTTGGTTTTCAAAATTTTTTTAATCTGGGTAAAGTTTAGAATATTGTTTGTGTTAGGTGTACACAATCTGGTTCATTTGTACATTATGTATGTCTATTAATGTACAGATCCTCTTCCCATGTAAAATATTACAGTGTTCCGTCGACCTCCCTTGTTATATGTTCAGTCTTTTTGATACATGTATATAATATGTATTTGTATATGTATAGTAACTCTAATCTTCATTTCTCAATTTCCCCCCTCCTTTCCTTTTAGATGAGCATAGTTTGTTTTCTAAGCCTGTGAGTGTCTTTCTCTTTGGAAATATGTTCATCTGTGTCAGTTATTAGATAATGCCATAAGTGATAATATAGGATATAGGTCTTTTGCTTTCCGACCTACTTCATGTTTTGTGATTATCTCCAGGCTCATGTATGGTGCCTCAAAGAGCAGTGCTTCAATGTTTTCCATGGCTAATATTCCATTGTGTACATGGACCACTTCTTCTTGGTGCATTCCTCTGTTGATGGACATTTTCGTTGCTTCCAATTTTTGCCTATGGTAAATATTGCTGGAGTGCAGGATTGCCAGCCTGTGATTTTTGAGTTTCATTTTCTCAGGTGATAGACCCAGCAGTGGGTATGATTGATTGACTGGTATGGTAGCTCAACATTTACCTTTTCAAGGCACCTCAATTTTTCGTTCATTAGTGGCTCTTACCACGTCCCCCTTAGAATCGATGGTACGCATTTCTCCACAATCATGTCAGCATTTATTGTTTGCAGCATTTTTGTTGATGGCCATTCTGACTGGTGTGAAATGACAGGTTTTTGTAATTTGGGTTTACATGTCTGTAAAAATTCCTACAATTCATCATTTCTCCACGGCTTTATCTTTTTTGTTAAAAAAAAAAGGAAAAAAGTGTTAGTATGATATACCTCTTCAAATATTCTTTTTGAAAGGTTGCACTCTAGAATTTTTTGGTCGATTTTCGACCTCAGTATTTTTTAGAGGGCAGGTGTCATTTACAGAACTGCAATTGGTGAATATTTAGTGACCTTTTGAAGTTGCTTTAAAGCTGCTGTTGTGGGAAACGGCCACAAGGATGCAACATTTCTCCATTCCCAAATCTGGGTACTAGGGCAGCAGAGCCGTTCTGGAAGTCGTTTGCCTAGGTTGTAAATTTGAATGGAATGTGCCAGGAAAACCCCCCATAAGTTTATGTCTCATTACACCTAGTTCGTTGTTTTAATTTTTTCAATTGGGGTAATGGTTAGAATGTTGCTTGTCCAAGGTGTACACACTCTGGTTCATCTACATATCCTATATGCCTATTTATGTAGAGATTCTCTTCCCGTGTAAATTATTACAGAGTGTTCCGTAAACCTTCTTTGCTATATGGTCTGTCTTTTTGATATATGTATATAATATGTATTTGTATACATATGGTAACGCTAATCTTCATTTATCCATTCCCCCCACCTTTCCTTTTAGATAAGCATAGTTTTTTTTTAATAAGTCTGTGATTGACTTTCTCTGTGGAAATATGTTCATTTGTGTCAGTTATTAGATAACGCCTATAAGTGATATCATAGGGTATAGGACTTTTGCTTTCCGACTTACCTCATGTTCTGTGATTATCTCCAAGATCATCTATGGTGCCTCAAAGAGCAGTGTTTCATTGTTTTCCATGGCTAGTATTCATTGTGTACATGGACCACTTCTTCTTTATCCTTTCATCTGTTGATGGACATTTTGGTTGCTTCACTGTCTTGTCTATTGTGAGTAAGGCTGAAGTGCAGCTTTTGCAGCCCGGGTCTTCTTCATTCTGGTCTTCTCAGGTGAGAGACCCATTGGTGCGCCTGCTGGATTGAATGGTACCTCAATTTTTCCTTTTAAACGCAGCTCCTTTCTGTTCTCATTATTAGCGTTTAACCCTTTTACATCTCCCCAGCAGCTAGAGGGTACACATTTCTCTAAAACCTCTTCTGCATTTATTGTTTGTAGACTTTTTTCCAATGGTCAGTCGACTGGTGTGAGTTGAAAACTTTTTGTAGATTAGATTGCATGAGTCTAATACTTCCTGAGGTTGAGCTTTTATCCATTTTCCTTTCTTTAAAAAGAAAGTGAGTAAAACTTGCCTCTTCATAGTAACTTCTTGAAAATTCTGCCTGTTTTGAATTTTCTTTATCCATTCCCTACCTCAGCACAATTTTGAGGGCAGGTGTCCTTTACAGCCTTGAGTCATTTTGAATGGCAAGTGACCATTAGCCTTGGGTTAAAAGCTGCTCTTGCGGGAATTGGCCACAAGGCGGCAGCATTTCTCCTTTACCAAATCTGGTTACTAGGGCAACAGAGCCTTGCTGGAAGTGGTGTTCTAGGTTGTAAATTAGAATGGAATGTGCGAGGAAAAAGCCCTTTAAGTTTATGTCTCATTACTTCTTGTTGGTATTTTTAAGTTAATTTTTATTTTTTATCACAGCAAACTTGATTACAATGTTTTGTTTGTTCTAGGTGTGCAAGATGTGGTTCTTTCACACATATACATATAAATATTCTTCTTCGGATCCTTTTCCCATGTAGGTTATGACACAATGTTGAGAAGTCTTCTCTTGGTATTGCGTAGGTCTTTGGTGATTATATATTTCACATGTGTTTGTATCTCTCTGTTAACCTCAATATGGTAATGTATCCAATCCTCACACCTTACTATTTGGTGAACCATAAGTTTTTTTATTGATTCTATGATAGTGTTTCTCTGTGGAAATATCTTTGTCTGTATCATTTTTTAGGTAACCCCTATATGTGATATGATAGGATATGTGTCTTTCGCTTTCTCACTTACTCCAAGTTGCGTGATTACTTCTAGACTCATCTATAGTGCTGCAAATGGCATTGTTTCATTTTTTCACTAGCTCATATTCCATCTGTACAGGTAGAAGTTCTTCTTTGTCCACCCATCTGTCGGTGGACTTTTTGGTTACTTCCATATCTTGGCTATTGTAACACTATGCAATGCCGATTTGCGTGCCTGTCTCCTTCCAATTCTGTCTTCTTAGTTTATAGGTCCAGGAATAGGTCTGCTGGATCATATGGTAGCTCAATGTTTACCTTTTAAAGGCACCTCTATTCTGTTCTCCTTAGTGGCTCTTTCCAGGTTACGTCCCACTTAAAGTGGAGGGTATGTATTTCTTCCCAGCACCTTCAGCATTTATTCTTTGTAGTTTTTGCTGATGGTTATTCTGAGTGGTGTGAGCTGATACCTCTTTGTGGTTGAATTTGCATGTGTCTCATAATGCGTAGAAATTGAGCTTTAAGACATGTCTTTTTGATTTTTCCAGCTGTGATTAGAGCTTATTTCTTCAAAGTGTTTTCTTAAAGTATGTGTCACCATTTGAAATATTTTTGCCATTATCTCCCTCAAGACATTTTGAGGGCAGGTTTCATTTACAGCCCTGCATTACTTGTTCATATGAAGTGACCATTAGCTCAGGCTTTAAACCTGCTTTTGCAGGTATCGGCCGAAGAGCGGCAGCCTTTCTACGTTCCCCTTGCTGGTACTAGGGAAACAGACCTACCGGCCAGTGGTGTTCTTCGGTTATAAATTAGAGTGCAATGTGCCCGGATAAACCCACAAATGTTGATGTCTCCTTGCTTTTGTTTGTTTTTAAATTTAATTTATATTTATTATTAGAGTAATATTCCATTGTGTACGTGGACCACTTCTTCTTGGTGCATTCCTCGGTTGATGGACATTTTCATTGCTTCCAAGTGCTGGCTATGGTAAATCTTGCTGGCGTACAGGTTTGCCAGCCTGTCACTTTTTGATTCTCATTTTCTCAGGTGATAGGCCAAGAAGTGATTGTGATTGATTGACTGGTAGCTCAATGTTTCCCTTTCCAAAGCACCTACATTGTGTTTTCATTAGTGGCTCTTTACATGCCCCCCCTTACAACCGAGGGTACACATTTCTCCGCACTCCCTTCACCGTTTATTTTTTGCAGCATTATTCCTAATGACCATTCTGACTGCTGTGAGCTGATAGGTTTTTGTAATATGGGTATGCATATCATTAAAATTTTTAAAATTCATCATTTTCCTATGCCTTTTTGTTTTCTCTTAAAAGAAAAAACCGTTAGTACAATATAGCTCTCGAAATTCTCTTCTTCGAAGGTTGCCCTCAACTGAAGTTTTTGGTCGATTTTTGACCCCAGAAATTTTCTGGAGGGCAGGTGCCATTTACAGAACTGCAAGTTGGCGAAAATATAGTGACCTTTTGCAGTGGGTTCAAAGCTGCTGTTGTAGGAAACGGCCACAAGGAGGTAGCATTTCTCCATTCCCCAATCTGGGTACTAGGGCAGCAGAGCCTTTCTGGAAGTCATTGTCCAAGGTTGTAAATTAGAATGGAATTTGCCAGGAGAAATCCCCATATGTTTTTGTCTCATTACTTCTTCTTGGTTTTCAAAATTTTTTTAATCTGGGTAAACTTTAGAATATTGTTTGTCCTAGGTGTACACAATCTGGTTCATTTGTACATTATGTATGTCTATTAATGTACAGATCCTCTTCCCATGTAAAATATTACAGTGTTCCGTCGACCTCCCTTGTTATATGTTCAGTCTTTTTGATACATGTATATAATATGTATTTGTATATGTATAGTAACTCTAATCTTCATTTCTCAATTTCCGCCCTCCTTTCCTTTTAGATGAGCATAGTTTGTTTTCTAAGCCTGTGAGTGTCTTTCTCTTTGGAAATATGTTCATCTGTGTCAGTTATTAGATAATGCCATAAGTGATAATATAGGATATAGGTCTTTTGCTTTCCGACCTACTTCATGTTTTGTGATTATCTCCAGGCTCATGTATGGTGCCTCAAAGAGCAGTGCTTCAATGTTTTCCATGGCTAATATTCCATTGTGTACATGGACCACTTCTTCTTGGTGCATTCCTCTGTTGATGGACATTTTCGTTGCTTCCAATTGTTGCCTATGGTAAATATTGCTGGAGTGCAGAATTGCTAGCCTGTGATTTTTGATTTTCATTTTCTGAGGTGATAGACCCAGCAGTGGGTATGATTGATTGACTGGTATGGTAGCTCAACGTTTACCTTTTCAAGGCACCTCAATTTTTCTTTCATTAGTGGCTCTTACCACGTCCCCCTTAGAATCGATGGTACGCATTTCTCCACAATCATGTCAGCATTTATTGTTTGCAGCATTTTTGTTGATGGCCATTCTGACTGGTGTGAGCTGACAGGTTTTTGTAATTTGGGTTTACATGTCTGTAAAAATTCCTACAATTCATCATTTCTCCACGGCTTTATCTTTTTTGTTAAAAGAAAAAAGAAAAATAGTGTTAGTATGATATACCTCTTCAAATATTCTTTTTGAAAGATTGCACTCTAGAATTTTTTGGTCGATTTTCGACCTCAGTATTTTTTGGAGGGCAGGTGTCATTTACAGAACTGCAATTGGTGAATATTTAGTGACCTTTTGAAGTTGCTTTAAAGCTGCTGTTGTGGGAAACGGCCACAAGGATGCAGCATTTCTCCATTCCCAAATCTGGGTACTAGGGCAGCAGAGCCGTTCTGGAAGTCGTTTGCCTAGGTTGTAAATTTGAATGGAATGTGCCAGGAAAACCCCCCATAAGTTTATGTCTCATTACACCTAGTTCGTTGTTTTAATTTTTTCAATTGGGGTAATGGTTAGAATGTTGCCTGTCCAAGGTGTACACACTCTGGTTCATCTACATATCCTATATGCCTATTTATGTAGAGATTCTCTTCCCGGGTAAATTATTACAGAGTGTTCCGTAAACCTTCTTTGCTATATGGTCTGTCTTTTTGATATATGTATATAATATGTATTTTTATACATATGGTAACGCTAATCTTCATTTATCCATTCCCCCCACCTTTCCTTTTAGATAAGCATAGTTTTTTTTAATAAGTCTGTGATTGACTTTCTCTGTGGAAATATGTTCATTTGTGTCAGTTATTAGATAACGCCTATAAGTGATATCATAGGATATAGGACTTTTGCTTTCCGACTTACCTCATGTTCTGTGATTATCTCCAAGATCATCTATGGTGCCTCAAAGAGCAGTGTTTCATTGTTTTCCATGGCTAGTATTCATTGTGTACATGGACCACTTCTTCTTTATCCTTTCATCTGTTGATGGACATTTTGGTTGCTTCACTGTCTTGTCTATTGTGAATAAGGCTGAAGTGCAGCTTTTGCAGCCCGGGTCTTCTTCATTCTGGTCTTCTCAGGTGAGAGGCCCATTGGTGCGCCTGCTGGATTGAATGGTACCGCAATTTTTCCTTTTAAACGCAGCTCCTTTCTGTTCTCATTATTAGCGTTTAACCCTTTTACATCTCCCCAGCAGCTAGAGGGTACACAGTTCTCTAAAACCTCTTCTGCATTTATTGTTTGTAGACTTTTTTCCAATGGTCAGTCGACTGGTGTGAGTTGAAAACTTTGGTAGATTCGATTGCATGAGTCTAATACTTCCTGAGGTTGAGCTTTTATCCATTTTCCTTTCTTTAAAAAGAGAGTGAGTAAAACTTGCCTCTTCATAGTAACTTCTTGAAAATTCTGCCTGTTTTGAATTTTCTTTATCCATTCCCTACCTCAGCACAATTTTGAGGGCAGGTGTCCTTTACAGACTTGAGTCATTTTGAATGGCAAGTGACCATTAGCTGTGGGTTAAAAGCTGCTCTTGCGGGAATTGGCCACAAGGCGGCAGCATTTCTCCTTTACCAAATCTGGTTACTAGGGCAACAGAGCCTTGCTGGAAGTGGTGTTCTAGGTTGTAAATTAGAATGGAATGTGCGAGGAAAAAGCCCTTTAAGTTTATGTCTCATTACTTCTTGTTGGTATTTTTAACTTAATTTTTATTTTTTATCACAGCAAACTTGATTACAATGTTTTGTTTGTTCTAGGTGTGCAAGATGTGGTTCTTTCACACATATACATATAAATATTCTTCTTCGGATCCTTTTCCCATGTAGGTTATGACACAATGTTGAGTAGTCTTCTCTTGGTATTGCGTAGGTCTTTGGTGATTATATATTTCACATGTGTTTGTATCTCTCTGTTAACCTCAATATGGTAATGTATCCAATCCTCACACCTTACTATTTGGTGAACCATAAGTTTTTTTTTTGATTCTATGATAGTGTTTCTCTGTGGAAATATCTTTGTCTGTATCATTTTTTAGGTAACCCCTATATGTGATATGATAGGATATGTGTCTTTCGCTTTCTCACTTACTCCAAGTTGCGTGATTACTTCTAGACTCATCTATAGTGCTGCAAATGGCATTGTTTCATTTTTTCACTAGCTCATATTCCATCTGTACAGGTAGAAGTTCTTCTTTGTCCACCCATCTGTCGGTGGACTTTTTGGTTACTTCCATATCTTGGCTATTGTAACACTATGCAATGCCGATTTGCGTGCCTGTCTCCTTCCAATTCTGTCTTCTTAGTTTATAGGTCCAGGAATAGGTCTGCTGGATCATATGGTAGCTCAATGTTTACCTTTTAAAGGCACCTCTATTCTGTTCACCTTAGTGGCTCTTTCCAGGTTACGTCCCACTTAAAGTGGAGGGTATGTATTTCTTCCCAGCACCTTCAGCATTTATTCTTTGTAGTTTTTGCTGATGGTTATTCTGAGTGGTGTGAGCTGATACCTCTTTGTGGTTGAATTTGCATGTGTCTCATAATGCGTAGAAATTGAGCTTTAATACATGTCCTTTTTATTTTTCCAGCTGTGATTAGAGCTTATTTCTTCAAAGTGTTTTCTTAAAGTATCTGTCACCATTTGAAATATTTTGGCCATTATCTCCCTCAAGACATTTTGAGGGCAGGTTTCATTTACAGCCCTGCAGTACTTGTTCATATGAAGTGACCATTAGCTCAGGCTTTAAACCTGCTTTTGCAGGTATCGGCCGAAGAGCGGCAGCCTTTCTAAGTTCCCCTTGCTGGTACTAGGGAAACAGACCTACCGGCCAGTGGTGTTCTTCGGTTATAAATTAGAGTGCAATGTGCCCGGATAAACCCACAAATGTTGATGTCTCCTTGCTTTTGTTTGTTTTTAAATTTAATTTATATTTATTATTAGAGTAATATTCCATTGTGTACGTGGACCACTTCTTCTTGGTGCATTCCTCGGTTGATGGACATTTTCATTGCTTCCAAGTGCTGGCTATGGTAAATCTTGCTGGCGTACAGGTTTGCCAGCCTGTCACTTTTTGATTCTCATTTTCTCAGGTGATAGGCCAAGAAGTGATTGTGATTGATTGACTGGTAGCTCAATGTTTCCCTTTACAAAGCACCTAAATTGTGTTTTCATTAGTGGCTCTTTACATGCCCCCCCTTACAACCGAGGGTACACATTTCTCCGCACTCCCTTCACCGTTTATTTTTTGCAGCATTATTCCTAATGGCCATTCTGACTGCTGTGAGCTGATAGGTTTTTGTAATATGGGTATGCATATCATTAAAATTTTTTAAATTCATCATTTTCCTATGCCTTTTTGTTTTCTCTTAAAAGAAAAAACTGTGAGTACAATATAGCTCTCGAAATTCTCTTCTTCGAAGGTTGCCCTCAACTGAAGTTTTTGGTCGATTTTTGACCCCAGAAATTTTCTGGAGGGCAGGTGCCATTTACAGAACTGCAAGTTGGCGAAAATATAGTGACCTTTTGCAGTGGGTTCAAAGCTGCTGTTGTGGGAAACGGCCACAAGGAGGTAGCATTTCTCCATTCCCCAATCTGGGTACTAGGGCAGCAGAGCCTTTCTGGAAGTCATTGACCAAGGTTGTAAATTAGAATGGAATTTGCCAGGAGAAATCCCCATATGTTTTTGTCTCATTACTTCTTCTTGGTTTTCAAAATTTTTTTAATCTGGGTAAAGTTTAGAATATTGTTTGTCCTAGGTGTACACAATCTGGTTCATTTGTACATTATGTATGTCTATTAATGTACAGATCCTCTTCCCATGTAAAATATTACAGTGTTCCATCGACCTCCCTTGTTATATTTTCAGTCTTTTTGATACATGTATATAATATGTATTTGTATATGTATAGTAACTCTAATCTTCATTTCTCAATTTCCCCCCTCCTTTCCTTTTAGATGAGCATAGTTTGTTTTCTAAGCCTGTGAGTGTCTTTCTCTTTGGAAATATGTTCATCTGTGTCAGTTATTAGATAATGCCATAAGTGATAATATAGGATATAGGTCTTTTGCTTTCCGACCTACTTCATGTTTTGTGATTATCTCCAGGCTCATGTATGGTGCCTCAAAGAGCAGTGCTTCAATGTTTTCCATGGCTAATATTCCATTGTGTACATGGACCACTTCTTCTTGGTGCATTCCTCTGTTGATGGACATTTTCGTTGCTTCCAAGTGTTGCCTATGGTAAATATTGCTGGAGTGCAGGATTGCCAGCCTGTGATTTTTGATTTTCATTTTCTCAGGTGATAGACCCAGCAGTGGGTATGATTGATTGACTGGTATGGTAGCTCAACGTTTACCTTTTCAAGGCACCTCAATTTTTCTTTCATTAGTGGCTCTTACCACGTCCCCCTTAGAATCGATGGTACGCATTTCTCCACAATCATGTCAGCATTTATTGTTTGCAGCATTTTTGTTGATGGCCATTCTGACTGGTGTGAAATGACAGGTTTTTGTAATTTGGGTTTACATGTCTGTAAAAATTCCTACAATTCATCATTTCTCCACGGCTTTATCTTTTTTGTTAAAAAAAAAAGAAAAAAAGTGTTAGTATGATATACCTCTTCAAATATTCTTTTTGAAAGGTTGCACTCTAGAATTTTTTGGTCGATTTTCGACCTCAGTATTTTTTAGAGGGCACGTGTCATTTACAGAACTGCAATTGGTGAATATTTAGTGACCTTTTGAAGTTGCTTTAAAGCTGCTGTTGTGGGAAACGGCCACAAGGATGCAGCATTTCTCCATTCCCAAATCTGGGTACTAGGGCAGCAGAGCCGTTCTGGAAGTCGTTTGCCTAGGTTGTAAATTTGAATGGAATGTGCCAGGAAAACCCCCCATAAGTTTATGTCTCATTACACCTAGTTCGTTGTTTGAATTTTTTCAATTGGGGTAATGGTTAGAATGTTGCTTGTCCAAGGTGTACACACTCTGGTTCATCTACATATCCTATATGCCTATTTATGTAGAGATTCTCTTCCCGGGTAAATTATTACAGAGTGTTCCGTAAACCTTCTTTGCTATATGGTCTGTCTTTTTGATATATGTATATAATATGTATTTGTATACATATGGTAACGCTAATCTTCATTTATCCATTCCCCCCACCTTTCCTTTTAGATAAGCATAGTTTTTTTTTAATAAGTCTGTGATTGACTTTCTCTGTGGAAATATGTTCATTTGTGTCAGTTATTAGATAACGCCTATAAGTGATATCATAGGGTATAGGACTTTTGCTTTCCGACTTACCTCATGTTCTGTGATTATCTCCAAGATCATCTATGGTGCCTCAAAGAGCAGTGTTTCATTGTTTTCCATGGCTAGTATTAATTGTGTACATGGACCACTTCTTCTTTATCCTTTCATCTGTTGATGGACATTTTGGTTGCTTCACTGTCTTGTCTATTGTGAATAAGGCTGAAGTGCAGCTTTTGCAGCCCGGGTCTTCTTCATTCTGGTCTTCTCAGGTGAGAGGCCCATTGGTGCGCCTGCTGGATTGAATGGTACCTCAATTTTTCCTTTTAAACGCAGCTCCTTTCTGTTCTCATTATTAGCGTTTAACCCTTTTACATCTCACCAGCAGCTAGAGGGTACACAGTTCTCTAAAACCTCTTCTGCATTTATTGTTTGTAGACTTTTTTCCAATGGTCAGTCGACTGGTGTGAGTTGAAAACTTTTTGTAGATTAGATTGCATGAGTCTAATACTTCCTGAGGTTGAGCTTTTATCCATTTTCCTTTCTTTAAAAAGAGAGTGAGTAAAACTTGCCTCTTCATAGTAACTTCTTGAAAATTCTGCCTGTTTTGAATTTTCTTTATCCATTCCCTACCTCAGCACAATTTTGAGGGCAGGTGTCCTTTACAGCCTTGAGTCATTTTGAATGGCAAGTGACCATTAGCTGTGGGTTAAAAGCTGCTCTTGCGGGAATTGGCAACAAGGCGGCAGCATTTCTGCTTTACCAAATCTGGTTACTAGGGCAACAGAGCCTTACTGGGAGTGGTGTTCTAGGTTGAAAATTAGAATGGAATGTGCGAGGAAAAAGCCCTTTAAGTTTATGTCTCAATACTTCTTGTTGGTATTTTTAACTTAATTTTTATTTTTTATCACAGCAAACTTGATTACAATGTTCTGTTTGTTCTGGGTGTGCAAGATGTGGTTCTTTCACACATATACATATAAATATTCTTCTTCGGATCCTTTTCCCATGTAGGTTATGACACAAGGTTGAGTAGTCTTCTCTTGTTATTGCGTAGGTCTTTGGTGATTATATATTTCACATGTGTTTGTATCTCTCTGTTAACCTCAATATGGTAATGTATCCAATCCTCACACCTTACTATTTGGTGAACCATAAGTTTTTTTATTGATTCTATGATAGTGTTTCTCTGTGGAAATATCTTTGTCTGTATCATTTTTTAGGTAACCCCTATATGTGATATGATAGGATATGTGTCTTTCGCTTTCTCACTTACTCCAAGTTGCGTGATTACTTCTAGACTCATCTATAGTGCTGCAAATGGCATTGTTTCATTTTTTCACTAGCTCATATTCCATCTGTACAGGTAGAAGTTCTTCTTTGTCCACCCATCTGTTGGTGGACTTTTTGGTTACTTCCATATCTTGGCTATTGTAACACTATGCAATGCCGATTTGCGTGCCTGTCTCCTTCCAATTCTGTCTTCTTAGTTTATAGGTCCAGGAATAGGTCTGCTGGATCATATGGTAGCTCAATGTTTACCTTTTAAAGGCACCTCTATTCTGTTCTCCTTAGTGGCTCTTTCCAGGTTACGTCCCACTTAAAGTGGAGGGTATGTATTTCTTCCCAGCACCTTCAGCATTTATTCTTTGTAGTTTTTGCTGATGGTTATTCTGAGTGGTGTGAGCTGATACCTCTTTGTGGTTGAATTTGCATGTGTCTCATAATGCATAGAAATTGAGCTTTAAGACATGTCCTTTTGATTTTTCCAGCTGTGATTAGAGCTTATTTCTTCAAAGTGTTTTCTTAAAGTATCTGTCACCATTTGAAATATTTTGGCCATTATCTCCCTCAAGACATTTTGAGGGCAGGTTTCATTTACAGCCCTGCAGTACTTGTTCATATGAAGTGACCATTAGCTCAGGCTTTAAACCTGCTTTTGCAGGTATCGGCCGAAGAGCGGCAGCCTTTCTACGTTCCCCTTGCTGGTACTAGGGAAACAGACCTACCGGCCAGTGGTGTTCTTCGGTTATAAATTAGAGTGCAATGTGCCCGGATAAACCCACAAATGTTGATGTCTCCTTGCTTTTGTTTGTTTTTAAATTTAATTTATATTTATTATTAGAGTAATATTCCTTTGTGTACGTGGACCACTTCTTCTTGGTGCATTCCTCGGTTGATGGACATTTTCATTGCTTCCAAGTGCTGGCTATGGTAAATCTTGCTGGCGTACAGGTTTGCCAGCCTGTCACTTTTTGATTCTCATTTTCTCAGGTGATAGGCCAAGAAGTGATTGTGATTGATTGACTGGTAGCTCAATGTTTCCCTTTTCAAAGCACCTACATTGTGTTTTCATTAGTGGCTCTTTACATGCCCCCCCTTACAACCGAGGGTACAGATTTCTCCGCACTCCCTTCTCCGTTTATTTTTTGCAGCATTATTCCTAATGGCCATTCTGACTGCTGTGAGCTGATAGGTTTTTGTAATATGGGTATGCATATCATTAAAATTTTTAAAATTCATCATTTTCCTATGCCTTTTTGTTTACTCTTAAAAGAAAAAAACCGTGAGTACAATATAGCTCTCGAAATTCTCTTCTTCGAAGGTTGCCCTCAACTGAAGTTTTTGGTCGATTTTTGACCCCAGAAATTTTCTGGAGGGCAGGTGCCATTTACAGAACTGCAAGTTGGCGAAAATATAGTGACCTTTTGCAGTGGGTTCAAAGCTGCTGTTGTGGGAAACGGCCACAAGGAGGTAGCATTTCTCCATTCCCCAATCTGGGTACTAGGGCAGCAGAGCCTTTCTGGAAGTCATTGTCCAAGGTTGTAAATTAGAATGGAATTTTCCAGGAGAAATCCCCATATGTTTTTGTCTCATTACTTCTTCTTGGTTTTCAAAATTTTTTTAATCTGGGTAAACTTTAGAATATTGTTTGTCCTAGGTGTACACAATCTGGTTCATTTGTACATTATGTATGTCTATTAATGTACAGATCCTCTTCCCATGTAAAATATTACAGTGTTCCGTCGACCTCCCTTGTTATATGTTCAGTCTTTTTGATACATGTATATAATATGTATTTGTATATGTATAGTAACTCTAATCTTCATTTCTCAATTTCCCCCCTCCTTTCCTTTTAGATGAGCATAGTTTGTTTTCTAAGCCTGTGAGTGTCTTTCTCTTTGGAAATATATTCATCTGTGTCAGTTATTAGATAATGCCATAAGTGATAATATAGGATATAGGTCTTTTGCTTTCCGACCTACTTCATGTTTTGTGATTATCTCCAGGCTCATGTATGGTGCCTCAAAGAGCAGTGCTTCAATGTTTTCCATGGCTAATATTCCATTGTGTACATGGACCACTTCTTCTTGGTGCATTCCTCTGTTGATGGACATTTTCGTTGCTTCCAATTGTTGCCTATGGTAAATATTGCTGGAGTGCAGAATTGCTAGCCTGTGATTTTTGATTTTCATTTTCTCAGGTGATAGACCCAGCAGTGGGTATGATTGATTGACTGGTATGGTAGCTCAACGTTTACCTTTTCAAGGCACCTCAATTTTTCTTTCATTAGTGGCTCTTACCACGTCCCCCTTAGAATCGATGGTACGCATTTCTCCACAATCATGTCAGCATTTATTGTTTGCAGCATTTTTGTTGATGGCCATTCTGACTGGTGTGAGCTGACAGGTTTTTGTAATTTGGGTTTACATGTCTGTAAAAATTCCTACAATTCATCATTTCTCCACGGCTTTATCTTTTTTGTTAAAAGAAAAAAGAAAAAAAGTGTTAGTATGATATACCTCTTCAAATATTCTTTTTGAAAGGTTGCACTCTAGAATTTTTTGGTCGATTTTCGACCTCAGTATTTTTTGGAGGGCAGGTGTCATTTACAGAACTGCAATTGGTGAATATTTAGTGACCTTTTGAAGTTGCTTTAAAGCTGCTGTTGTGGGAAACGGCCACAAGGATGCAGCATTTCTCCATTCCCAAATCTGGGTACTAGGGCAGCAGAGCCGTTCTGGAAGTCGTTTGCCTAGGTTGTAAATTTGAATGGAATGTGCCAGGAAAACCCCCCATAAGTTTATGTCTCATTACACCTAGTTCGTTGTTTTAATTTTTTCAATTGGGGTAATGGTTAGAATGTTGCTTGTCCAAGGTGTACACACTCTGGTTCATCTACATATCCTATATGCCTATTTATGTAGAGATTCTCTTCCCGGGTAAATTATTACAGAGTGTTCCGTAAACCTTCTTTGCTATATGGTCTGTCTTTTTGATATATGTATATAATATGTATTTTTATACATATGGTAACGCTAATCTTCATTTATCCATTCCCCCCACCTTTCCTTTTAGATAAGCATAGTTTTTTTTAATAAGTCTGTGATTGACTTTCTCTGTGGAAATATGTTCATTTGTGTCAGTTATTAGATAACGCCTATAAGTGATATCATAGGATATAGGACTTTTGCTTTCCGACTTACCTCATGTTCTGTGATTATCTCCAAGATCATCTATGGTGCCTCAAAGAGCAGTGTTTCATTGTTTTCCATGGCTAGTATTAATTGTGTACATGGACCACTTCTTCTTTATCCTTTCATCTGTTGATGGACATTTTGGTTGCTTCACTGTCTTGTCTATTGTGAATAAGGCTGAAGTGCAGCTTTTGCAGCCCGGGTCTTCTTCATTCTGGTCTTCTCAGGTGAGAGGCCCATTGGTGCGCCTGCTGGATTGAATGGTACCTCAATTTTTCCTTTTAAACGCAGCTCCTTTCTGTTCTCATTATTAGCGTTTAACCCTTTTACATCTCACCAGCAGCTAGAGGGTACACAGTTCTCTAAAACCTCTTGTGCATTTATTGTTTGTAGACTTTTTTCCAATGGTCAGTCGACTGGTGTGAGTTGAAAACTTTTTGTAGATTAGATTGCATGAGTCTAATACTTCCTGAGGTTGAGCTTTTATCCATTTTCCTTTCTTTAAAAAGAGAGTGAGTAAAACTTGCCTCTTCATAGTAACTTCTTGAAAATTCTGCCTGTTTTGAATTTTCTTTATCCATTCCCTACCTCATCACAATTTTGAGGGCAGGTGTCCTTTACAGCCTTGAGTCATTTTGAATGGCAAGTGACCATTAGCTGTGGGTTAAAAGCTGCTCTTGCGGGAATTGGCAACAAGGCGGCAGCATTTCTGCTTTACCAAATCTGGTTACTAGGGCAACAGAGCCTTACTGGGAGTGGTGTTCTAGGTTGAAAATTAGAATGGAATGTGCGAGGAAAAAGCCCTTTAAGTTTATGTCTCAATACTTCTTGTTGGTATTTTTAACTTAATTTTTATTTTTTATCACAGCAAACTTGATTACAATGTTCTGTTTGTTCTGGGTGTGCAAGATGTGGTTCTTTCACACATATACATATAAATATTCTTCTTCGGATCCTTTTCCCATGTAGGTTATGACACAAGGTTGAGTAGTCTTCTCTTGTTATTGCGTAGGTCTTTGGTGATTATATATTTCACATGTGTTTGTATCTCTCTGTTAACCTCAATATGGTAATGTATCCAATCCTCACACCTTACTATTTGGTGAACCATAAGTTTTTTTATTGATTCTATGATAGTGTTTCTCTGTGGAAATATCTGTCTGTATCATTTTTTAGGTAACCCCTATATGTGATATGATAGGATATGTGTCTTTCGCTTTCTCACTTACTCCAAGTTGCGTGATTACTTCTAGACTCATCTATAGTGCTGCAAATGGCATTGTTTCATTCTTTCACTAGCTCATATTCCATCTGTACAGGTAGAAGTTCTTCTTTGTCCACCCATCTGTTGGTGGACTTTTTGGTTACTTCCATATCTTGGCTATTGTAACACTATGCAATGCCGATTTGCGTGCCTGTCTCCTTCCAATTCTGTCTTCTTAGTTTATAGGTCCAGGAATAGGTCTGCTGGATCATATGGTAGCTCAATGTTTACCTTTTAAAGGCACCTCTATTCTGTTCTCCTTAGTGGCTCTTTCCAGGTTACGTCCCACTTAAAGTGGAGGGTATGTATTTCTTCCCAGCACCTTCAGCATTTATTCTTTGTAGTTTTTGCTGATGGTTATTCTGAGTGGTGTGAGCTGATACCTCTTTGTGGTTGAATTTGCATGTGTCTCATAATGCATAGAAATTGAGCTTTAAGACATGTCCTTTTGATTTTTCCAGCTGTGATTAGAGCTTATTTCTTCAAAGTGTTTTCTTAAAGTATCTGTCACCATTTGAAATATTTTGGCCATTATCTCCCTCAAGACATTTTGAGGGCAGTTTTCATTTACAGCCCTGCAGTACTTGTTCATATGAAGTGACCATTAGCTCAGGCTTTAAACCTGCTTTTGCAGGTATCGGCCGAAGAGCGGCAGCCTTTCTACGTTCCCCTTGCTGGTACTAGGGAAACAGACCTACCGGCCAGTGGTGTTCTTCGGTTATAAATTAGAGTGCAATGTGCCCGGATAAACCCACAAATGTTGATGTCTCCTTGCTTTTGTTTGTTTTTAAATTTAATTTATATTTATTATTAGAGTAATATTCCTTTGTGTACGTGGACCACTTCTTCTTGGTGCATTCCTCGGTTGATGGACATTTTCATTGCTTCCAAGTGCTGGCTATGGTAAATCTTGCTGGCGTACAGGTTTGCCAGCCTGTCACTTTTTGATTCTCATTTTCTCAGGTGATAGGCCAAGAAGTGATTGTGATTGATTGACTGGTAGCTCAATGTTTCCCTTTTCAAAGCACCTACATTGTGTTTTCATTAGTGGCTCTTTACATGCCCCCCCTTACAACCGAGGGTACACATTTCTCCGCACTCCCTTCACCGTTTATTTTTTGCAGCATTATTCCTAATGGCCATTCTGACTGCTGTGAGCTGATAGGTTTTTGTAATATGGGTATGCCTATCATTAAAATTTTTAAAATTCATCATTTTCCTATGCCTTTTTGTTTTCTCTTAAAAGAAAAAACCGTGAGTACAATATAGCTCTCGAAATTCTCTTCTTCGAAGGTTGCCCTCAACTGAAGTTTTTGGTCGATTTTTGACCCCAGAAATTTTCTGGAGGGCAGGTGCCATTTACAGAACTGCAAGTTGGCGAAAATATAGTGACCTTTTGCAGTGGGTTCAAAGCTGCTGTTGTGGGAAACGGCCACAAGGAGGTAGCATTTCTCCATTCCCCAATCTGGGTACTAGGGCAGCAGAGCCTTTCTGGAAGTCATTGTCCAAGGTTGTAAATTAGAAAGGAATTTGCCAGGAGAAATCCCCATATGTTTTTGTCTCATTACTTCTTCTTGGTTTTCAAAATTTTTTTAATCTGGGTAAAGTTTAGAATATTGTTTGTCCTAGGTGTACACAATCTGGTTCATTTGTACATTATGTATGTCTATTAATGTACAGATCCTCTTCCCATGTAAAATATTACAGTGTTCCGTCGACCTCCCTTGTTATATGTTCAGTCTTTTTGATACATGTATATAATATGTATTTGTATATGTATAGTAACTCTAATCTTCATTTCTCAATTTCCCCCCTCCTTTCCTTTTAGATGAGCATAGCTTGTTTTCTAAGCCTGTGAGTGTCTTTCTCTTTGGAAATATGTTCATCTGTGTCAGTCATTAGATAATGCCATAAGTGATAATATAGGATATAGGTCTTTTGCTTTCCGACCTACTTCATGTTTTGTGATTATCTCCAGGCTCATGTATGGTGCCTCAAAGAGCAGTGCTTCAATGTTTTCCATGGCTAATATTCCATTGTGTACATGGACCACTTCTTCTTGGTGGATTCCTCTGTTGATGGACATTTTCGTTGCTTCCAAGTGTTGCCTATGGTAAATATTGCTGGAGTGCAGGATTGCCAGCCTGTGATTTTTGATTTTCATTTTCTCAGGTGGTAGACCCAGCAGTGGGTATGATTGATTGACTGGTATGGTAGCTCAACGTTTACCTTTTCAAGGCACCTCAATTTTTCTTTCATTAGTGGCTCTTACCACGTCCCCCTTAGAATCGATGGTACGCATTTCTCCACAATCATGTCAGCATTTATTGTTTGCAGCATTTTTGTTGATGGCCATTCTGACTGGTGTGAGCTGACAGGTTTTTGTAATTTGGGTTTACATGTCTGTAAAAATTCCTACAATTCATCATTTCTCCACGGCTTTATCTTTTTTGTTAAAAGAAAAAAGAAAAAAAGTGTTAGTATGATATACCTCTTCAAATATTCTTTTTGAAAGGTTGCACTCTAGAATTTTTTGGTCGATTTTCGACCTCAGTATTTTTTGGAGGGCAGGTGTCATTTACAGAACTGCAATTGGTGAATATTTAGTGACCTTTTGAAGTTGCTTTAAAGCTGCTGTTGTGGGAAACGGCCACAAGGATGCAGCATTTCTCCATTCCCAAATCTGGGTACTAGGGCAGCAGAGCCGTTCTGGAAGTCGTTTGCCTAGGTTGTAAATTTGAATGGAATGTGCCAGGAAAACCCCCCATAAGTTTATGTCTCATTACACCTAGTTTGTTGTTTTAATTTTTTCAATTGGGGTAATGGTTAGAATGTTGCTTGTCCAAGGTGTACACACTCTGGTTCATCTACATATCCTATATGCCTATTTATGTAGAGATTCTCTTCCCGTGTAAATTATTACAGAGTGTTCCGTAAACCTTCTTTGCTATATGGTCTGTCTTTTTGATATATGTATATAATATGTATTTGTATACATATGGTAACGCTAATCTTCATTTATCCATTCCCCCCACCTTTCCTTTTAGATAAGCATAGTTTTTTTTAATAAGTCTGTGATTGACTTTCTCTGTGGAAATATGTTCATTTGTGTCAGTTATTAGATAACGCCTATAAGTGATATCATAGGATATAGGACTTTTGCTTTCCGACTTACCTCATGTTCTGTGATTATCTCCAAGATCATCTATGGTGCCTCAAAGAGCAGTGTTTCATTGTTTTCCATGGCTAGTATTCATTGTGTACATGGACCACTTCTTCTTTATCCTTTCATCTGTTGATGGACATTTTGGTTGCTTCACTGTCTTGTCTATTGTGAATAAGGCTGAAGTGCAGCTTTTGCAGCCCGGGTCTTCTTCATTCTGGTCTTCTCAGGTGAGAGGCCCATTGGTGCGGCTGCTGGATTGAATGGTACCTCAATTTTTCCTTTTAAACGCAGCTCCTTTCTGTTCTCATTATTAGCGTTTAACCCTTTTACATCTCCCCAGCAGCTAGAGGGTACACAGTTCTCTAAAACCTCTTCTGCATTTATTGTTTGTAGACTTTTTTCCAATGGTCAGTCGACTGGTGTGAGTTGAAAACTTTTTGTAGATTAGATTGCATGAGTCTAATACTTCCTGAGGTTGAGCTTTTATCCATTTTCCTTTCTTTAAAAAGAGAGTGAGTAAAACTTGCCTCTTCATAGTAACTTCTTGAAAATTCTGCCTGTTTTGAATTTTCTTTATCCATTCCCTACCTCAGCACAATTTTGAGGGCAGTTGTCCTTTACAGCCTTGAGTCATTTTGAATGGCAAGTGACCATTAGCTGTGGGTTAAAAGCTGCTCTTGCGGGAATTGGCCACAAGGCGGCAGCATTTCTCCTTTACCAAATCTGGTTACTAGGGCAACAGAGCCTTACTGGAAGTGGTGTTCTAGGTTGTAAATTAGAATGGAATGTGCGAGGAAAAAGCCCTTTAAGTTTATGTCTCATTACTTCTTGTTGGTATTTTTAACTTAATTTTTATTTTTTATCACAGCAAACTTGATTACAATGTTTTCTTTCTTCTAGGTGTGCAAGATGTGGTTCTTTCACACATATACATATAAATATTCTTCTTCGGATCCTTTTCCCATGTAGGTTATGACACAATGTTGAGTAGTCTTCTCTTGGTATTGCGTAGGTCTTTGGTGATTATATATTTCACATGTGTTTGTATCTCTCTGTTAACCTCAATATGGTAATGTATCCAATCCTCACACCTTACTATTTGGTGAACCATAAGTTTTTTTTTTTTTTTTTAAGTTTTTTTATTGATTCTATGATAGTGTTTCTCTGTGGAAATATCTTTGTCTGTATCATTTTTTAGGTAACCCCTATATGTGATATGATAGGATATGTGTCTTTCGCTTTCTCACTTACTCCAAGTTGCGTGATTACTTCTAGACTCATCTATGGTGCTGCAAATGGCATTGTTTCATTTTTTCACTAGCTCATATTCCATCTGTACAGGTAGAAGTTCTTCTTTGTCCCCCCATCTGTCGGTGGACTTTTTGGTTACTTCCATATCTTGGCTATTGTAACACTATGCAATGCCGATTTGCGTGCCTGTCTCCTTCCAATTCTGTCTTCTTAGTTTATAGGTCCAGGAATAGGTCTGCTGGATCATATTGTAGCTCAATGTTTACCTTTTAAAGGCACCTCTATTCTGTTCTCCTTAGTGGCTCTTTCCAGGTTACGTCCCACTTAAAATGGAGGGTATGTATTTCTTCCCAGCACCTTCAGCATTTATTCTTTGTAGTTTTTGCTGATGGTTATTCTGAGTGGTGTGAGCTGATACCTCTTTGTGGTTGAATTTGCATGTGTCTCATAATGCGTAGAAATTGAGCTTTAAGACATGTCCTTTTTATTTTTCCAGCTGTGATTAGAGCTTATTTCTTCAAAGTGTTTTCTTAAAGTATGTGTCACCATTTGGAATATTTTTGCCATTATCTCCCTCAAGACATTTTGAGGGCAGGTTTCATTTACAGCCCTGCATTACTTGTTCATATGAAGTGACCATTAGCCAGGCTTTAAACCTGCTTTTGCAGGTATCGGCCGAAGAGCGGCAGCCTTTCTACGTTCCCCTTGCTGGTACTAGGGAAACAGACCTACCGGCCAGTGGTGTTCTTCGGTTATAAATTAGAGTGCAATGTGCCCGGATAAACCCACAAATGTTGATGTCTCCTTGCTTTGGTTTGTTTTTAAATTTAATTTATATTTATTATTAGAGTAATATTCCATTGTGTACGTGGACCACTTCTTCTTGGTGCATTCCTCGGTTGATGGACATTTTCATTGCTTCCAAGTGCTGGCTATGGTAAATCTTGCTGGCGTACAGGTTTTCCAGCCTGTGACTTTTTGATTCTCATTTTCTCAGGTGATAGGCGAAGAAGTGATTGTGATTGACTGACTGGTAGCTCAATGTTTCCCTTTTCAAAGCACCTACATTGTGTTTTCATTAGTGGCTCTTTACATGCCCCCCCTTACAACCGAGGGTACACATTTCTCCGCACTCCCTTCACCGTTTATTTTTTGCAGCATTATTCCTAATGGCCATTCTGACTGCTGTGAGCTGATAGGTTTTTGTAATATGGGTATGCATATCATTAAAATTTTTAAAATTCATCATTTTCCTATGCCTTTTTGTTTTCTATTAAAAGAAAAAACCGTGAGTACAATATAGCTCTCGAAATTCTCTTCTTCGAAGGTTGCCCTCAACTGAAGTTTTTGGTCGATTTTTGACCCCAGAAATTTTCTGGAGGGCAGGTGCCATTTACAGAACTGCAAGTTGGCGAAAATATAGTGACCTTTTGCAGTGGGTTCAAAGCTGCTGTTGTGGGAAACGGCCACAAGGAGGTAGCATTTCTCCATTCCCCAATCTGGGTACTAGGGCAGCAGAGCCTTTCTGGAAGTCATTGTCCAAGGTTGTAAATTAGAATGGAATTTGCCAGAAGAAATCCCCATATGTTTTTGTCTCATTACTTCTTCTTGGTTTTCAAAATTTTTTTAATCTGGGTAAAGTTTAGAATATTGTTTGTCCTAGGTGTACACAATCTGGTTCATTTGTACATTATGTATGTCTATTAATGTACAGATCCTCTTCCCATGTAAAATATTACAGTGTTCCGTCGACCTCCCTTGTTATATGTTCAGTCTTTTTGATACATGTATATAATATGTATTTGTATATGTATAGTAACTCTAATCTTCATTTCTCAATTTCCCCCCTCCTTTCCTTTTAGATGAGCATAGCTTGTTTTCTAAGCCTGTGAGTGTCTTTCTCTTTGGAAATATGTTCATCTGTGTCAGTCATTAGATAATGCCATAAGTGATAATATAGGATATAGGTCTTTTGCTTTCCGACCTACTTCATGTTTTGTGATTATCTCCAGGCTCATGTATGGTGCCTCAAAGAGCAGTGCTTCAATGTTTTCCATGGCTAATATTCCATTGTGTACATGGACCACTTCTTCTTGCTGCATTCCTCTGTTGATGGACATTTTCGTTGCTTCCAAGTGTTGCCTATGGTAAATATTGCTGGAGTGCAGGATTGCCAGCCTGTGATTTTTGATTTTCATTTTCTCAGGTGGTAGACCCAGCAGTGGGTATGATTGATTGACTGGTATGGTAGCTCAACGTTTACCTTTTCAAGGCACCTCAATTTTTCTTTCATTAGTGGCTCTTACCACGTCCCCCTTAGAATCGATGGTACGCATTTCTCCACAATCATGTCAGCATTTATTGTTTGCAGCATTTTTGTTGATGGCCATTCTGACTGGTGTGAGCTGACAGGTTTTTGTAATTTGGGTTTACATGTCTGTAAAAATTCCTACAATTCATCATTTCTCCACGG
The DNA here is from genome assembly GCF_965194825.1 of Balaenoptera physalus. Lineage (NCBI taxonomy): Eukaryota > Metazoa > Chordata > Mammalia > Artiodactyla > Balaenopteridae > Balaenoptera > Balaenoptera physalus. The sequence goes on from NC_138890.1 coordinate 41,269,550, forward strand.
CTTTATCTTTTTTGTTAAAAGAAAAAAGAAAAAAAGTGTTAGTATGATATACCTCTTCAAATATTCTTTTTGAAAGGTTGCACTCTAGAATTTTTTGGTCGATTTTCGACCTCAGTATTTTTTGGAGGGCAGGTGTCATTTACAGAACTGCAATTGGTGAATATTTAGTGACCTTTTGAAGTTGCTTTAAAGCTGCTGTTGTGGGAAACGGCCACAAGGATGCAGCATTTCTCCATTCCCAAATCTGGGTACTAGGGCAGCAGAGCCGTTCTGGAAGTCGTTTGCCTAGGTTGTAAATTTGAATGGAATGTGCCAGGAAAACCCCCCATAAGTTTATGTCTCATTACACCTAGTTTGTTGTTTTAATTTTTTCAATTGGGGTAATGGTTAGAATGTTGCTTGTCCAAGGTGTACACACTCTGGTTCATCTACATATCCTATATGCCTATTTATGTAGAGATTCTCTTCCCGTGTAAATTATTACAGAGTGTTCCGTAAACCTTCTTTGCTATATGGTCTGTCTTTTTGATATATGTATATAATATGTATTTGTATACATATGGTAACGCTAATCTTCATTTATCCATTCCCCCCACCTTTCCTTTTAGATAAGCATAGTTTTTTTAATAAGTCTGTGATTGACTTTCTCTGTGGAAATATGTTCATTTGTGTCAGTTATTAGATAACGCCTATAAGTGATATCATAGGATATAGGACTTTTGCTTTCCGACTTACCTCATGTTCTGTGATTATCTCCAAGATCATCTATGGTGCCTCAAAGAGCAGTGTTTCATTGTTTTCCATGGCTAGTATTCATTGTGTACATGGACCATTTCTTCTTTATCCTTTCATCTGTTGATGGACATTTTGGTTGCTTCACTGTCTTGTCTATTGTGAATAAGGCTGAAGTGCAGCTTTTGCAGCCCGGGTCTTCTTCATTCTGGTCTTCTCAGGTGAGAGGCCCATTGGTGAGCCTGCTGGATTGAATGGTACCTCAATTTTTCCTTTTAAACGCAGCTCCTTTCTGTTCTCATTATTAGCGTTTAACCCTTTTACATCTCACCAGCAGCTAGAGGGTACACAGTTCTCTAAAACCTCTTCTGCATTTATTGTTTGTAGACTTTTTTCCAATGGTCAGTCGACTGGTGTGAGTTGAAAACTTTTTGTAGATTAGATTGCATGAGTCTAATACTTCCTGAGGTTGAGCTTTTATCCATTTTCCTTTCTTTAAAAAGAGAGTGAGTAAAACTTGCCTCTTCATAGTAACTTCTTGAAAATTCTGCCTGTTTTGAATTTTCTTTATCCATTCCCTACCTCAGCACAATTTTGAGGGCAGTTGTCCTTTACAGCCTTGAGTCATTTTGAATGGCAAGTGACCATTAGCTGTGGGTTAAAAGCTGCTCTTGCGGGAATTGGTCACAAGGCGGCAGCATTTCTCCTTTACCAAATCTGGTTACTAGGGCAACAGAGCCTTACTGGAAGTGGTGTTCTAGGTTGTAAATTAGAATGGAATGTGCGAGGAAAAAGCCCTTTAAGTTTATGTCTCATTACTTCTTGTTGGTATTTTTAACTTAATTTTTATTTTTTATCACAGCAAACTTGATTACAATGTTTTGTTTGTTCTAGGTGTGCAAGATGTGGTTCTTTCACACATATACATATAAATATTCTTCTTCGGATCCTTTTCCCATGTAGGTTATGACACAATGTTGAGAAGTCTTCTCTTGGTATTGCGTAGGTCTTTGGTGATTATATATTTCACATGTGTTTGTATCTCTCTGTTAACCTCAATATGGTAATGTATCCAATCCTCACACCTTACTATTTGGTGAACCATAAGTTTTTTTTTTTTTTTAAGTTTTTTTATTGATTCTATGATAGTGTTTCTCTGTGGAAATATCTTTGTCTGTATCATTTTTTAGGTAACCCCTATATGTGATATGATAGGATATGTGTCTTTCGCTTTCTCACTTACTCCAAGTTGCGTGATTACTTCTAGACTCATCTATGGTGCTGCAAATGGCATTGTTTCATTTTTTCACTAGCTCATATTCCATCTGTACAGGTAGAAGTTCTTCTTTGTCCCCCCATCTGTCGGTGGACTTTTTGGTTACTTCCATATCTTGGCTATTGTAACACTATGCAATGCCGATTTGCGTGCCTGTCTCCTTCCAATTCTGTCTTCTTAGTTTATAGGTCCAGGAATAGGTCTGCTGGATCATATGGTAGCTCAATGTTTACCTTTTAAAGGCACCTCTATTCTGTTCTCCTTAGTGGCTCTTTCCAGGTTACGTCCCACTTAAAGTGGAGGGTATGTATTTCTTCCCAGCACCTTCAGCATTTATTCTTTGTAGTTTTTGCTGATGGTTATTCTGAGTGGTGTGAGCTGATACCTCTTTGTGGTTGAATTTGCATGTGTCTCATAATGCGTAGAAATTGAGCTTTAAGACATGTCCTTTTTATTTTTCCAGCTGTGATTAGAGCTTATTTCTTCAAAGTGTTTTCTTAAAGTATGTGTCACCATTTGGAATATTTTTGCCATTATCTCCCTCAAGACATTTTGAGGGCAGGTTTCATTTACAGCCCTGCATTACTTGTTCATATGAAGTGACCATTAGCCAGGCTTTAAACCTGCTTTTGCAGGTATCGGCCGAAGAGCGGCAGCCTTTCTACGTTCCCCTTGCTGGTACTAGGGAAACAGACCTACCGGCCAGTGGTGTTCTTCGGTTATAAATTAGAGTGCAATGTGCCCGGATAAACCCACAAATGTTGATGTCTCCTTGCTTTGGTTTGTTTTTAAATTTAATTTATATTTATTATTAGAGTAATATTCCATTGTGTACGTGGACCACTTCTTCTTGGTGCATTCCTCGGTTGATGGACATTTTCATTGCTTCCAAGTGCTGGCTATGGTAAATCTTGCTGGCGTACAGGTTTTCCAGCCTGTGACTTTTTGATTCTCATTTTCTCAGGTGATAGGCGAAGAAGTGATTGTGATTGACTGACTGGTAGCTCAATGTTTCCCTTTTCAAAGCACCTACATTGTGTTTTCATTAGTGGCTCTTTACATGCCCCCCCTTACAACCGAGGGTACACATTTCTCCGCACTCCCTTCACCGTTTATTTTTTGCAGCATTATTCCTAATGGCCATTCTGACTGCTGTGAGCTGATAGGTTTTTGTAATATGGGTATGCATATCATTAAAATTTTTAAAATTCATCATTTTCCTATGCCTTTTTGTTTTCTCTTAAAAGAAAAAACCGTGAGTACAATATAGCTCTCGAAATTCTCTTCTTCGAAGGTTGCCCTCAACTGAAGTTTTTGGTCGATTTTTGACCCCAGAAATTTTCTGGAGGGCATGTGCCATTTACAGAACTGCAAGTTGGCGAAAATATAGTGACCTTTTGCAGTGGGTTCAAAGCTGCTGTTGTGGGAAACGGCCACAAGGAGGTAGCATTTCTCCATTCCCCAATCTGGGTACTAGGGCAGCAGAGCCTTTCTGGAAGTCATTGTCCAAGGTTGTAAATTAGAATGGAATTTGCCAGAAGAAATCCCCATATGTTTTTGTCTCATTACTTCTTCTTGGTTTTCAAAATTTTTTTAATCTGGGTAAAGTTTAGAATATTGTTTGTCCTAGGTGTACACAATCTGGTTCATTTGTACATTATGTATGTCTATTAATGTACAGATCCTCTTCCCATGTAAAATATTACAGTGTTCCGTCGACCTCCCTTGTTATATGTTCAGTCTTTTTGATACATGTATATAATATGTATTTGTATATGTATAGTAACTCTAATCTTCATTTCTCAATTTCCCCCCTCCTTTCCTTTTAGATGAGCATAGCTTGTTTTCTAAGCCTGTGAGTGTCTTTCTCTTTGGAAATATGTTCATCTGTGTCAGTCATTAGATAATGCCATAAGTGATAATATAGGATATAGGTCTTTTGCTTTCCGACCTACTTCATGTTTTGTGATTATCTCCAGGCTCATGTATGGTGCCTCAAAGAGCAGTGCTTCAATGTTTTCCATGGCTAATATTCCATTGTGTACATGGACCACTTCTTCTTGCTGCATTCCTCTGTTGATGGACATTTTCGTTGCTTCCAAGTGTTGCCTATGGTAAATATTGCTGGAGTGCAGGATTGCCAGCCTGTGATTTTTGATTTTCATTTTCTCAGGTGGTAGACCCAGCAGTGGGTATGATTGATTGACTGGTATGGTAGCTCAACGTTTACCTTTTCAAGGCACCTCAATTTTTCTTTCATTAGTGGCTCTTACCACGTCCCCCTTAGAATCGATGGTACGCATTTCTCCACAATCATGTCAGCATTTATTGTTTGCAGCATTTTTGTTGATGGCCATTCTGACTGGTGTGAGCTGACAGGTTTTTGTAATTTGGGTTTACATGTCTGTAAAAATTCCTACAATTCATCATTTCTCCACGGCTTTATCTTTTTTGTTAAAAGAAAAAAGAAAAAAAGTGTTAGTATGATATACCTCTTCAAATATTCTTTTTGAAAGGTTGCACTCTAGAATTTTTTGGTCGATTTTCGACCTCAGTATTTTTTGGAGGGCAGGTGTCATTTACAGAACTGCAATTGGTGAATATTTAGTGACCTTTTGAAGTTGCTTTAAAGCTGCTGTTGTGGGAAACGGCCACAAGGATGCAGCATTTCTCCATTCCCAAATCTGGGTACTAGGGCAGCAGAGCCGTTCTGGAAGTCGTTTGCCTAGGTTGTAAATTTGAATGGAATGTGCCAGGAAAACCCCCCATAAGTTTATGTCTCATTACACCTAGTTTGTTGTTTTAATTTTTTCAATTGGGGTAATGGTTAGAATGTTGCTTGTCCAAGGTGTACACACTCTGGTTCATCTACATATCCTATATGCCTATTTATGTAGAGATTCTCTTCCCGTGTAAATTATTACAGAGTGTTCCGTAAACCTTCTTTGCTATATGGTCTGTCTTTTTGATATATGTATATAATATGTATTTGTATACATATGGTAACGCTAATCTTCATTTATCCATTCCCCCCACCTTTCCTTTTAGATAAGCATAGTTTTTTTAATAAGTCTGTGATTGACTTTCTCTGTGGAAATATGTTCATTTGTGTCAGTTATTAGATAACGCCTATAAGTGATATCATAGGATATAGGACTTTTGCTTTCCGACTTACCTCATGTTCTGTGATTATCTCCAAGATCATCTATGGTGCCTCAAAGAGCAGTGTTTCATTGTTTTCCATGGCTAGTATTCATTGTGTACATGGACCATTTCTTCTTTATCCTTTCATCTGTTGATGGACATTTTGGTTGCTTCACTGTCTTGTCTATTGTGAATAAGGCTGAAGTGCAGCTTTTGCAGCCCGGGTCTTCTTCATTCTGGTCTTCTCAGGTGAGAGGCCCATTGGTGAGCCTGCTGGATTGAATGGTACCTCAATTTTTCCTTTTAAACGCAGCTCCTTTCTGTTCTCATTATTAGCGTTTAACCCTTTTACATCTCACCAGCAGCTAGAGGGTACACAGTTCTCTAAAACCTCTTCTGCATTTATTGTTTGTAGACTTTTTTCCAATGGTCAGTCGACTGGTGTGAGTTGAAAACTTTTTGTAGATTAGATTGCATGAGTCTAATACTTCCTGAGGTTGAGCTTTTATCCATTTTCCTTTCTTTAAAAAGAGAGTGAGTAAAACTTGCCTCTTCATAGTAACTTCTTGAAAATTCTGCCTGTTTTGAATTTTCTTTATCCATTCCCTACCTCAGCACAATTTTGAGGGCAGTTGTCCTTTACAGCCTTGAGTCATTTTGAATGGCAAGTGACCATTAGCTGTGGGTTAAAAGCTGCTCTTGCGGGAATTGGTCACAAGGCGGCAGCATTTCTCCTTTACCAAATCTGGTTACTAGGGCAACAGAGCCTTACTGGAAGTGGTGTTCTAGGTTGTAAATTAGAATGGAATGTGCGAGGAAAAAGCCCTTTAAGTTTATGTCTCATTACTTCTTGTTGGTATTTTTAACTTAATTTTTATTTTTTATCACAGCAAACTTGATTACAATGTTTTGTTTGTTCTAGGTGTGCAAGATGTGGTTCTTTCACACATATACATATAAATATTCTTCTTCGGATCCTTTTCCCATGTAGGTTATGACACAATGTTGAGAAGTCTTCTCTTGGTATTGCGTAGGTCTTTGGTGATTATATATTTCACATGTGTTTGTATCTCTCTGTTAACCTCAATATGGTAATGTATCCAATCCTCACACCTTACTATTTGGTGAACCATAAGTTTTTTTTTTTTTTTAAGTTTTTTTATTGATTCTATGATAGTGTTTCTCTGTGGAAATATCTTTGTCTGTATCATTTTTTAGGTAACCCCTATATGTGATATGATAGGATATGTGTCTTTCGCTTTCTCACTTACTCCAAGTTGCGTGATTACTTCTAGACTCATCTATGGTGCTGCAAATGGCATTGTTTCATTTTTTCACTAGCTCATATTCCATCTGTACAGGTAGAAGTTCTTCTTTGTCCCCCCATCTGTCGGTGGACTTTTTGGTTACTTCCATATCTTGGCTATTGTAACACTATGCAATGCCGATTTGCGTGCCTGTCTCCTTCCAATTCTGTCTTCTTAGTTTATAGGTCCAGGAATAGGTCTGCTGGATCATATGGTAGCTCAATGTTTACCTTTTAAAGGCACCTCTATTCTGTTCTCCTTAGTGGCTCTTTCCAGGTTACGTCCCACTTAAAGTGGAGGGTATGTATTTCTTCCCAGCACCTTCAGCATTTATTCTTTGTAGTTTTTGCTGATGGTTATTCTGAGTGGTGTGAGCTGATACCTCTTTGTGGTTGAATTTGCATGTGTCTCATAATGCGTAGAAATTGAGCTTTAAGACATGTCCTTTTTATTTTTCCAGCTGTGATTAGAGCTTATTTCTTCAAAGTGTTTTCTTAAAGTATGTGTCACCATTTGGAATATTTTTGCCATTATCTCCCTCAAGACATTTTGAGGGCAGGTTTCATTTACAGCCCTGCATTACTTGTTCATATGAAGTGACCATTAGCCAGGCTTTAAACCTGCTTTTGCAGGTATCGGCCGAAGAGCGGCAGCCTTTCTACGTTCCCCTTGCTGGTACTAGGGAAACAGACCTACCGGCCAGTGGTGTTCTTCGGTTATAAATTAGAGTGCAATGTGCCCGGATAAACCCACAAATGTTGATGTCTCCTTGCTTTGGTTTGTTTTTAAATTTAATTTATATTTATTATTAGAGTAATATTCCATTGTGTACGTGGACCACTTCTTCTTGGTGCATTCCTCGGTTGATGGACATTTTCATTGCTTCCAAGTGCTGGCTATGGTAAATCTTGCTGGCGTACAGGTTTTCCAGCCTGTGACTTTTTGATTCTCATTTTCTCAGGTGATAGGCGAAGAAGTGATTGTGATTGACTGACTGGTAGCTCAATGTTTCCCTTTTCAAAGCACCTACATTGTGTTTTCATTAGTGGCTCTTTACATGCCCCCCCTTACAACCGAGGGTACACATTTCTCCGCACTCCCTTCACCGTTTATTTTTTGCAGCATTATTCCTAATGGCCATTCTGACTGCTGTGAGCTGATAGGTTTTTGTAATATGGGTATGCATATCATTAAAATTTTTAAAATTCATCATTTTCCTATGCCTTTTTGTTTTCTCTTAAAAGAAAAAACCGTGAGTACAATATAGCTCTCGAAATTCTCTTCTTCGAAGGTTGCCCTCAACTGAAGTTTTTGGTCGATTTTTGACCCCAGAAATTTTCTGGAGGGCAGGTGCCATTTACAGAACTGTAAGTTGGCGAAAATATAGTGACCTTTTGCAGTGGGTTCAAAGCTGCTGTTGTGGGAAACGGCCACAAGGAGGTAGCATTTCTCCATTCCCCAATCTGGGTACTAGGGCAGCAGAGCCTTTCTGGAAGTCATTGTCCAAGGTTGTAAATTAGAATGGAATTTGCCAGAAGAAATCCCCATATGTTTTTGTCTCATTACTTCTTCTTGGTTTTCAAAATTTTTTTAATCTGGGTAAAGTTTAGAATATTGTTTGTCCTAGGTGTACACAATCTGGTTCATTTGTACATTATGTATGTCTATTAATGTACAGATCCTCTTCCCATGTAAAATATTACAGTGTTCCGTCGACCTCCCTTGTTATATGTTCAGTCTTTTTGATACATGTATATAATATGTATTTGTATATGTATAGTAACTCTAATCTTCATTTCTCAATTTCCCCCCTCCTTTCCTTTTAGATAAGCATAGCTTGTTTTCTAAGCCTGTGAGTGTCTTTCTCTTTGGAAATATGTTCATCTGTGTCAGTCATTAGATAATGCCATAAGTGATAATATAGGATATAGGTCTTTTGCTTTCCGACCTACTTCATGTTTTGTGATTATCTCCAGGCTCATGTATGGTGCCTCAAAGAGCAGTGCTTCAATGTTTTCCATGGCTAATATTCCATTGTGTACATGGACCACTTCTTCTTGCTGCATTCCTCTGTTGATGGACATTTTCGTTGCTTCCAAGTGTTGCCTATGGTAAATATTGCTGGAGTGCAGGATTGCCAGCCTGTGATTTTTGATTTTCATTTTCTCAGGTGGTAGACCCAGCAGTGGGTATGATTGATTGACTGGTATGGTAGCTCAACGTTTACCTTTTCAAGGCACCTCAATTTTTCTTTCATTAGTGGCTCTTACCACGTCCCCCTTAGAATCGATGGTACGCATTTCTCCACAATCATGTCAGCATTTATTGTTTGCAGCATTTTTGTTGATGGCCATTCTGACTGGTGTGAGCTGACAGGTTTTTGTAATTTGGATTTACATGTCTGTAAAAATTCCTACAATTCATCATTTCTCCACGGCTTTATCTTTTTTGTTAAAAGAAAAAAGAAAAAAAGTGTTAGTATGATATACCTCTTCAAATATTCTTTTTGAAAGGTTGCACTCTAGAATTTTTTGGTCGATTTTCGACCTCAGTATTTTTTGGAGGGCAGGTGTCATTTACAGAACTGCAATTGGTGAATATTTAGTGACCTTTTGAAGTTGCTTTAAAGCTGCTGTTGTGGGAAACGGCCACAAGGATGCAGCATTTCTCCATTCCCAAATCTGGGTACTAGGGCAGCAGAGCCGTTCTGGAAGTCGTTTGCCTAGGTTGTAAATTTGAATGGAATGTGCCAGGAAAACCCCCCATAAGTTTATGTCTCATTACACCTAGTTTGTTGTTTTAATTTTTTCAATTGGGGTAATGGTTAGAATGTTGCTTGTCCAAGGTGTACACACTCTGGTTCATCTACATATCCTATATGCCTATTTATGTAGAGATTCTCTTCCCGTGTAAATTATTACAGAGTGTTCCGTAAACCTTCTTTGCTATATGGTCTGTCTTTTTGATATATGTATATAATATGTATTTGTATACATATGGTAACGCTAATCTTCATTTATCCATTCCCCCCACCTTTCCTTTTAGATAAGCATAGTTTTTTTAATAAGTCTGTGATTGACTTTCTCTGTGGAAATATGTTCATTTGTGTCAGTTATTAGATAACGCCTATAAGTGATATCATAGGATATAGGACTTTTGCTTTCCGACTTACCTCATGTTCTGTGATTATCTCCAAGATCATCTATGGTGCCTCAAAGAGCAGTGTTTCATTGTTTTCCATGGCTAGTATTCATTGTGTACATGGACCATTTCTTCTTTATCCTTTCATCTGTTGATGGACATTTTGGTTGCTTCACTGTCTTGTCTATTGTGAATAAGGCTGAAGTGCAGCTTTTGCAGCCCGGGTCTTCTTCATTCTGGTCTTCTCAGGTGAGAGGCCCATTGGTGAGCCTGCTGGATTGAATGGTACCTCAATTTTTCCTTTTAAACGCAGCTCCTTTCTGTTCTCATTATTAGCGTTTAACCCTTTTACATCTCACCAGCAGCTAGAGGGTACACAGTTCTCTAAAACCTCTTCTGCATTTATTGTTTGTAGACTTTTTTCCAATGGTCAGTTGACTGGTGTGAGTTGAAAACTTTTTGTAGATTAGATTGCATGAGTCTAATAATTCCTGAGGTTGAGCTTTTATCCATTTTCCTTTCTTTAAAAAGAGAGTGAGTAAAACTTGCCTCTTCATAGTAACTTCTTGAAAATTCTGCCTGTTTTGAATTTTCTTTATCCATTCCCTACCTCAGCACAATTTTGAGGGCAGTTGTCCTTTACAGCCTTGAGTCATTTTGAATGGCAAGTGACCATTAGCTGTGGGTTAAAAGCTGCTCTTGCGGGAATTGGTCACAAGGCGGCAGCATTTCTCCTTTACCAAATCTGGTTACTAGGGCAACAGAGCCTTACTGGAAGTGGTGTTCTAGGTTGTAAATTAGAATGGAATGTGCGAGGAAAAAGCCCTTTAAGTTTATGTCTCATTACTTCTTCTTGGTATTTTTAACTTAATTTTTATTTTTTATCACAGCAAACTTGATTACAATGTTTTGTTTGTTCTAGGTGTGCAAGATGTGGTTCTTTCACACATATACATATAAATATTCTTCTTCGGATCCTTTTCCCATGTAGGTTATGACACAATGTTGAGAAGTCTTCTCTTGGTATTGCGTAGGTCTTTGGTGATTATATATTTCACATGTGTTTGTATCTCTCTGTTAACCTCAATATGGTAATGTATCCAATCCTCACACCTTACTATTTGGTGAACCATAAGTTTTTTTTTTTTTTTAAGTTTTTTTATTGATTCTATGATAGTGTTTCTCTGTGGAAATATCTTTGTCTGTATCATTTTTTAGGTAACCCCTATATGTGATATGATAGGATATGTGTCTTTCGCTTTCTCACTTACTCCAAGTTGCGTGATTACTTCTAGACTCATCTATGGTGCTGCAAATGGCATTGTTTCATTTTTTCACTAGCTCATATTCCATCTGTACAGGTAGAAGTTCTTCTTTGTCCCCCCATCTGTCGGTGGACTTTTTGGTTACTTCCATATCTTGGCTATTGTAACACTATGCAATGCCGATTTGCGTGCCTGTCTCCTTCCAATTCTGTCTTCTTAGTTTATAGGTCCAGGAATAGGTCTGCTGGATCATATGGTAGCTCAATGTTTACCTTTTAAAGGCACCTCTATTCTGTTCTCCTTAGTGGCTCTTTCCAGGTTACGTCCCACTTAAAGTGGAGGGTATGTATTTCTTCCCAGCACCTTCAGCATTTATTCTTTGTAGTTTTTGCTGATGGTTATTCTGAGTGGTGTGAGCTGATACCTCTTTGTGGTTGAATTTGCATGTGTCTCATAATGCGTAGAAATTGAGCTTTAAGACATGTCCTTTTTATTTTTCCAGCTGTGATTAGAGCTTATTTCTTCAAAGTGTTTTCTTAAAGTATGTGTCACCATTTGGAATATTTTTGCCATTATCTCCCTCAAGACATTTTGAGGGCAGGTTTCATTTACAGCCCTGCATTACTTGTTCATATGAAGTGACCATTAGCCAGGCTTTAAACCTGCTTTTGCAGGTATCGGCCGAAGAGCGGCAGCCTTTCTACGTTCCCCTTGCTGGTACTAGGGAAACAGACCTACCGGCCAGTGGTGTTCTTCGGTTATAAATTAGAGTGCAATGTGCCCGGATAAACCCACAAATGTTGATGTCTCCTTGCTTTGGTTTGTTTTTAAATTTAATTTATATTTATTATTAGAGTAATATTCCATTGTGTACGTGGACCACTTCTTCTTGGTGCATTCCTCGGTTGATGGACATTTTCATTGCTTCCAAGTGCTGGCTATGGTAAATCTTGCTGGCGTACAGGTTTTCCAGCCTGTGACTTTTTGATTCTCATTTTCTCAGGTGATAGGCGAAGAAGTGATTGTGATTGACTGACTGGTAGCTCAATGTTTCCCTTTTCAAAGCACCTACATTGTGTTTTCATTAGTGGCTCTTTACATGCCCCCCCTTACAACCGAGGGTACACATTTCTCCGCACTCCCTTCACCGTTTATTTTTTGCAGCATTATTCCTAATGGCCATTCTGACTGCTGTGAGCTGATAGGTTTTTGTAATATGGGTATGCATATCATTAAAATTTTTAAAATTCATCATTTTCCTATGCCTTTTTGTTTTCTCTTAAAAGAAAAAACCGTGAGTACAATATAGCTCTCGAAATTCTCTTCTTCGAAGGTTGCCCTCAACTGAAGTTTTTGGTCGATTTTTGACCCCAGAAATTTTCTGGAGGGCAGGTGCCATTTACAGAACTGCAAGTTGGCGAAAATATAGTGACCTTTTGCAGTGGGTTCAAAGCTGCTGTTGTGGGAAACGGCCACAAGGAGGTAGCATTTCTCCATTCCCCAATCTGGGTACTAGGGCAGCAGAGCCTTTCTGGAAGTCATTGTCCAAGGTTGTAAATTAGAATGGAATTTGCCAGAAGAAATCCCCATATGTTTTTGTCTCATTACTTCTTCTTGGTTTTCAAAATTTTTTTAATCTGGGTAAAGTTTAGAATATTGTTTGTCCTAGGTGTACACAATCTGGTTCATTTGTACATTATGTATGTCTATTAATGTACAGATCCTCTTCCCATGTAAAATATTACAGTGTTCCGTCGACCTCCCTTGTTATATGTTCAGTCTTTTTGATACATGTATATAATATGTATTTGTATATGTATAGTAACTCTAATCTTCATTTCTCAATTTCCCCCCTCCTTTCCTTTTAGATGAGCATAGCTTGTTTTCTAAGCCTGTGAGTGTCTTTCTCTTTGGAAATATGTTCATCTGTGTCAGTCATTAGATAATGCCATAAGTGATAATATAGGATATAGGTCTTTTGCTTTCCGACCTACTTCATGTTTTGTGATTATCTCCAGGCTCATGTATGGTGCCTCAAAGAGCAGTGCTTCAATGTTTTCCATGGCTAATATTCCATTGTGTACATGGACCACTTCTTCTTGCTGCATTCCTCTGTTGATGGACATTTTCGTTGCTTCCAAGTGTTGCCTATGGTAAATATTGCTGGAGTGCAGGATTGCCAGCCTGTGATTTTTGATTTTCATTTTCTCAGGTGGTAGACCCAGCAGTGGGTATGATTGATTGACTGGTATGGTAGCTCAACGTTTACCTTTTCAAGGCACCTCAATTTTTCTTTCATTAGTGGCTCTTACCACGTCCCCCTTAGAATCGATGGTACGCATTTCTCCACAATCATGTCAGCATTTATTGTTTGCAGCATTTTTGTTGATGGCCATTCTGACTGGTGTGAGCTGACAGGTTTTTGTAATTTGGGTTTACATGTCTGTAAAAATTCCTACAATTCATCATTTCTCCACGGCTTTATCTTTTTTGTTAAAAGAAAAAAGAAAAAAAGTGTTAGTATGATATACCTCTTCAAATATTCTTTTTGAAAGGTTGCACTCTAGAATTTTTTGGTCGATTTTCGACCTCAGTATTTTTTGGAGGGCAGGTGTCATTTACAGAACTGCAATTGGTGAATATTTAGTGACCTTTTGAAGTTGCTTTAAAGCTGCTGTTGTGGGAAACGGCCACAAGGATGCAGCATTTCTCCATTCCCAAATCTGGGTACTAGGGCAGCAGAGCCGTTCTGGAAGTCGTTTGCCTAGGTTGTAAATTTGAATGGAATGTGCCAGGAAAACCCCCCATAAGTTTATGTCTCATTACACCTAGTTTGTTGTTTTAATTTTTTCAATTGGGGTAATGGTTAGAATGTTGCTTGTCCAAGGTGTACACACTCTGGTTCATCTACATATCCTATATGCCTATTTATGTAGAGATTCTCTTCCCGTGTAAATTATTACAGAGTGTTCCGTAAACCTTCTTTGCTATATGGTCTGTCTTTTTGATATATGTATATAATATGTATTTGTATACATATGGTAACGCTAATCTTCATTTATCCATTCCCCCCACCTTTCCTTTTAGATAAGCATAGTTTTTTTAATAAGTCTGTGATTGACTTTCTCTGTGGAAATATGTTCATTTGTGTCAGTTATTAGATAACGCCTATAAGTGATATCATAGGATATAGGACTTTTGCTTTCCGACTTACCTCATGTTCTGTGATTATCTCCAAGATCATCTATGGTGCCTCAAAGAGCAGTGTTTCATTGTTTTCCATGGCTAGTATTCATTGTGTACATGGACCATTTCTTCTTTATCCTTTCATCTGTTGATGGACATTTTGGTTGCTTCACTGTCTTGTCTATTGTGAATAAGGCTGAAGTGCAGCTTTTGCAGCCCGGGTCTTCTTCATTCTGGTCTTCTCAGGTGAGAGGCCCATTGGTGAGCCTGCTGGATTGAATGGTACCTCAATTTTTCCTTTTAAACGCAGCTCCTTTCTGTTCTCATTATTAGCGTTTAACCCTTTTACATCTCACCAGCAGCTAGAGGGTACACAGTTCTCTAAAACCTCTTCTGCATTTATTGTTTGTAGACTTTTTTCCAATGGTCAGTCGACTGGTGTGAGTTGAAAACTTTTTGTAGATTAGATTGCATGAGTCTAATACTTCCTGAGGTTGAGCTTTTATCCATTTTCCTTTCTTTAAAAAGAGAGTGAGTAAAACTTGCCTCTTCATAGTAACTTCTTGAAAATTCTGCCTGTTTTGAATTTTCTTTATCCATTCCCTACCTCAGCACAATTTTGAGGGCAGTTGTCCTTTACAGCCTTGAGTCATTTTGAATGGCAAGTGACCATTAGCTGTGGGTTAAAAGCTGCTCTTGCGGGAATTGGTCACAAGGCGGCAGCATTTCTCCTTTACCAAATCTGGTTACTAGGGCAACAGAGCCTTACTGGAAGTGGTGTTCTAGGTTGTAAATTAGAATGGAATGTGCGAGGAAAAAGCCCTTTAAGTTTATGTCTCATTACTTCTTCTTGGTATTTTTAACTTAATTTTTATTTTTTATCACAGCAAACTTGATTACAATGTTTTGTTTGTTCTAGGTGTGCAAGATGTGGTTCTTTCACACATATACATATAAATATTCTTCTTCGGATCCTTTTCCCATGTAGGTTATGACACAATGTTGAGAAGTCTTCTCTTGGTATTGCGTAGGTCTTTGGTGATTATATATTTCACATGTGTTTGTATCTCTCTGTTAACCTCAATATGGTAATGTATCCAATCCTCACACCTTACTATTTGGTGAACCATAAGTTTTTTTTTTTTTTAAGTTTTTTTATTGATTCTATGATAGTTTTTCTCTGTGAAAATATCTTTGTATCATTTTTTAGGTAACCCCTATATGTGATATGATAGGATATGTGTCTTTCGCTTTCTCACTTACTCCAAGTTGCATGATTACTTCTAGACTCATCTATAGTGCTGCAAATGGCATTGTTTCATTTTTTCACTAGCTCATATTCCATCTGTACAGGTAGAAGTTCTTCTTTGTCCACCCATCTGTCGGTGGACTTTTTGGTTACTTCCATATCTTGGCTATTGTAACACTATGCAATGCCGATTTGCGTGCCTGTCTCCTTCCAATTCTGTCTTCTTAGTTTATAGGTCCAGGAATAGGTCTGCTGGATCATATGGTAGCTCAATGTTTACCTTTTAAAGGCACCTCTATTCTGTTCTCCTTAGTGGCTCTTTCCAGGTTACGTCCCACTTAAAGTGGAGGGTATGTATTTCTTCCCAGCACCTTCAGCATTTATTCTTTGTAGTTTTTGCTGATGGTTATTCTGAGTGGTGTGAGCTGACACCTCTTTGTGGTTGAATTTGCATGTGTCTCATAATGCGTAGAAATTGAGCTTTAAGACATGTCCTTTTTATTTTTCCAGCTGTGATTAGAGCTTATTTCTTCAAAGTGTTTTCTTAAAGTATGTGTCACCATTTGAAATATTTTGGCCATTATCTCCCTCAAGACATTTTGAGGGCAGGTTTCATTTACAGCCCTGCAGTACTTGTTCATATGAAGTGACCATTAGCTCAGGCTTTAAACCTGCTTTTGCAGGTATCGGCCGAAGAGCGGCAGCCTTTCTACGTTCCCCTTGCTGGTACTAGGGAAACAGACCTACCGGCCAGTGGTGTTCTTCGGTTATAAATTAGAGTGCAATGTGCCCGGATAAACCCACAAATGTTGATGTCTCCTTGCTTTTGTTTGTTTTTAAATTTAATTTATATTTATTATTAGAGTAATATTCCATTGTGTACGTGGACCACTTCTTCTTGGTGCATTCCTCGGTTGATGGACATTTTCATTGCTTCCAAGTGCTGGCTATGGTAAATCTTGCTGGCGTACAGGTTTGCCAGCCTGTCACTTTTTGATTCTCATTTTCTCAGGTGATAGGCCAAGAAGTGATTGTGATTGATTGACTGGTAGCTCAATGTTTCCCTTTTCAAAGCACCTACATTGTGTTTTCATTAGTGGCTCTTTACATGCCCCCCCTTACAACCGAGGGTACACATTTCTCCGCACTCCCTTCACCGTTTATTTTTTGCAGCATTATTCCTAATGGCCATTCTGACTGCTGTGAGCTGATAGGTTTTTGTAATATGGGTATGCATATCATTAAAATTTTTAAAATTCATCATTTTCCTATGCCTTTTTGTTTTCTCTTAAAAGAAAAAACCGTGAGTACAATATAGCTCTCGAAATTCTCTTCTTCGAAGGTTGCCCTCAACTGAAGTTTTTGGTCGATTTTTGACCCCAGAAATTTTCTGGAGGGCAGGTGCCATTTACAGAACTGCAAGTTGGCGAAAATATAGTGACCTTTTGCAGTGGGTTCAAAGCTGCTGTTGTGGGAAACGGCCACAAGGAGGTAGCATTTCTCCATTCCCCAATCTGGGTACTAGGGCAGCAGAGCCTTTCTGGAAGTCATTGTCCAAGGTTGTAAATTAGAATGGAATTTGCCAGAAGAAATCCCCATATGTTTTTGTCTCATTACTTCTTCTTGGTTTTCAAAATTTTTTTAATCTGGGTAAAGTTTAGAATATTGTTTGTCCTAGGTGTACACAATCTGGTTCATTTGTACATTATGTATGTCTATTAATGTACAGATCCTCTTCCCATGTAAAATATTACAGTGTTCCGTCGACCTCCCTTGTTATATGTTCAGTCTTTTTGATACATGTATATAATATGTATTTGTATATGTATAGTAACTCTAATCTTCATTTCTCAATTTCCCCCCTCCTTTCCTTTTAGATGAGCATAGCTTGTTTTCTAAGCCTGTGAGTGTCTTTCTCTTTGGAAATATGTTCATCTGTGTCAGTCATTAGATAATGCCGTAAGTGATAATATAGGATATAGGTCTTTTGCTTTCCGACCTACTTCATGTTTTGTGATTATCTCCAGGCTCATGTATGGTGCCTCAAAGAGCAGTGCTTCAATGTTTTCCATGGCTAATATTCCATTGTGTACATGGACCACTTCTTCTTGCTGCATTCCTCTGTTGATGGACATTTTCGTTGCTTCCAAGTGTTGCCTATGGTAAATATTGCTGGAGTGCAGGATTGCCAGCCTGTGATTTTTGATTTTCATTTTCTCAGGTGGTAGACCCAGCAGTGGGTATGATTGATTGACTGGTATGGTAGCTCAACGTTTACCTTTTCAAGGCACCTCAATTTTTCTTTCATTAGTGGCTCTTACCACGTCCCCCTTAGAATCGATGGTACGCATTTCTCCACAATCATGTCAGCATTTATTGTTTGCAGCATTTTTGTTGATGGCCATTCTGACTGGTGTGAGCTGACAGGTTTTTGTAATTTGGGTTTACATGTCTGTAAAAATTCCTACAATTCATCATTTCTCCACGGCTTTATCTTTTTTGTTAAAAGAAAAAAGAAAAAAAGTGTTAGTATGATATACCTCTTCAAATATTCTTTTTGAAAGGTTGCACTCTAGAATTTTTTGGTCGATTTTCGACCTCAGTATTTTTTGGAGGGCAGGTGTCATTTACAGAACTGCAATTGGTGAATATTTAGTGACCTTTTGAAGTTGCTTTAAAGCTGCTGTTGTGGGAAACGGCCACAAGGATGCAGCATTTCTCCATTCCCAAATCTGGGTACTAGGGCAGCAGAGCCGTTCTGGAAGTCGTTTGCCTAGGTTGTAAATTTGAATGGAATGTGCCAGGAAAACCCCCCATAAGTTTATGTCTCATTACACCTAGTTTGTTGTTTTAATTTTTTCAATTGGGGTAATGGTTAGAATGTTGCTTGTCCAAGGTGTACACACTCTGGTTCATCTACATATCCTATATGCCTATTTATGTAGAGATTCTCTTCCCGTGTAAATTATTACAGAGTGTTCCGTAAACCTTCTTTGCTATATGGTCTGTCTTTTTGATATATGTATATAATATGTATTTGTATACATATGGTAACGCTAATCTTCATTTATCCATTCCCCCCACCTTTCCTTTTAGATAAGCATAGTTTTTTTAATAAGTCTGTGATTGACTTTCTCTGTGGAAATATGTTCATTTGTGTCAGTTATTAGATAACGCCTATAAGTGATATCATAGGATATAGGACTTTTGCTTTCCGACTTACCTCATGTTCTGTGATTATCTCC